>NC_064925.1:288463015-289075873 GCF_023897955.1 Schistocerca gregaria
TATCAAGCGAGACAGTAGATATAAAGCGAAGTCGTATTATTAAACAATTACTTACTGGTGGTTTGTTAACTACTGCTACATACGACTCAGAAGGAACACTATATCATCTGTTCTAATTCACTGCGCAGGGACCTCAGAAAAGAATTTACACTATCGTCCGACCAAAAATCATTGCGCAACATGAGTGATGCATTGTCGGCAAAGAGTACATATTCCGGGTTTCCAGCAGACAACTGTTCTGCTGCGGTACGGATAATACGTGCATCACAGTATGCGACTGAAACAGTGGCGCGACTGGAACCGTACCTCAAACTTCAAGTGCACGGGACAGTACAGTTCTTGTGGACAAAATTTCTAAACTGCACACATATATACCGTGAAGTTATGGCGGCAATCGGACAGAATGTAATCCCGCGACCAGCCGTAATGAAATTGTGCCAACAATTTGACCAAGGCAGCTCAGACGTGAATGATGTTGATCAGGAAGTCCAGATTTTGAAATATTCTGTTCCCATCGATGATTATGTTCACACAAGTGTAGCGCAACATTCTGTAAAAGATACCTGGCCTGCTAAAATAATGCGTAACTTCCCTTACATACGTAATATGATCACACACGACAGCGAGATACAAGAGTATGTGAATTAAATCACTTTATTTGTATCACCATTGTAGGCAATGGGCAGACGAAGATGTAAGTAACAATGTTGAATCTCTTCAGCAGGTGCTGTATGTCACATCTTCCCAGAAAACTATCACGCTACCTCTGCTACCACCCTGTCACGCTTAACAGAATTGTTTGTGGAAAATGGAAGGTAGCCTATTAGCTTCAAACCTAAACCCAATTTCACTAACACATTATCTGCCTTATTATTAACCTCTTACCTGAGGCTTTAACAATTACGATTGGTTTTTCTGCACATAGAACAGCGTTGAACCTGTCTGATAAACTCAGTGATGAGTCATTTCTCTGGTACCAAAAATGGAAGTCTAAGAACACCCTACACTGAAGTGCCCCGAGCAGATGGAATTTCAAGGTTGAAACCAAGTGAGGGGTTTAATGTAGCAGTAAGACAAAAATTAAAGGGCGATCCTACAGTGAGTAGTTTTGTGAGTAATATCTCAGACGCAATTGAGATCATGCAGTCGTAGAATTTGCCGAAACCAACAACACTAGAGTCCTTAACATATACTTTCACAAAAAAAACACAAAATTGGTTGTCGAGGACCCAATGGAAATAGAAATAAAAACACATTTTTTTATGAAACAGAAAATTTGCTGTACAGAAGGTGATGAAGCTCAACCATATTAGAATTTCAAGTTATTATAGGATACTAAGGTGCAGAGAAAGAATAAAGTTAGAAACCGATTCCTTCTTCTAGTCAAGTAGTATAGTAAACTTTTTCCCAAATTCGATTCATTATCTTCCTCATTGGTTATTAGATGCACCCATTTTACCTTTGGCATTCTTCTGTACCACCCCTTTCAAAAACTTCTATCCCTTCTTGTCTGAAATACTTATTGTCCACGTTTTTTCCCCGTACAAGGCTGCACTACATATAAATATCCTCAGAATAGACTTTCAAACACTGTCTTGAATGTCAACAAACTTCTCTTTTGTGTGACGTACAGTAAACAACAAATTCGACGTCTTAGAAAACGACAATAATACAGACATAGATGAAAGACGCAATTACTTTACAATGATACTTAGACAAACGGTAAAATAAACCGCTAGTACGAACAAGGCAAACAGAAACAAAAATTGAAATGGGGGCTAGGATATTAAAAAGAAGGTGACGTTTACAGTAAACATGAAAGGGTATGTTGAGCCGATCAAAAACCGGCTTGAAATGTTTTCGAGCTGTTCAAATTATTTGAGAAGAAAAATAATAGAAAATGTGAGAGTATACAAAGAAAAGAAAACAAATTCAAGCTGTGTAGATGCCATATTTCATTAGCTAAGTTCACACATGTCACAGTAACAACATAAAAAATTATTGGAATGTTCCGAGATTTATTCAAATTCATATAGAATATGATGCTAGATGAAGGGTGAAACTACGCGCCATTCGATGCTTGAAACAGACCTGGAGACACAAGCCATTGATTTAATCGTGTTGGTATATTCAAGAACCGTATACATCAGTGCATTACACTTCATCAGGAAAGGAGACTCACCAAAACTATTTCGCAAGCAAATTTGAAAATACATTACATAAAGACTAAAATAATGTACAAGTAATATCGAAAATAAAGTAGAACATGTTACTAATGAAACTATGGAACCAGTTAATGAACCTCTTTACTTAAGGCACCTGAACACGAATAGTGCAGTGTTTTTGATAAACTAAATAAGAATTTTCAAGACAAAGATTACAATGCATATTAAATTGTAAGCTTACGATCAGAGTGTATCATTGGTTTTGATGTATGCCAATAGGACATGGACTTTCATTTGGTGAACAATCCAAAACCTCAGATTTTCTTATAGATACTCGAAGGCCTGCAGAGAATCGATGATTAGTGCAGGGACTGGCAGCTGTCCCTGAAAGTAAATAAATGTAACGTATTGCGTACGTATAGTAGAAGAGATCTCAAACCACTGGAAAACTACAAAATACGTGGGAGGAACAATGCAGAAGGGCATGCAACGAAATGATCAATAAAACAAATACTACAAAAAGCAGATGCCAGCCAGATTCATTGAAAGAATCATCTTCTTGCTGTGTGCTCTTGAGTCCAAAAACTGGTCTTCCTCTGCTTTACCTACCATACTGCCCCCCCTTCCAATAATAAAGTGATCAACCCTTTGAAGTCTCGGAATGTGTTGTATCAACCGATACCTCCCTTTATTCAAGTTAGACCACAAATTTCTGTTCTCCTCAATTCTATTAAGTGCTTTCTAGTCAGTTGCGCACTCTATCCATCTAATTTTCAGGATTCTTCTGCAACAGCACATTTCAAAAGTTTCTGTTCTCCTCGTGTTAGGTGCTTATAGCCCACGTTTCATATCCATACAACGCTACACTCCTGACAAATGCCTTAAATCTATATTCGATGTTAACAAATTTCTCTTCTCCTGAAACGTCGTTTGTGCCATTCACAGTCTACATTCTTTATCCTACCTACTTCTTCGGTCATTGTCAGTTATTTTACTGCCATATAGCATAACACATCTATTACCTTCACCGCTAAGCATTGCTTGACTTCGACGACATTCCATTACCCTTATTTTACTATTGTTGATGCTCATCTTAAAGCCCCTTTTTAAGACACAGCCCATTCTATTCACCCGCCTTCCGAAGTCCTTAGCAGACTATGACAGTTTTACATTGCCATCGGCAAACTTCCAAGTTCTTATTTCTCCTCCCCGAACTGTAATGTATGTCCCTTTCCAAATTTCTCCTTATTTCCCCTTACTGCGTGCACACTGTACAGACCGAATAACTTTGAGGATAATCTACAACCCTGTCTCACTTCCTTTCTAGCCTCTGCTTTCCTTTCATGCCCTCCAAGTCATCACTGCCGTCTGGTTTCTGACAAGTTGTGTTTCTCTCCTTATATTTCACCCCTGCCACCTTCAGAATTTCAAAGAGTGCATTCGCATCAACATTCTCAGTAGCTTTTTTTCCAAACCTACGAAAGCTACGAACGTGGGTTTGCCTTTCTTTAATCAGTCTTCTAAGACAAAGTCGTAGGGTCTGTAATGCCTGAGGTGTTCCAACATTTCCCTGGAACCCAAACTGATTCTCCCCGAGGTCGGCGTCTACCAGTTATTCCACTTTTATGTAAATAATTCGAGTCAGCACTTGGCAATTATGACTTATTAAACTGACAGCTCAGTAGAAAATTACACCTGTCAGCACCTTGGTTTCTTTGGTATTGGGATCTCAAGGAAATGTACGGTAATTCATTCACAAAAGAAGTGGCTTGCAAAATAATCATTTGACCGATACTTGAATATTTTTATCTGTCTAGTACTTTAGCCAAATAGGATTTATGGAAGAGGTAGAGAAGATCCAATGAAGAGCGACGTATTTCGTCACGGGATCGTTTTCTCGGCATGAGAGCGTAACAGAGATGTTCGACTACCTCCAACAGCAGACGCTACAAGATTACAGTGAAAATTTCCATACATCTCGCGAAATGGTCACGACGAGAAAATCAGAGAAATTAGAAGTCATACGGATTTGTGCATCTACATCTACATCTACATGGTTACTCTGCAACTCACACTTAAGTGCCTCGCAGAGGGTTCTTCGAACCATTTTCGTACTACTTTTCTACGATTCCACTCTCGAATGGCGTGTGGGAAAATGGAACACCTAAATCTTTCCGTTCGAGCTCTGATTTCTCTTATTTTATTATGATGATCATTTCTCCCTACGTAGATGGGTGTCATCAAAATATTTTGGCATTCGGAAGAGAAAGCTGTTGATTGAAGTTTCGTAAATAGATCTCACCGCAAAGAAAACCGCCTTTGTTTCAGTGACTGCCACCCCAACTCACGTATCATATCAGTGACACTTTCACCCCTATTGCGCGATAATACGAAACGGGCTGCCCTTCTTTGCACTTTTTCGACAATCATTCTTCCCATGCGCCATTAGTGGAGGAAAGTGGAAAGGAGGTAAATGACAGTATCAGAGGTACTCTCCTTCACACGCCATAAGGCCATTTGTAGGGTTTGGACGTGAATGCAGATATAGAGAGCACTTTTGGAATCCGTGATGGGAATAACTAGGAGAAATAGGAAAACAAGTAATTGCAGATGTAATTATAACTGAAATGAAAAGTAAATGGAGGTGGATAACGTAGGATATTTAGCCAAGTGAGTGGATGGTACATGCAATAAGGGATTTCTTTGCCAGTGTCCAAGATATAAGGAAAGACAGCGACTACAACTTAAAACAAGTATGTGCAATACGGGACGGGTGAGGGTTGCAGGGTGCAATGCAATACGGGGTTGGGGGGAGCGTTCGAGGTGCACGTAAGAAAAAATGGTTCAAATGGCTCTGAGCACTATGCGACTTAACTTATGAGGTCATCAGTCGCCTAGAACTTAGAACTAATTAAGCCTAACCAACCTCAGGACATCACACACATCCATGTGCGAGGTAGGATTCGACTGTAGCGCCTAGAACCGCACGGCCACTCCGGCCGACTGCACGTAAGATAAAGACCGTAAGGTACAGAGAAGTCTGCAGGAAACATTTTCTAGCAATGGATCGAATGGCAGGTACAGCTGTTAATGATACGATCGCGTACGGTGAAACTATTTGTCTTGTGGACCCAGTGTCAAAATGCACGTAAAGCGACTGTTGTGAGCATACTGACAACTCACTGCCTGAATTACTGCTAAGTTCCGTAACTACAGTCATGCTCATAAATTAAGGATATGCTGATACATGGTGAAACAACGCTCTGGTGGGCGGTTTGTGGGTTTAAATCGCCTCGGGGCATGACCATGCGGTGCATTTGACCTGCGGTCGTCGCACGGTGGCGCTGGCAGCAGTCCACATACGCAGAGGTGTGTTGGTAGATGTCAGAGTACAGTGCAGCGAGTAAGTGTACAGACGTATTCAGACGCACTAATGGTGACTGTGTGTTGAAAATGGCTCAAAGAACACATACTGATGACATTATGAGGGTTAGAACACTAGGGCGACTGGAGGCTGGTCAAGCATAGCAGGTCGTAGCACGGACCCACCGTGTGCCACAAAGTGTGATCTCGAGATTATGGCAACGATTCCAGCAGACAGGAAACGTGTCCAGGCGCTACAGTACGGGACGTCCACAGCGTACTACACCACAAGAAGACCGATATCTCACCATCAGTGCCCGCAGACGGCCACGGACTACTGCAGGTAGCCTTGCTCGGGGCCTTACCGCAGCCACTGGAACAGTTGTCTCCAGATACACAGTCTACAGACAACTCAACAAACATGGTTTATTCACCCGGAGACCTGCAAGGTGCATTCCACTGACCCCTGGTCACCGGAGAGCCCGTAAAGCCTGGTGTCAAGAACACAATACATCGTCATTGGAACAGTGGTCCCAGGTTATGTTCACGGACGAGTATAGATATAGTCCGAACAGTGATTCTCGCCGGATTTTCATCTGTCGTGAACCAGAAAACAGATACAAACCCCTTAATGTCCTTAAAAGGGACACGTATGGAGGTCTTGATTTGATGGTGTGGGGTGGGATTATGATTGGTGCACATACACCCTTACATGTCTTTGACAGAGGAACTGTAACAGGTCAGGTGTATCGGGACGCCATTTTGCACCAGTATGTCCGCCTTTTCAGGGGTGCCGTGGGTCCCACCTTCCTCCTGGTGGGTGATAACGCACGGCCCCACCGAGCCATCGTGGAGGAGCACCTTGATACAGAAGGAATCAGGCGAATGGAGTGGCCTGCCTGTTCTCCAGACCTAAACCACATCGAGCACGTCTGGGACGCTCTAGGTCGGCGTATCGCTGCACGTCTTCAAACCCCTACGACACTTCAGGAGCTCCGACAGGCACTGGTGCAAGACTGGAAGGCTATAATTCGGCAGTTGCTCGACCACCTGATCCAGAGTCTGTCAGACCATTGTGCGGCCTCTGTACGTGTGCATGGTGATCATACCCCATATTGATGTCGGGGTACATGCGCAGGAAATATCGGCGTTTTGTAGCACATGCGTTTCGGGAGAGTTTTCTCAACTTATCACCAATACCGTGGACGTACAGATCTCTGTCGTGTGTGTTCGCTATGTCCCTATGCTATTAGCGCCAGTTTTGTGTAGTGCCACGTTGTGTGGCACCACATTCTGCAAATATCCTTCTTTTATGTTACCGTGTTACAAAGCCTACAAAAATTTCCAAAAGTTTTTGGAAACTAGAAGGTTCGCGGTGCTTCTGTTACTGCGTAAAAAAATTCCCAGGCCAGAATGAAACATTTCTAATCTGCAGTGCATGCTGTATGTTCTGTAACGCTGGCGTATTTTCTGCGCCACCTAGACTATCACTTCTGACAGACTGTAAGAGCATGGCGACAGGTGATCTGCAGAGTTTAGGATCTGCGCTGAAGTGCAGCTTCCCGTACCGGCTGGCACACAGAAAGGAACCAAGGCCATTATGGCGCTGTGTTCTGTGACGTATGCGGGGCGCGGACTGTTTTACGGAACGCAGCCAACTGCGCATAACTAACAGAAAGGCCGGAGCTGCCGCATTCCAGGACAAGAGGACATCGTCGGCTCACTCCGTGTCCTCGGGAGCGTGTAACGGTCGACCCGCAAGTCCTGGTGCCGTAGCAAATCACTTCTAGTATTCTGTTTTTCTTTCTACTCTGTCTTGACGCAAGCGTAATGTCACCACAACGACCGCTACGAACTAGGGGTGGCGGTTATCGCTAAAACAACCGGTTTTCGGTTATACCGTTTTTTTTCAACGCCCGTTTAACCTGAATGTTAAAACCCCTCAAAATAACCTGTTTCTGAAACAACAGATTTTCGGTTTTTTTATTCCTATTGAAACCTCCCCTTGGAAAAATTATAAATGACTGTGCTCATAAACCTCTTACGTTATTTGATTTTCAAACAAATGAGCAAAACTGAACGTACTCAGACGTTTCTCTCTTTACTTATTCTGATCATCACTAAACTGAGACAATATTTTTAGAGCAACGCAATCTGACTTTCCATAATCCCTATAAAAGAATGGTCTTGACTAACAATAACTTATGCTTTTCATGATAAAGCTCAAGCAGAAAGAATATTATAGTAAAGATAGGAAATGTCTAATACCTATGTCAGATCTTAACAGTAGAGTGATCCATCAGAATAACTTACTCTACTAAAAAAAGTTACCAAATTGTTGAAAAAATTATGTATGCAATTCTTGTGAAGGGAAATGTCTATTTGTGTTCCGTTTTCTAAGAAAGCAGATCATAAAATTATTATTTACTGGGTCTGCAGACACAAAATTTTTCTATTAGTACATCTATTAAATTTTATTTTAACCAATGCTGCAGTGCAGCTAGAAACTAGATATTAAACAAAATGGGCAAATATATACATAAAGCGAGGCATGGAACGTCATTCACTATCTATATGGTATCTCCTAAGGCAGTAAAATATCTTTCAACTAGAAAGACATTAGTCATAAAATGTTTCTCATCATTTTTTGCATAGTAGTTCTAAGTTCTAGGAGGACTGATGATCTTAGAAGTTAAATCCCATAGTGCTCAGAGCCACTTGAACCATTTTTGAGCAATATTGAAAGTTGAGACATTGGTGGAATCCACAAGCTGAATTTGAGGTATGACTGAATGGGGACTCAGACTTTATTTTTATCGACCCCTAGCACAGGATGTGTCACAACTATCTTCTTCTTCCACATCCTGATGTTCCGAAGTATCCCAGCCGTAATTCCTCACGCTGTCGCTCATGCTTTCCCTTCAGTACGTCGGAAGGATATGCTATCTGCAAAAGGAAATCTTTACACGCAATTTCCAGTCCCGCCTTTATTAATTACTTCAGCCTTTGACATCGTCTTGTACGAATCGAATTTCCTACTTTATTTTCAACAACATAATGTGCATTTGTTTTTCTGTGTTTTACTTAGCAATCGTTTAAAATATTTCTGAGCTTCTGATACAGATAAGTTGAAGTATAATAAAACTCAAGAATAGAAATCTGCCGTTCCTATCCGCTTATTATTTGTGTGCCTATTTCCTTTTATTACGTTATGCATTTTGCAAATTACCTATTGTATATCCTCTCGTAGTTGTCGAATACTACTTGTGGGTATGTTTTGAAACCGTAAAGCGATTCGCGTTTTTCCTTGTGTATGTAGGACAAAATGCCTGGGAGTCAATTGGCGAATATTCTTTTTGTTCATTACATGATCACGAAACAGGCGCAGGGAGGAATTCTACCTTTGGTCCTGTTCCATATTTCTGCCAATTCGTTGCAAGGACTTTATGTTCTACTGTGTCCTCATTTTAACAATCTAAGCGTCGTTGTTAAATAAACATCGAATCACCGGGCCACACAAAGAAATACACATACACAGGGGAAGGCAGGGAGAGAGAGAGAGAGAGAGAGAGGGAGGGAGAGGGGGAGAGAGAGAGAGAGACAGGGAGAGAGCAGCTTTGGCAGACGCATGTAATGAAGTGACGAGTTTGAGCCTCTTCGTACACGGTCAACATTCTTCCCGGTTCTGCCGGGTTGGGGTCAATAGTTCCTGTTTCCTAGAAGCAGGCAACGATCTTCTTCTTCGCCAGTTGGCTACATGCTGACAGGCATAGTCTGCATACTGAACGTCAATGCAAAAGGGCGCGCTTACCTTTAACGGCGTGGAGCGCCTGCTTGTCGACAACAGCTCTTCCTCCGCTTCACATTCTGTACAATAAAAAAATAAAAAAAATTTACAACAAGCCGTTACAGTGAGAAGACATATGTCTACACTATGCTTATAAATTTGCACTTCTGACCTATCCCTTCTCGAAAAGAATATGCTTGTGCCTTCTCTTCAAATAAAGCATGAGATTACTCTTTTCTACCTGCGTTCGCTGTACAATTCTTCCTGAAATTTTGGATCCTGGACCACTGATACAAATCAGCGTCTTGCAAATCGACAATCCCCAGCATCACAAAGATCCAATACCGTGCAGACGTATTTTTTGTTTTCCGGAAAAGAGTGCCAACGTACTTTCACGCTTTTTATGATGAGGAGAACTTGGTCCACTTTCCGGGCTCAACAAAAATACCTCTGTTCAAGCAAAGAGTTCGCATGGGATTTTAGGCGCAGCTAGGAGATAAACAAGTCATGTATCACTCCAGTTTCATAGCGTTATTCACAGAGTAGGGTAACAGGTGGCAAAAAAACACACACACACACAAAGTACATTATTCTTCACGAAATGTGAAAAATACGGGGAAAATTAATCATTCCTAGTTGTAGGAGGCAATGACTTGCTATTTGCCGCCCGGGGTGGCGGAGCGGTTCTAGGCGCTACAGTTTGGAACCGCGTGACCGCTACGGTCGCAGGTTCGAATCCTGCCTCGGGCATGGATGTGTGTGATATCCTTAGGTTAGTTAGGTTTAAGTAGTTCTAAGTTCTAGGGGAATGGTGACCTCAGAAGTTAAGTCCCATAGTGTTCAGAGCCATTTGAACCATTTGAACTTGCTATTTATCGTATTTCTAAGTACTTAGGGGGAACAGAATACAATGAAAATAAATAATAGAATGTACATTTGTTAAAAGCCACAAAATAAGACTCAAGAGTCTTAAATGCGATTCTTAAGATCCTTGAAAGGACAGACATAATCACATGAAATAGAACTAAGGATTTTCGAGAAGAGTTAAAAGTTACTCGATAAACGATCGAACAAATGAACATGGAGATAAATGGAAGGACCATATGAGAAGGATGTTTGAGCAGTGATTACCACTACAAGCTATGAAGTACTGAACGCATGGAAAAAGTAGTCTTTTTAATACCCCAGAATGGATGCCATAAATAGGACTGTCAACGAATAATGGACAAGAGCCATGCGTGACCCATTGTATAAGACATTATTTCAGTAACCATCACAGTTTAACGAAACATTGTTCTTGTGAAACACATTCATAAGAAGCAATGAGTGCTTCCGATTGGGGATCTCAAGTCGATACCATATACGTATATTTCTAGAAGGCCTTTAACACTGTTCTGAACAAGCGGCTTGCACTCAGACTGTGGGCCTATGGAGTATCATTTCGGCTACGGTATTGGATTCTTGGTTTCCTGTCAGAAAAGTCACAGTTTGTAGTGACAGACGGAAAGTCATCAAGTTGAAACTGGAGTTATATTTGGAGTTCCCGAAGGAAGTGTTATGGGCCCTCTGATATTCTTAATTTATATAACAGATTTGGCAGACAAACAGTAAACACTGCCACCCCCAACCAGTCAACACTTCCATTGTCTTTAAAAAAAATCGAACACCCATGTCTAAAACTTCACGTCTTCCAAACTATGTGTCGTACAATAATATAATTTTGCACGTACATTAATTGGTATATGTGGATACTGTTTGCAAAATGAGTTGGGTATAGAGTCAGAAATACAGAAGCAATAAATTGTAACGTCATATCTGATGCTTACGTTTTACCGGGTGAAAAGAGAAAATATAGTGAGTGATAAACCTTTTACGTTTCATTATTTTGTGGTGTGTGTCAGCTAGAAATTTTTCGAAAAGGAATGAAATTGTATGAGCATTTTGTTGGAAGTCACTAAGTGTTGACATTCTCAGATAGTGGGTGAATACAGTCTGGATAATTTTTGCGCCGTGAGCTACACTGCCTCAACACATATACATAGTTTCTACCTTTAACGCTTATGATGAATTATTACTGGGATCTTTCACCGTGCACCATTTTAGCCAGGTCTTGCACTGTCCTATATATCTCGCGCAGAATACAGTGGCCGATGTGCAGTGACCAATTTTCGTCCATTCGTTTCTTCGGAAGGGGAGGCCGATAAGTAAAAGATGACAGAATCGAGGCGCGCACCCTGTAATCTTTCTTAGACGATTTCAGAGAAACTAAGCGGTAAAAGAATTTGGATTTCATTTTTGCTTTGCTTATAGCTTTATGTCTAAACTCCCCCCCCCCCCCCCCCCCCCCCATGAACCATGGACCTTGCCGTTGGTGTGGAGGCTTGCGTGCCTCAGTGATACAGATAGCCGTACCGTAGGTGCAACCACAACGGAGGGGTATCTGTTGAGAGTCCAGACAAACGTGTGGTTCCTGAAGAGGGGCAGCAGCCTTTTCAGTAGTTGCAAGGGCAACAGTCTGGATGATTGACTGATCTAGCCTTGTAACAATAACCAAAACGGCCTTGCTGTGCTGGTACTGCGAAAGGCTGAAAGCAAGGGGAAACTACGGCCGTAATTTATCCCGAGGGCATGCACCTTTACTGTATGATTAAATGATGATGGCGTCCTCTTGGGTAAAATATTCCGGAGGTAAAATAGTCCCCCATTCGGATCTCCGGGCGGGGACTACTCAAAAGGATGTCGTTATCAGGAGGAAAAAAACTGGCGTTCTACGGATCGGAGCGTGGAATGTCAGATCCCTTAATCGGGAAGGTAGGTTAGAAAATTTAAAAAGGGAAATGGATAGGTTAAAGTTAGATATAGTGGGAATTAGTGAACTTCGGTGGCAGGAAGAACAAGACTTCTGGTCAAGTGACTACAGGGTTATAAACACAAAATCAAATAGGGGTAATGCAGGAGTAGGTTTAATAATGAATAGGAAAATAGGAATGCGGGTAAGCTACTACAAACAGCATAGTGAACGCATTATTGTGGCCAAGATAGATACGAAGCCCACACCTACTACAGTAGTACAAGTTTATATTCCAACTAGCTTTGCAGATGACGAAGAAACTGAACAAATGTATGATGAAATAAAAGAAATTATTCAGATAGTGAAGGGAGATGAAAATTTAATAGTCATGGGAGACTGGAATTCGAGTGTAGGAAAAGGGAGAGAAGGAAACGTAGTAGGTGGATATGGATTGGGGCTAGGAAATGAAAGAGGAAGCCGCCTGGTAGAATTTTGCACAGAGCGCAACTTAATCATAGCTAACACTTGGTTTAAGAATCATGAAAGAAGGTTGTATACATGGGAGAACCCTGGAGATACTAAAAGGTATCAGATAGATTATATAATGGTAAGACAGAGATTTAGGAACCAGGTTTTAAATTGTAAGACATTTCCAGGGGCAGATGTGGACTCTGACCACAATCTATTGGTTATGACCTGTAGATTAAAACTGAAGAAACTGCAAAAAGTTGGGAATTTAAGGAGATGGGACCTGGATAAACTAAAAGACCCAGAGGTTGTACAGAGTTTCAGGGAGAGCATAAGGGAACAATTGACAGGAATGGGGGGAAGGAATACTGTAGAAAAAGAATTGGTAGCTTTGAGGGATGAAGTAGTGAAGGCAGCAGAGGATCAAGTAGGAAAAAAGACGAGGGCTAGTAGAAATCCTTCGGTGACAGAAGAAATATTGAATTTAATTGATGAAAGGAGAAAATATATAAATGCAAAATGCAATAAATGAAGCAGGCAAAAAGGAATACAAACGTCTCAAAAATGAGATCGACAGGAAGTGCAAAATGGCTAAGCAGGGATGGCTAGAGGACAAATGTAAGGATGTAGAGGCTTATCTCGCTAGGGGTAAGATAGATACTGACTACAGGAAAATTAAAGAGACCTTTGGAGAGAAGAGAACCACTTGTTTGAATATCAAGAACTCAGATGGAAACCCAGTTCTAAGCAAAGAAGGGAAAGCAGAAAGTTGGAAGGAGTATATAGAGGGTCTATACATGGGCGAAGTACTTGAGGACAATATTATGGAAATGGAAGAGGATGTAGATGAAGATGAATAGGGAGATACGATACTGCGTGAAGAGTTTGATAGAGCACTGAAAGACCTGAGTCGAAACAAGGCCCCCGGAGTAGACAACAATCCATTGGAACTACTGACGGCCTTAGGAGAGCCAGTCATGACAAAAAACTCTACCATCTGGTGAGCAAGAAGTATGAAATAGGCGAAATACCCTCAGACTTCAAGAAGAATATAATAATTCCAATCCCAAAGAAAGCAAGTGTTGACAGATGTGAAAATTACCGAACAATCAGTTTAATAAGCCACAGCTGCAAAATACTAACACGAATTCTTTACAGACGAATGGAAAAACTAGTAGAAGCCTACCTCGGGGAAGATCAGTTTGGATTCCGTAGAAATACTGGAACACGTGAGGCAATACAGACCTTACGACTTATCTTAGAAGAAAGATTAAGGAAAGGCAACCCTACGTTTCTAGCATTTGTAGACTTAGAGAATGCTTTTGACAATGTTGACTGGAATACTCTCTTTCAAATTCTAAAGGTGGCAGAGGTAAAATACAGGGAGCGAGAGGCTATTTACAATTTGTACAGAAACCAGATGGCAGTTATAAGAGTCGATGGACATGAAAGGGAAGCAGTGGTTGGGAAGGGAGTAAGACAGGGTTGCAGCCTCTCACCGATGTTATTCAATCTGTATAATGAGCATGCAGTAAAGGAAACAAAAGAAAAGTTCGGAGTAGGTATTAAAATCCATGGAGAAGAAATAAAAACTTTGAGGTTCGCCCATGACATTGTAATTCTGTCAGTGACAGCAAAGGACTTGGAAGAGCTGTTGAATGGAATGGACAGTGTCTTGAGAGGAGTATATAAGATGAACATCAACAAAAGCAAAACGAGGATGATGGAATGTAGTAGAATTAAGTCGGGCGATGCTGAAGGAATTAGATTAGGAAATGAGACACTTAAAGTAGTGAAGGAGTTTTGCTATTTGGGGAGCAAAATAACTGACGATGGTCGAAGTAGAGAGGATATAAAATGTAGACTGGCAATGGTAAGGAAAGCGTTTCTGAAGAAGAGAAATTTTTTAACATCGAGTATAGATTTAAGTGTCAGGAAGTCTTTTCTGAAAGTATTTGTATGGAGTGTAGCCATGTATGGAAGTGAAATATGGACGATAAATAGTTTGGACAAGAAGAGAATAGAAGCTTTCGAAATGTGGTGCTACAGAAGAATGCTGAAGATTAGATGGGTAGATAACATAACTAATGAGGAAGTATTGAATAGGATTGGGGAGAAGAGAAGTTTGTGGCACAACTTGACCAGAAGAAGGGATCGGTTGGTAGGACATGTTCTGAGGCATCAAGGGATCACCAATTTAGTACTGGAGGGCAGCGTGGAAGGTAAAAATCGTAGAGGGAGACCAAGAGATGAATACACTAAGCAGATTCAGAAGGATGTAGGTTGCAGTAGGTACTGGGCGATGAAGAACCTTGCACAGGATAGAGTAGCATGGAGAGCTGCATCAAACCAGTCTCAGGACTGAAGACCACAACAAAAACAACAACATAGCTTTATATGTCATATTCATGATGATGTGCCCATCATTTTGTTAATGGTCATAGTTACTTTGATATTTGCGTAAAAGTAAGACACTGCATGAAATTAGGAAAAGTGTGCAATGAAAAATATAGGCCGATATGATTTTACGTTTGGTACATATTACAGAATACGTTGTTGCATATGAATTTTAGCTAACACATTGAATTTTTGCTTCAGCCTTGAGTAAAGGTATGATAAAACCACAGCAAAATATTCACAATATTCCTCATATTTCATCAACGGTTTCAGATATAGAAATGAGATTTTGACAAATTATATTACACAAAGAGTAGAGTATTTTATCATATCGTTATTATGTCAAACTTCGTTATCTACCGTGTTATTCCAATAACTACAGACTTTTTCCTTGAAAGAATTTAATTTTTAAGAGCCATCGAGTGTTGGTGAAGAAATGGTATAGATAAGACAAAAAGTTACCTGCATAATGTCTAACGCCGTTTTATTGAACGCAACTACGTTAACGAACTAAGATAGTCACTTGAAGATGAGGTAAGTTACCGAAATGTGTATGGCCTATGCGCTTAGTGATTTTTCAATCTGAGCTTTCGTTTTTTTAACAAGTTCTGCATTTACTGCGAGGCTTTCTAGGACACGCACAAACTAAACATTCAGAGAACTGGGATAATTTTTGCCGCCTACTGTCTCTTTCACACAACAGATTGACGTCACCAGCTCAGAAGATAAGATCTTAATGTGTTTTGCAGTATCGAAATGTTAGGGTAAGTCTCTCGTAGCGCTGATGATGAGATGTTGCTGTGAATCTCAGACATCCTTGAAGCCCGTCGTAACGCCACACGAGCAGCTGCCTTCCCGAGAATTATTGGAACACGGAAACCAAAGCATTACAGGTAGCTACAGAAGGTAAATTCAGTTAATACAAAAGAACTAACGGATTTGCTCAGTTTGCCTGGGATGGACAAAACCGTGATGTTTAAACCAGACATATGTGACTTGGTCGGTGGGCCTGATTCATAAACTTATTTATCGCGGTCGGTGTAATCGCGACGCGACAATGACGCTTCAAGCGTATAAAGTAAAAATTATAGCGTCCGTGACTTTAATGTGAAAGGGTAACGTACCGATATGAAGGCCATCTCTTTTCCGAACGCAACGGCAACAAATTGCAAAACTCGTGTTTTTTGAGAAACGCTCATTTTAGGTTCTCTCGGAATTTCTTCCGCGGACCAGACTGAAACTAATCACGGGCCGGATGAAATCTTGACTCTGTACTGTAGGATAACTGTGTTATGACCATTCTTCCGATACATATATAAATAGTCGCTATGCCAAGAGAACCAAAAGACTGTACCCTTTATGTCTGTGATCAACAGAACCCAAGATATTGCATACCAGTCAGGTTCCTCTCAGAGTATGCTCATAAAATAGCGCCATATTTAACAATTATATACAACCACTCGCTCACAGAAAGATCCGTACCTAAAGACTGGAAAATTGCTCAAGTCAATCAATACCCAAAAAGGGTAAGTAGTAGTAATCCGCAGAATTACAGGCCTATAGCACTAACGTCGTTTTCCAGTAGGATTTTAGAACATAAATTGTACTCGAACATTTTGAAGTACCTCGAAGAAAACGATTTATTGACATATAATCAACACGGATTCAGAAAATATCCTTCCTTTGAAACACAACTAGCTCTTTATAAAGTAATAAGTGCTACCGACAGGGGATGTCAAACTGATACCATGCTTTTAGATTTCCAGAAGGCTTTCGACATCTTTCCTCACGAGCGTCGTCTAACCAAACTGCGTGCCTACGGAGTATCGCCTCAGTTGTGCGACTGGATTCGCGATTTTCCTGTCAGAAAGGTCACAGTTCGTAGTAATAGACGGAAAGTCATCGAGTAAAACATAAGTAATATCCGGCGTTCCGCAAGGAAGGGTTATAGGCCCTCTATTGTTCCTGATCTATATTAACGACATAGAAGACAATCTGAGTACCCGTCTTAGACTGTTTGCAGAAGATTCTGTCATTTACCTTCCTGTAAAGTCATTAGAGGATCTAAACGACTTGCAAAATGACTTAGATAAGATATCTGTATGGTGCGAAAAGTGGCAATTGACCCTTAATAGCCGGCCGGGGTGGCCGAGTGGTTTTAGGCGCTACAGTCTGGAACCGCACGACCGCTACAGTTGCAGGTTCGAATCCTGCCTCGGGCATGGATGTGTGTGATATCCTTAGGTTAGTTAGGTTTAGGTAGTTCTAAATTCTAGGGGACTGATGACCTCAGAAGTTGAGTCTCATAGTGCTTAGAGCCATTTTTCTTTTACTCTGAATAAAGAAAAGTGTCTGTTGTTGATTTAGTTCTTGAAAGATACTATGTCGCTCGTCTGACAATGATTATCATTTGCCTCATTTGACTAGAAGTTGTGTCTCGAACAGTCGATATGACGTCAATAAATGACGAAAGAGGCGAATAAATGTGTTTCAGTCTCCACTTAATAAATCCGACCTTCCGCAACTAATGGGAAGCTATAAAGATAAGTAAGGGCAACGGCCTTGCCGCAGTGGATACACCGGTTCCCGCGAGATCACCAATGTTAAGCGCTGTCGGGCGTGGTCGGCACTTGGATGGGTGACCATCCAGGCCGCCATGCGCTGTTGCCATTTTTCGGGGTGCACTCAGCCTTGTGATGCCAATCGAGGAGCTACTTGACCGAATTGTAGCGGCTTTGGTCAATAATACCATCATAAGGCCCCGGGAGAGCGGTGTGCTGACCCCACGTCCCTCCTATCCGCATCCTCCTCTGAGGATGACACGGCGGTTGAATTTCCCCGGCAGGTCATTCGTGGCCTGAAGACGGAGTGCTTAATAAAGATAAGTAAAACATATTTCCGTTGTAATTGTTTCCTCCCAATGATAATTAAGTAACGCGAGATTGGTGAATACTTATACCTAAAATGCATTTACTTTGTTTAAGATGTAACTGTTGCATTCTAATTGGAGAGTAATATTGCTATACACGTTGTTAAAATCACAATACTACCGGTCATTTCTCTAGTTATTTACTGTAATCAGAGTAAGATATATTCTGCCTGAATCACTCGCGATATCCTTTCGTCTCTCCTCTGCTAAGTGTATTAATTTCCATTTAATATCTTCATGGCAAACATGCTCCTCACCTCCATGCTCTGGCACCAAACGCTACTAAATCCACATAGCGAACTCAGACAATACCTATCATCCACAACAGCCGTGCTGTAGTTCAAAACTGTGCGGCTGATCCCGGCGGACGTTCGAGTCCTCCCTCGGGCATGGTTGTGTGTGTTTGTCCTTAGGGTAATGTAGGTTAAGTAGTGTGTAAGCTTAGGGACTGATGACCTTAGCAGTTAAGTCCCATAAGATTTCACACACATTTGAACATTTTTGTAGTTCAAATACAGCCAACGGTGGAAAAAAAGAGTTCACTATCCTGGCTAAGGAGAACCGTACGCTATCCGATGGACTACAAATAAAAAAAGTGAATAAAAAGGCGAAGTATTTTCAATGTTTGTTTGACAGTAAAGGCCAGTAGAATGTCAGTTACGCTGGTCTACTCTCAAAATCTATCCAAATTAAAAATAGTCATTTCCCATCAATTTCGATTGAAATATACGAATATTTTGCTTAAAATGTTTACTTAGGTCTTATACGCTTGTCAAACAAGAATGAATTTTGTGCTAGAGAGAAATTTTGCAATGTTGGTAATTTTTTATTGTTAGAAATTAAGGCTGTCAACACTGAGTATGCCATGTTTTATTCCTACAGAAGCCATTATTGCGAACCATGATTCTAACCCCTGTTTACCGTTTATCGCGAACGGTAGCCCCTAACTATTTACGCTGCCCGTGCACCCCTCCAAAACCAACCCCAACTTGCATTCGTCACACTGCCTGCATACCTATAACAAAGTCTCACTAAACGCTCGCAGCCTTACTTTGTATTCCTGCACCAATAACAAATGAGACTATGAGGAATATCTTGACCTACGTTATCATATTTTGCCCGTCTCGACGTGTAATATTTACTTCTATGTCTGGATGAGTCTGCTCACCCCGACACGCATATACACTCCTGGAAATTGAAATAAGAATACCGTGAATTCATTGTCCCAGGAAGGGGAAACTTTATTGACACATTCCTGGGGTCAGATACATCACATGATCACACTGACAAAACCACAGGCACATAGACACAGGCAACAGAGCATGCACAATGTCGGCACTAGTACAGTGTATATCCACCTTGCGCAGCAATGCAGGCTGCTATTCTCCCATGGAGACGATCGTAGAGATGCTGGATGTAGTCCTGTGGAACGGCTTGCCATGCCATTTCCACCTGGCGCCTCAGTTGGACCAGCGTTCGTGCTGGACGTGCAGACCGCGTGAGACGACGCTTCATCCAGTCCCAAACATGCTCAATGGGGGACAGATCCGGAGATCTTGCTGGCCAGGGTAGTTGACTTACACCTTCTAGAGCACGTTGGGTGGCACAGGATACATGCGGACGTGCATTGTCCTGTTGGAACAGCAAGTTCCCTTGCCGGTCTAGGAATGGTAGAACGATGGGTTCGATGACGGTTTGGATGTACCGTGCACTATTCAGTGTCCCCTCGACGATCACCAGACGTGTACGGCCAGTGTAGGAGATCGCTCCCCACAGCATGAAGCCGGGTGTTGGCCCTGTGTGCCTCGGTCGTATGCAGTCCTGATTGTGGCGCTCACCTGCACGGCGCCAAACACGCATACGACCATCATTTGCACCAAGGCAGAAGCGACTCTCATCGCTGAAGACGACACGTCTCCATTCGTCCCTCCATTCACGCCTGTCGCGACACCACTGGAGGCGGGCTGCACGATGTTGGGGCGTGAGCGGAAGAGGGCCTAACGGTGTCCGGGACCGTAGCCCAGCTTCATGGAGACGGTTGCGAATGGTCCTCGCCGATACCCCAGGAGCAACAGTGTCCCTAATTTGCTGGGAAGTGGCGGTGCGGTCCCCTACGGCACTGCGTAGGATCCTACGGTCTTGGCGTGCATGCGTGCGTCGCTGCGGTCCGGTCCCAGGTCGACGGGCACGTGCACATTCCGCCGACCACTGGCGACAACATCGATGTACTGTGGAGACCTCACGCCCCACGTGTTGAGCAATTCGGCGGTACGTCCACCCGGCCTCCCGCATGCCCACTATACGCCCTCGCTCAAAGGCCGTCAACTGCACATACGGTTCACGTCCACGCTGTCGCGGCATGCTACCAGTGTTAAAGACTACGATGGAGCTCCGTATGCCACGGCAAACTGGCTGACACTGACGGCGGCGGTGCACATATGCTGCGCAGCTAGCGCCATTCGACGGCCAACACCGCGGTTCCTGGTGTGTCCGCTGTGCCGTGCGTGTGATCATTGCTTGTACAGCCCTCTCGCAGTGTCCGGAGCAAGTATGGTGGGTCTGACACACCGGTGTCAATGTGTTCTTTTTTCCATTTCCAGGAGTGTATATACTAGATATTACGACATACGGAAGTTTGGGTCAATTCAGCACGCACGCACGGTTAGTCTAAGCGGTTAAGGCGAATGCTTGCGATAAGCGGAATATCCGGGTTCGAGCACCCCTCCGGCACTGCTTTTCGTCCGTCACCAACACGTATAGCTGGAGTCACGAACGATGACGGTCGAATTTAGGCTATTTCTGCGCGTTTACGTTGCGCATTCTCCGACAACCAATGAAAGTTCTGTAGAGTTCCCTGCGCTCTGCTGTGCATGCTGTAGCCAATTCAAGCATTAAACACGACTGTAGCGAGTTATTTGGTCAATTTATATTCCATTAGTTGCGAGTTGCCACGGCTAATGGTGATGGTAAGCGACAAGTTCTGCACAAGCAAGCGAGGGGAGTAATTTTACAGTATACATGCTTTCGTCAAGCCCAGAGCTTGTGTATGCGCTTATCGCAACCGTCGCTCGACAGCGGGAACTATGTAATTCCCATCCGTATCTCGAGCTAAGGGAACCGCCATCGTTCGTGGATTGGGCTAAGGTACATCCATATCTAACACAGCTGAGACCGAGTTATTCGCATTCAGCGAATTTATTTCTACTTAGTTATAGATATTTATTAATAGGGACAGTAAAATACGAAGAATAACCAGTACCCCAGCACAGACAGCACCGCCATGGTCTGAGGTTGATTGTTAGCGCTATGCAGCATCGCTGCTCAGTGGATGCTAGCATACTCGTTATTCTTCGTGTTTACTTTCCCTGTTAATACATATCGATGTAACAAATATCGGATAAGACTAGTATGTGACCACTCTGTGAAACATGCACGAGAAATTTCGTTTAAAAAATTATTTTGTTTGTAACTGGAAACATACAGACTCTTTTTTTCTGTTGACACAGTGTGTCGTATTAAAGACGTCACAAGCAGCATCTGTTTGGGCTGACTCCAGCTACACATTGCAGAAATGAAATTACAAATATCTGCCGAACACCAGAAAAAAATTCACCTGTCGACTCTTAGGAGATACGCCCAGTATATACTTGGTTGGAATTGGCTATTTTTGTAAAGGATGGAAATAACTTTAATTTTCTTGTAGACCTGTGTTATTTTCAGTATATGTTGCAAGAAAGTGTAGTAGTTCAACCAGATATCCTATTAATTTCATCATGATTGCTGAATCCACCACCATAAACTATATACCTTACATACATACCTCTTGCACCATTCTTTTAGCAGTGGTAAGTTCTCGGCAAATAATCTTGTCTTAATACACGTCGTACCAGCCTCTCTCTTCAACTTACGTTTTGTATCACACACTGCTGCTGGTGTTCCTCCAGTTGTTTGTTTTCAGTCCGACAAGTGGTTTCATGCACCTCTTCACGCAAGGCTATTCTGTGCAAGATTTCTCTCTGAATAATTACTGCAACCTACATCCATTTGAATCTGCGAATAGTAGTCAAGTCTTGGTCTGACTAAACAATTCCTAATTCCACATCAACACAAACCTCCATCCTCACATTAACTACTCCTTACATGTCCTATCAACCTATTCCTTATTTAGTCAAGTCGTGCCATAAATCTCTCTTCCCCTCATATGGTTTCAGTACATATTCATTAGTTATCAGATCCATTCACCTAAACTTGAGCACACCACCCGGAGCCCAGAGGCCCTTACAGCGTTTAAATAATTATGAGCAAACACTACATAACGACTTGAAATGGGACGAACGTGTAGTATCAGTAGTACAGAGGGAAAATAAAAGGCCAAGATATGTTGGAAAGCGCTCTGAAAACCTGCAACGCATCTGTGAGACCGCATACAAGACACTGGTACCACTAATTCTACACTTGTGCGCCAACGTTGGAGCCTTGATCAACGAGGGTTGAGAGAAGACATCGGGCTATACGCGCAAGAGATCAGCAAGAATAATAAAGACGCTCAAGTAACGCAAATAGGAATCTTTGGAAGAAAAGCAACTTAGTTCTCACGAAAGTCGTAAAGAATGCCAGTTGTCCTTCGCTCTATAAACCACTTGAATGAGGCAGAAAGGCAGCACGACGGGAATTAACACACTTTCAATGTGGATTGGTAAGGTGGAGCCAGACGCACGGGGCATTCCATTTCGGAAATTGTTACGAAATTCAATATTCCGCGATCCACAGTGTCAAGACTATGCCGAGAATACCAAATGTGAGGTATTATGTCCCACCATGGACAACGCAGTGGTCGCCGGTCTTCACTTAACGACCGACGGCAACGGCGTTCCCGTAGACAAGCAACCAATGCGTGAAATAACCGCAGGAACCGATGTGGGATGCACGAGAACGTATCCGTTGGGACAGTTAATAAGCTGCGGCAGCAGACGACCGACGGGAGTGCCTTTGCCAACAGCACGACATCGCCTGCAGCGCTTCTCCTAGGCTCGTGACCGTATCGTCTGGACCTTAGACGACTGAAAAACCTTGGCCGGATCAGGCAACAGCTGATTTTAGGGTTCGAGTGTGGCGCAGACCCCACGAAGCCATGGACCCAAGTTGTCAACAAGGCACTGTGCAAGCTGGTGTTGGCTGCATGAAGATGTGGACTGTGTTTACATGGAATGGACTCGGTCCTCTGGTCCAACTGAACCTATCACTGACTGGAGACGGTTTCGTTCCGCTACTTGGAGACCATTTGCAACCATTCATGGACTCCATGTTCCCAAATAACAATGCGCCATGTCATTGGGTCACAGCTATTCGCGGATGGTCTGAAGAACATTCTGGTCAATTCGAGTGAATGGTCTGGCTACCACTTTCACGTTGTGGACTGCTATAGAAGCAGCATGGCTCATTATTTCTGCAGGGGACTTCCAATGACTTGTTGGGCCCATGACACGTCAAGTTGTGATCTATTTCGCCAACATATGATCCCTGCTCTACGGGAGTGTGGTGCTTTGGACTCAACTGTTTTGAAACACGATGAAGCTACACACCTCAAGTTCCTCGTGAGGTCAGTGGGTTATTTCGGGAGACATGTGAGAAACGGCCAATCCTTCCAAACTGCGTGGCCACCAGCATCATCAGTTTTGAACCCGTGTGATCTCTGGCTGTGCAGTTAGCTGAAGGACCGGGTTTATCTACGGGATACTATCACATGTAGGAGCTTGAAGATGAACATAGCGAGGGAGGTAGCGAATATCCAACCTGAGATATTTCGGGCAGCAGTTGAGCAGTCTATAGTGCCATTCCAGACTGTCGTTGATGCAGATGGTCGTCACAATGAGCAACGTTTGGAACCTGGAACGTGAACATTTGATGCAGATGGTCGTCACAAAGAGCAACGTTTGGGAACTGAAACGTGAACATGGAACGCAGTTAACAAATGCCACCCGCCCATGTGGAAATTAAAATCTGTTTATTTCGATGGTATATCAGTTATCTCTCTTCCGCATGCCCATACCAAAGTTTCACAAAGTTTCATCGTCCTATTAGCACTCGTTTTTCATGGGGGACTTTTCAAGTAGCGAAAGGTTAATTAAGGCCACCCTGTATGTGCCGTTCATCCGCTGTCATCACGCAGATACGTCTTCAAGGAGTTAAGACATTTTAACTCTCATCTTCGCAATATACATATTCCCTACTAAAATTTATCATAAATAAGCCATCCAATTTGAGAAGAAGAGCTATGTCCTATCCGCACTGAAGAAAAAAAATTGTCTTTATAGCTCATTATTACAAGTGTCGATGGCTCAGAAAGGCGTTCAATATGTATCAACAAAAATTTTTCATCATTTTCCCAATAACATAAAATATCAGACAGGTAGCAAACCAAGTTCTAAATGTAATCTATAATCACTCGTTCTAGACAACTCCTTTTGTTGCTCATAGGTATTTATTGGTTGCCTGTAAAAAAATCATTTTAGATTTTTATGTGAATGCATGAGTAGGACTGAAAAGTAATACATTCATTTATGTTAAATTCAGGCCAGGGTGCCATCCAGGAACTTGTTAATAGCCAGCATGTAGCCATCCACGAAACTAAGCATGTATACATATCCTGTAAACTGACTCTTTTCACATCATTTCGATAAAAAAAATCATTGAAATGATGATACATGAACTAACCAGCCGCACACGTGTGTCGTACAAAACGAATACTTCAGCGAAGTCATACGAGCACGTGTGATGTGGTAAACTGGAACACGAACGAACGAAATTAACACGTCGCAGTTGGTGAGTTTCTCATTGTCTTATGATGAAAGTGCTTTGCTTTCAGATCAGAGTCTTATCTGGAGGTAACAGTGAAAACTTAGGTAATAAACGTTTATTGCAGCCATAGTTTAGCTTATAGCTCTAAGAAATAGCGAGCTGCAGAGGTTCTAAAAAGGTATACGGTGCTCATAACGAGGAAGTCTTACATAACGCGCTTGTCGCAAATTCCCTCCACCGGAAATTCCGAAATTTGTTGCGACTCTTGTTAGTCCACACGAAATAATCTCCGATGTTGCCTACATTTATAACTTGCTTCATGCTCGGCAAGCCACATTACGGTAAATGTAAAGAGTACCTCGAGCCGCTACTAATAATTCCGTTTTCTGTTCAATATTTACGTCTACAAGACTACTCTGCAATTCACAATCAAATGTCTGGCAGATGGTTAATCTAACCACCTTGTTTATTTCCCCACTGTTCCACTATCCAACAGCGCGTGGAAAACGAACGATTAAATCTTTACATTCGATTTCCGATCTCTCTTATTTTATTACGATGGTGATTTCTCCCGATGCAAATTCTTACTATTTTTTTATTTACGCGTCAGGTTCCGTAGGACCAAACTAAGGAGCAAATCTCCAAGGTCATGAAACGTGTCAGTACATGAAATTACAACATACAAGTAATGTTCTTGTTCTTGTGGTCTTCAGTCCTCAGACTGGTTTGATGCAGCTCTCCATGCTACTCTATCCTGTGCAAGGTTCTTCATCTCCCAATATCTACTGCAACCTACATCTTTCTGAATCTGCTTGGTGTATTCATCTCTTGGTCTTCCTCTACGATTTTTACCCTCCACGCTCCCCTCCAATACTAAATTGGTGATCCCTTGATGCCTCAGAACATGGCCTACCAATCGATCCCTTCTTCTAGTCAAGTTGTGCCACAAACTTCCCTTCTCCCCAATCCTATTCAACACCTCCTCATTAGTTATGTGATCTACCCGTCAAATATTCAGCATTATTCTGTAGCGCCACATTTCGAAAGCTTCTATTCTCTTCTTATGTAAACTATTTATCGTCTATGTTTCACTTCCATACATGGCTACACTCCATACAAATACTTTCAGAAACGACTTCCTCCATGTTAACAAATTTCTCTTCTTCAGAAACACTTTCCTTACCATTGCCAGTCTACATTTTATATCTTCTCTACTTCGACCATCATCAGTTATTTTGCTCCCCAAATAGCAAAACCCCTTTACTACTTTAAGTGCCTCATTTCCTAATCTAATACCCTCAACATCACCCGACTTAATTCTACTACATTCCATTATCCTCGTTTTGCTTTTGTTGATTTTCACCTTATACCCTCCCTTCAAGACACTATCCATTCCGTTCAACTGCTCTTCCAAGTCCTTTGCTGTCTCTGACAGAATTCCAATGTCATCGGCGAACCTCAAAATTTTTATTTGTTCTCCATGGATTTTTATACCTACTCCGAACTTTTGTTTCCCTCACTGCTTGCTCAATATACAGATTGAATAACATCGGTGAGAGGCTACAACCCTGTCTCACTCCCTTCCCAACCACTGCTCCCCTTTCATGCCCCTCAACTCTTATAACTGCCATTTGGTTTCTATACAAATTGTAAATAGCTTTTCGCTCCCTATATTTTACCCCTGCCACCTTCAAAATTTGAAAGAGAGTACTCCAGTCAACATAAAAGTAATAACAGATAAAAATCAAATGTTTATAAGTTAATCCGTAGCTTCAAGTAAACGCAATCAACAATAGAACAAGAAACAGCTCAATTTTTCAGGGAATTCCTCGACAGAATAGGAGTGACCCACGAAGAAACTCTTCAGTTTCGACTCGAAAGCGCGAGGATCACTGCTAAGATTCTTGAATTCCAGTGCTAGGTTACTGAAAATGGATGCAGCGGTATACTGCACACCTTTCTGCACAAGCGTTAAGGAAGTGCGAGCCAAATCCATGTTTGATTTCTGTCGAGTATTAAGTGAGTGAAAGATGCTTATTATTGGAAATAATCCAATATTGATAGCAAGAAATGACAGTACGGAATATATATATATATATATATATATATATATATATATATATATATATATATATATGTGTGTGTGTGTGTGTGTGTGTGTGTGTGTGTGTGTGTGTGTGTTGAGAGGCCAATGTCAAAATAGCCAGACACGTGAACAGGGGCCGGCAAGAAGTTCCTGAACTTACACCATTTATTGCCCGAACCACCCGTTTCTGAGCTAAAAATCATTTTAGAATGGGAAGAGTTACCCCAAAATATAATACCAGACGACATAAGCGAATGAAAATTAGCAAAGTAGACTAAAGTCTTTGATCAAGATTCTGAAAGTGGGCTTTCCACGACAGCTTTCTATCTTTAACCTTTAGAAATTTGAGCTGTTCAGTTTCACTAATCATATGTCCATTCTGTGAAATTAAGACGTCAGGTTATGTTGAATTGTGTGTTAGGAACTGTAAAAACTGAGCCTTACTGTGATTTAGCGTTAGTTTATTTTTCTACAAGCCATGAACTTAGGTCATGAACTGCACTATTTGAAACCGAACCAATGTTGTACACAACGTCCTTTACTACCGAACTAGTGTCATCTGCAAACAGAAATATTTTAGAGTTATCCATAACACTGGAGGGCATATCATTTATATAAATAAGGAAGAGGAATAGCCCCAACACTGATTCCTGGGGCACCCCCCACTTGACAGTACCTCACTCAGACCCCACATCACAGCTACTCTCAACATTGTGAATAATGAACTTTTGCTGTCTGTTGCTAAAGTAAGAGGTGAACCAATTGTGAGCTACTCTGCGAACTCCGTAATGGTCCAGCTTCTGGAGCAATATTTTGTGATCGACACAATCAACAGCCTTAGTTAAATCAAAAAATATGCCTCCCGTTCGAAACCTTTTGTTTAACCCATCCAGTACCTCACAGAGAAAAGAGAAGATAGCATTTTTAGTTGTTAAAGCACTTCTAAAGCCGAACTGAACATTTGATAACAAATCATGTGATATAAAATGATCAATTATCCTTACATACACAGCCTTTTCAATAATTTTAGCAGACAGTGATGTCATAGTAATAGGTCTAAAATTATCTACATTATCCCTTCCTCCCTTTTTATAAAGCGGCTTTACTATTGGGTACTTTAGTCGTTCGGGAAACTGACCATTCCTAAAGGAAAAATTACAAATATAGCTAAATACAGGGCTAACATGTGCAGAACAGTACTTTAATATTCCGCTAGGTACCCCATCATAACCATGAGTGTCCTTAGTCTTCAGTGATTTAGTTATTGACTCAATCTCCCCCTTGTCTGTATCACAGAGGAGTATTTCAGACATCAATCTTGGAAAGGCATTTGCCAAGAAAGTTATATGATTCCCTGTAGAAAAAGCTAAATTTTTATTTACTTCACCAGCAATGTTCAGAGAATGATTGTTAAATACCGTACATGTATTTGATTTATCAGTAAAAGAAATATTTTTACTGCGAACTGACTTTATATCTTCGACGTTGTGCTGCTACCCAGACACTTCCTTCGCAACTGACCACATGGTTTTAATTTTATCCTGTGAATTAGCTATTCTATTTGCATACCATATCCTCTTCGTCTTCCTAATAACATTTTTAAGCAGCTTACAACACTGTTTGTAATGGGCTACTGTACCTTGATTGTGACTACTTCTAACATTTTGATATAACTAACTCCCGCTTTGTTGTACATGAGATCGTTATCCCTCTAGTCAGCCACCCAGGCTGTCTATTATTGGCAGTTCTCTTCTTGGAACGTTCCAATGGAGAGCAACTCTCAAAGAGCATGAGAAATGAGTTAAGGAAAGCATTATATTTATCATCTATGTTATTGGCACTATAAACCTTCTGCCACTCTTGTTCCTTGACAAGGTTTAAAAAACTCTCTACTGCTGTTGGATTAACTTTCCTACATAGTTTGTAATTATATGTGACATTTGCTTGAGTACAAAAGCCTTTTAGTATTAAAATTTGTGCATCATGGTCAGAAAAACCATTCACCCTTTTACTGACAGAATGCCCATCTAGTAATGAAGAGTGAATAAAAATATTGTCTGTGGCTGTGCTACTGTTCCTCTGCACCCCGGTTGGAAAAACTACAGTCTGCATGAGATCATATGAATTTAGAAAATCTACAAACATTTTTTTTTCTTGCACCATGATATACAAAATTTATATTGAAGTCACCACATATAACTAAGTTCTGGTACTTCCTACGAAGTGAATCAAGGACCCTCTCTAGCTTGATCAGAAATGCTCTGAAGTCAGAGTTACGGGACCCATTAACAGCAACAATTAGAAGTTTTGTTTCACTAAATTCAATTGCCCCTGCACAACATTCAAATATCTGTTCAGTGCAGTGTCGTGATACGTCTATGGAATCAAATAGAATACTGTTTTTCACGCACATAGCCACTCCTCCACCACGCAAGGAACTCCTTGAAAAACAGCCAGCTAATCTGTATCATGGTAAAGGAAGCCTCTGAATTGTCAAATTATTTCAAAATGGCTCTGAGCACTATGCGACTTAACTTCTGAGGTCATCAGTCGCCTAGAACTTAGAAGTAATTAAACCTAACTGACCTAAGGACATCACACACATCCATGCCCGAGGCAAGATTCGAACCTGTGACCGGAGCAGTCACTCGTTTCCAGACTGGAGCGCCTAGAACCGCACGGCCACTCCGGCCGGCTCAAATTATTTCAGTGGTGCTCCGACATACCAATAATTTCAGAGTAACATCTATAAGCAGTTCACTAATTGTAATATCTCTTATATTTTGATGAAATATGCTCATTCCTTCTCTACTTGGAAACATGACGTCCTCTGAAGGTGAGCCCTTAGAGGGACTTCCTTTAAGCAGGTATACCGATCAGCTGACATCAATCTAACAAAAGTTCATCTCAAACACCAACAATAAAGTATTTTCATGTTCAGAGGAGAAAATGGAGCGAGGTAAAACCGAATGTCAGTCCTTTCGTACGAGGTCTGATTTATCCCGTCCACATGGTCCTCGATGTACTGTGTGGTTACAATTGAAGTTCAGCTATACACAGGAGGTCTACTGTGGGCTGTAATTATCGAATGGCAGCTAAACTTGGTAGGTATCCTATTGTGTTAATGCACAACGATTTACGCTCGAAAAAAATTACTTCCAATTTTGGCCACCAGGTGTAAATCTGGCGCTTTGAATGCAAGAAATACATATAGAAATGGTTCCATGTGTAATTAGTTAGAAACGGGACGTCAGCAGAAAAGGTCATACAAGTGAGAAAGGCAAAATGTAATTTTATTATTAACCACCGCTACCACACTCAGTTCAGTATGGGCATTAGAGACATCGACAAGATACTGCATCCGTAAAACGACGTCATCAACAGTTGCTCGCAACAGCTTCGGTGGAATATGACCAACGTATTCCTGTATATTGGCCTTCAGATCTGGTAGAGATCGAATGTGTTCCTGGTAAATGTTTTTTTTTTTTTTTTTTTTTTTTTTAGATATCCCCAGTGCCAGAAGTCGCTTGGATTCAGATCAGATGATTTTACCCATGCATCTGGAAAACCTCTGGAGATAACACCATCGTGGAAGATTGCATTAAGCAGATCTTTCACATGGTGTTACCCCATCTTGCATAAAAACAGTGGTTTCCTCACAGGAGTCACATTCTCTACATGTGGAAGATCTCAATAACGTGCAGACGCCAGCCGGCTGGGGTGGTCGAGCGATTCTAGGCACTACAGTCTGGAACCGCGCGACCGCTACGGTCGCAGGTTCGAATCCTGTCTCGAGCATGGATGTGTATGATGTCCTTAGGTTAGTTAGGTTTAAGTAGTTCTAAGTTCTAGGGGACTGATGACCTCAGATGTTAAGTCCCATAGTGCTCAGAGCCATTTGAACCATTTTGAACTAACTAATTCAGCCCTAATATTCAGACATTTATTAACGTACTAATTTTGCTTTAGGATTTATGCAAAAGCACATTTTGCAGAACTTTCATTTATATTTACACCTACAAGATCAAAACAAATAATTAGATATATCCAGGTATAAAAATACAAAAATTTTACTTACCGTGCTGTAGTACGGGCAACATCCTTGACAATTTCACTAACGTCTGTTAAAATGAAAGGTGGACCTTCTTAAATATGTGAGTCACAAACGTTCAGAGATTTTTCACTCATGTAAAACAGTTGGCTAAGTACGTAAACTAAAGTTGGTAATCTAAGGCAACGAGATGGACTCTCGCCTCTACTTTTCAATTGTGTACTCAAGAAACTGATACACGAGTGGTGAAAAGAAATGTGTGACGAAGGTGTTGAAATTAGAGTCAGGCTTGGCTATACTGAACCTTGAATTTGGCAGCTGACTACCTGGTTTTTGCATATGGCCTTGCACTTTCCTCCTGATCTGCTAAACACCGCTGTGGAACAAATCAATACGCGGAAGACATAATCAGCATGGCGGGACTCAATGCTTCCTTCGAGAACACTGAATTTATTACAGCCAACAATTCATTAAGCAAATATTGTAGGCAGAAGAAGGGGAAACTGAACGGACGAAGTTTAAATATCTTTGAGAGAGGACGCAGCCGTCAAAAACCTCTAAAAACAAACCTTTTTAACTAAGGATCTTCTGTTACCATCTCAACACGAAAACCCAGGAGGTACAAAAAGATGGCAAGAAATGGGAATAACACTGAAGGACATCTGCAAAGGCATTTCACTCAAGAAAAAGCTACGAGAAAAGCTAAAACTAATAACTGGCAAAACGTGGATTGAGGCTAATAAGGAACAGCACAGGAAACGAATACGAGAATACTGGGGTGAAGTTAAGGCCCATGCACAAGGGAAAATAAAAGTGCTGTTCAAATAGTGGATTTCGGAGATAGCCAATACGAAAAGAAGGAGACGAATACGTAATTTTGTGTGTTTGAGTACAAAAGAATAATCAGCTCAGTGATGGACGATGGTAAGACAAAATATAAGACAGCACAAAAGAGATCTTGAAACCAACATCTCGATCAGCTGTCTAGTAGCACCATCCATTTTCAGGTGAACGCTGTTCAATTTATCTTTACCTTAATTGTAGTATTTTCAGAAAAGTTTTTGTGGAAGCGGCGAACTAAGTGACTCACAGCGCACCATATAAGAAGTCCCGAGACTCATTGTATTCCTGGCGTATAAGCGACATCAGGACAGTAACTACGGTGGCTGCTTGACTAACAACTGCAAACAACGCACGTGGTTTCCATTAGTCAGTTGTGAGCACGCAATATGGTAAGTAGTGAACGTGCGGCCGTTGTGTGTCAAATCGCAATGAAGCAATCAACCGAATATCTGCATTTTTTTATTAAGCCAGTTTGGAACTTTTTCAACTGAAGGGCTGTAATTCTGTCGTTTGTGAAAAAAAAAAGATATGCCAATACTCTTCAAGTGGTGTTGGTAGTGGCAGCGGTAAGGCCGCCTCACAACGGCAGGTTGCACCGATTCACTTGTAGGGCGCCCTAGACTTGGTAAGTCGGTTCATAGACAGGAGGAAGGCAATGTCATACCACCTCCAACACGACACGCGTTGTGCACAGCTTGAAGTTACCATCATTCCGTATTACTGTCGCCGAATACAGTCAGCTTGAAGGCTACTGACATTATGACAGAAGTTCGTTAACTGTTCGCAAATGGAAAGCGCCTATGGCGACTACAAAAAGAATCTGTAACGACTTCGAAAACGAGCCTTCTGGAGAGCAGTGCCTGCCCTAACAATGGTCAGCCCACGAGTGCACTTTTGTCCGCCTTTGTTGGCGCAGTGGAAGTGCTATACGCTGTAACAAAACCAGAAAGGGTCTAATTTGTCACCTGGCTCGCTATCAGTTTTCCCTTTCACGGCGGAAACATAAGATTTCGCTCGCGGCGTAACGGATACGTGGCGCTACGTCCCAGGCGGCGCGAGTTATTTCCACTGGCGGGGGCGCCGAGCCTGCCGCCTCCGCCGCGGCGCCGCGCCACCCACACAGGCGCGCGTGACGTCAGCCGCCGTGACGTCACGGCGACAGCGAAAAGGGAGGGGCGCGGGGAGGGCGCCGCGCGCTGGAGGGGGCGCCGGAGGGGGCATCGATCGCGGCGGCGCTGCCGCCCCTCGGCGCGGCGCGGCGCGGTGCGGCTACGGAGAGCTGCCGGCGCAGTCGGCCGCCGTTGCGTCAGCTGACGCGCCGTACGCTACGCGGCCGACCGTACGCGCCGGCTGCCGTGCGCTCATTCGCAATCGGCCGTGGCGCCCGCGTCGACGTACGCACCTTCTCATTGTCACACGATGAAACTGCCTGCGCGTACGCGTACCAACTTAAAGCAGCATCGACACACCAATGCTGCAACTAATTTAAGGATCGTGCATTCACTGAACAGCTACACGATTACTCCACAATTGAAACCCAAGTATTTGGTAGAAGGTGCACAGAACTACTTTGCGATATAATTCTACTGAATTCATTGCTCTCTCATAAAACTATTTCTAATCAACAGTTTCGGATAAAACACCTTCACAAAAAACTGCAACCTAAAACTTTACGTAATAAAAGTTGGTTTTGATAGTACATAACAGCACCTTCGATCACTATACAAAATTGCATGAAATTATCCCTCCCTTTCAACATAAATATCTTCTTGTATCGAGCGAGGTGGCGCAGTGGTTAGCACACTGGACCCGCATTCGGGAGGACGACGGTTCAATACCGCGTCCGGCCATGTTGATTTGGGTTTTGCGTGATTTCCCTAAATCGCTTCAGGCAAATGCCACGATGGTTCCTTTGAAAAGGGCATGGCCGACTTCCTTCCCTAATCCGATGAGACCGATGACTTCGCTGTTTCGTCTCCTTGCCCAAAACATCTCAAATGGCTCTGAGAACTATGGGACTTAGGCCATCAGTCCCATAGAACTTACATCTAATTAAACCTAACTAACCTAAGGACATCATACACATCCATGCCCGAGACAGGATTCGAACCTGCGATCGTACCAGTCGCGCGGTTCCGGGCTGAAGAGCATAGAGCCGCTCGGTCACCGCGGCAGGCCCCAAAACAACTCAACCCCCTCTTGTATTGTATTGTATGTTAAACGGGGACCTGGAAATGACGGAGAGGCTCCGTCCCCGCTGCAGCCGCAATGGTCCACAACCTCAAGACGACTACCGCAGTCCCCTTCACCCCTCCGCCGCCCCACACCGAACCCAAGGTTATTGTGCGGTTCGGCTCCCTTTCGACCCCCCCAGGGAACGCCTCACACTAGACGAGTGTAAACCCTATGTTTGCGTGGTAGAGTAACGGTGGTATACGCGTACGTGGAGAACTTGTTTGCGCAGCAATCGCCGACATAGTGGAACTGAGGTGGAGTAAGGGGAACCAGCCCACATCCGCCGAGGCAGATGGAAAACCGCCTAAAAACCATCCACAGACTGGCCGGTTCACCGGACCTCGACAAAAATCTGCCGGGCGGATTCGTGGTGGGGACCAGGCGCTCCTTTCCGCGCGGTCTGCAGCTCGTGGTCGTGCGGTAGCGTTCTCGCTTCCCACGCCCGGGTTCCCGGGTTCGATTCCCGGCGGGGTCAGGTACCTTCTCTGCCTCGTGATGGCTGGGTCTTGTGTGATGTCCTTAGGTTAGTTAGGTTTAAGTAGTTCTAAGCTCTAGGGGACTGATGACCATAGATGTTAAGTCCCATAGTGCTCAGAGCCATTTGAACCTTTTTGAACCTTTCCGCCCGGAAAGCCGTGCGTTAGACCGCACGGCCAACCGTGCGGAGGAACCCCCTCTTACTTGTATCTACTTTATCAGTTTGATCCGAGGTTTCGCATTTGGTTTATCTTTCAGAAATTATATCTAGCTTTATTAGCATGTATTGGAAGTGAGAACCATTCCATGTTCGTCTTCAAGCTTTCGTATTTGGTTTATCTTTCAGAATTGATATCCACATTTCTTAGCATGTATTGGAAGTCGGAGCAACTCCATATTCGTAGGGACTAATAGGCTGGGTGACGGCCTTCATTTTGCAAGGCCTGATATGAGAGCACTGTTCATCTTAGTTCTGACACTGTTTTAGAAAAACATTTTGACGGAGTTGTGATAGTATATTCCGATCTGACTACGAGATCAAAAATATCTTGAATATGGTAACTAGTTTGGTTTAATAAATTGTGTTTTAATTGATTTTAATTAAAACATTGATAAATATACAGTTAACTCGCGTAATACTTCGCCTAGAAAAAAATCTCCAGTTCCAGATTCGTAATCATATGACGAAACGCAATCATTTTATGCACATCACACTAAACTTCAGTTTTCATTTTTATTTTGACATTTTTCCATGATTTTGTACGTTTTTAGCCCTGTCAGCCCCCTTTCAACTCGGCTCAATGAAAGTATATTGAACACGACTTAGTTTGGTACGGACTCCGAATGTCGTGTAGACGTGCTGAATAATCTCTCTTACTGGCTGTCAGCATAACTCCCTTTTTTTTCTTTTTTTTTTTTCGAGTCACCAGTCTTCTGACTCTTTTCGATGCGGCCAACGAATTCCTCTCCTGTGCCAACCTGTTCATCTCAGAGCAGCACCTGCAAACCACGTCCACATTTACTCCAACCTTTGTCTTCCTCTACCGTTTTTACCTTCTACAGCACCCTCTAATACCATGGAAGGTATTGGAAAATTATGGTAAGGACTTATGGGACCAAACTGCTTACGCCCAACTTAATCTAACTTAAACTAACTTACGCTAATGACAAGACACACACCCATGCCCGAGGGAGGACTCGAACCTCCGACGGAGGGAACCACGCGGATCGTGACACGACGCCCTAGACCGCGGGGCTACCCCGCGCGGCCGGAAATTACTCCATGATTTCTTAACAAATGTCCGATCATCCTGTCCCTTCTTCTTGTCAGTGTTTCCATGTATTCCTTTCCTCGACGAGTCTCATTCCTTACCTCATCAGTCGCCTTTTTTTTCAACATTCTTCAGTAGCACCACATCTCAAACGATTCGATTCTCCTCTGTTCCGGTTTTCCCACTGTCCATGTTTCACTACCACACAAAGCTGTCCAAACATACATTCTCAGAAATTTCTTCCCCTAATGAAAGCCTATGTTTCATGCTAGCAGAATTCACTTGGCCAGGAATGCCCTTTTTGCCAGCGCTAGTCAGCTTTTTAAGTTCTTGCTCCACCAGATCCGTCATGGGCTACTTTGCTGTCTCGGTAGTAGAATTCCTTCCTTTAACTTAATCTACTTCGGGATCACCAATCCTGTTGTTCAAGTTTCACGCTGTTTTCATTTCTGCTACATCTCATTACTTTCGTCTTTCTTAGATATGCTCTCAGTACACATTCTGTTCTCACTTAAATTGTTCATTCCATTCAGCAGATCATGTAATTCGTCTCCACATTTACTGGGGGATAGCAATGTCATCAGCGAATCGCATCATTGCTGTCCGTTCATCTTGAATTTTAATTCCACTCCTGAACCTCTCCTTTATTACCATCATTGCTTCTTGGATGTACAGATTGAACGGTACGGGTGAAAAACTACACCCCTGTCTGACACCATTTTTAATCTGTGCAATTCGCTCGAGGTCTTCCACTCTTATTGTTTCCTCTTGACCTTTGTATATATCGTATATATTACCAGTCTCTTCCGATAGCATACCCCTATTTTTCTCAGAAGTTCGAACACCTTGCACCATTTGACAATGTCGAACGCTTTTTCCAGGTCGACAAATCCTATGAACGTGTCTTCATTTTTTCTTAGTCTTGCTTCCATTATCAAACTCATCGTCAGAATCGCCTCTCTTGTGCCTTAACCTTTCCTTAAGCCAAACTGATCGTCACTTAACACATCCCCAGTTTTCTTTTCCGTTTTCTGAGTATTGCTCTTATTAACAACGTGGACTGTTAAGCTGATTGTGTGATAATTCTCGCACTTGTCGGCTCTTGCAATCTTCGGAACTGCGTGCATGATGTTTTTCCGAAAGTCCGATATCGCCCGTCTCACACATTCTACACACCAACGTAAACAGTGATCGACTCCAGTAACTTCTTCTATAGCGTCATCAGACAGGTCTTCTCCCTTATAGAGGCCTTCAGTGTACTATTTCCACCTATTCGCTCTCTGCTCTGCAGTTAACAGTGGAATTCCCATTCCACTCTTAAATTTACCAGGCTTGCTTTTAATTTCACCGACAGTTGTTTTGACTTTTCTATATCTTAGTCCGTCCTTCCGACAATCGTTGCTTTTTCGATTTCTTCGTAGTTTTCATGCTACAATTTCACCTTATCATCCCTGCACTTTCTATTTATTTCATTCCCCAATAACTTCTACTTACTACTGAGCTGTTCGTTACCGTAGTATTTAAAGCCTCAGAGAACTGCAAGCGCATCTTCTCATTCCTTAGTATTTCCCACTTCTTTGCGCATTGATTCTGCCTGTGTAGTCTGTTAAACTTTACCCTACTCTTGAACAAGTATACACCCTCCTCTTTATCATTCTTGAACAGAGTATTCGCTGTTACTAGCTAAACTTTATTGCAGAATTCAATTACCTTTCCCATTCCTAGTACCAAGCCCATATTCTCCCTTAACCCTTTCTTCTGCTCCTTGCCCTACAACCGCATTCCAGTTCCCCATGACTATTAGATTTTCATCTCCGTTTACGTACTGAATTGCCCATTCAATATTCTCATATACTTTCTCTGTCTCTTCATCGTGGGCATGTGTAGCTGAATTATCGTCGTCGGTGATGGTTTGCTGTCGATTCTCATGAGAATAACCCTATCACTGAATTGTTCACATTAACTCACACTCTATCTACCTTCCTATTCATAACGAATCCTACTCCTCTTATACCATTTTCTGCTGCCGTCGATATTGCCCTGTATACGTCTAACCAGAAACCCTTGTCTTCTTTCCATTTCACTTCACCGGCCCCCATTATATCAAAGACTGAGTTTAGCATTTCCCTTTTCAGATTTTCTAGCTTTCCTACCATTGTCAAACATCCGACATTTCACGCCCCGACTCGAAGAACGTTATCCTTTCGTTGAGTATTCAATCTTTGTCTCATGATCACCTCGCCCTTGGCAGTTCCCTCCTTGAATCGAAATGGGGGCGTTAGTCCGGAATCTTATGAAAATGGAGAGATCATCATGGAACTTTCTCAGTTACAGGTGATATGTCCTGTGGATATACGTAACGTGTCTTTAATGTAAGGATTTTCTTTGCCTTCTGCGTCCTTATGCTATTGATCATTCCTGATTCTTCCACCTATAGGATCAGCTTCCCAACCCAAGAGCAAGAGAGTGCCCCGAACCTCTGTTCGCAGCTCCTCCCTATTTGACAAGGCTGTTGGCTAAATGAGGGCGCGACTCCTTATACCGAAGTCTTCGGCCGCCATTGATGTTGATTTTTATTCAAAATGTAAGCGGTGGCGGGGTTCGAACCTTGTACCGATGACGTTTTGATTACTAAGATTCTATCCCTCGATCACTGGTTCGAACTGCATTGAACTTAATTTGACTCGTTAGTCATGTTGTAAGTGTCACAAAGGACTTGACTTGATGGGAATGACGTCACAAGCCACCAGAATAAAAACAGTAGTCTCACCTGAACTTAGGAGGATGTGGGGAGTTCTGGTACACATTAATGCCATTTCGAAGAAGGATGGGTAGATCTTAACTCTAAGCCTATTTCCCTATTGTTTCACTTTCCAATAGTACGCGTAAAAATGAACAAACAGACCTTTTTGTAGCGAGTTCTGATTTCTTTTATATCATCACGATTTTCATTCCTCGCTGTGTGGATAGTAGTCGACCAAATTTTTCTTCATTCGAAAGCGGAATTTTGTGAAAAGATGTCGTCACAATGAGAAATGACTATTGTAATGACTGCCATTCCAACTCGCTTATCATATTCATAACACAATTCCTCTTTTGCCCCAATACATAATGAGCTGCCCTTCTTCGGACTTCTTATTCTTGAAACCTATCTGGTCAGGGATTTTCTCTGCCTCGTGATGACTGGGTGTTGTGTGATGTCTTTAGGTTAGTTAGGTTTAAGTAGTTCTAAGTTCTAAGGGACTGATGACCTTAGATGTTAAGTCCCGTAGTGCTCATATCCAGCCATTCCTATCCGGTAAGGATCCCACATCGCACAACAGTACTCCAGGAAGAGTGCGGACAAGCGTAGTGTAGCCAATCTCTTTACATATATTGAACATTCTACTGTACTGGTTGTGTTGGAATAGGCAGAACACCTTCCCAGGACTGCATCTATAGTGAGTGTTCTGCCAATATAACAAAGCCTTCGGTTGTCTTCCTAATAAAATTTTCCGTGCGACAGGTAGAGCTGTCATCTAGGAATTTTAAAATGCAGGCTGTACGCTTACAAATATCTGACTTTACAAAGCAATGCTTGGCATTTTGCCTTTTTTAACGTATTTACCCTCCTTACAAGCTGACTTCCATCTACATTTATGTGCGCATTAATTCGTGTTGCCAAGTCGTAGATTTCATGAAACTGAAATTTAACGTGTAGTAGCGTATAATCTATCTTACATACAGTACACAAATGTGTTAATCCGAAAGATTATATGGGGCCCAAACTCATAGTGGGGCATCCCGGACATATTTTGCCGTTGTTTCTCATTTCATTTTCAGATAAATGTCCGCCTCCTTAGGTGGGTGGTAACGTGCTCGCCTCCCATGCAAGCGGGCCTGGGTTTGACTTCCGGCCGTGTTGGAGATTTTCCCCGCTCGGAGACTGGGTGTTGTGCTGTCTTCATAATCATTTAATTCTCATCACCGGCGCGCAAGTCGCCCAATGTGGAGTCGACTGAAGTAAGACATGCACTTGGCCCCCCGAAATTCCTCGGATACGCTGATTTCATTTCATTTCAGTTAAATGCGGAGACTTAACGCATTAACATCTCCGCGACCGATTCCATGAACTGTTCTCTTAGCCATTTCCTATGAGCAATAGTTTGACAATTCCCAACCCTTAGTTTCCGGTGAACAGCACTGGTCTTTCAAACGTGGCATGCACCATGTCAGCACAAGGCACCTAATATGAGAAACGTATGTTTTTTGGGGTGGACGGACACTTTTGATCACATAGTGTATATAATGAAATATTGTAAACGCTGCCATCAACATAAGGTTAGTTTGAACACCAGTGTTCTTCGCTAGTAACGTTCCTATTGAGGACTGTAACTCTTTGCCTTTTTCCAGCCTTTGGACTGACTTCTCCAGCTAGTAATAGAAGGATATAAAGTTTAAAACATTTGCGACAGCTCTTAAGCCTCACTTGCTTAACTGGAGTAGCCATTGTGCGTGTCTCGGGCACTGTGTCGAAAGCGTTAAGGTGGCCTCGCAATCAGTGGACAATTCGACATTCGTCAGATTAACGATCATTGTCAGAGGCGCAATATATTACAGATGATAAATAAATATTGTATGGATATCTGGGTCTCGAATCTGAGACCTTAGAATTCGTAATTTCCTGCTTTACCACTGAGCCACTCATCCATTAACAAAAATTTAAAAATCAGTAATTGAACATGTTACCTGGAGTAAAAAATAGTTTATTCGTCTTCAGCTCGTTATAGCGGAAAGACAATCACAATCTTGGAGAACTTTCTTCAACCGGCAGTATACCGCGGTCCAAGGCATAACGTTGTGCCTAAAATTTCGTCTTCTAATCCTGGAGACGTCATCAGAGGCTGTAGACTCACATGGCACAGGCTTAAATAAGCTGAACGGTTTAAATGTATCCACGCAACCGACGGGTCGTGATGTCACCAGACCGATAACAAAGATCGAGGAGCCACGGCGTTGTATGTTACGGAGCTTGTAGTAAGAAAGGGTTGGCGCTGTTTGCCTTGTTTGGCACTAAGGTCCACAACTTGTCTCGTTTCTGTCCTCCTCCTTTTCTGCTAAAGTTGTGTTTGAATTTCTATGTAGACCCTAGCATAATAATATATGAATCTTCATAAGACCAGAGTATCGGAGAAAAGGAATTGGTGGTTCACTTGTCCCAGTGCCTGATCTTCTACTGCCATTCGACTGGTTTTCCCAAACTATAATTGCAAGCGATTTCTGTAGAGAGTGCTCGACTGTTACAAATTCATATAAAGCAACGGTAACCTAACCAGCAAATAATTCTAATAAAATAGGTCCGCAATAAGACATACGCACAAGTGCAGTCATGCAAATATTACAATGTCTACGGCTACGTTTATTTCGAAACACCGCAAGTGAGGCGTAAAGTACAAAGTAATTAAAACTGCCCTCGTTCGAAAGTGTCATCAAACTGGTTCAAATGGTTCTAAGCACTATGTGACTTAACATCTGAGGTGATCAGTCCCCTAGACTTAGAACTACTTAAACCTAACTAACCTAATGACATCACACATATCCATGTCCGAGGCAGGATTCGAACCTGCGACCGTAGCAGCTGCGCGGTTCCGAACTAAAGCGCCTAGAACCGCTCGATCACGACGGGCGGCGATTTTACCATCGTTTCGAATACCTAAGTCCTGGTAAACAGCATTAGAACAAATGTTTCAGTCGTGGTTCGTCAATACGATGGCCTCCCAGGTCCGCCGAGTGTAGTAGTTGGATTATTTTGTGCAGGCATATTTCAAAGCTTTGATGTATTCCAGTCCTATTGATAGCGTTGCTGAATTACGGGATCGTGTTGTGGATGGCTGTCAGTGCATTCAAAACACATGTAGGAATTTTATATGTGTACGGGCATTGATGAGGAAGCCTGCCTTTATGTGAACTGTCGCCGTGTGTAAAACCTGTTTTAGTGTGCTTGTCCTCAATTGCATGTCTCTTTTTGGGTACTCAGGGATTGTTGTGAGGTGTTCACGTACTCAGTCGTATCGGGGACACCACATTTGTGGACTTGTATTTATTATTGTCGCCAGTCTGTTTCATTCTCCTTTCCTCCACCATTTCGTTTGACCTCTAAGCGTCAAGCACCCTATACACTCCTGCTATAGTATACAAATACGATGGGCGTTTGAAAAGTCGGTGCAAAGTCCGAGAGATAGCACCACTAGCGCGTATCGAGGTCATGTTTAGTTAGTAGCATCTTTGGAAAGGACGCACACCAAGTTTCAGCTATATTTATCTATTTCTTTGTGTTTCACATTCGTGTAAATTAAGTACGTCGAGTGATTGTCAAAAAAAGGGACGAAAAAGAATTTTGTGTGGTGATTAAACATTACTTTATGAAAGGCAAAACGCCTCAGGAAATTAAAGAGAAGCTTGATAAACATTACGGTGATTCTGCACCTTCGATTAGAACAATTTATAAGTGGTTTAAAAATTTTCGGAGTGGCCATATGGACACAAGTGATGCTGAACATTCTGGACGCCCTGTGCAGGTTACGACTCCAGAAACCATTGATAAAATCCATGATATGGTGATGGCTGGCAGAAGAGTTAAGGTGTGTGAGATTGCTAATGCTGTGGGCATCTCGAATGAACGGGTACATACTATTTTGCATAAACATTTGGACATGAGAGAGCTATCCGCAAGATGGGTTCCGCAATTGCTCACGCTTGGGCAGAAACGGAATCGTGTGAAGTGTTGCAAGGATGGTTTGCAGCTGTTCAGGAAGAATCCACAAGACTTCAAGCGTCGTTCCGTCACTGTGGACGAAACATGGCTACATTAATATACTCCCGAGACCAAACAACAATCTAATCAATGACTTACCAAGGGAGAATCTGCATCAATAAAGGCGAAGGGCCGACCAGTGTGGCCGAGCGGTTCTAGGCGATTCAGTCTGGAACCGCGCTACCGCTACGGTCGGAGGTTCGAATCCTGCCTCGGGCATGGATGTGTGTGATGTTCTTAGGTTAGTTAGGTTTAAGTAGTTCTAAATTCTAGGGGACTGATGACCTCAGATGTTAAGTCCTATAGTGCTCAGAGCCATTTGAACTAAAGGCGAAGGCCATTCCTTCGGCCAGAAAGGTTATGGGGACTGTCTTTAGGGATTTGCAACGGATAATCCTCATCGACTATCTGGAAAAGGGTAAAACTATTACAGGTGAATATTATTCATCGTTATTGCACCGTTTGAAAACCGAGCTGCAAGAAAAATGCCTGCGATTGGACCGCAAAAAACTCATTTTCCATCACGACAATGCGCCAGCACACACCTCAGCAGTTGTGGTCGCAAAATTAATGGAAATAGGATTCCAACTAGTTTCACATCCTCCCTATTCTCCAACTTGTCTTCCTCGGGCTACTATTTGTTCACCAATTTGAAGAAATGACTGGCGGGACAAAGATTTTATTCAAATTAGGAGGTGATTGCAGCAAGTAATAGCTATTTTGCAGACTTGGGCAATTCCTATTATTCGGAAGGGGTCAACAAATTAGGACAGCTTTGGACGACGCGTGTAAGTCAAAGGCAGACTATGTCGAAAAGTAAAAATGGTTTAGCCTAAGAGACGTAAGTAATTTTTATTTTGCATGAACTTCTCAAACGCCCCTCGTATACCTTCTACCACAGCTGAATGAACGTAAATCAAAGTTCACCAAGAACGCAAATACTGGGCGTCAAAACATGCACTGTGTGGACGATCATAATCCCCAAAAAATAAGCAGCGCGATGGCTGATGTTTGTGCGTTTCTATTCGTGCATATAAAAGATTCTCTGTAGTGTGTGGGCGGTTGAAAGAGCAGCGATTAGCATTGAGTTGACAGAAGTACTTGACACGGAGTTGGAGGTGCTGTGTAGTAGAAACAGTGTGCGTCGTAATGAAAGGGAAGGAGGGTCGGGAAAAAAGGGGGTAGAGGTGGTGGAGAGGCGCGGTGGGCAGAGGAGACGAGAGGAGGTGGCCGGTCGGCGGCAGAGAAGAGCGGCAACGCCGCCGGCGCAGCGCACACCCCCTCCTGCCATTGATTAGGTTGCGCCGGCCGCGCTGAGGGCCAAGACGGTGGGATGGCCCGAGACCAGACGAGACGAGACGCCACGCCGGCAATCGTTACTTCCGCCTCCGGCGCTGGCCCCAAACATCCGCCGACAGCTGCCGCCGCTGCGCTGACCTGCCCTGCCGCTGGCTTTTCCCTGCGACGCCCTCGCCCCAGCCTTCCTCGCAAACGTGTCAAACACACTATCCCGACTGAATATCACGCAAAACTGCCATAAATCTTGTCAGTGCCCGATTTCTAACAGATACACTACTGGCCATTAAAATTGCTACACCACGAAGATGTGCTACAGACGCGAAATTTAGCCGACAGGAAGAAGATGCTGTGATACGGAAATGATTAGCTTTTCAGAGCATTCACACAAGGTTGGCGCCGGTGGCGACACCTACAACGTGCTGACAAGAGGAAAGTTGCCAACCGATTACTTATACACAAACAGCACTTGTTCTTATACACTAACAGCAGTTGACCGGCGTTGCCTGGTGAAACGTTGTTGTGATGCCTCGTGTAAGGAGGAGAAATGCGTACCATCACGTTTCCGACTTTGATAAAGGTCGGATTGTAGCCTATCGCGATTGCGGTTTAGGGTATTGCGACATTCCTGCTCGCGTTGGTCGAGATCCAATGACTTTTAGCAGAATGTGGAATCGGTGGCTTTTTTTATTTTTTAAATTTTTTTATTTGGCCTTTGAGTGTGTACTCAATTTAGCCATCGGCAACACATAGTGACAATGTACACATAATTGAATAAACTCATACAGAAATGCATAGTTACAAGAATAAAAAGCTTAACTGTTACAGGTTTGTACATAATGTTTTAAAAATTGAAATGAATTGAATTGGAAAATAATTAAAAGTGCCTTGGCTTACAGTTCACACCAATTTTGAAATATCTTCATCAGCAAGACATATTTATAATTTACGTGCACCATTAAAAACCTACAGATTGTGACCAGTACTCTTGATGAAGTTAACTATCACTTTATATAGATGAACGTCTTTAGTACACAAAAGAGAAGAAGCTCATTGAGGAAGATGGTAGCCCATACTCAGCAATGTCTTCAGAAAGACTAACCGTTTACGGTCAAATTTGGGGCACATGAATAAGATGTGGTTGACATCAGCTTCCGACTCAGGATCACACTCACATGCTGGTGAACTGTAAACATTGATCCGATGTAGATGTTGTGGGAAAGAGGCATGATTGAAGCGGAGTCTTATGATGGTAGAAATCGTGAATCGCTCCAGATATGTCCTCATGAACCACGGCTGTGAAGGAATCCGAGGTTCTAGCACTGCGTAATAACCGCCTTTTGTCTGTTGAGAAACGTTCCACATTTCCTACCATTGTTGTCTTGCGCGATCCTTGACTTCACGTAAGTAGTCTGTATAAGGAAGGTGCAGATCCAGGACGGTGCCTAAGGTTGCCGCTTGTTTGGCTAATGCATCAACTTCATCATTATAGAGGATACCTGAGTGGGAAGGTACCAACAACAAATGGATCTTCCGGCCCGTGCGTGTGCTGCGAATATATTCAGATATCACATCCAAGATATAACTGTTGGTTGTTTTGTTCCATCGACTGTACTAAATGTTTTTAAGAACGCTTTGCGAGTCAGATACTATCAATATCTTGGGGAAATAAGTGCTAGAGACAAACTTTAGCGCTTCCAAAACTGCCACTGTCTTCGCCGTAAAAATAGAAGTGCTCGTAGGCAGTCTGAAGGTTTTGCGGACCTGGATCTGAGGGCAGAAAAAAGCGCACTCTTCTTGCGGAATTTTGGAGCCATCGGTATATACACAGAGAAAACCCGGCCATTGTGCTTGAACGAGACAATTGAAGCCAACGTTGACATTAGTACTGTCCAGCCAGGTCGTACTTACATAATGGACTGGGACCTGGGCGCAGAGGGTTTGAAGATCATATTCAAAAACAGGTAGATGCGCTGAATGTAGTAAAGAATGTATGACAGGTGACCAAGTGTCAAAGCTAGCACAAACGGCTGGCACTTTATTCCTTCTGTGGGATGCAGTTCACAGTCGATAAACGCAGTCTCTACTTTGATAGACGGAACTCGATTCAGGAGGGTAATACGGAACGCCGTGCTGGATCCCAACGGCCTCGTATCACTAGCAGTCGAGATGACAGGCATCTTTTCCGCATGGCTGTAACGGATCGTGCAGCCACGTCTCGATCCCTGAGTCAACAGATGGGGACGTTTGCAAGACAACAGCCATCTGCACGAACATTTCGACGACGTTTGCAGCAGCGTGGAACATCAGCCGGAGTCCATGGCTGTGGTTACCCTTGACGCTGCATCACATACAGGAGCGCAAGCGATAGTGTACTCAACGAAGAGCCTGGGTGCACGGATAGGAAAACGTCATTTTTTCGGATTAATCCAGGTTCTGTTTACAACATCATGATGGTCGCATCCGTGTTTGGCGACATAGCGGTGAACGCACATTGGAAGCGTATATTCGTCATCGCCATACTGGCGTATCATCCGGCGTGATGGTATGGGGTAAATTGGTTACACGTCTCGGTCACCTCTTGCTCGCACTAATGACACTTTGACCAGTGGACGTTTGATTTCAGATGTGTTGCGACCCGTGGCTCTACCCTTCGTTCGATCCCTGCGAAACCCTACATTTCAGTAGGATAATGCACGACCGCCTGTTGCAGGTCCTGTACGGGCCTTTCTGGATACAGAAAAAGTTCAACTGCTGGCCTGGCTAGCACATTCTCCAGATCTCTCACCAATTGAAAACGTCTGGTCAATGGGTGGTCGAGCAACTGGTTCGTCACAATACGCCAGTCACTATTCTTGATGCACTGTGGTATCGTGTTGAAGCTGCAAAGGCAGCTGTACCCGTACACGCCATCCAAGCTCTGTTTGACTCAATGCCCAGGCGTATCAAGGGCGTTATTACGGCCAGAGGTGGTTGGTCTTGGTTAATGATTTCTCAGAATCTATGCACCCAAATTGCGCAAAAATGTAATCAAAATCTCAGTTCTAGTATAATATATTTGTCCAATGAATACCCGTTTATCATCTGCATTTCTTCTTGGTGTAGCAATTTTAACGGCCAGTAGTGTACTTTCAGATGACGGCGGGTAACAGACGAGCACTCAAATGAACCTGCACAATGGCGTACCGTAGGGATCTGTTCTGGCTCCACTGACATTCAGCCCATACAGTGTGACACACGGGAGATGGACGGTTGTGAACTGCGTAGTGCTGAGGGCTCAGTGGTGGGAGGTGGTCGAGTGAGGATGCTTCTGATCCACACAAGACGCCATTTCATTTACTCCGTCACTATGGAGCAGTGCGACTTGCAACGTCGAGTGTTTGTCTATGACAGTTTCGTGAAAAGTGGTGAGTCTATTAATGCTACGCAGCGATTGTTTCATGTGTGGTTTAATGTCGGTCGACATGGAGCTGTTCCGAGCCGTAACACAATCCTCAGATGGGAGGAAAACTTCAGATCAACTGGAAACATACTGGATAAGAAGCATCCTGGCCCGAGACGCAGAGTAACGACACGAGAAAATGTTGAAAGGGTAAGACAAGCGGCTGTCAGAAGCCCAGGAGGGTCAGCTTGACGTCATGCTAGTGAATCGGTTAAACGAATTTTGCATAAAGAATTAAAATTCCATACCTACAAAATGCTCATTGTCCAACAACTTAAGGCCGGCCGCGGTGGCCGAGCGGTTCTAGGCGCTACAGTCTGGAACCACGCGACCGCTACAGCCGCAGGTTCGAATCCTGCCTCGGGCATGGATGTGTGTGATGTCCTTAGGTTAGTTAGATTTAAGTAGTTCTAAGTTCTAGGGGACTGATGGGCTTAGAAGTTAAGTCCCACAGTGCTCAGAGCCATTTGTACCAACAACTTAAGGAAACTGACTTTGCTGTACCAGAAGACTTCGCTTACAGAATGCAAGTGATTTTGGGATCGAATGAAAATGAAATTTTATTGATGAGCGATGAAGCTCATTTTCATTTAAACAGGACCGTGAATAAGCAAAACGTACGTTACTGGGGTCCAGAGCATCCATACCCTGTCCACCAACGTCCTCTTCACTCAGAAAAAGTAACAGTCTGGTGTGCTCTTGGCTGTGTTGGCATTATTGGACCTTATTTTTTTGAAGAGAATGTGGCCACAGTTACAGTTAATTCGGTTCGTTACGTTCGTATGGTTGAAACGTTCTTGAAACCAGAACTAAGATGACGTCGAATCCCTTAAAAACGCGTTTGGTTCCAGCAGGATGGGACAACATCCCACACCGCAACACTTCAAAGACAGTACTTATATGTCCCATGGCTGGATTATCTCACGTTTTGGCAATGTTCCTTGGCCTCCCATGTCTCCCGACTTGTCAGTATGTGACTTTTTTCTGTGGGGGGTAACTTAAGAACTGTGTCTATAACCACAAACCACGAAATCTGGACGAGTTGAAGAATGCAATCATTCAAGAAATTGCTGCCATCCCTGCAGAGATTTTAGTCCGTGTGACGGAGGATTTTGAGGAGAGACTTGAGTCCTGCATTCGAAATGATGGACATCACCTTGACGACATTATTTTTCACAATTATACTTTGTTAACTAAAATGACAAATAATGAACTTTCATTTTTAGTAAATGAACATGCATTAATTTTGAAGTTGGCTGAGTATTATTTCATTAAGCGTCCGGCGCAGTGATTAGATCGGTTACTGCTGCTACAATGGCAGTTTATCACGATTTAAGCTAATTTGAACGTGGTGTTATAGTCAGTACACTAGGGATGGGACACAGAATCTCCGAGGCAGCAAAAGTGGGGATTTTCCTGTACGACAATTTCAAGAGTGTACCGTGGACATCAGGAATTCGGTAAAACTACCAAATTTCCGACAGCGGTGCAACCGGAAATATATCCAGCAAGAACGGGACCAACGGCAACTTAAGAGGATCGTTCAACGTGAGAGAAGTGCAACCCTTCCGCAAATTGCTGCAGATTTCAGCGGTGGTCCATCAACAAGTGTCAGAGTGGAAACCATCCAAAGAAACATCATCGATATGGGTTATCGGAGCCCAAGGACCACTCGTCCACCCTTGATGACTGCACGACACAAAGCTTTACGCCTCGCCTGGGCCTGTCAACACCGACATTGGACTGTTGATGACTGGAAATATATTGCCTGGTCGGACGAGTCTCGTTTCAAATTATATCGAGCGGATGGATGTGTACGGATATGGAATCAACCTTATGAATCCATGGATCCTGCATGTCAGCAGCGGACTGTCCAAGCTAATGGAGGCTCCATAATGATGTGGAACGTGTGCAATTGGAGTGATATGGGAACCCTGATACGTCTAGATTTGACTCTGACAGGTGGCACGTACGTAAGCATCCTGTCTGATCACCTGCATCAATTCATGTCCCTTGTGCATTCCGACGGACTTGCGCAATTCTAGTAGTCAAAGCGACACCCCACACGTTCACAATTGCTACAGAGTGTCTCCAGGAACACTCTTCTGAGTTTATACACGTCGTTGGCCACCAGACTCCCTAGATGGCTCAAATGGGTCTGAGCGCTATGGGACTTAACTTCTGAGGTCGTCACTCCACTAGAACTTAGAACTACTTAAACCTAACGACATCACACACATCCATGCCCGAGGCAGGATTCGAACCTGCGACCGTACTGATCGCTCGGTTCTAGACTGAAGCGCCTAGAACCACTCGGCCACACCGGCCGGAAGACTCCCTAGACATTAACATTATTGACCATATAGCAGCGTGCTGTTCACAAGGGATCTCCACTCCGTCGTACTCTTACGGATTTGTGGACAGTCCTGCAAGATTCATAGTGTTTGGATTAGCCGACGATTGGATCCTTGCAGTAAGTTGTAAAATTCTAGAGTGTACGGACCTGAAAGTTATTGAGAAGTACCTTAAGCACTGGAGATTTCAACCCACTGTCACAAAGATAGAAGTCTCTACAGTCAACCTCGGCAACAACTTAACCAACAGACAACTCGGTATTTACTTTGAGAACAAACTAATGTCCCACAATCGACATTCAAAATATTCAGGTGTGACCCTGGATAGATCATCAAGCTTCAAGAACCATCTGTCAAACGTAACTGCCAAAATTGGAATTTGCAATCACATCTTGCAGAAACTTGTCACGCTTCATGGGGATCCCCAGGCACCACGCTACAGAGATCTAGTCTATTCTGTAGCATAATATTGTGCATCGTTTTGGCTTAACAATACTCAGATCAATCACATCGGTGTCCATCTCAGTCAAAGTATGCGCCTCATAACAGACACAATAAAGGTGACCCGAACGTATTGGCTACCCATACTAAGCCATATAACACATCCTCATCCGCCATAGAAATCACTCATTAGAAAACTCAGAAAGGTCTAGAGCAACCCTCTTCTACAAATCCATCAAAACATCACCGACGAAGAGAGAATCAGCCACTCTCTAGACATCCACTCCGAAAGAGTGCAACTTCCATAATACGGCTTATCTTGCCATCAAAGCAAGTAGATTTTACAAGCCTCGCAAAACCTGGGCTGCTCTAAATAGAATACAAATAAATTGTGGCAGATGTACTGACTTGCGGTACAGATGGTGCAAATAGCTTATCCCAAGGGCGTTTGTAGCGCTGCTACGCAAACCATAAAACATATAGTTGAAGACTGCCAACAGACAGCTTTCACTGGCAACCCCCCAATTCTTGCAAACTACCTAAAAGACGGTACAATACATCAACAAAATAAAAATTCGGCTGTAGTCATGTTCTTATATACACTGCCGGGAAAAAAATAACATGGAAAGGCGACATCGATCCGCCAACAGATAGCGTAGTAGCATAGCTACTATTAATAGGGAATGTCACAGCCAGAAGGCTAGTGCGGTGCAAACGTGCGAAGCAAGCAGACAATCATGCCACGGAGACGCACTCATGCTTCCTATAGCCAACTGAGCGAGTTTGAAAGAGGTCAAATTAAGACCTTCCGAGTGGCAGGATGGTCCTTTCGGAGAATTGCAACACTAGTTGGACGTGTTGCTCCGGTTGTGCAATGATGCTGGTATCAGTGATCAAGTGAATATTCTCACACCATTAGATGAGCTTCTGAACGTCAACATAGCACAGACACCCGCCAGGATCGTCGTATTAGATTAGATTAGATTAATACTTGGTCCATATATCATGAATACGACACTTCGTTATGATGTGGAACTTATCAGGTTAACAAAAGGTGTCTATGCAAGATATTACATTACACAAAATATTACATGACACTTAAATTTTTTAATTTTTTGTGGGGGTTGGGGAAAGGTAGAGAAATACCTCGAAGGTGATTCGATGAACGCTCTGCCAGGCAATGCCACTAAATTGCAAGGTAATCATGTACGTGTAGAACTGCATAGTTTCCAGTATTTTGTGCAGGCCCAATTTTCCGGTATGCCATGACTCAGCATTCAGTTTTCAGCTGAGAGACTGTCTTGGGTTCCGTTTCCGGGATGTCGTTTGTCGTCACAGGTGGGATGTGCGCTGCGCCGCCCGCCGCATACGTCAGCGGCATGTTGACAGTAGCGGTCGCGCGCTCCGCCGCATCCCTGTACACTCACCGAATCGAAAGCACAAGACAATATATCGAAATCATTCGTTAAGTGCCTTTGTTTATAAGAATAATGTGTTATAATAATTTTCACACAGCTAATTTACAGGTCTGTTTTCAAATTTAACTGTGCATATTGCAAGTTGTTTTATATGTAGTACAAAGCAAAAACGACTTACTTCGCTTAGAGTACTTGGTTGGTTTCCACAAGGCTCCTGTTTGATTTATGTCAACCCTGTTGACTGCGACTGCCCACTGCTTTCGTCTTTCTTCATTGTGTGGAAATGCTAACATGCGAAATCCACCTTCGCCTCTATTGGAACAACCACATGCACCACAACCTGGCATCGTTTACGAACGTCTGCAGAACGAATTACAGATGTCAAAAACAATACTGTACGTTTACTGACGTGTTTACTTCAGACATGTAGGCCTTCCGACTTCATCACAAAACGCTTCATTATTTCAACTCGTATTTAAGATCGCAAACGCTAATTACGTACTCAAAAAGATATACAACTAAATCGAACATGCATGCACAGCGCATAACAAGTCTCTCAATAATTCAAATACCTTTTAATCGTTTAAAAAAGTCCTCTGAACTTCAATTCATCTCAAAAGCACGGCGAACATAGGAAGCGCGGGAGACGTTTGGCGCCATTTTTTCTGCCAAAGATAATCAACCAATCACGGGCAACTTCAACTATGGCCATTATCTCTGTATACAAGCTCTCTACATGTACAAGCTCAGTGAAGTTGCAGATTGCTCACGTCCTCCGCTGCCCGTCGCAGGTAACTAAAGGACTGTAAACGGACATGTATCTGAGCAACAGAACGAGCTTCAATAAATCAATCTTACACCGAGGCGCCAAAGAAACTGGTATAGGCATGCGTACTCACATACAGAGATACGTAAACAGGCAGAATACGGGGCTGAGGTCGGCAACACCTATATAATAGAACAAGTGTCCGGCGCAGTTGTTATATCGGTTACTGCTGCTACAATGGCAGGTTATCAAGATTTCAGTGAACTTGAACGTGGTGTTACAGTCGACGCACGAGCGCTGAGACATAGCATCTCCGAGGATCCTGCAAGAACGGGACCAACGACGACTGAAGAGAACCGATCAACATGAGAGAAGTGCAGCCTTTCCGCAAATTGCTGCAGATTTCAGTGCTGGAGCATCAACAAGTGTCAACGTGCAAACAGATTCAACGAAACATCATCGATATGGGCTGTCGGAGCCGAAGGCCCACTAGTGCACCCTTGATGACTGCATGACACAAAGCTTTACGCCTCACCTGGGCCCGTCAACACCGACATTGGGCTGTTGTTGACTGGAAACATGTTGCCTGGCCGAGCCGGCCGCGGTGGTCTAGCGGTTCTAGGCGCGCAGTCCGGAACAGCGCGACTGCCACGGTCGCAGGTTCGAATCCTGCCTCTGGCATGGATGTGTGTGATGTCCTTAGGTTAGTTAGGTTTAAGTAGTTCTAAGTCCAGGGGACTGATGACCAAAGAAGTTAAGTCCCATAGTGCTCAGAGCTATTTTTTTTGTCTGGTCGAACGAATCTCATTTCAAATGGTATCGAGTGGCTGGACGTGTACGGGTATGGAGACAACCTCATGAATCCATGGACTCTTCATGTCAACAGGGGACTGTTCAAGCTGGTGGAGGCTCTGTAATGGTGTGGGGCGTGTGCAGTTGGAGTGACATGGGGTCCCCTGCTACCTCTATATACGACTCAGACAGGTGACACGTACTTCAGCATCGTGTCTGATCACCTGCATTCGTTCATGCCCATTGTGCATTGCGACAGACTTGGGTAATTCCATCAGGACAGTGCGACACCTCACACGTCCAGAATAGCGACAGACCAGCTTCAGGAACAGTCTTCTGAGTTTAAACATTTCCGCTGCCCACCAAACACCCCAGACATGAACATTATTGAGCGTATCTGGGATGCCTTGCAACATGCTGTTCAGAAGAGATTTCCACCCCCTCGCACTTTTAAAGATTTATGGACACAGTCCTGTAGGTTCAAAAATGGTTCAAATGGCTCTGAGCACTATGGGACTTAACATCTATGGTCATCAGTCCCCTAGAACATAGAACTACTTAAACCTAACTAACCTAAGGACAACACACAACACCCAGCCATCACGAGGCAGAGAAAATCCCTGACCCCGCCGGGAATCGAACCCGGGAACCCGGGTGCGGGAAGCATGATGCGGGCAGTCCTGTAGGTTTCATGGTGTCAATTCCCTTCAGCACTACTTCAGACATTGGTCGAGTCCACGCCACGCCGTGTTACGACACTTGTGAGAGCTCGCGGAGGCCCTGCACGATTTTAGGCTGATGTTGTTGGGTGGTTTTTGGGGAAGGAGACCAGACAGCGAGGCCATCGGTCTCATCGGATTAGGGAAGGAACCATCCCGGCATTTGCCTGGAGCGATTGAATGAAATAACGGAAAACCTAAATCAGGATGGACGGACGCGGGATTGAACCGTCGTCCTCCCGAATGCGAGTCCAGTGTCTAACCACTGCGCCACCTCGCTCAGTTTTAGGCAGATGTACCAGTTTCCTTGACTGTTCAGTGTAACTTGCATAGCTCCCGTGAAAACAGGCAAGGACAATCGGCTACCCCTTAGCTCTTCATAAAAAGAAATTACTCGTCCATATTCACCTAAAAAGTAACTAATATATCAATGGCATTTCAAAAGGCGAGCTCGAATGCTCTTTTCGTGGGCATCCCTACACCAGCATACGTAATCCGAACCTCATTTCTATTTAACTTAGCACGTATAAATTTCGTAGTGGCTCCGATCTCTTCAGTCAGATGACTGCAAGTTTCACATAAGCTACAGTAATGAATTGCGACAGGTGCACACTATAGAAATTATACCGTTTTCAGCAACAAAGCTATGAAACTCAGTTGCACTAGGCTTCACACCAACATGATCAAAACTAAACCTCAAAATATCTCTTCTTGAAATCAATGACATCTTAAAGTAGTATTACTATGCCATAGCTAAATGTTAATCGAACAATATGGCGAACTTGCCTCGCTTTCTGCAGTGCAAACCTCCGCGTCAACATGTTCGCTCGCAACGACGGTCTTCTTTTATTGGCTTTCCGAACGTGCCCATAGTCACCTCAACACAGGAAATGTTACACTTTTTTTGTAAATAAAACCACCTTTTCTTGCTGCAACTTATTTTATATTTCCAAGACGCATTTCTCCTTTTTGTTACTCTAAGGCTTCTTCAGTGGAATAGTTTTTTGGCATCTGTATTTTCTCTCATCTGGTCTGGAGGTCGCAATACCACTTCATTTCCGAAACGTAAGCACAATTTTGTATTCCGAACTTCTTCTTTCAGACTGCTCACCATGTTCCTTCTTCTTGTTTGTGGCGCGCTATTATTCGTTTACCACTAGTTATAGCTATTTGTTCGAACACTGCTTTTCACGACGTAAATATTGTGAGTTGGGTGGTAAAGGAATAACAGTTTTGTTTTATTCTCGAGTCAGAAATATACAAATTTACAGTAGCCATACACATCAATAAATATGTACATATAGATATACAAATTGTATTTGTATCACATGTGCCCAGTACTTTGCAACCTCCAAGCCGCTTGGAGTGGCTTGCAGGAGATCAATCTTCCTGCAGGACACAAAAGGCACTGCAGCATGTGGCTTGTGGTTTGTTCTTGTCCACAATCACAGGAGGTATCTTCTGTTATGAAGCCCCATCTCTTCAGGTTTTCTCTGGATCGTCCAACTCCTGATAGTAATCTGTTTAAAGATTTCCAGCTCTCGTTGTGTCCAGGTGGCAGTTCTTCAGCTTCTGGCATCTGCAGGTGAGGCGTTGACTTCTTCCATAACTCCAGCCTTGCCTTCTCTGGTGAAATGGTGAGCATCTCGGATGTTCTCAGGAAGCTCTTTCGCGATCTCAGCCGTTGCTGTGGAGGATTATGTCCGTGCAATGGATGGCCACTGTCCTGTTCCACTTTCAGTCTCTCCTTGTTGGCAGCCACTGTTCTGCGTACCCATGGTGGCGCTATTCCAGCCAGGCAGTAGAGCTTATCAGTTGGGGTAGGTCTTAAGTAACCTGTGATCAACCTGCAGGTTTCGTTGAGAGCAATGTCTACTTGTCTGGCATGAGATGACCTGTACAGACTGGAGAAGCATATTCAGCAGTAGAAAAGCACAGTGCCAATTGTAGAACAGCGAATAGTTTGTGGATGTGATCCCCACTGTGTCCCGCTAGTTTGCGAATTAGGTTGTTTCGAGCGGAGATTTTCATTTTGGTGTTCTTGCAGTGAGTTTTGAATGTCAGAGTTCTATCGAGAGTGACTCCCAAGTATTTTGGTGCGCGATGATGCTGTAGTTGGATGCCTGACCATGCAATATGCAGCTCACGATTAGCTTCGCTGTTCCTTAAATGAAAGGCACACACTTGTGGCTTCGAAGGGTTTGGTCTGAGTTGGTTCCGATTGTAGTAGTTTGACAGTGTTCTAAGTGCTGTTGTCAGGTTTCTTTCCACTCTTTCAAAGCATGAGCTCTGCGTAGCAAGGGCTACGTCATCTGAATATAAGAATCTCCTTGTGCCTAGGGTCAGTGGATGGTCGTTGGTATAAATGTTAAAGAGAAGTGGAGCCAAGAAGCTTCCGTAAGGTACACCATTTTTCTGCGCTCTCCACCGACTGCGTTGTCCTTGAAATTCAACAAAAGCCTGCGGTTTTGGAGGAGGGTGCTGAGTAGTCTAACGAGGTAGGCGTTCTTGATCATATTGTATAATTTTGCATGGCGTAACGGATGTGGGGAACATGAAAGGAGCCTCCACGAAGATTGCAATGATTTCCGACCAAGATAAGACTTGCAATCGGGCGTACCCTGGGCGTCAGGTTTCTCTGGCGGCTGATCCTTTCACACCAGAAACATCATCTTGGTCCTTTTCAGGACCACAGTTGACCATCATGAATAACAGTGCACGACAAAGAAGAAGAAACATGGTGAACAGTGTGAAAGATAAAGTTCGGAATACAAAATTGTGCTTATGTTTCAGAAATGAAATGGTAGAGCGACTTCCAGACAGATAAGAGGAAACACAGCTGCCAACAGACCACCCCACTGAAGATTCCTTAGCGAAAGGAAATGGCGAAACGCGTCTGGGAAAAATAAATTAAGTTGCAACAAGAAAAGGCGGTTTTATTTACAGAACAAGTATTTCTGTGCTTGCTGCGGAGTTGGCCACGCAAACAAACGGGAAATGTTATATTAAAATTTGTTTTGATATGGTAGACATTATTTTAATGTCGTAACCTGGAACGAAGTTACACAGGCTTAACATAGTATTGATTCGACATAAAACAAGATTTCTAATCAGGGTATACTAAAACGAGACGAAAATGGAACGCAGTGGTAGTATACAACAAAAATCCTACTGGTAAGACAGTAAATCTTCGTTGGTACACATTTGGGACATTCCCAGTTTAGTCCGCGACGGGGTTTCAAGCCTGACTTACCACCGAGCCAGCCTGCCACTAAAGTGATCGTTATGCGTTCGTATCATCGTCTATCCAATTTCCTGCCGACACTGTTGGTGCGGTGTGGTTTCAAAATCTCTCGCGCCTTTCTGTTCCCCGCTCGCTTCACCGGCGAGCCACCTCCTGCTCTTCCTAAACCTCTCCCTCGACCTTTAATCACCCTTGGCCACCGCTCCTCATCTCCGCTCGCGCACTGCGACGGGTGCCTGCCGCAGGGACGGCAGTTGGCGCCTCTCCTGCCCCACTTTCGTTCAATCGTGGACCCTTTTCTCCCTACACTCCCCCCACCACCGACGCCAACTGGCGCGCGACACAAGCTCTGCCATTGTTATCTGTGCGGACAAAAGACGATGCAAATAAGGAGCGCGAGAAATTTCGCGCCATTGTCTTGCCCACGTGGCGTGCGCCCGGCAGCCGAAGGCGACCGAGGCGAGCCGGCGTCAGCCTGGCTTCCATCAACGATCCGTCACTTACGCTACGGCCAATCAAGTATTGTACCACCAGCAACTGCTCTCTTACTGACGATCCTATTTTGTGTAGGAATCCCTTACAGGTAATAGATTCTATCCTGTCGCCCTGTCCTTCGTAAAGGCTAATTCTTCGCTCGTCGCTAAATTCTGTCCCTTTTTTTTCCCAAAGGAAAGCTGTTGGTGTCAAAATGGTTGAAAAGGCTCTGAGCACTATGGGACTTAACATCTATGGTCCTCAGTCCCCTAGAACTTAGAACTACTTAAACCTAACTAACCTAAGGACAGCACACAACACCCGGCCATCACGAGGCAGAGAAAATCCCTGACCCCGCCGGGAATCGAACCCGGGAACCTGGGCGCGAGATATCGGTGTCAGGCGAAAACAATCTAACAAGGGGACTTCGCAAACTGGCCCTCTTAGATTTTCTTCATGCAAATATAATTAGAAGGTCAGTGGCCAGACGCCATTTTTAATGTAGTACGGACGTCTGGTTCGAGAACATTCTTTCCCCGAGCAACATATCATTTAGCGCCTCTGACACCGCCCAGCAAAAAGCGCACTTACGTTTTCAAGCCCGCCCGGTTGGCCGTGCGCTCTAATGCACGGCTTTCCGGGCGGGAAGGAGCGCCTGGTCCCAGCCACGAATCCGCCAGGCGGATTTGTGTCGAGGTCCGGTGAACCGACCTGCCTGTGGATGGTTTTTAGGTGGTTTTCCGTCTGCCTCGGCGAATGCAGGCTGGTTCCCCTTATTCCGCATCAGTTACACTATGTCGGCGATTGCTGCACCAACAAGTTCCCCACGTACGCGTACACCACCACTACTCTACCACGCAAACATAGGGGTTACACTCGTCTGGTGTGAGACGGTCCTGTGGGGGACGGGGGGGGGGGGGGGGTCCACCGGGGGCCGAACCGCACAATAACCCTGGGTTCGGCGTGGGGCGATGGATGGGTAAAGTGGACTGCAGTAGTCGTCGTGGTGTTCGTGGACCACTGCGGCTGCGGCGGGGATGGAGACTCTCCGTCGTTTCTAGGTCCCCGGTTAACATACAATACAATACAATACGTTTTCAAACTGCACCACCAGGAAGGGATGGCAGCCAGGAAGTGAATCATCACAACGCCGGGAAGTGAAATCATAAGAAGTCAAAATTCTTCTTTCTCAACCCAAACACCACTGGAGGGACGACAGAAATGCTTGCAGGCAATGTGGCCGAACTAAGTATGGTGAACGCTGTAAAAGTTTCGCTGATATGGCGTTCAAATATGCATAAACGATTTCTATGGTTTGTAAGTGTTTGAACAGCCTTTTGCTATTGGATGGCGAGGCATACACAGTGTCTTGAAAGGGAGGCAACACGCTTGATTAAACGAACAGATATCCAGAAGAGTTGATACGAAATTTCTCACGTTTCATGGAAAAGGAAATGCAGGATTCATCTTGACATCCACGGTGAATAGATGTTTGCTACATCTCAAGTGGACACACGTCTGCGATTAACTCTCGGAAACCGCAACTTTCGAATGTTTTGAGCATGACCTGGACACCACCAGAAACGACACCAAACTTGAGCAAAGTCCTCTTGCTGCAACACGACAGTAAACACGGGATGTCCCGGAATCCGCAGCTTTGAGTGATAACCTTGCAGCCACCATCCAACAGTCAGTACTGCTCCCTTTGTATTTGAAATAAAATTTAACTGAACTGATACAGGATAGAGAAGGTACTCACCGTTCAGAGGAATACATATGATCGTCGGCATTTTTTTAAAGAATTCGGCTGAAACATATTTATATCTTGTGTACACGGCGCCGGATTAAAAGTAAGGCCGGCCGGAGTGGCCGAGCGGTTGTAGGCGCTACAGTCCGGAACCCCGCGACCGTTGCGGTCGCTGGTTCAAATCCTGCCTCGCGCATGGATGTGTTGTGATGTATTTAGGTTAGTTAGGTTTAAATTCTTGGGGACTGATGACCGCAGAAGTTAAGTCCCATAGTGCTCAGAGCCATTTGGGCCATTTTGATTAGAAGTAATAGTGGTCGGATATATTGCCTGTTAAAAGTATTTCAACTTTTATAAACATTTATATCGGCAAAAACTCCGATGATGACTAACCCAAGAAGAGACTGATAATGCATCAATGAGGAATAACGCTGATTCGTGCAGTTATCGTTATCCCTACCCCTTGTAGACTGACTTCAACCTCCATGTAAATTAAGAATCTACTACTTACGTCACTGGTAACAATCACTGACTATATTACCACCAAGCATGGCAAAGTCCTACAAGAACTTTACTTTTAACCTACTTCCATGTCATAATGCAGTATCAAACTTTGAAAGTATATGAATGTTAGCAAATTAAAAATTTACTGTACATACTGTTTGCCTCATATTATGTTTGTCTTACTACATTGTATTATGTCTTTTAAAGATGCTCGAAAATGACACAAAAACCGAAATTCCGGTAGCGTAATAAAACAGTTACAGCCAAAAGCGAACATGACATTATTTTTAAAATGTATGACATATCACGAACGGAGAGTTATCAAAAATTAGTGAAAGAGTTACGTGGATATTTAGATTCACTTAAGTTGTTATGTAGCGCCGTTCAGTACAAGCTACGGGAAGAGTAGAGCCTTTACCACATTACGTTCCCGCGCTATCTACTACGATATCTATGCCGGAACTCATACCTCACGATCGTACTAATTATAGCTCTAAGTTTCGGCGAACAAGTTAAGAGCTGCAGGCGTAAGATTTTTGAATGTGCAGCCACCATGTAGAGAGTTTCGCTATATGACACAGAAGTCATAAACCGAACTAAAAGCCATCCCTTGTACAATCACTTCTGTTTGATGCTGTTGGTGTGCATCGTTTATCTTTAGTGCATTCGGGTCGTATCATAAAAAGTGATGAAAAATATTTTTTTTACCGTTCCAGGAAGGACGATTACCCTAACACCCACTTATTCCTAATTACTACCTTATTGTGTGGAAATAAAGGAGCATCCTTAGGCAGAGAGCTACGTAGTGCAACGCGCTTTTATAACCGGATGCACGCTGCCATGGGCCGGTGCTTCTTTCGAATCACAGCTGCTCAGGAAAAAGGAATTGGTCTGAGCAACTGTACTCTGGAACAACCCGTACAACTTACTGGCCTTCACCAAAATTATACGGCCGACCTCACTGCACACTTTGTATGTCGATATCGTTCAAAATGGAAGCAAAGGGAGGACTTCACAAAGCAAATAAACTAACACTATTCATTTCTACTTGAAGCTCCACGCAATACTGCAACACAAGGAAATTTCATTGATATGTAATACCTAACGAAAAACAGCTGTTTTTGAGAAATGCAAGGTAATGAAAGAAGCGGGGCGCGTGCTTAAATAATAGGTGACAACGGTTTGCAGATGGGGAAAATAGAGAAGAAGTAAATGTTGTGAAATCGCTTTTCAAAGTAACCTGATTCTAGAAGATAAGGCACAGTAATTTATTCATTATAATTCCAATTCAGGAATTTGATTCACAGATTGGTATTCTATCAGAAAACAAGTGTTTGCGGTCCTTCGGCACACTCTGAAGTAATATTAAACATTTCATTCGTTAAAAAATCACCCCTGGAAAGCATGAAAATAGGAAGTAGGGAACGGGAAAGCGGGCCCAAATGTGGCATATATATATATATATATATATATATATATATATATATATATATATATATATATGTGTGTGTGTGTGTGTGTGTGTGAGTCAGTGGGTGGATGACTGTTTTCTCGATCTTCAGCAATAATAATAATAACAATAATAATAATAATAACCGATACCTCGGAACCATTTGCAATCCAAACTGGAGTGCGACAGGATGACGGACTTTCACCATTACTCTTTAATATCATTCTTGAAAAAATTATCAGGATATGGGAAAAAGAAGTCAAAGGAATCCAAATTGGCATTAGAAAAGATAATAGATTTAATGTGAAGTGTTTAGCTTTTGCGGATGACCTTGCAATCCTCACAAATAATAGAAAAGAAGCCCCTAACGCCATAGAGAAGTTACACGAAATTGCACAGAGAACTGGCCTGCAAATCTCATATGAGAAAACCCAGTACATAGAAAGAGTGCCTCAAGACAAATTGCCTATTATGACAACCCATGGGAAAATTGTACAAGTACCACATTTTAAGTACCTGGGAGAAATCATCCAGCCATCAGGGATCAACCTAAAGGCCAATGAGGAAAGAATAAAAAAACTACAGAAAGCATATAAACTCACGTGGAAGTATTATAACAACACATCCATTAACGCAAAATTGAGGCACAACAACACTGTCGTACTTCCGGAGGCGTATGCATCTGAAACAACACAAATAGGTGGGCAAACTAAAATCAAAGAAATAGAGAAACAAGAAAGCAAAATTCTCAGGAAAGTTTTTGGCCCGATACAAGAGCAAGGAATCTGGAAGAAGAAACCAACATTAGAATTATGTAAATATACAGACAAGATTACTGATACAGTAAGGAAAAGAAGAATGCAGTTCTACGGACATATCCACAGGATGAATGAGAACAGAATTTCAAAGCGAATTCTTGAAGTCATCACCTCAAGCAGGGGAAAAACAAAATGGATAAAAGAAGTTGAAGAGGACCTCAGAAAAGCGCACATAACAGTAAACGATGCAGAAAATGGAACTGAATTCAGGAACATCATCAAAAAACATAAATTTGACACTACAACACAGAAGAGACCAGGATGCAAGTGGACAGCGGAGCGAAAGAAACAACACAGTGAACACATAAAGAAAATTTGGGCTCAGAAAAAACATAAACAATCATCATAAAGGAATTCAAGTTCAAACGCTCTCTTAAATGGGAATAATCGAAAATAATAATAATAATAATAATAATAATAATAATAAATAATTTCCAAAGTGAAATTTATGGGAAAACTTTCAAGACCATTTGAAATAAAAACTGGGGTTAGACAGGGTGATGGGTTGTCGCGTTTGTTGTTCAATGTAGTTCTGGATAGTGTCATGGAAGAATGGGAGAAGAAACTTGAAGAAGAAAAGTGCTGGAAACCAATTTCATTAGGAACCAAGAAACATAACCTAAGAATCCCCTACTTAGCCTTTGCAGACGATCTCGCAATAATGGCAGATTCTAGTGAGATGGCTATAAAACAGGTAGAAATTCTAAAAGAATGTGCAGAAAAAGTCGGCCTACAGATATCATTTGAAAAGACAGTGTTTACAACAACAAATTTAGAAATTTCCAAATTACAAACAAAATACGGAGAAATCAACCGAGTACCATACTTCAAATATCTTGGAGAAATTATCTCGGAAAAATTTGCACAACAAGAAAGAATACAAAAAGCTCGTAAAGGTTTAGGATTAGTGCAAAACCTCTAGAATAAAAAATGTCTATCCTTAAATGCAAAAATTAGGCATTACAATACAGTCATTAAACCATCAATGTTATATGCCAGCGAAACCTTGGCACTAAACAGGAAAACTGATCTAGAAAATCTAAAGAAAGAAGAAAGAAAAATAATTAGAAAAATTTTGGGACCAAGATGGACCGAGAATGGATATAGATTACAGAAAACATCAAAAATTGAAGAATATTCTAACATAGAGATAGACATGAGGAAAAGACGCCTTAAATTCTATGGCCACATAATGAGACTTCCTGAACACAGATTAACAAAAAGAATTGTAAAATACGTTGATTCTCTTGTTAATGGAGGAGAATGGATCCAAAAAGTTAAAAAAGATTTGGAATTAGCAAAAATTACTAAAGAAGAAATAGCTGCAAGGAACAATTTTAGAATAAAAGTTGAAAAGTGGGAGGTTAAACCAGAGACAAAAGCACCGAGAACCGGAACAAAATGGAGCAAAGAAAGAAGAACTAAATTTTCGCAAACAATGAAAAACAGGTGGGCAAATAAAAAGAACCAGAAGACCAAGAAGAACGGAAAGTGAACCAGCTTTACTTAGCGTCTTCCACATGGGAGCTTTACGACTAATAATAATAATAATAATAACCGATACGCGTACTTTTTGTGCAAGAGCACTTTTTCATGAATTGGTCATTTCTTTTCAGCTTACACTGGAAAAAGAGATATTCACTGTTTTTAAATAGTTAATCACTGTCGTGGTTCAATGGTTCAAATGGCTCTGAGCACTATGGGACTTAACATCTGTGATCATCAGTCACCTAGAACTTAGAACTACTTAAACCTAACTAACCTAAGGACATCACGCACATCCATGCCCGAGGCAGCATTCGAACCTGCGACCGTAGCAGTCGCGCGGTTCCGGACTGAACTTCTAGAACCGCTAGACCACCACGGCCGGCTCACTGTCGTGTCTATGAGTCCCCTCAAAAATAAGCCGCCTTCATTTTCGCACAGGAATAAAATTGTTTTTTATGCAATTAAAGACTATTGCGCAATCCAGTTTTACACGTAATTTTGTTTGCCGGATGTAACGATGCATCCACTGTTCATCCGCGTCTCAAACGGCAGCATTAGTCCCCCGCATTAAACTTTTGCAAGAGTGATTTTATAATGCTCATCGGCGAGTGTTGTTGCACAGATGCTGCCCGGGGTAACCGTGCGGTCTTCGGCGCCTTGTTACGGTTCGCCCCCTCCCCCTCCGACGGAGGTTCGAGTTCTCCGTCGGGCAGGGGTGTTTGTGTTGTCCTTAGCGTAAGTTAGTTTAAGTTAGATTAAGTAGTGTGTAAACTCAACGACCGATGTCCTCAGCAGTTTGGTCCCATAAGATACCACAAATTTCCAGAATCTTTTGTTGGATAGAGGCGGCACCCGTCACTGCTTCGGCTAGTCCTTACAACTTGGTGCAAGACGCCACGTCCCCGTCCACCCGACATTTTCGTCATCACCTCAATCTCACGACCCTTTACTGTCAGCGGCACTATCAAATTGTCTGCTAACGATGCTGTTATCTACGCGAAAGTATCGCCGTCGGACGATCTTGAGGAAAAGCATACAGACTTCACCATAGTTTCCACTTAGTGTAAATTGATAAATACATAATATCAAATAAAAAGAGAAAGAATTCGTTTACAAGAGTAGTGGCTGATGTGGTATAAATATTTGGCGGTAATATTAAGAAGCGATATGAGATTGGTCAGACACTCCATATTCGTTATAGGGGATGGAAATGGAAGACGAACTGGTTGGATTGGCTCTGTGTACTGTGTCACAGTTTCGAACTTTAAAATGTTCAAATGCGTGTGAATTCCTAAGGGACGAAACTGCTGAGGTCTTCGCTCCCTAAACTTACACACTACTTAAACTAACTTACGCTAACGACAACACACGCACACATACACCCATGCCCGAGGGTGGACTCGAACCTCCGGCGGGAGGGACCGCGCAATTCGTGACATGATGCCTCTAACCGGGCATCCACTTCGCGCGGCTTCGAACTTGTAACACCTGAGTTACTGTGTTAAACCTTCAACGTACGATTATACATCTTAATGTGCGGATTATGACAGCATTTAAAATTTTTAAGTTCGATCAATAATTGCAGGAAACACTGAAAATCAAATTCTTATTGCCTCGTGGAAGCTATTTAATAAATAACCTCCCATCTTTTTACCGTTTGAGTAATGGAGACATTTACCCACAGATAAGTACGTAGTATATTTATTGCAAACATCGAACAAAACTGTTACAAGAACATATAAAGATAGGAAGGCGGTGTTATAGTTGGCTACGGATGAGAACGGAAATGAAAAAATGTAGAGCTTGAACGCTTGAGGATAACGTGTTCCTTTTGGAAAGTAACAGCTAACTCGCAGGAAAAACGCTCCCATCTAGTCGAAGGATTGAAACTACAAATGTGGTCGAATTCTTTCTTTGTTCACAATATTACTTAGAAATAAGTGTCTTATCTGAGTGTTGCGAACGAAGCCAAGCGGCAAGCATGTGGACTGATTCTGGTAGTTTGAGTAATATAAACCTATACGTTAAACCACATGCTTCCTTAAGGGCGGTTAGCATTTGCGGCATGAGATGCCTCGAAACTAACAACCGCAATTATGTCAAAAATGACAATTTCAAAGTCTTGCTCAGTCCCTCCCTCTCCAATGGCAATATTTCTGCGGATGTCGATGCACTACACTGATGATTAATTCAAGGATAGGAGTTGGACGTACTAACAATGAGCGAATGCATCAAATGGAAATATTTAACGTGCTCAAAAGAAGAGTTATTCAATTTCTTTCCTTTCAAGTGACTTTATTATTTGCAAAGACGTCCTCATTTAGATGTAGATAGCGGGCCCCCTATATAAATTCCAGATCTGACTTTATTCCAACAGTAGGATTTCAAGCGGTTTACCTGAGAGGTTGTATCTAACGACATTCAATTAATTACCTCTTAAAGATGTTACAGTATTAATTTACCTACCAGCCAATGGCACAGTTAGATTTGTAGTGTAAGTAATAAACTGCCTCGAATATAACGGATTAACAATGTGACAATGAAATACATTACAGTGCATGCATACAGCATTAAGTCTGGCAAGAAAAAAAAATTATTTAACATGCTCACCATACGGATGTCCGACGCACAACGTTGTGGCGTTCGGGAATTTCGTGCCTGCTCGACCTGTAACGAAAAAAGGTACTATTTTAGAGGCATTTGGCAATTAGTATCCACAGAAAGGAGTACATGGCAGTCTATATACACGAAAACCGCAGTTTTAAGTTTCCACTCAGTTGCTTCTGTACAATGATTGCTTATATCACATGTATGCATTTTTTTCCTACATCGTTCCTGGAAATTTTTCCCATCTCGGGAACGTCCAGTATTTAATAAAGTTAGAAACACTTTTCATGAACGAAACGCATCAACAGTTGATATAAGGATTGTACGGTGTGGTAAAGCTATGGGAACGGAAACTAATTCGACTTCGAAGTTCTGTATGCTGATGTAAATTGGCGCCTAGATTCTAACTGAGTGAGTGAAGCGGCTAAATGAACTATAAACACGAACATCAAACACTAATTTTTATTGCAACATATAATATACATATATATAGGCCTATATATTATTTAGGACACGCCCTTTCTAAGGAATTCCTGACGCTCTGTGTTTAAGCCACTCATATTTTGATTTGGACAGCGCTAATCCAAAAATTTCATCAGACATATACAGTACCGGTTTCAGAAAGTACGATTGATTTGGACTTTTGAAGCCGAGACGCATTTATACTTGGATTTTATACAGGATACCGCAATGGAAAAGGAAACATCATGCAGCACTCATTTGTTCTTTGTGCTTATTTCAAATTGAGGCGCCAGTAAAAACATTTTCAAAGAATAAATAGTCACTATCACCCACAGAGCTTGACATGTAACATTGGCAGACCTGCTTTTTTCCTTCATTTTGTTGGTCTCCAACCAAAAATATTAAACACAATTCGATAAGCTTGCGATAATCCTATCTGTTGATAGTTCAGTCCAATAAAAGGTAACGGGTTCGTTAATTCTTGAATCATCTGATCCAAAAGCTCAACGCAACACAATCATTCTGTATTAACATTTTACAAATCCCTTTAAACTTTCTGAAAAAAGAGAGAGATCCGGGTTGCTGATGGCTTAACTAATTTTCTCTTCAAACACGCTTTTCATAAATAGTTCGTAAAAATGATGGTAACACGCCAGCGATAATGACTCTCTAACTGTTGTTCCAAGGTCGCACAAGCTCCATTAAAACGAACTCTGCTGGAAGCCGTCACGTTGCAACACATCCTTTGTGTTGCTTTTAAAACAGCTACAGTTTCCTCTTTTTGATGAATTGTCTCGTTACGGCACAACGAGAAGTTGTTCTTTGTCTTCACAAGCAGTAATAAAGCTTCAGTTTGTTTCCCATATAGTTTCAAGCTATGCAATAATTTGCCATCCCACTGCAGAGCTATATTTTAGGGAATATGGTCCTAAAACTTTGTTTTTATCGTCCCAGCTCTGTCCTTTAGGAAGCGGACGTTCGAATTCGCTGAAATGACAGCTTGTTTTTTAAAAATTCATCAATACTGAGACCTAATGTCTCTGCTGCATCGAACATAATAAAGAGAACCTTTCATGCTCAGTTGGTGTCTGTCTGAAGCAGCAACAATCACTGGAAGAAGAAAATCCTTCCTGTGTCCTTTCACAGATGATTCAGACTTTGTCTCGGTGTGTTCACGACACAAAACGCCTTGTATATTCTTGGGAAATCTATATAATTCTTAAGCTTGTAAACGCAAATAATCGTGCGAGGACCTATCTCTATCTTCTCTTCCCCATTCTTTCTTCATCGTGGTCTATCTTTTTTTCGCCAAGTTTCTTATCTCTTCCTGGCAAGTATGTCCGACGCCCTGGTTCTCTCTGTCGTAAAAATATATTATTATTATCTGTTTTCATTCTGTCATCAACGCAAAAGATTGCTTTCAACAATACAATGGAATATTTCTCATGGTCTTAATGATGATGTTACATACTTGTATTCGAAACGAGAAGACGAAACTCATGTTATGCGACCGAAAATGCGCTTTAGTTCATGTAGGTTTGGACGACATGCCTTACTAAACAAACATTCAGAAACACGAGTAATTTATCAACAACCTACCACCTTAATACAAAAAACAAGAAAAAATCCAGCACATTTATCTGGAACATTTTAAGCTATGGCTGTGCAGGGTTATAAAGTTTCTTGCTCTTGAACTCGTGAACAGGTTCAACCAGTTTCGAGGAAAGGCAGCTAATTTGCACATCAGTATATAATTGCGATTTTGATCTTTTTTCATGGTGATATTAAAGAATACAGCCCTCTTTTCGTAATTAATATGATTATATATCTTCATGAAAGCTACAGACTGCTCAATGGAGTTAACTGATTTTTTTTTCCAGCACAACTGTACCAAGAACAGTCAACAGATAACTAGTGTTAACAACGAAACTATACACTAGACAACTAGACAACAGTTAGTTGGTTTTGACAGTTCATAGTATACGTAAGTTTTTAAGTCGCACCCTGGTGCAAAGTTACATAGGCTTGAAAGGAGTCTACTGGGGTACAGTTATATATGGCATCCGAATATTGTAATGATACTAAAATGAAACTATTGTATTGTGAACGATGTTTGTCTGTGAGGGGCTCTATAAACCAGATCGCTGACTTTGCACGCCTGCAGAGCCAAAGGTACCACAGGTACTGCTTCTGATCTGAGGTCGTAGTGTTAGAGTAAGAAGTGCAGGGTGTGTCTCAGAGTGTGAGCGAAAGAAGATGCAGTAGGCAGTTTTGTGGTGTGCTTTGTAAAGCCTCCAAGAGTTACATTGTAATGTAGGAATTTTCTCATACCAGTATTTTGTGTTACACGGCGCGTGAAATACATAGTTAAAATTATGAATGATTTTATAATGAAATGTAAAGTGCAATGATGAAATGTAAATTTAATTCTGACATGAAAGGATTACTGGCTTGATATTACGAAGAAGCTTCACGAGTACATGTATTATTGGAAACATAAATGTAGAAGCAGAAGTCTTCTCGCAATTAAGGTAAGGAAGTTAATTTTTTATTACTTCCCTTTTGCCAGCGCGTTAGTGTAAATAAGTTGGCTGATAATTGGTAACAGTTAGTTCTATGCTGAGTAGTCCCTGATTTACGTAAACAGATTTTATGTGTAGGCTAGTTACATATTTCCCTTTTCTAATGTTTCTAAGATTTGTTAACACAGGTATACATACACTCCTGGAAATTGAAATAAGAACACCGTGAATTCATTGTCCCAGGAAGGGGAAACTTTATTGACACATTCCTGGGGTCAGATACATCACATGATCACACTGACAGAACCACAGGCACATAGACACAGGCAACAGAGCATGTACAATGTCGGCACTAGTACAGTGTATATCCACCTTTCGCAGCAATGCAGGCTGCTATTCTCCCATGGAGACGATCGTAGAGATGCTGGATGTAGTCCTGTGGAACGGCTTGCCATGCCATTTCCACCTGGCGCCTCAGTTGGACCAGCGTTCGTGCTGGACGTGCAGACCGCGTGAGACGACGCTTCATCCAGACCCAAACATGCTCAATGAGGGACAGATCCGGACATCTTGCTGGCCAGGGTAGTTGACTTACACCTTCTAGAGCACGTTGGGTGGCACGGGATACATGCGGACGTGCACTGTCCTGTTGGAACAGCAAGTTCCCTTGCCGGTCTAGGAATGGTAGAACGATGGGTTCGATGACGGTTTGGATGTAACGTGCACTGTTTAATGTCCCCTCGACGATCACCAGAGGTGTACGGCCAGTGTAGGAGATCGCTCCCCACACCATGGTGCCGGGTGTTGGCCCTGTGTGCCTCGGTCGTATGCAGTCCTGATTGTGGCGCTCACCTGCACGGCGCTAAACACGCATACGACCATCATTGGCACCAAGGCAGAAGCGACTCTCATCGCTGAAGACGACACGTCTCCATTCGTCCCTCCATTCACGCCTGTCGCGACACCACTGGAGGCAGGCTGCACGATGTTGGGTCGTGAGCGGAAGACGGCCTAACGGTGTCCGGGACCGTAGCCCAGCTTCATGGAGACGGTTGCGAATGGTCCTCGCCGATACCCCAGGAGCAACAGTGTCCCTAATTTGCTGGGAAGTGGCGGTGCGGTCCCCTACGGCACTGCGTAGGATCCTACGGTCTTGGCGTTCATCCGTGCATCGCTGCGGTCCGGTCCCAGGTCGACGGGCACGTGCACCTTCCGCCGACCACTGGCGACAACATCGATGGATGTACTGTGGAGACCTCACGCCCCACGTGTTGAGCAATTCGGCGGTACGTCCACCCGGCCTCCCGCATGCCCACTATACGCCCTCGCTCAAAGTCCGTCAACTGCACATACGGTTCACGTCCACGCTGTCGCGGCATGCTACCAGTGTTAAAGACTGCGATGGAGCTCCGTATGCCACGGCAAACTGGCTGACACTGACGGCGGCTGTGCACAAATGCTGCGCAGCTAGCGCCATTCGACGGCCAACACCGCGGTTCCTGGTGTGTCCGCTGTGCCGTGCGTGTGATCATTGCTTGTAGAGCCCTCTCGCAGTGTCCGGAGCAAGTATGGTGGGTCTGACACACCGGTGTCAATGTGTTCTTTTTTCCGTTTCCAGGAGTGTAATTTGATGATTTATCGTTATGCCTTTTAGTGATGTTACATGATTCTTGCTGTACATATCTCACTGTTTGTGACTACGCCAGCAAAGAAAGGTTTTCATTCAGTAAAAAAGAATGTAATTTTTCTGAGTAATCTAAATTCTATTGTCAGATGTTTTGAAAAGCCAAACTTAACTTCGAGTACACCTTCACTTTTGAAAGTGTCAGTGTTAGTAATTAGCCCAAATCACTACCGCCAAGTCATATGTGTTTTCAAAGACATTTAATATTCCTTAAATGTTTTCATTTATCGGTCAAAAGGATTCAGTGTATATTTCAAAGTCGTACGGCCAGCACTGCATGCCGCTGAGCCTGTAGCTAGTATACTTTATTCTTCTTCATGATGGAACAGAGTATAACACGATCCACAGTTGCTGCTCTCGAGCTACGACAATTTTACTTATTTGTTAGGTGCACAGGGACCAAAGTTATCAGGCTTGAACAGGGCCAGAAAATTCAGAACCTAGGGGGCTGTTGTATTTTGCAGTGACTGTATTACTTTATTTGTATTGGGAGATGCATTGCCCAACCAGTTCTTATAAAGTTTTGCTAACAATAACACAGAGTAAGCACACCACGTGCAGTTACAACACGCTACACGATAACTCCAGTTTTTATTGCATTCCGAGTTCAGGCAGTCATTTAAGTATTTCAGTAATTATAAAGAAAGTTACAGGCTTAACAAAGGACATATTCGCACGTGAAACAAATTTTACATCCACAGTATAGCCTGCTGAGACTAATAAAACGCGACCAGTTAATATTATGCTGCAAACGAACTCAAGGAATCCACGACGCTCGTTCGCCTCACACGAAAATAAAAAATTGTTTCTGAATACAATTAAACTCTCAAAATACAATAATTAACGGCGTGCCTCATTCGTGATTGCGTTAGCGGTAGGAGTACAAATATAAACAAGAACCATTTTATGGCACTACAGGGTGTGCTGTGGCGAAACAAGAAAAGAAAAACTTTGAAATAGAGAAGTGGGCGTGGAGAGCAGGCACAAACTTATATTAGACTGAAATGAAATCGAATGAACAAATCTCTATCTATAAAATTCAATGTCCCGGCTATAAGATAGAAACTTGAAATTAGGAGATGATGTGTATTTTATACTGTAGCCGTCGTTTAAGAAGGAATTTTTTGAAATTTCAACCCTAATGGGGTGGAATATAATAGGTTATGAAGTTTTTTTCTTTAAAAGAAACTAGACCTACGAAAATTCATATTTGGTTTCTCGCTCAGAAATAAAGAAATACGTATTTCAGCATTTTTGGAAGTTTAACCGTATGGGGATGAGACAGTGGGCGAAAGCTGTTTTTGAAAATATATCATTATTAAGGAATTACTGAAGTATTTTTAAGCTACATTTCTGAACACTGGTATTTGACTTCTCGGTCGCAAATAAAAACAACCGTGTTTCAGTTTTTTTTTGGAAATTCAACCCCTAAGTGATTGTAATAGGAGATGAGAACCTTTAAGAAACCGTTTCGTTACACAAAAAAATTTTAAAGCCAAATTTATGAAAATATAGTATTTCATTTCTCGGTTATATATAAATAAATATGAGTTTGGGGGTGAAAGTTCTATGGAAATATATCCACAAGAACTCAAAAGGCATGATTAAGAAAAACTTTGGCCTCCAGCAACCAGAATCGCTTTTTGATCAGAAGTACATTTGGAAAAAAACATGCTTATATGGCCTTAATTAGCATGAACAGCTTTGGAGGCGTCGAAATTCGTGAACAACACAAAAATTCGATTAAATAAAAACAAAAAAGCCCCTGCAGGCCATATAATCTACGCGAGCGAAGCAGCGAGCGCTAAAGTAATACTAAAATAAAAAAAAAAGGTCATTGATTAACATGGTACAGAAGAGCAAAACTAAGAGTAATTTGCTCTCTTATTCGACATAACAACTAAATGGTAAGGATCTTGGTAGAAAAAAAATCCTGGGAGAAAAGTCGAGAGTTCAGGTCCAGGATAGCCAGATTACAAAGTGTTATCAGGGCAACGAACTGCAGCAACTACAGTCAAATGGTACAGATGGCGAGGGATGAAGAAGGATGGCTACATCAACAAGGCGTTACCTTAGTGTTTGATGATGACCATCTGGAACTTTCCTGGTCAGCGCCATTAGGAATAAAACAAGCAACTTAAAGGAGAAGACATTAATAGCACATCCTCTGGGACGGAAAACACTTTGTAATGCTATGTCGCTGCGAGCACAACACGATTTGGTCGACGTTCACATGTTTGAAATGTAATCTAACTTCTTACTTCTGCATTCTGTCCAGTAAGATATGTAGATTTTATTCTTCTTCGAGTTAGTAAAGAATGGAAGAAACATTGCTGAACAGGAAATCTACCACTACAAAGTAACAACAGCAAGAGTCGCAGGAGATTAATGGTGCTTGGAATACAACTGTCTATGTACGGAAACTCTGAGCCGTGCCGTTTTACCGGAGAGCGGTGGAATAAAAGGGAATACAACTTAGGGCTACACAGGGTTTAGCATTCTGATGTAAGCAGTGAAGTCGTTCAGATTTCGCTAACAAGTGCACTTTTCTGAGCAGGTCACAAAGCAAATGCACACGGAGCTGCAACGATAAATACACTCCTGGAAATTGAAATAAGAACACCGTGAATTCATTGTCCCAGGAAGGGGAAACTTTATTGACACATTCCTGGGATCAGATACATCACATGATCACACTGACAGAACCACAGGCACATAGACACAGGCAACAGAGCATGCACAATGTCGGCACTAGTACAGTGTATATCCAACTTTCGCAGCAATGCAGGCTGCTATTCTCCCATGGAGACGATCGTAGAGATGCTGGATGTAGTCCTGTGGAACGGCTTGCCATGCCATTTCCACCTGGCGCCTCAGTTGGACCAGCGTTCGTGCTGGACGTGCAGACCGCGTGAGACGACGCTTCATCCAGTCCCAAACATGCTCAATGGGGGACAGATCCGGAGATCTTGCTGGCCAGGGTGGTTGACTTACACCTTCTAGAGCACGTTGGGTGGCACGGGATACATGCGGACGTGCATTGTCCTGCTGGAACAGCAAGTTCCCTTGCCGGTCTAGGAATGGTAGAACGATGGGTTCGATGACGGTTTGGATGTACCGTGCACTATTCAGTGTACCCTCGACGATCACCAGAGGTGTACGGCCAGTGTAGGAGATCGCTCCCCGCACCATGATGAAGGGTGTTGGCCCTGTGTGCCTCGGTCGTATGCAGTCCTGATTGTGGCGCTCATCTGCACGGCGCTAAACACGCATACGACCATCATTGGCACCAAGGCAGAAGCGACTCTCATCGCTGAAGACGACACGTCTCCATTCGTCCCTCCATTCACGCCTGTCGCGACACCACTGGAGGCGGGCTGCACGATGTTGGGTCGTGAGCGGAAGACGGCCTAACGGTGTGCGGGACCGTAGCCCAGCTTCATGGAGACGGTTGCGAATGGTCCTCACCGATACCCCAGGAGCAACAGTGTCCCTAATTTGCTGGGAAGTGGCGGTGCGGTCCCCTACGGCACTGCGTAGGATCCTACGGTCTTGGCGTTCATCCGTGCATCGCTGCGGTCCGGTCCCAGGTCGACGGGCACGTGCACCTTCCGCCGACCACTGGCGACAACATCGATGTACTGTGGAGACCTCACGCCCCACGTGTTGAGCAATTCGGCGGTACGTCCACCCGGCCTCCCGCATGCCCACTATACGCCCTCGCTCAAAGTCCGTCAACTGCACATACGGTTCACGTCCACGCTGTCGCGGCATGCTACCAGTGTTAAAGACTGCGATGGAGCTCCGTATGCCACGGCAAACTGGCTGACACTGACGGCGGCTGTGCACAAATGCTGCGCAGCTAGCGCCATTCGACAGCCAACACCGCGGTTCCTGGTGTGTCCGCTGTGCCGTGCGTGTGATCATTGCTTGTAGAGCCCTCTCGCAGTGTCCGGAGCAAGTATGGTGGGTCGGACACACCGGTGTCAATGTGTTCTTTTTTCCATTTCCAGGAGTGTAGAACGTTGTGTATATAGACAGGTGGATCGAACGTCGGTCTTCCTCAGCCACAAGAGAGATCAAGGTTTAACTATTATTGCTGCACATACCATTCGGAATTCTCAGCTGTCATTGAGAGTCATCAGTCATTGAGACACACTCGGATCCGATACTCGCGGCGCACTACCGATGCGGCGGTTGCTCAACTACCTGGCCAGCCGGAATGTGGTTTTAAGGCTCATTTCCACATTTCTTTTTCGCACACGCTAAGCTGGCTCCAAATCTCAGCCTAACAAAAACACAGGTATATGGCACACAAAGCTTCCCTCTTTAGAGAGTCTATATGGAGACAGGGTATTCAAACCTCAGGCGGCTGACAAGTTTTGCGCGGCAAGTACAAAGCGTATCAAAAAGAATCATCCGATTTGCCACGTCTATAATTCTGAAACTATTAAACATATATACTGAATTTTGTTTTTTGATGAACGGAAAGGTCAAAAAGTTTTTTCATAGCTTTTCATAGGTGTTCAATAAGCCCCCCTTGAGATGCACGGCACATGTCAATGCGGTATTCAAATTGTTCCAACACTGCAGCGAACATGTCTTAAGTTACAGCTTCCACAGCTGCTGTTACGCGATGGCTCAGTTCATTCATTGTTATTGGTAACGGACGCACATAAACAGAGTCTTTTATAAACCCCAAAAGAAGTAATCACATACAGTCACGTCCGTTGACCTTGGAGGCCAGTAATGTAAGAGTGAATCATTTGGCCCATTGTGACCGATCCATCGTTCAGCAATCCTTTGATTTAAATATACCCGCACTTACAGGGCCAGTAATGTAAGGGTGAATCATTTGGTCCATTGCGACCGATCCATCGTTCAGTAATCCATTGATTTAAAAATTCCCGCACTTCTAAGTGTCAGTGAAGCGGTGTAACATCCTGTTGGTAAATGAAGTCGTTCGAATCAGTCTCCAACAGTTGGAAAAGAAAGTTTCCAAGCGTATGGAGATATGTGCTTCCTGTAACAGCGTTCTCGGCAAAGAAAAATGGTCCATACACTTTTTCCCGTGAAACTGCAAAAAACACATTAAATTTTGGAGATTACCTCTCATGTTGCTTCGTACCCCATATCCTCACATTATGACGGTTCACCCTTCCACTTGAATGGAATGTTGCCTTGGCACTGAACACTAAGCATGGAGCCGATGGGGTGACCGAGTTGTTCTAGGCGCTACAGTCTGGAACCGCGTGACCGCTACGGTCGCAGGTTCGAATCGTGCCTCGGGCATGGATGTGTGTGATGTTCTTAGATTAGTTAGGCTTGAGTAGTTCTAAGTTCTAGGGGATTGATGACCTCAGAAGTTAAGTCCCATAGTGCTCAGAGCCATTTGAACCATTTTGAACTTAGCATGGAAGAAAACTGTCATCCTCCATTTTGCTAAGAACGAAATTATAGAACTCCACGGGTTGTTGTTTGTCACCTTCACGAAGAGCATGCAGTAGCTGAATATTGTATGGTTTCATGTGCAAACGTCGACGCAACACACGCCAGACGGACATCGGGGGCATGCTGAGCTGACGAGCTTCTTGTGAAACTATGGCGCATAAGGTTCGATGTCTGTGTCAGACACTTGGGAACGGTCTGTCGATTTCCCTTTACAAAAGCTACCTGTTTCTCGGAACTGTTCGTGCCATCGTCTAACGCTGTGTGCTTTAGGAGGATCCACACCATACCTAGTACAGAAGTCACACTGAACAGTTATTACTGACCCTCGCTGCGCAAAACGTAGAACACAAAACGCTTTCTGTTGTTCCGATACAATTTTTGCTAGAATTGAAGTGGGCGCACACTGGTGCTACCTAGCTGGAACCATGTAAAACTCGCCCGAGTTTACTCTTTCCAACAGTACTTCGTTCTCGCACATATCTTAAATAAAGTAATAGTCATGATTTTCTAAAATCGGATGGTTCCTTTTGATACGCCATATATAAGGTGATGCAAAGTCCCAGGGAGTTTCGGTCTTACGTTAAACCGTAAACGGATCGAAGCCATCTCTCCAGACACTCTGTCACGATAATAGTACTGGAACAGAGGATGACACAGAAACGATCGAAATACTAAAGCCTCTCGGGATTAGCCGAGCAGTCTAGGGCGCTGCAGTCATGGACACTGTGAACCGGCGGAGGTTCGAGTCCTCCCTCGGGCATGGGTATGTGTGTTTGTCCTTAGGATAATTTAGGTTAAGTAGTATGTAAGCTTATGGAGTGATGACCTTAGCAGTTAAGTCCCATAAGATTTCACACACATTTGAACGTTCTGAAATACTAAATTTCTTTTTCAAAAACTGTTTCACAGAGGACGATTGCTCTGTAGTTACTCCTTTAAATCGTAGCACGAACGAGAAAATGGCAGATATCGAAGTAAGTGACCAGCAACTGACGTCGGTCAACTGGGTATATACCACTGAACCTGACGAGATACCAGTTCGATTCTACATAGAGTATAAAGAACTTCCTCCTATTCTACAAGCAGTGTATCTTACGTAGAAGAGCGCGACGTCGCTGATAATAGGAAAAAAAGCACAGGTCATTCTAAGGTTCGTTATACAGGCTCACAAAACTATAGGCATTTATATCTGACGTCAGCGTGTTGTAAAATTTTGCAACATGTTTTAAGCTCGCGTATTACGCCATTTCTCGACACCAAATGTCTCTCATGTAGGGATCACTATGGGTTCCGAAAACGACGATCGTGTGAAACCCGGCTCGCTCTGTTCGTCCACAAGACACAGCAAGCAGTAGATAGAGGAGCCCAGGTAGATACCGTGTGACTTGATTTCCGGTACACGTTGGATACACATCCGCACTGCCGCCTAATGAACAAAGTACGAGCACTATAAGACCAACTGTGTGACTGGATTGAAGACTTGCCAACAAACAGAACACAGCATGTCATTCTGAACAAAGTCTTCAGACGTACAAGTAACTTCGGTCGTGCCACAAGGGAATGATAAGGAACCATTACTTTGCAGATTCAGATGACCATGTAAATAACGTCGGAAGTTCCATGGGGCTTTCGGCGGATGATGCTGTTGTGTATACGGAAGTGGCTCTGAGCACTATAGGACTTAACATCTATGGTCATCAGTCCGCTAGAACTTAGAGCTACTTAAACCTAACTAACCTAAGGACATCATACAACACCCAGTCATCACGAGGCAGAGAAAATCCCTGACCCCGCCGGGAATCTAACCCGGGAACCCGGGCGCGGGAAGCGAGAACGCTACCGTAGGGAACTCACAGCGCAGGAAAACTGTAGCGAAATGCAGGAAGATCTGCAGACGCTTGGTGCAGGAGGTGACTGTTGCCTCTCAGCATGAACGTATGTAACAGTTTGCAAATACACAGACAGAAAAAAACCTTTTATTGTATGTTTACAAAATTGCAGGACAATCAATGGAAGCAGTTACCTCTTAGGAGAACGCATACGGAGCGATTTGAAGAGAAACGACCACATAAAATTAATCTCAGGAATCCACAGGAAATGCAGTCCATCGACAAAGGAAGTAGCATAAAATACACTCGTTCGACCAGTACTTGAATACTGCTCGTCACTGTGATTTGTACCTGATATACATAGAGGAAATAGAGAAGATCCAAAGAAGAGCAGCACGTTTCGTTACATGTTCATTTACTGAGCGCGAGATGCTGATCCTATATCCAGTGGTAGACGCATCAAGAATGGCGGTTTGCAGCACAATATCGTCTACTGTTAATGCTCCGAGAGTGTTATGTTCCTAGAAGAATCAACGAATATACACTCATCAGGCAAAACAGTATGACCATCGACCTACTATCGATGTTAATCCGTCCAGGCGATAGCAGCGTCACCTGGCGAAGAATGACGGCTAATCGGACACACGCACGGTGCACGCAGTATCAGTTAGCTTGCTTTCCCTGAGCGGAATGGGGAAGGAGCGATCCGCCTGAGTTTGACCAAGGGGCAGATTGTGATGGTCGGAGGCTAAGCACGAGCATTTCGGAAACTGCACGACTTGTCGGGTGTTCGAGGAGATCTGTGGTGAGTGTCTTCAACAAGTGGCGAAACCAAGGTGAAACCACGTCCAGAAGTCGTGGGACTGGGCGGCCACACATTAGACATGTCTGCCGTCGTAGGGTTGGCAGACTGGTAGAACAGGACAAGCGGCGAGCTGTGGCGGAACTAACATAGATTTTAATGCTGGGGGAAGTACGAGTGTGTCCGAACACTCCTAACGATGGGTCTCCCTATCCGATGACCCATGTATTTATTTGCCAGTGTTAGCACCACAACATCATCATTACGATTGATATAGGCACGTGACCATTGGCACTGGTCGTTGGCGCAGTGACAGAGCGTTGCATGATCTGATGAGTCCAGATACTTTCTTTATCATGCCGACGGGAGGGCGCGAATCTGTCTTCTTCCTGCGGAACAGCTCATTGACACTTGTACTAAGGGAACAGTTCCTTGGCACCCGTACTGTGGGACCAAGACAACCTGGCGGCGGCTCCATTATGCAGTGTTGATCATTCACGTGGGCATCCGTGGTTCCAGTGGAGTTCGTGCAAGGCAACGTCACGGTAAAAGGTATATCGTACACAGGTTCCAGACCACATACACGCCTTTATGACGATCATGTTTCCCGACGGCAGTGGGATTTTCCAACAAAATAATGCGCTATGTCAAAAGACAAGGAATGTTATGTCGAGTTTCGAGGAACACAGTGGCGGGTTCCAGTTGATGTGCTGGCCTCCCAACACGCCAGATCTGAACCCGAACACATCTGGGATGTGAACGTGCCATCACAGCTCATCGTCACCCTCCCCGGAATTTATGGTAATTAAGGTGACTTGCGTGTGTGGATGTAGTGCCTACTCCCTCCAGCGACCTACCAACGTCTCATTTGCTTCCCTGCCATGACGCCATCTCCGCTTATCTCTGTGCCAAAGGTGGACGTACCAGCTATTAGGTTGGTGGTCAGAGTGTTCTGGCTGATCAGTGTACTACTTCCTCCTACATATGTCTCGCGAAAAGACCATAAAGATAAAATCAAAGAGATTCCAGCCCACATACAGGTTTACCAGCAACTGCTCTTCCCGCGAACCATATGCGACTGGAGCAAGAAAAGGAGGAACCGACAGTGGTAGACAAAGTACCCTCCGCCACAGACCATAAGGCAAATTGCGGAGTATAGATGTACATACAGGTACCGCCGCTCCTGAAACGGAGTCAGCTACAGATGATACAGATGTTAACTGGTACGTGGCTAAAGCGACTTCCGTGCCTGTATTTAATGGGTAGTATACTGAACAGTTTGGTGTGAAGAAGGGTGCACATAGACGAAAGCAAATATAGGTGACATGTTAGCCATATATTAAAGTTTTTCTTGACGGTAAGGAAATTATATGTGTCGATGAGATCAAGTTTTATCTGTTTTAGCGTTCTAAAACCTTTTCGATTTTAAATTTTGGAAAATTCAACACTGAAGCTAGTAACTTCGAATTTCTTTTTCCCGTCCCTGCATCATACATTTTCAGTCAATCATTGTGGACCTAATAATTCTAGCCGGCCGTTGTGGCCGAGCGGTTCTAGCCGCTTCAGCCCGGAACGGTGCTGCTGCTACGGTCACAGGTTCGAATCCTGCCTCGGGCATGGATGTGTGTGATGGCCTTAGGTTTAAGGGGTTCTAAGTCTATGGGACAGATTACCTCAGATGTTAAAGTCACATAGTGCTTAGGACCATTTGAACCTAATAATTCTCTCTTGCACTGGTGAAATGCGTAAATATATTTCTTCACGATAATTTAGAAAAGCTGGAAAACTGGAAAACCATTTTCAGAATACCTTTTTACAGGAAACGAAACATTTATACTTTATGTACTGATCCTACAATAGTAATCCACGTAAGTACTTATCCAAGTTATACACATTAGCAAAATACCCATTTTCAGATTTTTGTTCCTTGTCCTTTATCTTCCACCACCAATAATTTGCCTTGTGAATTCCAGTGAACAGCAATTAAAAATATCAGTCTATAAATAAAAATGTGCAATGTGCAAATTCGATGTTTTACTACACACATCTCACACCAAAACACAAGTTAAATTTTATACATCAAAAAATCACTACCAGAGATCAACGAAGCGGTAATTATACACATCAAAAAAAACTTCTGCATCACCTCGGTTCCCAGAAATCCTGAAGATAGACGTTGACTGTGTGTACTGTACCACAGACACAGTCCCTTTCACTGTTCAGAGATGTCACTAAAAAGATGTAAACAACCATACATGAGCAGCGCCTATTAGACGGAGGGAGTCCGACAGCCGATCAGTTCCAGTCACTCCACCACAAAGAAGGTAGACGGCTCTTGTTGTCTGTAGTTCAACCATGCCTAGACGATTAATAACGCGGTTCGATTGTGTCCGCATTGTTACTTTGTGCCAGGAAGGGCTCTCAATAAGGGAAGTGTCCAGGCGTCTCGGAATGAACCAAAGCGATGTACACTCCTGGAAATTGAAATAAGAACACCGTGGATTCATTGTCCCAGGAAGGGGAAACTTTATTGACACATTCCTGGGGTCAGATACATCACATGATCACACTGACAGAACCACAGGCACATACACACAGGCAACAGAGCATGCACAATGTCGGCACTAGTACAGTGTATATTCACCTTTCGCAGCAATGCAGGCTGCTATTCTCCCATGGAGACGATCGTAGAGATGCTGGATGTAGTCCTGTGGAACGGCTTGCCATGCCATTTCCACCTGGCGCCTCAGTTGGACCAGCGTTCGTGCTAGACGTGCAGACCGCGTGAGACGACGCTTCATCCAGTCCCAAACATGCTCAATGGGGGACAGGTCCGGAGATCTTGCTGGCCAGGGTAGTTGACTTACACCTTCTAGAGCACGTTGGGTGGCACGGGATACATGCGGACGTGCACTGACCTCTTGGAACAGCAAGTTCCCTTGCCGGTCTAGGAATGGTAGAACGATGGGTTCGATGACGGTTTGGATGTACCGTGCACTATTCAGTGTCCCCTCGACGATCACCAGAGGTGTACGGCCAGTGTAGGAGATCGCTCCCCACACCATGATGCCGGGTGTTGGCCCTGTGGGCCTCGGTTGTATGCAGTCCCGATTGTGGCGCTCACCTGCACGGCGCCAAACACGCATACGACCATCGTTGGCACCAAGGCAAAAGCGACTCTCATCGCCGAAGACGACACGTCTCCATTCGTCCCTCCATTCACGCCTGTCGCGACACTACTGGAGGCGGGCTGCACGATGTTGGGGCGTGAGCGGAAGGTGGCCTAACGGTGTGCGGGACCGTAGCCAAGCTTCATGGAGACGGTTACGAATGGTCCTCGCCGATACCCCAGGAGCAACAGTGTCCCTAATTTGCTGGGAAGTGGCGGTGCGGTCCCCTACGGCACTGCGTAGAATCCTACGGTCTTGGCGTGCATCCGTGCCTCGCTGCGATCCGGTCCCAGGTCGACGGGCACGTGCACCTTCCGCCGACCACTGGCGACAACATCGATGTACTGTGGAGACCTCACGCCCCACGTGTTGAGCAATTCGGCGGTACGTCCACCCGGCCTCCCGCATGCCCACTATACGCCCTCGCTCAAAGTCCGTCAACTGCACATACGGTTCACGTCCACGCTGTCGCGGCATGCTACCAGTGTTAAAGACTGCGATGGAGCTCCGTATGCCACGGCAAACTGGCTGACACTGACGGTGGCGGTGCACAAATGCTGCGCAGCTAGCGCCATTCGACGGCCAACACCGCAGTTCCTAGTGTGTCGGCTGTGCCGTGTGTGTAATCATTGCTTGTACAGCCGTCTCGCAGTGTCCGGAGCAAGTATGGTGGGTCGGACACACCGGTGTCAATGTGTTCTTTTTTCCATTTCCAGGAGTGTAGTTCGGGCATGGAGGAGATACAGAGATACAATAACTATCGATGACATGCCTCGCTCAGGGCGCCCAAGGGCTACTACTGCAATGGATACCTACGGATTATGGCTCGGAGGAACCCTGACAGCAACGCCACCATATTGAATAATGCTTTTCGCGCAGCCACAGGACGCCGTGTTACGCCTCAAACTGTGGGCAATAGGCTGCATGATGCGCAATTTCACTCCCGACGTCCTAGGTGAGGTCCTACTTTGCAACCACGACACCATGCAGCGTGGTACAGATGGGCCCAACAACACGCAGAATGAGCCGCTCAAGATTGGCATCACGTTCTCTTCACCGATGAGCGTCGCATATGCCTTCAACCAGACAATCGTCGGAGACGTGTTTGGAGGCAACCCGGTCAGGCTGAACGCTTTAGACACACTATCCAGCGAATGCAGCAAGGTGGAGGTTCCCTTCTGTTTTGGGGTGGCATTATGTGCGGCCGACTTACGACGCTGGTGGTAATGGAAGGCGCCGTAACGACTGCACGATACGTGAATGCCATCCTCCGACCGACAGTGCAATCATATGGGCAGCACACTGGCGAGGGATTCGTCTTCATGGACGACAATTCGCGCCCCTACAGTGAATGACTTCCTTCAGGATAACGACGTCGCTCGACTAGAGTAGCCAGCATGTTCTGCAGGCATGAACCTTATCGAACATACCTGGGATAGATTGAAAGGGCTGTTTATGGACGACGTGACCCACCAGCCACTCTGAGGGACCTACGCCGAAACGCCGTTGAGGAGTGGGACAATCTGGACCAACAGTGCCTTCATGAACTTGTGGACAGGATGCCACGACGAATACAGACATGCACAAATGCTACAGGACGTGCTACTGGGTATTAGAGGTACGGGTGTGTACAGCAGTCTGGACCACCACCTCTGAAGGTCTCGCGGTATGGTGCTACAACATGCAGTGTGTGCTTTTAATGAGCAATTAAAAGGGTGGAAATGATGTTTATGTTGATCTCTACTCCAGATTTCTGTACAGGTTCCGGAACTCTCGAAACCGAGGTGATGCGGTGATGCAAAGTTTTTTTTGATGTGTGAGTGTCGGATAGTCAATTGATGACGTAAAAATTGGAACGAAGTAATTAACCTATTTATTATTTCAAAATTAATCACCACAACTGTTAATACGAGGGCGTGCTGAAAAGTAATGCCACCGAACATGGCGACGTGTCATATAACGCTATTGGTAAGTGAGAAACAGCGTGCCGTAATCTGTTGTTTTGTAGGGAGGGCAATCACAGCCAAACTTCGACATCTTTCTAAAGAAAATTCCGCACTGGCTGTATGAATGATTTTTATTAAATATGCGACCGGTTTCGCACCACTTATCGTTGCATCCTCAGGCAACATACGCTATTTATAACATAGTAACGATGAACATTGCCCTGTAGCCACTCCCCACCATTCACATCCAATATGCCGTCATCTGGTGAAAGCGGTAGTTAAAATCTGAAAATCTTTTTTACAAATTTTTTTAATGATGGGAGCGGCAATGACCGTGGAAGCTGAGAGGAGTCGTGCGGCAGCGGACACGGCCTTGTACCCAGTGCTTCCACCTTCACTGGCTTCCCATTAGATGTCCAATGGTGCAATGCCTATTTTTCATACCTATCTTCGAACCCCAACCCCTGCAGCTCCAAACCGAAAATATTTTTCATTGACGGGGGCACGCAAGGCTATCATACCGTATCATAACCTACACTGAAGAGCCTAAGAAATTGGTACTCCTGCTCTAATATCGTGTAGGGCCCCCGCGAGCACGCAAAATTGTCGCAAAACGGCGTGCCCTGGACTGAATTAATGTCTGAAATAGTTCTGGAGGGAACTCACACCATGAATCCAGACGGGCTGTTCACAAATCCGTTAAGAGTACGAGCGATTGGAGACCCTTTCTGAACAGTACGTTGCAAGGCATTCCAGATATGCTCTATAATGTTCATATCGGGGGAGTTTGGTGGCCAGCGGAAGTGTTTAAACTCAGAAGGGTGTTTCTGGAGCCACTCTTTGGCAATTCTGCACGTGTAGGGTGTCGCATTGTCCTACTGGATTTGTCCATGGCAGCAAACTGGACAAGAATGGATGCACCTACATTGCAGCAAAACAGAGAAGAATGGATGCAGCTGATCGGGCAGGATGCTGAAGTATGTGTCACCTGCCAGAGTCGTATCTAGACGTAGCAGGGGCCCCATATTGCACATGCACCACACCATTACAGTTGCTCCACCAGCTTGAACAGTCCCCTGCTCACATGCAGGATCCATGGATTCATGAGGTTGTCTCCATAGCCGTGCACGTCCATCCGCTCGATAGACTTTGAAACGAGACTCGCCCGGCTAGGCAACATGTTTCCAGTCCAATGTTAGTGTTGACGGGCCTAGGCGAGGCGTAAAGTTTTGTGTCGTTCAGTCATCAAGGGCACATGGTTGGGCATTCGGCTCCGAAAGCCCATATGCATGATGATTCGTTGAATGGTTCGCAGGCTGACACTTGTTGATGGACCAGCACTGAAATCTGCAGCAATTTGCGGGAGGGTTGCATTTCCGTCACGTTGAACGATTCTGTTCAGTCGTCGTTGGTCCCGTTCTTTCAGGATAATTTTCTGGCCGCAACGATGCCGGAGATCTGATATTACACCTAATTCCTCATAGTCCAGGTACACTCGTGAAATGGTCGCTCGGGAAAATCCCCACTTCGTAGCTTTCTTGGAGATACTATGCGCCGACTATAACACAAGGCTCAATCTCCCTTAAATCTTGATAACCTGATATTCTAGCAGCAGTAACAGATCTAACAACCGCGCCAGACACTTATTGTCCTATATAGGTGTTGCCGACCGCAGCCCCATATCCTGCCTGTTAACATATCTTTGTATTTGAATTCGCATTCCTAAACCGGTTTCTTTGGCTCTTCAGTGTATAACTGCCGTAGGGATATGGGCATGGGTTCGGAATTAAAAGCGGCATATACAGAGAAACCACGCTTACATTTATCAAATGCATTGATTACATTGCTCCCCTACAATATTATCGATTTTAATTAAAATGGCTTTAAGATCTTTGTCACTAGTGCAGCTGTCTTATTGTCATATCTTAAAATATCTATTCTTTGGCTGTGTATTAATGCGCCTACTCTTACTTTTTAAAATGCCTCTTGTACATATAGGTTAACCAGAACAGCTGATAATGCAAAATTTTGCCTGTCACCTTTTCGTATCTTCATTGCTACCCGGCTTATCCTTCCACAAGCACCAGCTCTCTCTCTTCCGTATACCTTCCATATTATTTACTGTCAATTCCTGCTTTTTTTCAAGACTTCAAATATTTCGTCCCATTTGACATTACTGAAGTCCACCAATACATTTTCAGACACACTAAGCTTTCATTTTTTTGACTGGGACACATTGCGCCATAATTATTAAAAAATGTCCCATCCCCCGTTTTGACAAGGGTTTTGTGGGGGGTTTATTCTGGATGTAACGCAAGTGCCAGAACTGAAAAACTCCTCCCAAATACGAGTACTCCGACTGGGACTCCCTCTACTCCTCAACCAGCTCACCTCGTGTCCTTACTCATCTTTATTACTATTTACAATATTATAATTATCATCATTTAAATAAATTGAGATGAAAGAAGTATCGGACGCGTAAAATACTAGTCGAACGTGGGTCTAATCCGATAAACAAGATCTGGAATGAGCGAATCTAAATGTCGGCAAATAACATAAAAAAACATGGATTCGGTGGTAGCGGTAAGCGCCCAGGAGTAATGCTCTTTCCTCGTTAGCTAACCAGGAGCGCAGTTTTCTCTTTAACGCGCAACCTGGGGCGGGCATCTGGGAGCCCACCAAGACGCCACATGCCACCGGCCCTGGAGAGCAACGAATAAGGAAAAAGGAAATAATCCCCTTTACGGCGCAGTAAGGAAGACGTTTATAAGGGTGCGCTATAAAATGGGAGGGGAAGCAGCCAGGTAAAGGTCGGCAAGGTTGCCACGGGCTCCGGCCGACGGTATATTCCGTCTTACGAGCCCACAGAAGCGAGCCATCGAGAAACTCGGAGAGGGCGGAATTCCAAACAAACTTGACATTGGGGGGTACGCAAGAGGAAAGCGTGACATCAGTTGAATTTAGGGCAGTTAATATTTCTTCATAACTGTAATACCGCTGTCTGTCTATTGCAATAACAACGATGGAATTGGTTAAGGAGTGGAAATTTAATTGAGGATTAGAGGCTGTAAAACAGCAAGTCGCCTGAGGTGCACCCATCCTTCGTGAAAAAAAAAAGGATGATTTATAGGATCTGAATGGTATAGTGAGCAAAGAATATGGACAAAGAATTACGCAAAGAAGGGCAAATGTGATTAGGGGTAGAAGAATTGATATAATGATGAAACTTACCAAAATTGGCAACCATGTACTAGAAGAAGTGGAGCAATTCCATTAGCTTGGAAGTAAGATAATAAATGCCGGACAAAGAAAGGATATTCGAGGGCGTGCTGAAAAATACTGCCTACGAATTTTTATGTGAAAACTTGTATGGCTTTTTTATTTAAAAAGCTTTAAGAGTTTTCACGTAAAAATTTCGGAGGCATTACTTTTCAGTATGACCTCGTAAAAAGCAGGGTAGCACAGGTAAAGAGGGCACTCCTCGCTAAAAGATGTCAAACATGGGCCTTTACTTCGGAGAGTACGTCAAGAGGATAAGTCATCCATAGACTGCGAGGAAACCAGAAAGGAAGAGAATCGACAGTTTGCTTCGTGGTGTTAGAGAAGGATGTGGATTGATTTGATCGGAATATGTGAAAACACTGCACATAAAAGGAGTCAGGAATTTTAGAAAATGTGTTACGACATCAGGGAGTAACCCCATGGTACTAGAGTGAGCTGTAGAGGGCAAAATCTGTAATGGAGGGCAGATGCTGCAATACATTCAACAAACAATAGAGTACCAGTTTGAGATGAAGAGGCTGGCATATAAGAAACTGATTCAAACCAGTCAAAAGACCAACAAGTAAGTGTATTTATCCAACTCAAAAGAGGCTATCTTTAAATTTTTCATGCAGTCCCTTCCAAGAACATTCGGAAAGAGAATCTTCAAATTCGACGTGCGCAAAAGGTTACATTTCTACAGACAGGACTTATCAAGAAAATAATCACAGATAGAAGACAGCAACTTGATTACAAGTAGTAAATCTGAAGACGAAGTCTTCGCAGGCAAATGCAACAAGCTCTTACAGTATAAAAGCATTTATTCACTTAAGAACTAGACTGACAAGCATGGGACAGGTATTCGGCTATGGTGTTATTAGAAATAAGGGGCAGTCAAACGAAAACTAGACAGATGGAAAAAAGGATGTAAACTCTTTATTATTTCAAAAGTATTCGCCACAGCTTTTAATATATTTATCCCACTGTAAGACAAGATGGTCAGTATCTTCATGAAAAATGTTTGCGGTTGCCTAAGTTACCATGCTTTTACCTAGGTGTGCAACTTTTCGCCCGACGCAAATCGACGGCCACGAATGTCTTTCTTCAGGGCTCCAAAACTATGGAAATCGCGTGGGGAGACATGGAGACTGTATGGAAAATGTGTAAGGGCCTCCCAGTGGATCTTCTGCAGATAGTCGAAACGAAATGCCAAAAAAATGCCTGCCTAAATGTTGTCGATACGCTGCAGAATTTCCGCTGGGAAGTCCTTACACATTCTTTGTACATTCCTTATCCATCCTATCATCCATTTCCATATTTTCTGAGCCCTGAGGGAAGACATTTGTGGCCATATATTTGCTTCATTTGCTTCGGACGAAGAGGAGCACGCCTAGGTTACAATCACGGTTCTGTAGACAACTGCAAACGTTTTTCATGGAGGCACTGTCTCGTCTCACAGTGGTATGAATGTTTCAACAATTATGGCGGTTATTTTTTAAATAATACACCGTTTCCTTACTTTTTGCCATGTGTCTCGTTTGAAGGGCCCCTTATAGTAGTAAGCGTCGTAGCGAACGCCTGGGACAATTTAAGGGAATCACAGAAAATTCAAATGAGGATGGCCGGATTGAGATAAGGGCCTCAATCCTCCAGAGTAGAAGTCCATTCCGTTAACAACAACGCAACCGCGTTCTTTTATAGAAGGTCACATGCACATATCCAGAACACTGTGCAGTCACCACACATGGCTTTCAGTGATCATCATCTGTCACACACCACACTAAATACATGTCCATCCTCGCTACGCTAAAACCGGATTGCAACCGATGACGACAAAATAGCCTCCAGCATTAACTGTCCCCCGTATAAAAGTTTTATTTTATAGTGATTTATACAGGTGACGTAAATGTCAATGATTCATTTCACCTCCTCGATTCCATAAATCACGTACTGGAGATTCCCTCCAGCCAATACAGAGCTTGGTAATGGACCCACCAATGGCTTAAAATAATGTAACACTGAGCGAAGATGACCACTCCACAGCTATTCTGGCTACTGGCAGGCAACTTTTCAGGCCGTTACTAATGTGAATAATCTAGTTTCTAGAATACATGTTAAGTAGTGATAAGGTTTTTGAGATATGTAATTTTGTGCGCCGCCAAAGCCCTCTCGACCGACGCGGACCGGAGGGCCCAGTCAGTCTCAGACAGTCAGCCCAGTCATCCAGCCACAGACGCGACTTAGTCGCAGTCACAGTTGGCGTCTGTCAGCACCAGAGTACAGTGTTTATATCGGCACTTGTACTTTACCAGCAATGAAGCTAATGTGGGCTACTACGGAAGAGCTTGCACCACAACAACTTGCTTAAACACAAATAGTTTTTTGTTCTTAAGAATAAACTATGTTGTAGAAAGAGAATGCCAGCCACCAAACATCATCTTCTCCTTGCTTCCCATGGTACAAGACTCTACAGTGCCTACGACGACACAAAAAGAAGCCTCTACGCTATACTGGATGGCTAGTGTTCATCAGAGATGAGGCTGACTTTGGGAGAGCCCCAGGGGAATTTCGTGGGACCACTCCTGTTCTCCACGTGCATCAACGATCTGTCAGGATGGACGGAAACCTGAGACTGCTTATTAGTGACGCTGTTGCATTCGAGAAAGTGTTGTAGATAAATAACTAGAGGTTGGTCAAAATAAAACTGGCGCGAAAAATACTCCAGGTTCCTTTTGGTAGGCAACCCTACTTACATTTTCCACAAGTGAGGAGGCTCACGCATGTTGGGTTGTCTATATGAAGTATTTTCCGGATCAGTTTTATACTGACCAACCTCTATAAGGAAATTCAGGGAGACTGACAGAATTTCTGTTTAGTACGACGAATGACACATATCTTTAAGTGAGACTAAAAGTTTATACTGATGGCTAGGAGAAACATCCCTTTATCGTTCGAATATTGTATTGACGGTATCAGTGAACTCTATCAAATACTAGGGATAACGCTGTTAAACGCCAAGAGGTGGAACGAGTCCATCTGGTCAGTTGTAGATAAGGTTAATGGACGATTGTGATGATTTACGAGAGTTCTGAGAAAGTATAGCGTACCCGTAAAGGAGACCGTATACTTTCTGCTTGTACAACCCTCTCTTGAGCATTACCTGCATGTTTGGAATTACCTCCAGTTTGGAGCACAGGAAGACGAGGGAATTCAAAGGCGTGCTGTTCGATTTGTTATCGACAGGTTCCACCAGTACTATTGTGTTACGGGAATACTGTGGGAGTTTAGACGAGAGCCCCTGCAGTAAAGAATGAGATGTTTTCGAGAACGTTATTTAGGAAGTTTAGAGGCACAGTATTTGCGACACAAGGCAGAACGACCCTACTACCTCCAACATTGATCTCGCGGAAGGACCGAAAGGAGAAAGCAAGAGAGATTAGGGCTCTTACAGAGGAATACAGACTCTTTTACCTCGCCCCATTGACGACTGGAACAGGCGAGGAAATGGCTATCAACGGTACAAGATACACTACGCCATGCATTGTACAGTGGCTTGCGAAATATATATGCAATTGTCGATACTTGCCGAGTGTTGGTGAGGCTATAAGTCAGGTGCAGTTCTAAAGCAAAACCTGCACTGCACGTTTGTGATTCAGTATTGAGATGCTGGAATGTGGTGAGATACAATCGAGGTTTCAATATTTCAAGTATATGCTTGGTGCAAAACTTTCAACTTGGAGTGATCTAACCACTCCTAGAGTGCCTCTTTGCTGTGTCGTAAGTGTCTGTGGCTACGACATCATTCTCACAATGATCCACACGACTCTGCCAGGCTCCAAGGCGAACAGATTTAGTGCAGCAGCGGTGTGCTTCACCACCAATCAAAATTTGAGACTTCACATTTATAAATTTAAATTTGAAGAGTGTCACTGTTCAACTTCAGTCTCTGTAAGTGGAAAGAACAGATGGAATTGGCCACCTTTGTTTTAGTATTATTCTGATGTTAATATATGTTTTATCATCATAGCTATCGATAACCTTGCCTATAGTCTGATTAAATGAAGACGAAACGTCACGATAATGAAATTTCAAGAACAGCAAAATGATATGCAGTCAAGCAAGTAATAGTCTTATTTAGTTAGATAGAGAGTGTGCAGATGACTGTTATATGTGTTACATGTGTGAATTCGCCTTTCGTCGTTATTCATTTGTTACTTCTTTAAAAGTTTTCAGCAGACTAGGAAGTCTTTGTGCGGAGGTCTGAAATGTTTCACAACTTCTCCATAATGCGTACCATTTATATCGGTTCTTCAGATATCTGTTGCTTCTTTGCAAAGGCATAGAACGAGTTGATTATTCATCTGGATCTCTCTCGTTACCAACATTCTGAAATATCGACAAAAGGTGAGCATCTCATCTGGAATCTGCTGCTCCAGACAAAATTTTTAATATAAGTACATAGCGGAGCGCAGCACACACCACGCTAGTTCTGAGATTGCTGTTACCGTTACTTATACAAGGGCTATCTATGACACATATTGACATTAGTCACGCGGCGCTGAAAGCATTTATTGCCACTCAAATGTGATGTGCGATGGATGTAATAAAAAAAAAAAATTCTGAGAAAAATATAGAGATTTTCTGCAAAAGTCTCCATTTCTTAAGTCATCTTAATGACGTACGGACGATGAAAGTTAGAAGTTGCATAATTTTGAAACAGGTTTACCGTCTGCACCTGCGCTCCCTACTCTGTAACGACATATTCTGCATTTTTAATGTCAAATTATAATTTTACTTTTATTATTCTACTGACTTTTGTTTATGTCGAAATAGTTTTCGGCTTATTAGGCCACCTTCAGGAAACAACTGACAAGCGTCTGGAAGGGACACTGATTCTTAGATAACCAAACTTTATAGGTGAAGATACAAAATCATTTACACTGAGTGTTGTGCATCGAAGTTGTTTCTTAACATTGAAATTACACTTCATACAATGGACAATATTAAGCTCAATAAATAATTAAACTACACAATATTGCCGGTTAAATGGTTACAAAGCCTCTTTTTTGTAGGTCTTGACACTGGCTGAGAAACAGTTTAACAGAGTGATCTTCATTTATGTGTGCAATAAACATATTTCTTAACAATTTAAACTAAACGTCAGGCAGTAGACAGTATTATACACAATAATTAGAATGCATAATCTTAAAGTATTGCAGATTATATGGTTATGATCCCATAATTTGTGAGGTCGTGACATTGGTTGAGAACTACTTAACTGAACACTAGTACCTTATGTTGAGCAACAAAGATGTTATACGTTGTAAATAACATTTTTATGCAATTGGCAATACTAAATGTAGTACATGGTTAAAATATAGATTATTAAAGTATTACAAGTTCTATTGTTGAAATTTTTGGAGTAAAGAACAGGAAATTCCATTACGTTTTAATTTTGCGTAGCAGCATGTATTATTGTGGCGTTTTGTGGGTGTATGGCTGGTTGATAGTATCATGTGAAGCGTAAAATTGGGGATGTCCTCAGATGTAATGGATCATTTATAACCATCTGGGGATTTTGAGCTAAACGTGTGTCTTTTTACCTCAAGTGATTCTAAAAGGTATAGTTTTCTTCCTTTGTTGGCTATATGTAGTACTTCTGTGTGGCCTTTGTATTTGCGTCCTTCCTTCAACACATATTCGGCAAAGGTGGTGCCTAACTTACGTAATCTCTAGTTGTGTTCGTGTTCAGCCAGCCTAGTTGTTATAGGGACTCCCCATCAGTCCTCTTTTAACAGGAATCTTCATGGACCATTTCGAAAAACAGTTCCTACATAAAGAGCCTCTCAGTGACAATAACAAATTTTGGTACAGATATGTAGATGATGTACTCTGTGAACTGGAATCAAAAGACAACTGAACACATTTCTTGAACATCTAAACTCACAACACAAAAAGATGCAGTTCACCATGGAGATCAGTGAAAAAGCTATTAACTTCTTAGACCTCAACGTTGGTATCATTACAAATACACATACTTTCAAAATTTTCAGAAAACCCATCACAACAGACACTGCAATACCCTCATGTTCACAACACCCAAGAGGCACTACAGCCCATATCCTATTCAACAACAAGAACAAAACAGATTTATTAAGTAACAGTAGTGTTTACAAAATCTCTTTCAATGACTTCAATAAACTGTATACTGATCAGCCATTCAGGGCCATAACAACTAGGCTGGTTGAGCACAAACACAGCTGGAGATTACGCGAACATGTGGTGAGGGAAGGACACAAATACAAAGGCCACAGAGTAGTACTACATAGAGCCCACAAAGGAAGAAAACTAAGGCTATGAGAAGTACTTGAAGTAAACAGACACACGTATAGCTCAAAATCGCCGATTGGTTCTAAATGATCCATTACATCTGAGCACATCCCCACTTTTAAGCTTCACATGATGCTATCAACCATCCAGATACCCACAAACCGACACAATAATTCATACTGCTACGCAAAATTAAAACGTAATGGAATTTCCTGTTCTTTACTCCAAAAATTTCAACAATATAACTTGTAACACTTTAATATTCTATATTTTAACCATGTACTACATTTAATATTGCCCATTGCATAAAAATGTTATTTACAATATAAGTCATGTTTGTTGCTCAAACATAAGGTACTAGTTAAGTAGTTCTCAACCAATGTCACGACCTCACAAACTATGGCATCATAACCATATAATTTGTAATACTTTACGGTTATGCATTATAATTATTGTGTATAATACTGTCGACTGCCTGAAGTTTAGTTTACAATGTTAAGAAATATGTTTATTGCACAACATAAATGAAGATCACTCAGTTTAACTGTTTCTCAGACAGTGTCAAGACCTACAAAAAATAGGCTTTGTAACTATTTAACCGGTAATATTATGTAGTTCAATTAATTATTGCGCTTAATATTGTCCATTGTATGAAGTGTAATTTCAATGTTAAGAAACAACTTCGATGCACAACACTCAATGCAAGTGGCTCGCCTGTAAGGTATGGTTAGCTAAGAATGAGTGTCCCTTCCAGACGCTTGTCAGTTGTTTGCTAAAGATGGCATAATAAGCAGAAAACTGGTTCGAAATAAACAAAAATCGGTAGAACAAAAAGTGTATTTGTTATGTAACCTTAAATATGGAACTGTTGTACCAAGACCTAATGGGAGAATCCATAAATAATACATTCTACAGTTTGGGAAGAGCGTAAGGAAGAAATGAGTTATGATATTTTCTTCGGGCACTATAGCCAACATTAACGACGAACTTTTTCTTGTGTGAACTGGACGGCCTGCGAAACGAGGGAAACATGATGACCTAACGGGAGCTACATCTTAAGCGTTCCAAAATACAGACATTAAGTGACTAGCAAAAATTACAGCAATAGCAGACGAATATAGGGACTTCTGCATAGTGGTCGCTTCGTGATGAACGGATGTGCGACAGGCAAAGAAGTGTGGCACTTTTGTATGCAGCAAATGTGATCTATAACAGTATATCTGTATTGAGCGTTGTTATCAGGTCTCCTGATGGGAACACCTGCTTGTCAGGTAAGCTGTTTATGGAAGAACTCCTTTAGTCGTGGTGGAAACTAGCACAGCTAAGCTGCTCATCACAAATATTTCCGGAACCGTTTAAGATATCGTAGCTCAGTCTTCAGTCAGACGAACTGTAAGGAAGTCCTCGCCGAACAACTATATTTTCTTTCCGTAACTACAGTAATTACAAGGATACCGGTATCAACTTTGCTTTTTCAAATGGAGCCATAGCAATTTCTGCTGCTAGTATTGCAGTCCTAAAACAAACTAATTGAACGGCATTTCACTCTTCAAAACCCAATAACTAGTAATAACAATAACTGTCTGGAGTTTAGGATTATCTGTTTTGAAGCTGAAACTGGTTTTTGTCTTATAAGTTATTCCATGATCACAAAAATGTTCAAATGTGTGTGAATTCCTAAGGGTCCAAACTGCTGGGGTCATCGGTCCATAGACTTACACACTACTCAAACTGACATGCACTGACAACAACACACACCCATGCCCGAAGGAGGACTCGAACCTCCGGCCGGAGGGGCCGCGCAATCCGTGACATGGTGCCTCAAACCAGGCGGCTACTCCATGAGGCCGTGATTACAAATCCAAATAAGCAAATACGTAACGCCGGATGAGAACGCAACAGTGCTGCTCAACCACGATACTGGTACAAAAGTGGCAGAAAGGGAAGGTAACTCTCATTCTATCTTTGTCGTTCGCGGGTGTCGAGTACTGATTAAACTGATCAGGGGTCCGCATCTCGTGGTCGTGCGGTAGCGTTCTCCCTTCCCACGCCCGGGTTCCCGGGTTCGGTTCCGGGCGGGGTTAAGGATTTTCTCTGCCTCGTGATGACTGGGTGTTGTGTGATGTCCTTAGGTTAGTTAGGTTTAAGTAGTTCTAAGTTCTAGGGGACTGATGACCATGGATGTTGAGTCCCATAGTGCTCAGAGCCATTTGAACCATTTGAACTGATCAGGGGTTGTTTGGGGGAAGAGACCAAACAGCGAGGTCATCGGTCTCATTGGATTAGGGAAGGACGGGGAAGGAAGTCGGCCGTGCCCTTTCAAAGGAACCATCCCGGCATTTGCCTGGAGCGATTTAGGGAAATCACGGAAAACTTAAATCAGCATGGCCGGACGCGGGATTGAACTGTCGTCCTGCCGAATACTACACTGATCAGCCAGAACATTATGACCACCAACCTAAATGGCGCTATGTCGTCCTTCGATAGTGATAACAGCGACGACGCGTCATGGCATGGAAGCAATGAGGGCTCCGTAGGTCGCTGGAGAGAGTTGACACCACACCTGCACACACAAGTCATCTAATTCCCATAAATCTCGGGGAGCGGAACGACGAACTCTGACGCCACATTTAATCACATATCAGGTGTGTTCGATCGGGTTCAGATCTGGCGAGCTGGAAGCCAGCACATCAACTGCAACTCGTCACTGTGTTCCCTGAACCACTCCATCACACTCCTGGCCTCTTTACAGTGCGCATTATCGTGCTGAAAAATGTCACTGCCGTCGGGAAACATGATCGTCATTAAGGGATATACGTAGTTTCCAACCACAATACGATACTCCTTGGCCGCCATGGTACCTTGCACGAGCTCCACTGGACTCATGGATGTCCACGTGAATGTTCCCCAGAACGTGATGGAGCCGCCGCCAGCTAGTCACCATCCTGCAGTATAATTGTCAAGGAGGTGTTTCCCTAGAGGACGACGGATTCGCTCCCCCCAGTCGGCATGTTGAAGAACGTATCGGGACTCATCATATCATTCAACGCTCTGTCGTTGAGCCAAAGTCCAGTGCCGATGGTCACCTGCCCATTTCAGTCGTAGTTGCCGATGTCGTAGTGTTAACACTGGCACATGCACGGGTCATAGGCTACGGAGGCTCATCGTTAGGAGTGTTCGGTGCACTGTGCGTTCAGACACACTTGTACTCTGCCCAGCATTAAAGTCTCATGTTAGTTCCGCCACAGTTCGTCGCCTGTCCTGTTTTACCAGTCTGCCCAGCCTACGACGTCCGACATCTCTAATCAGGAGTGGCCGCACAATCCCACGACGTGTGGACATTGTTTCACCTTGGTTTCGCGACGTATTGGAAGACACTCACCACAGCACTCCTCGAACACCAGACAAGTCGTGCAGTTTGCGAAATGCTCGTGCCGAGCCGCCGGGCAATCACAACCTGTCCTCGGCCAAACTCAAATAGATATGCTTCAAACGGCTCTGAGCACTATGGGACTGAACATCTGAGGTCATCAGTCCCCTAGAACTTAGAACTACTTAAACCTAACTAACCTAAGGACGTCACAAACATCCATGTCCGAGGTAGGATTCGACCCTGCGACCGTAGCGGTCGCGCGGTTCCAGACTGAAGCGCCTAGAACCGCTCGGCCACTCCGGCCGGCTCAAATAGATAGCGCCTTCCCCAAACTGTATACGGACAGCACCGTCAGTGATATCACACGCACCGTGAGTGTGTCTGACTAGTCGTTATTCCTCGCCAGGTGACGCTGCTATCGCCTGGACGGGTTTCTATCGATAGTAGGTCGGCGGACATAATTTTCTGGCTGATGAGTGTAGTATGTACGAATAAGTGTCTTTCACAAACCGAGACACACGAGACATGTTGTTCTGATGCGACATGTGGACAGCAGTATATTTCTTCAAACAATACTCTTTGCCAAACCTTCACAAATCGTGTTCTAAGTAGATAAATCCTAAGTTCTCAATACTGTAACTTTTCCAGTACTACTAATAGGAGTTTGACGTGTGAAACGCCGCTGAATGCGTCTCTTTTAGAACTATGACACTATAGGAAGAAATTACAATACAGTGTTCTAGCAGTAGTGGACACCAAAAGATCCTGAGCAAGATCCCAGCAGAGGGGTCGAAACGTCGAACATTTTGGAAGAAACATGACGCGGCCTAATAACCCAGAAGGTTTTAACTTCAGTGACAACGGCCACGAAAGCCTGCAGACTTACATAAATTACTATAGTTTCACTTGAAAAAATGAAGTTGAAACCGATATCGCTGCAATTATTATAGCTGTGAAGGGGGATAAGAGTCATTTGGTGCAAGCTTCTTAACAATTCATATACGTGAAAACAGAATTACGGTAATTTAGGATGGTTCAGGAAATATCTGACGTGAACGGCTTAGTTGAACCATCCCACATAGTCACGGCGTGGTGCGCGTAGCACTACAGGTTGTTTCAAAACATTCACCCGATTTGACAAGACTGTATCTTCGACATAAGTGAAAATGAAAACTTGCGGTCAGTGTTGCCTTCCGGGTAGTTGTCTCCTTGGTGTAGCTCGCTACTTCGATCGTTCATTACGGAATGTGCGTCAAGTCGACGTGGCTATGACATAGCAATGAAACGGCGTTTTGCGTTCTCCGTTTCAACACGAGCAATTATGTTATTACTATTGTTGAGCAGCTAATTTCCGTCGAAAGTATGGCGTGCATGTCCTACAAGTCGTTGGGGGTACAGAACTCCCATTGCACACTGGTTTCACAGGTACCTTTTATGTGGGGAAGGTTTGTCAATGGCTCCGTGTATGAGCTTCCGCTTCCGCCTGCTTCGGGTGAACTGCGACGCAGCGTAGCAACAGCAAATTGGTTGTATGGGCATGCCTGTAAAAGTAGTACATAAAAGTTATACTTTCGTAAAATCGGATGCTTCTTTTGAAAATGAAAACTTTGTAGTCCTATGTGGAAATGTAAATTTATCGCAAGTTTCTGTCTTCATTCATATAGAAGATATAGTTTTGTACAAAACACACTGTATTGTGGATTTCCCATTTTTAAATATTTTTAAGTACTTCTCTTGCAGTCTGTAAACTACTGAAGATTTAAATTTAATTATATGTTTACTAGCCTTCTCCTGGTGGCTTCGCCTGCGTATGCGTTCAACATGTATGCTGAACACACTTCTTGGTCCCCCTCCCTGTTTCCACCTCTTCCTCCCTCTGACTGTCCCCCTCATACTCACACCTCTCCCTCCTCCCGACTCTCTCTGCAACTGTCGTCACACAACATGCCTCTCATACAGGACAGCCTATACTCTGGGGCCTGAAAAAAAAAAAGGCTTTGCCCGTATCTCCGCTCTAATTGGACATAGGTTGTCATAAACTCCACAGTGCTGATATTCATGAGGCCTGCTGTTTTGTGCCAAATTTGGATGAAATCGATCCACGAGTTTTGGAGAAGATCCCAGACATCTACACTCTGCTTTATATATGTAACAGATATGGCTTTTGGTAACTAACGACCATTCAGCCAGCTAAAAGGTAAGTAACTGTCATACAGAGCCGAAAAAGAATTCATGACGCAATATGAGACCATGCAGATACAAGTTTAAATGGAAATCTGTGGTAAGGTCGAATGGAACCAAACTGCTAAGGTCATCGGTCCCTAAGTTACGCACTACTTAATCTAACTTAAACTAACTTACGCTAAGGACGACACACACACACACACACACACACACACACACAGCCATGCCCGAGGGAGGACTCAAACCTCCGAGAGGGGGGGGGGGGGAGAGCCGCGCGATACAAGTTTAATTACGGGCTTCAGAAACCTGCTGTTGGACGAAAGCCATGTAAATTACTCAACAGTAAGTTTTGGTAATTTAAAGGAAAGATTTGAAAAACAATATAACAACATTAACGATTAACAATGATGTTGTGGGACAAATATAAATTAAAAATGTACTAGTACACACTCAACGAAAACGATTAACATGTTATGTAAAATTTAAAAAGTTCGGTTTAATGCAGTTAATTGGTTTTGACCACAAATGTAGGAAATAAGATGAATTGAATAGGAACGATACAGATACAAATGTCCAGCGTCTAACTTGAAATAACTACAAATATTAACTTTAAACGACTGCTAACACAGTTCCTAGTGATGCTTTGTCAGTACGAAGATTTTTTGGCAGAACGTCAAGTTTTAAAAAGCTCTTTATTATAGGAGTATTCAAATGGAGGCAGTCGTGGGAAGTCGACTTTCAGATGACGTGATTGTTGTAAAAACGATGGTCTGTGCCTCTCCCATTTTTCACACGCAAACAGAACGCAATTGATGCTATATTCTGGAGTGTTACTGTTAAGAGTAACTATAATCCGGTGATAATGATACTTCTGATGATTACAAAGTCGGGAGAGAAATCGCTGCAGCAGAAGTACCAAAACTAAGAGGTGTCAATTTTATAAGACTTGTACAACCAACTTTCCAACAGAGAATGCTTTTCCACTCTTAAAAACGATGAAAGGGCATGCGGATGAGTCTGAAGAGGGACGATAATAATAGCAAAAGAGGACACAAAACGTCTGAAAGGACGGGTAAGATACTTTTTTATGTGGGGGGAGGGGGAAGGGGGGGGGGGGGTAACGGGGCGTCGATCTTACTGTCGTGAATCACTGGCTCTTCTTTCATTCATTTGGAAAGAACAAAACAATACGAACATTCTAACAAGCTACGAATACGTTCTTCCAGTTAGAGGAACCGTTAAATGTTTCATAAACAATGGAACCTGTCCGCTTGAGAGTACCGTTTCACAGACACGATAACGAGGAAACGACAGAAAAATATCAGCTGCCCTACAGATGACAGACCATACATGAACAATGAAATGAACCGGCTGACGATTATGAAACGTCACTGAAACGTGTACAGGTGAAAAAAGAAGGAAATTGTATTTGCTCAGTACAAGACGGATGGCGCGCTCTGAACACGGGTGACACCAGCAGGTGTGTGTTGACATGTACGTAAGACCGCGCCGTCACGCGATCGCGCCTTACGTGCACAGCTCGGCGGAGCCAAAACGGAAGTTGTGCCTGGGCGGGCGTCCTCGAGACGCCTCGCGTCACAACAAGCAGAACCTCGGCCCGTGGCGCGTCCTACTTTCGACTGAGCTCCAGTCCAGGGCCAGCCGAGTCTGCCAACCCCACGCGGCCACCTTCCGTCTGGCCGCTCTTGCGTCACCTCCTATGTCACTTACGCCTCGTTCCAGCTCCGCAGATACGGCTGGAAGTCAAACCGTACTGCCTCGATTAACAGAGACAACAGAACACACATTAAAATATTAAGAACAAAAATAGATCTGCTAGGTGCAACTCGAATAAATTTAAAGGACATGAGGTACTAGAGAGTTACAAAGGTGGCATTAGGCAACAACAGACTGAAAACAGGAAAAAGATAAATGACGAATGGGTAGTCAAAACAGATGATACTTTGAGGGCAGCACAGGATTAAACAGGCAAAAGTACAAGGTACAGTAGGTACTGAATAAAGCTACCGAAACGAGAAAATATAAAAATGCAGCGAAAGGCAATAGAGACAACTCAACAACGGGACTGACGAAAAATGCAAAATGTCTGAACAGAAACGCATAGAGGACATATATAGAGCTGTAGAAACATGCACGTCTGCAGGAAAGATAGATGGCGCTTGTAGTAAAATTAAAGAGATCCTTGGAGGAAAGAGAAGCAACTGAATGAGTATAAAGAGCTCAGATCGCATGTCAGTAAGATGCAAAGAAGGGAAGGATTATAGAAGGGCTGTTCCATCTCCGCCAGAAGAGGCGGTACACAGCCACACAGGGGCGCGTCACACGGAAGGCCAGCCTCCAGCGTGGTGCAGGACAGTTGTCGGTCAGAAGCTACAGGTGGCGCAAATAACTAACCGTACGTGAGTCGAACAACACTACCCACCCCCTAATTATGGTTTGGCGCCCTGTAAGCTTTATACCACACCTTGCATGCATTGTCGCAGCTAGCAAGCCGCTACTGCCCTTACTACCCGTCCTACTGTTGCAGGGCTTTTCTCCCTTGGCGCTTGCCTTGGCACTTTTTTCCCTCTGCCCTTACAAACCGCTACCCTTCGGCCGCTATCGTCCACTATCTGTCTCCTGATGGATCATATGAACCATGTCAATGAGTAATCCTATCCAAACGCATGGACATCACAGCGCGCATCCTGATTTGAAAACTTACATGTGACACGGAGGTGACAGTAGAACTTTTGGTTTGGTCACCACGTCGGTGTGGGCGTGGAGGGCCCCCATCCCTCGTATTGCGGAAGCGGAGCGATTTTTATGACGTCCGAAAGTGCATAATCATTGGCTTTCGGGCCAAGGGTGGAAGCATTTCCTAAACGTCGACGTTTGTAAACTATTAGTGTGCCGCCATGGTTGAAGTACATCATGCATGGCAAAACGGCACTATCCAAAACCGGCGCCAAGGCAACTGTAGTGTACCACGCGCTGCAGGTAATAGAGGTGAACGACAGCTGCGGAGATGTGTACGGGCGAAGAGACGTACAACAGTCGAGCAGCTAACCAGATCAACCAAAAGGCTACCAAAAGTGTCTCCTCAATGACCGCTGACCACACTGAGTCCCATAGTGCTCAGACCCATTTGAACACATTTGAACGTTGCTGCCTAGAGGACTCGGCCACAGACGCTTGGCTCACATACCCATCGTCACTGCTGTTCATCGAAGATGAAGGCTGGAATTTGCTGGACGATACCGCAACTGGATGTCCACTGAGAGGCGACTAGTGGCCTTCTCAGATGAGTCATGTTTCATGCCTCTCGGACAGAGGGCCTTAGCGTGTACGGCCCTGCAACAATCGTCGGAAGGGTCCAGACCGGAGGAGGGAGAGTTATGTTCTGGGAAATGTTTTCGTGCATCTGTTCATGGGGAACAATTCCACCCCTACTTGCAGTCTGGTTTTCCTCGTATCGATGGCATACACAATGCAGCTTGTCACACAGCTCGCCGTGTACGTGCGTGTTTCAGAGAACACAAAGTGAATCTATCGTACTTCCCTGGCCACAAAACTCGCCGTATCTACATCCTATCAATATTCTCTGGCACCAACTCGATCGGACTGTTTGCACAATGGATCCTCAACCGGGAACCTAGCGCAGTTGGCCACCGCACTGGAGTCAACATGGCTCCACATCCCTGTCGGTGGCTTCCAGAACCGCATTGACTCTCTTCCTGCACGTATCCCACTAGTTCGCGATGCAAAAGACGGTCGCCGGCCGCGGTGGTCTCGCGGTTCTAGCGCGCAGTCCGATACCGTGCGACTGCTACGGTCGCAGGTTCGAATACTGCCTCGGGCATGGATGTGTGTGATGTCCTTAGGTTAGTTAGGTTTAAGTAGTTCTAAGTTCTAGGGGACTAATGACTACAGCAGTTGAGTCCCATAGTGCTCAGAGCCATTTTTTGAAAAGACGGTCATTCAAGCTGTTTTGCCCGGTGGCCATATTATTGTGACTAGACAGCGTATATTGTGACAAGAAATGGTCCTGTAACACTACTTTTGTGGTTCAATTGGGTCTGAGCGCTATGGGACTTAACATCTGAGGTCATCAGTCCCCTAGAACTTGTTGTTGTTGTTGTTGTCTTCAGTCCTGAGACTCGTTTGATGCAGCTCTCCATGCATGTTTCTACGTCTCCCAGTACTTACTGCAACCTACATCCTTCTGAATCTGCTTAGTGTATTCATCTCTTGGTCTCCCTCAACGATTTTTACCCTCCACGCTGCCCTCCAATACTAAATTGGGGATCCCTTGATGCCTCAGAACATGTCCTACCAACCGATCCCTTCTTCTTGTCAAGTTGTCCCACAAAATCCTCTTCTCCCCAATTCTATTCATTACCTCATTAATTATGTGATCTACCCATCTAATCTTCAGCATTCTTCTGTAGCACCACATTTCGAAAGCTTCTATTCTCTTCTTGTCCAAACTATTTATCGTCTACGTTTCACTTCCATACATGACCACACTCCATACAAATACTTTCCGAAACGACTTCCTCACACTTACATATATACTCGATGTTAACAATTTTTTCTTCTTCAGAAACGCTTTCCTTGCCATTTCCAGTCTACCTTTTATATCCTCTCAACTTCGACCATCATCAGTTATTTTGCTCCCCAAATGGCAAAACTCCTTTACTACTTTAAGTGCCTTGTTTCCTAATCTAATTCCCTCAGCATCACCCGACTTAATTCGACTAGAGTCCATTATCCTCGTTTTGCTTTTGTTACTGTTCATCTTATATCCTGCATTCAAGAACTTAGAACTACATAAACCTTACTAACCTAAGGACATCACACACATCCATTCCCGAGGCAGGATTCGAACCTGCGACCGTAGCGGTCACGCGGTTTCAGACTGAAGCGCCTAGAACCGCTCGGCTACACCGGCCGGCTCTACGTTTATGTCTGAAGACTTTTCTCCTTTAAGAGTGACATGCTGTGTAGTTACGTAACCTAGGGCGGGCTATCAATGAGCGCAAGAAAGTGACCATTTATATTCACGTAACCCAGGGTGGACCTATCAATGAGAACAAGGATGTGGCCGTTGATAGTCTGACACTATGTTCTCGCACTACTCCGTTCCCTCCCATGGTACTCCTGTTATGAGTCAGCTTTCATTTACCTGAAACATTATTTGCTCCATCCGAGCGGCGGTAAACAGGTTTACCGGCGTCAACACGCAAGGGGCCTCGACACAGTTTCGTTGTTGTGGTCGACTGGAAGAGCCGACTTGTCTCTCTGCCAGGCCCGGTCTTAACTTACAGTCTCTCGCAGCACCCTACGTAATCTCGTCATCCACGTCCCCTTATTTTACACCAAAAGCGCCAGTGGTCTGTTGCATCATATTACTACTTTGTTTCCGTCAAACGACCACCCATTAACAGGTAGAATGAGGCGTGGATCTAAGTCTGTTTGTGTGAGGGGAGGGGGGAATAATGGGGGCCATGAACCTCCATCAAAACAACCTTTTAGTAGAAGCAATTATATTTTAACATACATACCGATAATGGTGAGCACACACTTTTGGGGGAGCGAAAAAAAGACTCCCTAGAAATTAGACACTCGGATTTTGTCCGAATTTTCATACGCAAACAGAGTGGGAAATAGACAAATGGGGTATCATATTAACACGCTAGAGACCTAGTTTTCCAAAAGCAATATGCAATTGTTTGAAAGTAATCAATGCAATTAAGAAAAATTAATTAGTGATCTGAGGAAAAATTTAAATAGTTCAGGAGCAGCTGCTGTTAGCTATGTAAATGAAGTGTCAAAAAGTTAATCTCTTCAAGGTCCTGCCACTTTAGGCACAAAAGGTTATATTGTTATAGAAATTACGGAATTCTGTCTCTCGTGTTGAAAAACCAAAACAAACGCAAAATACAGATTAAACTGAAACTTCTCTGGTTGCTCTTGCTCTATACACTCATAACAATAATAGACTACTGATGGACATTTAAATATATTATGTTTAATTCTTTGTGAAGAAACCCGAATACAAAAAAAAGAGATGGACAGCAAACCAGTCAAATGTTTTGTGAAATGCATGTTTCACTTTTACCTGTGGTGTTGGGGTAGCGACTTGGATTCATAATCTAAACTACTTCGGTCCCGGATTGGAATTCTGCCGCTGCTTAAATGTTGATAAATTATCAGCATTGGCGGCCGAAGACTTCCGGCATAAGAAGTCAGCCTCATTCTGCCAACGGCCTTCTCAATGAGGGCGGAGGAGCGCACAGAGTTTCAGGGCACTCTCTTGTCCTAGGGGTGGGAAATTGCCCCTAAAGGCGGAAGAATCAGCAATGATCAACGGCATGAGGATGCAGAAGGCAATGGAAACCACTGCATTTAAAACACATGACGCATATCCACAGGATATGTGGCCTGTAATTGAAGAGGTGTCATGATTATCTCTACATTGGCAAAAGATTCCAGAATTGTCCTCCATTTGGAACTACCGGTGGTGGTGGTGGGGGGGGGGGGGGGGGGGGGAACTGCCAAGGAGGGTATAACTGGAGTAGGATTCGTTATGAATAGGAAGGCAGGGCAGAGAGTATGTTACTGTGAACAGTTCAGTGACCGAGTTGTTCTAACCAGAATCGACAGCAAACCAACACCGACAACGATAGTTCAGGTATACATGCCGACGTCGCTAGCTGAAGATAAAGAGGTAGAGAAAGTGTGTGAGGATATTGTAAGGGTAGTACAATATGTAAAGGGGGATGAAAATCTAATAGCCATGGGGAACTGGAATGCAGTTGTAGGGAAAGGCGTAGAAAAACAGGTTACAGCAGAATATGGGCTTGAGACTAGCAATGAGAGAGCAGAAAGACTAATTGAGGTCTGTAACAAGTTTCAGCTAGTAATAACGAAACTCTGTTCAAGAATTACAAGAGGAGGAGGTATACTTGGAAAAGGCCGGGTGATACGGGAAGATTTCAGTCAGTTTGCATCATGGTCAGACAGAGACTCCGAAATCAGATACTAGATTCTAAGGCGTACCCAGGAGCAGATACAGACTCAGATCATAATATAGTTGTGATGAAGAGTAGGCTGAAGTTTAAGACATTAGTCACGAAGAATCAGTATCCAAAGAAGTGGTATACAGAAGTACTAAGGAATGACGAAATACGGTTGAAGTTCTCTAAGGCTACAGATACAGCAATAAGGAATAGGTCAGTAGCAATACAGCTGAGGGGGAATGGACTCTCTAAAAAGGGCCATCACAGAAATTGGGAAGGAAAACGTAGGTACAATGAAGGTAACTGCAAAGAAACCATGTGTAAGAGAAGAAATACTTCAGTTGATCGATGAAAGGAGGAAGTACCAAAATATTCCGGGAAACTCAGGAATATAGAAATACAAGTCGCTGAGGAATGAAATAAATACGACGAGCAGGGAAGCTAAGACCAAATGGCTGCAGGAAAAATATGAAGACACCGAAAAAGAAATGATTGTCGGAAAGACAGACTCAGCATACAGAAAAGTCAAAACAAACTCCGGAGACATTAAAAGAAAGGGTAATAAGATTAAGAGTGCAACCGGAATTCCAACGTTAAATGCAGAGGAGAGATCGTTTAGGTGGAAAGAAAACATTGCAAGCCTCTATGAAGGGGAAGATTGATCTGATGTGATAAAAGAAGAAACAGGAGTCAATTTACAAGAGCTTTGAAGGACTTAAGATCAAATAAGGCAGAAAGGATAGATAACATTCAATCAGAATTTCTAAAATCACTTGGGGAAATGGCAACAAAACGACTATTTACGTTGCTGTGTAGAATGTATGAGCCTGGCGACATAGCATCTGACTTTATGAAAAGCATCGTCCACACCATTCCGAAGACGGCAAGAGCTGACAAGTGCGAGATATATCGCACAGTCAGCTTAACAGCACATGCTTCCAAGTTGCTTACAAGAATGATATACAGAAGAAAGGAAAAGAAAATTGAGGATGCACTAGATGACGATCAGTTTGGCTTTAGGAAAAGTAAATGTACGAGAGGGGCAATTCTCACGTTGCGGTTAAAAAATAGTTCAAATGGCTCTGAGCACTATGGGACTTAATATCTGAGGTCATCAGTCCTCTAGAACTTAGATTTACTTAAACCTAACTAACCTAAGGGCATCACACACATCCATGCCCAAGTCACGATTCGAACCTGCGGCCGTAGCGGTCGCGCGGTTCCAGACTGAAGCGCCTAGAACCGCTTGGCCACAACGGCCGGCGCAAGATATTCGAAATTCTGAAAAAAGTAGGGGTTAGCTACAGGGAGAGACGGGTCATATACAATATGTACAACAACCAAAAAGGAATAATGAGAGTGGACGATCAAGAACGAAGTGCTCGCGTCAAAAAGGGTGTAAGACAAGGATGTAGACTTGGACCCCTACTGTTCAATGTGTAGATCGAGGAAAGAATGACGGAAATAAAAGAAAGGTTCAGGAGTGGAATTAAAATTCAAGGTGAAAGGATATCAATGATACGATCCGCTGATGAAATTGCTATCCTGAGTGAAAGTGAAGAAGAATTACGTGATCTTCTGATCAAAATGAATAATCTAATGAGTACGGAGTATGGATTCAGAATAAATCGGAGAAAGACGAAGGTAATGAGAAGTAGTAGAAATGAGAACAGCAACAAACTTAACATCAGGATTGATGGTCATGAAGTAGATGAAGTTAAGGAATTCTGTTACCTAGGCAGTAAAATAACCAATGACGGACGGAGCAAGAAGGACAACGAAAGCAGACTAGCGATGGAAACAAGGGCATTCCTGACCGAGAGAAGCCTACTAATATCAAATATCGGCCTAAATTTGAGGAAGAAACTTATGAATATACGTCTGGAGTACAGCATTGTATGGTAGTGAAACATGGACTGTGGGAAAACCGGAACTGAAGAGAATCGAAGCATCTGAGATGTGGTGCTACACACGAATGTTGAAAATTAGGTGGACTGATAAGGTAAGGAATGAGGAGGTTCTGAGCAGAATCGTTGAGGGAAGGAATATGTGGAAAACATTGATAAGGAGAAGGGACAGATTGATAAGACAGCTGTTAAGACATCAGTGAATGGCTTCCATGGCACTAGAGGGAGCTGTAGAGGGCAATAAACTGTAGAGGAAGACAGAGCTTGGAATACATCCAGCAAATAATTGAGGACGTAGGTTGCAAGTGCTACTCTGAGATGAACAGATTAGCACAGGAGAGATGTCCATGGCGGCCCACATCAAACGAGTCAGAAGACTGAAGACAACAAAAAAGACAAAGAACAAAATTGAAATGTAAAATAGATTAGAGAAATATTTGATGCGGCTCTGAATGACGCTAGAAATAATTTACAGCAAATGGTACGGGTCAATTATTTATGTAGTATATTTCGTTTCTTCCATTCAGATAATTCCACAACACTCTTCATTGTTTTTTTTTTCAAACTTTTTTTATATATTGTATAAATTATGAGATAGTCAAAGCTGTGACAATTGGCTGCTATTATAGTTCTCAAATCAACTGCATGACCCATTTACTTCTTAATTTACAGCTGCACTGACATTATACTCAAGTCATGCCATTACACTTTCTTTTTTTTTTTTGTCATCAGTCTACTGACTGGTTTGATGCGGCCCGCCACGAATTCCTTTCCTGTGCTAACCTCTTCATCTCAGAGTAGCACTTAAAACCTACGTCATCAATTACTTGCTTGACGTATTCCAATCTCTGTATTCTCTACAGTTTTTGCCCTTTACAGCTCCCTCTGGTACAATGGAAGTCATTCCCTCATGTCTTAGCAGATTTCCTATCATCTTGTCCCTACTCCTTATCAGTGTTTTCCACATATTCCTTTCCTCTCCGATTCTGCGTAGAACCTCCTCATTCCTTACCTTATCAGTCCACCTAATTTTCAACATTCGTCTATAGCACCACATCTCAAATGCTTCGATTCTCTTCTGTTCCGGTTTTCCCACAGTCCATGTTTCACTACCATACAATGCTGTACTCCAGACGTACATCCTCAGAAATTTCTTCCTCAGATTAAGGCCGGTATTTGATATTAGTAGACTTCTCTTGGCCGGAAATGCCTTTTTTGCCATAGCGAGTCTGCTTTTGATGTCCTCCTTGCTCCGTCCGTCATTGGTTATTTTACTGCCTAGGTAGCAGAATTCTTTAACTTCATTGACTTCGTGACCATCAACCCTGATGTTAAGTTTCTCGCTGTTCTCATTTCTACTACTTCTCATTACCTTCGTCTTTCTCCGATTTACTCTCAAACCATACTGTGTACTTATTAGACTGTTCATTCCGTTCAGCAGGTCATTTAATTCTTCTTCACTTTCACTCAGGATAGCAATGTCCTCACACAAATTATTACTGTTATAAAACTCGTACACTTTTGTTGCACGTCAAAAGTGAGCGTGGCGGCAAAAAGTGACTTCCTCCCCTTCCCCGCGGATTCAAAAGACTGATGACGGTCCCAAGTTTACTCCCGTTTCGCACGGCATCCTTTACGGACGGATCTCGAAGTAATCCGTGTTCTCTGTAAGCTGTCTGTACACGCCACCTGCCCCAACATGTTTTAACTACTTCGTCTGTTTAGGCCTGTACACCCGTAGTCAACGTATCAAGTTTTCGTTCCCTGCATGTACTTTTTGCTCATTTATCATTTCGATTGCATTTTGATATATCGAACAGTTACTATTTTCGCCTTGCTGTTCTTCCTGTTTTTAGAGAGGGCCCTATTCAAAACCGAAGGAAATGAATGAATCTGAAATACTTTCGAAGGTTTATTGCGATTGTTATTCAGATGTTTCTGGGAGTATTAAGGTCCTGATGACTGAATGAATTTTTTATGGTTCACTGCCGCTGGTGAATGCCCGAGTGCAAAGTACTGTGCAGCGGAGTGACAACCAGAACCTTCCTATTCGCGGGATGTGGATGGCGAGGAGGAGCAGGGGGTTGTCTCTTATGCCGAACGTGTACTGAAATGTTGCTTAATATGTCAGCGACACGCACACAGGTTTAATATTATGTATATATGACTGAAAATCAAAACTGATAATCCTAAGCAACTGAAAAATCATTATGAAATGGAGTTAATGTTTTTCGATTTACAATTTAATCATGCCAAGCACGTTGATGAATAGAAACTCCTGCAAATGTACTTCACTTTAACGACGTCAAGTTTTCAATCCAAAGAGGATAAAGCACAACAGAGCACAACAGCGATGCTAATAATTAAATAGCACACTCATTCATTTAATTCATTTACACCTAATCTGTGAATCGCAACATATACATGTTCAAAGAATAGATATCTGTGGCACCAGCTAAAGGTTAGAACCCGCGTGCTTTGATGCAATAAACAAAACACTATTGGTTCTTTGTTCTGCGACATTATATACACGGACCGCTTACTCATTCCGCTGTGGAGTACTTCGCGCTCGGGTATTAGCCGGCTGCAATGCGGCGGAGGGAATGACTAACAGCCGGTACGCGCAAAGTTTAAAAGCTGTACATCCAAAAGGTCGTAACTGCGCACTTTCAGAATTATGGGCCAGTATTTTTCGTGGAGTGATTTCTGAGACTGATATCTTACAAGAGTGCTTTTTCTCCTTAAAATATGACGTCGAGTTGTTGTTATTTCCGTGTAAATCATCCTGCGTCCTCCTACAGTAAACCAATGACGACACTTTCCCGTACACTAATGCTTCATCAGCAAGCAGTTGCAGATTGCTGCTCATCCTATCCGTCGGATCGTTTATGTGTACAGAGAACTAGAGCGGTAATGTCGTACTTCCTGGGGTACTCCTGAAGTTAACAATCAGACTTGGGCAGTGATCTGTTTGAGTTACTGTTGCACTTGATGCCCTGCGTCGTTTGGTACGACAGTATATTAACAGACGCTTTTCCGGAAAACTTTGTTCGAATGGAAAGCAAATTAGCTCTCTCGATAACATTGTGGCACAAATTCTTAATAAATCAGAGCAGACAAGATTGTTATATAACATATAAACAAAACACTTGTCACAAGTTTTGATGCATAAAATGTGGTTTAATTTCTAAATCGGGCACAGAATCCTGAGCTTCATTATTATTCACAATTCAAGATTTCTAAAGGATAATTTTCCTTCGAAAAATTTGGCAGCGCGCCTGCAAGGATATGCTACATGGATAAATTCTTAGGGTACCTTGCTTACAGTTACCATAACAATGGTTTTGAGCCCTGAAACCAATATCTAAGTTACGAGACGGATGGAAAAAAGACGGGTCTAGTAACTGTCATTACAACCTGTCTTTAATAGCCGAAATCAAGCAATAATTTTAACGGCTGAATCGCACATTGTATTAAGTAACATGTGTAATGTTTTCTACAAGTGAATGCGAAACGAAGTTTTGCTGTATAGTTTTTTTACGAACTCCTGAATTACATATTCTTCAGTGAATCCCCCCGATCGTGCTATGCTGTGCCTCATTTGTGTACAGCTTCCACAGGGCTGGAAGGCAAAACATCATTTTAGCATGAAAGATTTTTTTCAGACGATTCTTGGAAAAAACGCGTGAATGTTTCTTCTGTCGTAACAAGAAATAACATTTAGTTTAATCTATCGTGTCACTTTAATGAAAGTAGGAATAAATGCACCTTACACTTTGTTACATTTATTATGTATTGATCTGAACTGGTGGGTTCCTCATTTTTTATTATTCTTTAGGTGCTAAATGCGAAGGAAAATAGAAGTAATTCGTGGCGCGACATATGGCTTCAGTTTCTTTCCGATACGTAACAAATGGTTGCTGCGTAGATTGTTTTCCTTTACAAGGCAAGGGCACAAACATTCCTTCATAGTTAATCTGTGGTAGAACTTTTAAGGCTATTCAGATTACTAAAAGAGAAGTCACGAAGTTAGTACCATGAAGACAGGAGAGAAAAATCATGGAATTAATATTTCATAAAGTTCCGCACATATTTTACAGTTAGATATACGATGAATGTTAGCATTAAATGAGTGATATTAATACACAAATGGACACCCTCAAACTGAAGACCATGCGTTATTTGTTCGGTAATGATATCACTCATTAGCTTCAGTCTAAATTGACCTTATCTCGAAAAATATCATTGTAAATTTTTTAAATTTGAAAACATATTTACCTGTGCAACGAAATATTGCTTTTTTCACATATTTTTCGATTTATAGGACTTGACCATTATAATTCAAAAGTTTTGCTAGAAATAACAAAATAATAAAAAAATAATATTTAATATGTTACCCGCCTACGAAGTCTATCCGTCGGATGATCGAGATTTTGGTTTTAGTCTTAGACCAGAGAGAGACACAGACCGCGCACGCCCCTATCTATGCCGTGTTAAGGTTTGAAATAACACCTACGGCAGTTAACGGAGAGCAAAAAGTCGAGATTCTGTCGTTACGCACTAAGAGAATTGGAGCCGATAGTTAGTTTTACTCACTTACTGCTGAAATCAATGAGACAGGGTTGTAGCCCATCAGCGGTGTCATTCAATCTGTATATTGAGCAAGCAGTAAAGGAAATAAAAGAAAAATTTGAAGTAGGAATTAAAGTCCAACGCGAATAAATAAAAACTCTGATATTCGCCGATGACATTGTAATTCTGTCGGAGACAGCAGAGGACTTGTAAGAGTAGTTGAACGGAATGGACAGTGTCTTGAAAGGAAGGTATAAGATGAACATCAACAAAATCAAAAAGAGGATAATGGAATGTGGTCGAATTATGTCGGGAGATGCTGAGGGAATTAGATTAGGAAATGAGACACTTAAAGTAGTAAAGGAGTTTTTCTATTTGGAGAGCAAAATAACTGATATGGTCGAAGTAGGGAGGACATGAAATGTAGACTGGCAATGGCAAGAAAAACGTTTCTGAAGAAGAGTAATTTGTTAACATCGAGAATATATTTAAATGTAAGGAAGTCGTTGTCGTTCCTGAAAGTATTTGTGTGGTGTGTAGCCATGTATGGAAGTGAAACATGGACGATAAATGGATTAGAAAATGTTAAAATGGCTCTGGGCACTATGGGACTTAACTTCTGAGGTCATCAGTACCCTAGAACTTAGAACTACTTAAACCTAACTAACCTAAGGACATCACACACAACCATGCCCGACGCAGGATTCGAACCTGCGACCGTAGCAGCAGCGCGGTTCCAGACTGAAGCGCCTAGAACCGCTCGGTCCCTCCGGCCGGCCAATAGATTAGACAAGAAGAGAATAGAAGTTTTCGAAATGTAGTGTTACAGAAAAATGCTCAAGATTAGATGGGAAGATCACGTAACTAATGAGGAGGTATTGAATACAATTGTGGAGAGAAGATCAATTTGTAGCTCAACCAGACTAGAAGAAGGAATCGGTTGGTAGGACACATTCTGAGGCATCGAGAGATCACCGATTTTGTACTGGAGGGAAGAGTAGTGGGTAAAAACTGTAGAGGGAGGCCAGGAGATGAATACAGTAAGCAGATTCAGAAGGATGTAGGTTGCAGTAGTTACTCGTAGCACAGGATGGAGTAGCGTGGAGAGCTCCATCAAACCAGTCGCTGTACTGAAGACCGCAACAACATCAACAAATCTGAGGGTTGACGTATGTTTAAGAGCATAGTGAGCGTTCTTATTCAGATCGTAATATTTAGACATAAATAATAACTCTGAAGTAGATGCCCATGGGGAACTCCTCTGTAAAATTGTCACTCTTTAGCTTCATCCTGTAAATTCACTGACTTAATTTCGAAAAATGAGTTCGCATTTAAAAAAAAAAAAAAAAACAAAGTCACCTGTGGGACGCTGTATTACTGACTTTCACGCATCTGTCGGCGCAACTAAGGGCAGCACGAGGTTTCAGCGCTGTAATAAAGAAGCCTTTGCTGAAAAATACTAAAATTAGTATATAGTTAAGTCGAAGAGTAATCCTGAAGCCACCTGCAAATGGATACGGTCATCAATCAGCTGCTAGAGACGTTGATTTCAATACAGTGTCGTCATTTGCGGTCTAAGGGCAAATCGTCTGCGGTTAGATGTAGGAGGGGCACTCCAAAAGAAATGCACACTATTTTTGTAAAAATACAGTTTTCATTCTGCATGTGTGAAAGTCTTACAGTGTGTAGATACATCCTTCCCGCTTGATTTCAAACTTAGCTCAACCTGTTCTCGTGAGTGGCGCTGTTACAGCATGTCTTCAAGATGGCTGCTACACTTGACGTTCGTCAGAAGCAACGCGCTGTCATAGAATTACTGTGCTGTGAAAACGAGACGGTGGGATACATCACAAGAGGTTGAAAAAGGAGTATGGAGATGCTGCTATCGATCGCAGTACAGTTAGTGGGTGGGCAAGCAGGTTACGTGATGAAAGCGGGCACGGCAATATTGAGGATTGTCCTCGCAGCGACAGGCCTCGTACTGCACACACTCCAGACAATGTGCAGAGAGTTAACGGATTGGTGACTGCTGACAGACGCATCACAGTGAACGAATTGTCACGCTTCGTTGGGATAGGGGAAGGAAGTGTTTGCAGAATACAGAAAGTGTAGGCGTTAAGAAAGGTTTGTGCCAGGTGGGTTCCCAGGATGTCGACAGTGGCTCACAAAGCAACAAGAAAAACGGTATGCAGTGAACTTTTGGAACGGTACGAGAATGGTGGAGATGAATTTCCTGGAAAAATTGTGAGAGGTTATGAAACATGGCTCCATCATTTTTCACCAAAGATGAAGAGGCAATCATTGGAGTGGCATCATGTAAACTCACAAAAAAAAAAAAAAATCAAAACCACACTTTCTGTTGGAAAAGTTATGGCTACGGTGTTTTTCGATTCCGATGGACTCTTGTTTCTGGACATCGAGCCAAGTGGAACCACCATAAATTCTGATGCATATGTGACGACACTGAAGAAACTTCAAGCTCGACTGAGTCGTGTTCGACCACATCGGCAGAAGCATGATGTTTGGCTGTTGCACGACAATGCACCGCCACATGTCAGTCAAAAAACCACGGAAGCGATCACAAAACTCGGATGGACAACAATGAAACACCCGCCTTACAGTTCTGACCTGGCTCCAGGTGACTATCATCTCTTTGGCAAGCTGAAAAAATCTCTTCGTGGAACAAGGTTTGAAGATGATGACTCCCTTGTGCACGATGCGAAACAGTGGCTCCAACAGGTCGAAATGCATAGTGCAGTAAATAAACGCAACCTGTGACTGAAGGCAGTTTGTTCTTCATTTTACGAAATTAAAACAGCCGCGGAAGAAACACTGAAAAACAATGGATAAAATTAAGTAATATTTTCATTTCTGCAGATAATTTCCATCCCTCTAAACTGCCTTACGCCATCTTGAAGCCAGCGCCTGTATACCCGGCTGGTAAAATTCTGACAACCTACAACATGGTACCAAATAATTATTTTAATAATACCTGTGTACTAGTAATACTATATCATATTATCTTCTGTGAAACAAGAAATCGATTATATTTAGAAGTAGAAACTCTGTATGAACTAGAATCTTTGGCATGTTTACGTTCTGGTATTACAATGTGCGAAAAAGTGTGTGACTACGTATATATCCCAGTATGTACTGCAAAATTAAAGATGTATATTGTGTATACCAACTGCACAACAGAAGCAGACATCATGCAGTGTTAAACTGTAAGTTAGTTTCATATTATTAACGCTGTTAAACTTATATCTACAATATACCGTCACGAGGGGTATAACAGATACTGCCTACAGGAAAATTAGAGAGACCTTTGGAGAAAAGAGAACTACTTGCATGAATATCAAGAGTTCAGATGGAAACCCAGTTCTAAGCAAAGAAGGAAAAGCAGAAAGGTGGAAGGAGTATATAGACGGTCTATACAGGGGCGATGTACTTGAGGACAATATTATGGAAGTGGAAGAGGATGTAGATGAAGATGAAATGGGAGATACGATAGTGCGTGAAGAGTTTGACAGAGCACTGAAAGACCTGAGTCGAAACAAGGCCCCGGGAGTAGACAACATTCCTTTAGAACTACTGACGGCCTTGGGAGAGCCAGTCGTGACAAAACTCTACCATCTGGTGAGCAAGATGTATGAGACAGGAAAAATTCCCTCAGACTTCAAGAATAATATAATAATTCCAATCCCAAAGAAAGCAGGTGTTGACAGAAGTAAAAATTACCGAACTAGCAGTTTAATAAGTCACAGCTGCAAAATACTAACGCGAATTATTTACAGAGGAATAGAAAAACTGGTAGAAGCCAATCTCGGGGAAGATCAGTTTGGATTCGGTAGAAATGTTGAAACAAGCGCGGCAATACTGACCCTACGACTTATCTCAGAAGCTAGATTAAGGAAAGGCAAACCTACGTTTCTAGCATTTGTAGGCTTAAAGAAAGCTTTTGACAATGTTGACTGGAATACTCTCTTTGAAATTCTAAAGGTGGAAGGGGTAAAATACAGGGAGCGAAAGGCTATTTACAATTTGTACAGAAACCAGATGGCAGTTATAAGAGTCGAGGGACATGAAAGGGAAGCAGTGTTTGGGAAGGGAGTGAGACAGGGTTGTAGCCTCTCCCCAATGCTATTCAATCTGTATATTGAGCAAGACGTAAAGGAAACAAAAGAAAAATTCGGAGTAGGTATTAAAATCCATGGAGAAGAAATAAAAACTTTGAGGTTCGCCGATGACATTGGTATTCTGTCAGAGACAGCAAAGGACTTGGAAGAGCAGCTGAACGGAATGGACAGTGTCTTGAAAGGAGGGTATAAGATGGACATCAACAAAAGCAAAACAAGGATAATGGATTGTAGTCGAATTAAGTCGGGTGATGCTGAGGGAATTAGATTAGGAAATGAGACACTTAAAGTAGTAAAGGAGTTTTGCTATTTGGGGAGCAAGATAACTGATGATGGTCGAAGTAGAGAGGATATAAAATGTTGACTGGCAAAGGCAAGGAAAGCCTTTTTGAGGAAGAGAAATTTTTTAACATCGAGTATAGATTTAAGCGTCAGGAAGACGTTTCTGAAAGTATTTGTATGGAGTGTAGCTATGTATGGAAGTGGAAAATGGACAATATATAGTTTAGACAAGAACAGAATAGAAGCTTTCGAAATGTGGTGCTACAGAAGAATGCTGAAGATTAGGTGGGTAGATCACATAACTAATGAGGAAGTATTGAATAGAATTGGGGAGATATTACCTTCTGTGAAAGAAGAAAACCGATTATATTTAGAAGTAGAACGTCTGTATGAACGAGATTCTTTGGCATCTTTACGTTCTGCTACTACAATGTCCGAAAAAGTGTGTGACTATGTATATATCTCAGTCTGTACTGCAAAATTAATGATGTGTATTGTGTATACCAACTGCACAACAGAAGCAGTCATTAGGTAGTGTTAAACTGTAAGTTAGTTTCATATTATTAACGCTGTTAAACTTATATCTACAATATACCATGTTGTAACACAAAAATGTAATGTCAACAAAAAACCTGATGTAAATCAGTAATAAGCACCTTAAAATGAGCCTGCAGGGGTCGAAATGCATAGTGCTGTAAATAGACAAATTGTGACTGAAGGCGGTTTGTTCCTCATTTAATGAAAATATTGAAACTTCCTGGCTGATTAAAACTGTGTGCCGGACCGAAACTCGAACTCGGGACCTTTGCCTTTCGCGGGCAAGTGCTCTACCAACTTTTTTTTTCTTTTTAAATCTCATTTTGTTCGTTATCGTTCGTTTCAATAGTTCGTGGAGGACGTCACCTGACGCCCGTTGAAGTTTGTTATTGATCCGTTGACTCAGTTTTTTTAATTACAGACAGCACCGAACCCTCTGACCGAACACGCTGAGCTACCTTGCCGGCGTCAAATGAGGTACCCAAGCACGACTCACGCCCCGTCCTCACAGCTTTACTTCTGCCAGTACCTCGCCTCCTACCTTCCAAACTTTAGAGAAGCGCTCCTGCGAACCTTGCAGAAGTGGCACTCCTGAAAGAAAGGATATTGCGGAGACATGGCTTAGCCACAGCCTGGGGGAAGTTTCCAGAATGAGATTTTCACTCTGGAGCGGCGAGTGCGCTGATATGAAACTTCCTGGCAGATTAAAACTGTGTGCCGGACCGAGACTCGAACTCGGGACCTTTGTCTTTCGGGGGCAAGTGCTCTACCAACCTTCTTTTTTTTATTTTTTTAAATTCTCGTTTTCGTTCGTTGTATGTGCGCGGGGCGGACATCGTAAGACATCCGTTTAAGTTCGTCTTTGATCGGTTAACTCAGTTTTTTTATTACAGAGGGCTACTAACCCTCTGACCGAACACTCTGAGCTACCGTGCCGGCTATGAACTGAGCTACACCAGCACGACTCACGCCTCGTCCTCACAGCTTTACTTCTGCCAGTACCTGGTCTCCTACCTTCCAAACTTTACAGAAGCTCTCCTGCGGTAGCGTTCTTGCTTCCCGCGCCCGGGTTCCCGGCTTCAGTTCTCGGCGGGGTCAGGGATTTTCTCTGCCTCGTGATGAATGGGTGTTGTGTGATGTCCTTAGGTTAGTTAGGTTTAAGTAGTTCTAAGTTCTAGGGGACTGATGACCATACATGTTAAGTCCTATAGTTCTCAGAGCCAGTTGAACCATTTTTTTCTCCTGCGAACCTTGCAGTAAAACTGTGACGACGGGGCGTGAGTCGTTCTTGGGTAGCTCAGTTGGTAGAGCACTTGCCCGCGAAAGGCAAAGGTCCCGAGTTCGAGTCTCGGTCCGGCACACAGTTTTAATCTGCCAGGAAATTTCGTATCGGCGCACACTCCACTGCGGACTGAAAATCTCATTCTAATGAAAATATTATTTCTAAAGGATGTATCTACACAGTGGAAAACTTTCAAAGATGTAGAATAAAAGATGGATTTAAGAAAAATAGTGTGCATTTCTTTCGGTGTGACCCTCGCATGCGTAGAAGCGTGCGCGCCACCTGCCGGGCAGCGGACTGCTCGGGCGACTCGGCTTGTCGCTGCTAGCTAGCCAGGCCCGCCCGCTCCTTAGCCCGTCCTTGGCCTACTTTCCGCCAGACACCAGCCAGCCTTGTGCGCCAGCGCCGAGCGCCGACACTTTCACCCGGCGCGCCGACAGCCGCTCTATTTACAAGCAAACCGGCACACTTTTACCTTAAACAACGCTCCGCGGAGGATTCTGCCGGTCACTGCCGCCCGTGACTTTATCAGGACCGCAGTCCGAGGCTGGGCAATTGTTCAGCCGGATTAATCATATCGCCCATGAGATGTTTCTCGTTCGACAACTAGGTTCAAATGGCTCTGAGCAGTATGGGACTTAACATCTATGGTCATCAGTCCCCTAGAACTTAGAACTACCTGAACCTAACTAACCTAAGGACATCTTACAACACCCAGTCATCACGAGGCAGAGAAAATCCCTGACCCCGCCGGGAACTGAACCTGGGAACCCAGGCGCGGGATGCGAGAACGCTACCGCACGACCACAAGCTGCGGACTATACCTAGGTAACGGGTGGGAATATATCTCAGTAGGAGAGCATTCGATTTCAGCTCGAGTGGTCCCCGGTTCAAACCAGGATGGTCCCATAAAAATGTACAGCACGAAATTAGTCAGTGAAGCTAGGCGCTGCGTTCGTCACTGCTTGAATCATTAGTTGAAACGAAATAGTTGCACTCCCGTTGTAGTCTTCACTTGCAAAACTAGTTTGATGCACCTCCCCTCACCAAACTACTCTATCCTCTCCAAGTTTCCACATCTCTGCGTACGTACCACTAGCTATAACGATTGGAACATGCTTAATGCAATCATAGATATCCCTCCCTCTACAATTTTTATCCTGACACACTTCAAAAATGGTTCAAAATGGCTCTAAGACGCCACAGCTCGTCCTCGTGCTCAGAAAACCAGCCCTGGGCGATGCGATCTGTGTGAACAGGTATCCTGTCGTCTTGGAATACAGCATCTCCACTGGGGAACAAACATTGTATCATAGGATAGTGACCACGGAACACTTGGAGTACCACGATATGGTCGTCGTCTTGGAATACAGCATCACCATTGGGGAACAAACATTGTATCATAGGATAGTGACCATGGAACCCATGGAGTACCACGATATGGTCGCCCCATCATAACGAACCCTCGCCATTTTTCACTCCTGGGACGTGAACTCAGCCAGAAGATGGAAATGGTGTGAAACAAGGCTCACTCGACCAAATGAGTTTCTTCAATTGCATCACAGTCCAGGTTTTATGGCTTCGGCACTACAGTCCCCTGTTACAGGCATTTTCAACACTGATGTATGGTTTTGGAATTCCGCTTGTCCTACAGTTCCCTTCTTATGGGGCTCTTTCGCACTGTCGTGCTAACAGAGCTCGCGCGTGCGACGTTCTCTTCTGCAGTGGTTCAGGTTTTAACAGATTAAAATTTACTTTAGTTATGACAGCGAACCGACAGTTCTGTACTGACAAGTTACTCTGTAACTGCAATATATGATCTGAAGATGGGAAGCTAGCCTGAAGCCGGTTACTGAAAATAAAAAATAGCGATCAAAGACTGAAATGCCATATTTTTTTTATCAACGATCGTGGAAATTCCATTAACACAGTCATGTCTAGTTTTAATAAACAACGATATCGTGTTTCTTGAAAAAAAAAAAAAAAAAGGTCAAACACCTCGGCTACCTTGGTTACGGAATTACCCACTATGCGAGCACCACAATCAGCCAGAGTTCGAATTCATTTAGCTCCAACATAATGCTCTCACAGCAACAAAGAACTACACGACTCACACCTGTAAGATATTGAAGACATCGCACGGGTGCTGTTCGTGGTCGAATACAACCTGCACGCTCGGTTAGCATCTGCATTTGTGTTGAAGCATGTACATCTCGCGGTGTTGCTACATGTTCGTCCATCCCCTTGCATGTGTCGCTGGGTAAGTCACTTCGAACTTCGGAGGACGGCAGTAGCATGCTACCTCTAGCAAGACCATTCCCAATAATGTAATGTGGTGTTCAAACCAACCTTCAGGTTGATAATACACTCCTGGAAATTGAAATAAGAACACCGTGAATTCATTGTCCCAGGAAGGGGAAACTTTATTGACACATTCCTGGGGTCAGATACATCACATGATCACACTGACAGAACCACAGGCACATAGACACAGGCAACAGAGCATGCACAATGTCGGCACTAGTACAGTGTATATCCACCTTTCGCAGCAATGCAGGCTGCTATTCTCCCATGGAGACGATCGTAGAGATGCTGGATGTAGTCCTGTGGAACGGCTTACCATGCCATTTCCACCTGGCGCCTCAGTTGGACCAGCGTTCGTGCTGGACGTGCAGACCGCGTGAGACGACACTTCATCCAGTCCCAAACATGCTCAATGGGGGACAGATCCGGAGATCTTGCTGGCCAGGGTAGTTGACTTACACCTTCTAGAGCACATTGGGTGGCACGGGATACATGCGGACGTGCATTGTCCTGTTGGAACAGCAAGTTCCCTTGCCGGTCTAGGAATGGTAGAACGATGGGTTCGATGACGGTTTGGATGTACCGTGCACTATTCAGTGTCCCCTCGACGATCACCAGAGGTGTACGGCCAGTGTAGGAGATCGCTCCCCACACCATGATGCCGGGTGTTGGCCTTGTGTGCCTCGGTCGTATGCAGTCCTGATTGTGGCGCTCACCTGCACGGCGCCAAACACGCATACGACCATCATTGGCACCAAGGCAAAAGCGACTCTCATCGCCGAAGACGACACGTCTCCATTCGTCCCTCCATTCACGCCTGTCGCGACACCACTGGAGGCGGGCTGCACGATGTTGGGGCGTGAGCGGAAGACGGCCTAACGGTGTGTGGGACCGTAGCCCAGCTTCATGGAGACGGTTGCGAATGGTCCTCGCCGATACCCCAGGAGCAACAGTGTCCCTAATTTGCTGGGAAGTGGCGGTGCGGTCCCCTACGGCATTGCGTAGGATCCTACGGTTTTGGCGTGCATCCGTGCGTCGCTGCGGTGCGGTCCCAGGTCGACGGGCACGTGCACCTTCCGCCGACCACTGGCGACAACATCGATGTATTGTGGAGACCTCACGCCCCACGTGTTGAGCAATTCGGCGGTACGTCCACCCGGCCTCCCGCATGCCCACTATACGCCCTCGCTCAAAGTCCGTCAACTGCACATACGGTTCACGTCCACGCTGTCGCGGCATGCTACCAGTGTTAAAGACTGCGATGGAGCTCCGTATGCCACGGCAAACTGGCTGACACTGACGGCGGCGCTGCGCAGCTAGCACCATTCGACGGCCAACACCGCGGTTCCTGGTGTGTCCGCTGTGCCGTGCGTGTGATCATTGCTTGTACAGCCCTCTCGCAGTGTCCGGAGCAAGTATGGTGGGTCTGACACACCGGTGTCAATGTGTTCTTTTTTCCATTTCCAGGAGTGTAGCTTAGGTCAAGCGCTTCTAGGCTCTCCAGTCCGGAACCACGCGGCTGCTACATTGAGAGGTTCGAATCCAGCCTCGGGCATGGATGTGTGTGATGTCCTTAGGTTAGTTAGGTTTAAGTAGTTCTAAGTTCTAGGGGACTGACGACCTTAGTTGTTAAGTCCCACAGTGCTCTGAGCCATTTGAACCAATTTTGATAACAGCTTTATCTTTCTAGCCCTTCTTATAATTCACGGTGCAAAGAGAAATTGGAGAGATGCCGCCTTATGCATTAAACTATTTTTGTTTTACCCACACTTACGATCCTTTCTTCAAAGCGTTTTCGATTCTTTTACTGTCTCTCACAAGCCTATCGGCTATTTAGCGATGGGTGTTCACATGTACCATACACTTAAAACTTGTCACGGTGCTATAGTCTTGTTTTCGGTTGCATTACACGTGTTTAAACAACGTTTTATGTAACACATTTCCTCCTCCATCAGGCTGGTTTGTACAGCAACGGTATAAAAATTGTTGTGAGGAAAAACAGTCTTGGTTGAAATAATTATTGTCTAACGACGCATCTCGCCTTTTTATGGCATCATCTGATGTTCTACTAACAGAAAAGGAAGAAATAAGTAGCTAGAGGTACGGTCCTGTCACGCACAACTGGAAAAAAATATCAAAGTAGCATCTACGAAACTTTTGAAACAAAACTTAAATTTGCTGTTGTGTTGTTGAGTAAGCACACGTCAAATTGGCGCTAAACAGAGCGTGTTCCTATAGAATAAATATGAAATAATACGAAAACTTTTAAAGAACGCGGAAAAAGTGCAATAGCAGAGGTAAAATGAGAAGTGCAAATCTCACCTTCGAACTACACATAAAGGCAGGCAATCATTTAAACACAGTATAGTAATAATTGACGAACACAGTTGAAGAAGTCAAGCATGTAAACTGTTAAGCAATGGATTAAGTGCTCCGTGGCGCTGAGTGGCGGAAACACACACACATGGCTTGCATGAGTAATTCTGAAAAAATAATTTTAATTAAATTCAAATAATACGAAATAAAAAATTAAGCTACTAAATAAGGCAGTCTAAAGAATGAATATATTAAAATAATAAATAAAGATGATGTGATACGATCTACAAAAATTTCAGAAGAAGAACACTTCCATAAAGCAGTCGATGCGACCCTTAATAAAAATACATTAAAAAGTAGATAGCGCAAACTGTGCGAATGTAAATGCATAAACTAACTGCACAAGTGATAATTTTAAAGAAAAAAAATCACATTTAGGGCTTGAATAGGTGAAACGTGTAAGAACATGTAAGAAGGAGACAGGTTATAACAGTAATTAAAACACGTCAAAAAGGTACTGCCAGGGCAGTACTAGTAAGGCATAAAAATATTAACAGCTATAGCTAATAATAATAATAATGGCGTGTGACTAGGGCCTCCCGTCGGGTAGACTGTTCGCCGGGTCCAAGTCTTTCGATCTGACACCGCTTCGGCGACTTGCGCGTCGATGGGGATGAAATGACGATGATTTGGACAAAAGAACACCCAGTACCTGATGGGAGAAAATCTCCGACCCAGCTGGGCATCGAACCCGGGCCCTTAGGATTGACATTCTGTCGAGCTGACCACGCAGCTACTGGCGGCGAACAGCTGTACTAGAATCAGCTAAACGCAACAGTAACAACTTGCGCGAAAATTTTTTTTAAAACTAGTTCACTAGCGCTAACTGTAACTATTACTTAAGCATTTTACTTATTTTCTTACAAAAATACAACTGATCTCCTGTCAGCTAACTTCTTGTTAGAGATTTTTGCTGTGATCTAAAAGCTACAGTAACTCGTGAACGAACAGCGGAGACCCCGTGTCTTCGTAACTAATAAATGAGTGTGTAATAGTGAAGTACAGCAATAGTGTTTAGTCAGAGTCGCAGACGATATTTACGCAATGTTCCTTCGTCTGAATAACAACAAAATAGTCCGTTGATTTATGTATATAAGAAATCAGTTTGCTCGTAAACTGCTAATGGACGGTTACAAGGCATAATGGAAATACGTGATTGAAATTAAAAATAAATGGTTGTCATTTAAGCGATAGTTCGACATAACAAATGGCTTGAAGCTTTAAAAACGGAGATCCTTTACGAAATTAAATAGGAGGTTTTTAAAAGGCAATCATTTCACAAATCGACTTGCTAATTTATTTTCATTTAGGGCTCGACTTATTAAATTTTTGATTTATCGTTAAAGAATTACCTCCTACAGCCTGTTTCTTACAAGGGAAGTACCTAACACGAAAAGCTGAAGACGAATATAAACGACTTTATCGTCACGTTAATATGAAAATCACTCCGCCTTCAGGCCACAAGTGGCCCATCGGGACCATGCGACCGCCGTGACATCCTCAGTGTGGTCAGCACACCGCTCTCCCGGTCGTTATGATGGTTTTCTTTGACCAGTGGCGCTACTATTCGGTCGAGTAGCTCCTCAATTGGCATCGCGAGGCTGAGTGCACCCCCAAAAATGGCAACAGCGCATGGCGGCCCGGGTGGTCACCCATCCAATTGCCAATCATGCCCGACAGCGCTTGAGTTTAGTGATCTCAAGAGAACCAGTGTATCCACTGCGGCATGGTCATCGTCGCGTTAATATGACCATCTGACAAAAACCTGAATAACCATCTTTTGCAGTGCGGACCGCTGCAAGACGGGCAAGGAAAGAGTCAGTGCAGTTCTGGAAGGTACCGACAGGGATGACTCCAGTGCCATTGTCAGCTGCGCTAGGTTCCTCTGTTGAGGATCCCGTGGTGCCGGCAGCCCGACCGAGGTGACCCCAAAGAATCACGATTCAGTTGAAATCCGGGGAGTTTGGTGGTCGATGGAGTATAGTAAACTCATCCTGGTTCGCTTCTGACCACGCACACACATTGCGGACTCTGTGACAGATTTCACTTTCCTGCTAGTAGATTCCAGCCTGCTGAGGGAAAACAAACTGTATGTAGGAGTGGACATGGTCCTCAAGGACAGATGCATACTTGTGTTGATCTGTTGTGCCTTCCAGAGTGACGAGATCACCCACGGAATGGCACGACAATATTACCCATACTATAACTCTCCTAGGAGTGGACATGGTCCCCAAGAACAGATGCATACTTGTGTTGATCTGTTGTGCCTTCCAGAGTGACGAGATCACCCACGGTATGCCATGACAGTAATAACCATACCATAAGTCTCCTAGGAGTGGACATGTTCCCCAAGGACAGATACATACATGAGTTGATCTGTTGTGCCCTCCAGACTGACGAGATTACCCACGGAATGCCACGACAATATTCTCCAGACCATAATGCTCCCAGGAGTAGACATGGTCCTCAAGGAAGGCTGCATACTTGTGTTGATCTGTTGTGCCTTCCAGACTGACGAGATCACCCACGGAATGCCACGACAATATTACCCATACTATAACTCTCCTAGGAGTGGACATGGTCCCCAAAAACAGATGCATACTTGAGATGATCTGTTGTGGCTTACAGATCACCCATAGAATGCCACGACAATATTCCTCAGACCATAACGCTCCCTCCTCCGGCCTGGACACTTCCGACGTTTGTTCCGGAGTGTATATTTTCATCCGCTGCACGCCGTACTCGCTAACGGTCATCTGTCCCGTTGGATTCATTTGAAAAGGCCATATGTCGCCACTAAGTGAACGTCCAATTGCGGTACTGGCGTGCACATACAAGCCTTCTCCACCGATGAACAGCAGTCAACATAGGTGCATCGACTGGACGCGTGCTGTAGAGGCCTACAAGTAGCAACATTCGCTGAACGGTCGTTGAGTAGACACTGTTGGTAGCCAAATGGTTCAAATGGCTCTGAGCAATATGGGACTTAACTTCTAACGTTCAAATGGCTCTAAGCACTATGGAACTTAACTTCTGAGGTCATCAGTCCCCTAGAACTCAGAACTACTTAAACCTAACTAACCTAAGGACATCACACACATCCATGCCCGAGGCAGGATTCGAACCTGCGACCGTAGCGGTCCCGCGGTTCCAGACTGTAGCGCCTAGGACCGCTCGGCCACCCCGGCCGGCTGTTGGTAGCCCCTTGGTACATCTGGGCGCTGAGTGGCTTAACGGCTGCACGTCCACTCGGCTGTATACATCTTTGCAGCCGTGGTTCACCCCCGTCATCTGTGGCCCGTTGTGCACCACACTTGCCTTGGCGCCGATTTTGGATGGCGTCTTTGTTCCATGCACGGCATAATTTAGACGCATCGGCACGCGAGCAGGTCAAAAACTTAGTCGTTTCGGAAATGCTTCCACCCTTGGCCTGATAGCCAATGTTGATGCGCTTTCTGACGTCAAATAAATCGCTCCGTTTCCGTGTTACTACGACGACTGCACTGCCCCACCACTCGCGTGCCCAGAGACCGCTATGTAACCCTATGCTGCCACCTGCCGCCTGTGAGTGGTTACTTCACGTTGACGCCGAACATAGGCAGTGGTCACATTAATGTGATTCGGCAGTGTATCTTCATAGCTCGGAAGCGCTCTAACAAATATGTTTCAGAAGCCTGCGCGCAGGATCGCCATTTGTGAGAGTCTTGGTGCTTGGTTCCTATTTGAGCTAAGAGCACGGAGTAAAAGGTTTTTGGTTTCGCCCCGACCAGCGGCCATTTGAACGTCTATCTTAATGTAGCTATGTTACAGTATAGTACACAAGGTTCGAAAGACGCACCGGTGCTGGCGTCCAGGCAAACTGCGCGAGTCGTTAATTCCTTCTGCTAAAGATTTCAACTGGGATAAAATTAATGCTCAGTTTTTATGTGCACCGTTAGGATTTTATGTGCAAACACCTGCTACAAAACATGTTTCTCTGAAGGGTTTCTGAAGCGCACCACTTATATTTTGCAGACTAGTGGGAATCGGTTCAATTTTTGTAAGACGTTAGACATATAGACGTAATTAATGGTCATGTTTCATGTGTCGTACTCGCATGTAATACCTGTACTGCACTATTCTCTGCATTGAGTAACGAATTATTTCAAGCACCTCGCAAATTTTGACAAGAGTTCAAAATTCGCAGCTCCAGTTCAACTTTATCAACGGAAGTGTCATACACTCCATTTTTGAGATGGCCGCAGGCAGAAAAATCCAGAGTATTGAGGTCAGATGGCGTCTGAGGCCAAAACCCTGCTCGACGTATCCATCCGTGGCGATATTTCTGCATTAGTTGTCTTACATGAGCAAAAGAATGTGCCCATGCCCCGTCATGCATGTGACACGTTCGCCAACCAGGGGCAATTATTTAAATTTTAGGCCGATTAAATGCTGGATTTAGTCGAAGAGCTTACATTCCAAATACAGTGGGCCACAGAATAACGGTAATGTTTGAAATTAGTAGTGGCAGCCATGGGAACGTGGCAGCACTGCGGGATCGTGACAGCGAGTAAACAGTCCACCATTTCAGTAATCGTAGATCAGTGTAACAGACAACAGTGTGTGTTAGCCATAAAAATGTTTTATAAAAACAATGGTAGTTCGGTAGCGGAACAGAGGGAATTTCGTTTCTATAATTTAGAACTTCATGATGCCGTTCCGTCTAAACACGCGATAAAATGTTGGATTAACATCTTTGAAGAGACTGGATCTGCCCTCAAGAAGAAACCAACAGGACAACCCAGAAGTGTGCTTTCTCCAGAGAACATTGATGTTGTACGCGAGTCTGCCTTACGGAGCCCACGGCGTTCAATTCGTAAGCAAGCAGCAGTGGCTGGAATGGCCCCGGAGAGTGTTCGCAGAATTCTTCATCTTGATTTAAAATTTCATCCGTACAAACTACAGATGGTGCAACAACTAGAGGACAACGATTACCTGTTACGATTAGGATTCCGTCATCAAATGATACCCAAAATAAACAATGACAATGAATTTCTAAACAAGTTTTAGATGTTAGATGAGACACATTTTCGTCTCACAGGTTCCGTGAATAAACAGAACTACCGATACTGGGCAAACACAAATCCTAATGACGTTCATGAGCGCCCTTTACAAGCTAGTAAAGTGATAGTATGGTGTGTTGGTTCACCACGTGGGATTAAGGGACCGTATTTTTTCGCAAATGAACAGGGAAACACAATAACTGTCAATGCCGATCGTTACGTGGAGATGTTACGAACTCTCGATACACCTGCATTGAACAACTTTCCAAACGTTCAAGAAGCCTGGTTTCACAGGGTGGAGCGACATCACACACTGCATGGCAATCAATGGCATATGTGTGAGAATTGTTTGGCAACCGTGTCATCTCACGATTCAGTAACATTCCTTGCCGCTGTAGATCGCCAGATTTATCCGTTTGTGATTTTTTTCCTTGTGGGGCACGACTCGACCAAGAATCCTGGATGAGTTAAAACAGAGAATTCGGGATGCAATTCACAATATCCCAGCTGAGATATTGCAGCGGTCAATAAGGAATCTCAATAGCAGATTTCACGAATGTATTCGTATAGGACGACGCAATCTAAAGGGCGTAATTAAAGAAAATGATAAATGCCATCAAAGTTTCGTAAATGACAAAGGTGTAAGGTTTCAATTATCATGAATGTAATTTCTTTCCTTCATCACTTCTGGTTTTATCGGAGTGTAGGAATGTTCCCCTTTTGCTGTGTCACTCAGTACATATGTACCAGCTGGATCTACACTCCTGGAAATTGAAATAACAACACCGTGAATTCATTGTCCCAGGAAGGGGAAACTTTATTGACACATTCCTGGGGTCAGATACATCACATGATCACACTGGCAGAACCACAGGCAACACAGGCAACAGAGCATGCACAATGTCGGCACTAGTACAGTGTATATCCACCTTTCGCAGCAATGCAGGCTGCTATTCTCCCATGGAGACGATCGTAGAGATGCTGGATGTAGTCCTGTGGAACGGCTTGCCATGCCATTTCCACCTGGCGCCTCAGTTGGACCGGCGTTCGTGCTGGACGTGCAGACCGCGTGAGATGGCGCTTCATCCAGTCCCAAACATGCTCAATGGGGGACAGATCCGGAGATCTTGCTGGCCAGGGTAGTTGACTTACACCTTCTAGAGCACGTTGGGTGGCACGGGATACATGCGGACGTGCATTGTCCTGTTGGAACAGCAAGTTCCCTTGCCGGTCTATGAATGGTAGAACGATGGGTTCGATGACGGTTTGGATGTACCGTGCACTATTCAGTGTCCCCTCGACGATCACCAGAGGTGTACGGCCAGTGTAGGAGATCGCTCCCCGCACCATGATGCAGGGTGTTGGCCCTGTGTGCCTCGGTCGTATGCAGTCCTGATTGTGGCGCTCACCTGCACGGCGCCAAACACGCATACGACCATCATTGGCACCAAGGCAGAAGCGACTCTCATCGCTGAAGACGACACGTCTCCATTCGTCCCTCCATTCACGCCTGTCGCGACACCACTGGAGGCGGGCTGCACGATGTTGGGGCGTGAGCGGAAGACGGCCTAACGGTGTGCGGGACCGTAGCCCAGCTTCATGGAGACGGTTGCGAATGATCCTCGCCGATACCCCAGGAACAACAGTGTCCCTAATTTGCTGGGAAGTGGCGGTGCGGTCCCCTACGGCACTGCGTAGGATCCTACGGTCTTGGCGTGCATGCGTGCGTCGCTGTGGTCCGGTCCCAGGTCGACGGGCACGTGCACCTTCCGCCGACCACTGGCGACAACATCGATGTACTGTGGAGACCTCACGCCCCACGTGTGGAGCAATTCGGCGGTACGTCCACCCGGCCTCCCGCATGCCCACTATACGCCCTCGCTCAAAGTCCGACAACTGCACATACGGTTCACATACACGCTGTTGCGGCATGCTACCAGTGTTAAAGACTGCGATGGAGCTCCGTATGCCACGGCAAACTGGCTGACGCTGACGGCGGCGGTGCACAAATGCTGCGCAGCTAGCGCCATTCGACGGCCAACACCGCGGTTCCTGGTGTGTCCGCTGTGCCGTGCGTGTGATCATTGCTTGTACAGCCCTCTCGCAGTGTCCGGAGCAAGTATGGTGGGTCTGACACACCGGTGTCAATGTGTTCTTTTTTCCATTTCCAGGAGTGTATGTTTCATCCTGAAGTCAGTGCCGGCTCGTAACCACACATTTGCAGTTACCTCGCCAACAGCTCGTTTGAGGATTCGCGTTTACTTGAACTTTTTTCCTTCTAGTATCGTATACTGTTAACGCGCATCCCTATGTATATAACACCCGAGAATTCAGTAATAACAATATACTGCTTTATATGAACAAGGTAGGTCATAATGCGTGACTGGGTGGACTCTAAAGTGAAAAATCAATTGAGGGCTTGGCGCTCAGAATTGATACGCCCATATAAATAAATAAATTCAAACAAAAGGAACAGCTACTGTGCTACTGATGTCCCTTGGACGTTAAGTACGAATTAGGTATAACCAATAACGTGTACACGGACGTTTTCTCGCTTTCGGCTGATGTCTAATAATTTTTGCTCATAATTTCTGTTTGCCGTCTAGAAACCAACATACTGCCTGTAAACCAATCAAACCACGAAAGACGTACCTATTGAAGGCATTTGAACGAAAGGAAAGCTTTTTAGTAATTATCTGCTCAATGCTGTGATTAACGATCTCGAGAAATAATTTGGTAATGGAACTTTCCGGAAGTGTCCACCTGCAAACTAAGCTCTTGCCTGTATGAAATTACTGTAAAAAACTGTATGAATCGTGTATTTCATTTTCTGCTGTGCACGAATCTGGTGCTCTAATACGCCTGTACGCTTCCAAGAGTTCCACTGCTTGGACAGACTTAAGCGATTTAATTTCAACACTACCTCGTAAAGTTTTTAAAGTAACGACATTAAATAATTATGTATGAGGGAAGCATATGTTTTCATTTTCTTTGTCGCACCTCTGTGACTAATCAGAAGGTTGACAATTCACGTTTAGACATTTTCGCTGTACGTGGTAGCAGTTGATACTTAAAGCGTTATTCTGTCGTAGAAACCGCGATTATACTAATTACTGCGCGCACACAGGGGTTTAAGCAGTCATTCTTTCCGAACTTCGTTCGCGATGTAAGTAGTAAGTGGCAGAAGTGAAATTACTCCCCTTGCGCTTCACGGTGGTTTTTAGGTTACGTAAGTATACGTAAAACCTATAAACAGCCGGATGCTAATAAACCGTGTCTGACCAATGTTTATTTTGATGACGTATGTAACAAATAAAGCATCGTAAAAGAAATCTAATCTGGACAATCAATAATGTAGACTTACCAAAACACAGTACATTCGCCCACAATGGAACGCCTGTAACAAAAATGACATTTAGAAACATCACAACTGTTTAGCTACTAGTACATGTAATTGTTTTCACTGATTCTGAAATGTATGATACAGAGCTGTATTAACAATCATATTTACAATGAATTCATTACTATAACAAATAGTCAAATTGCGTTAAGCGGTAGAGAGCCTTCTCGCTTCAAATGATGTATGTTAAGGCTGTTATTACACTGTCAAAGAGCTTTCTCAAATTTATCAAATTTATTTATTCGTACATTTACTTTACATAATAAGATTAGGGGGTCCAGACCATCTCTTACGTCTAACCAAACATCTTTAGTAATTCAATATGACGACGTGCATAATACTGGGCCGTGCATAATAACAACAGATTTTCTTCCCGTTTCGTACACTGTTTGTGTACCTTGTTACTTGCATATGAGGTGAAGCATGTTAGTGCCAGATGGTGGCCAGACTCCGAAATCTGTATACCACGTCTGTCTGCGTCAAGAGTTAATCTATCTTCGAGTGTGAGAACGGTTTGTAGATGTTTGCGTAGCGTATATTTGCGGCTGGGCGTGAGCACCTGGCCGGTATTGGCCTAGTTGGATGTGGGAAACCGCCTAAAAGCACATGCAGGCTGGTAGGTTCACCAGCCCTCGTCGTATATCCGCCAGGCAAAGTCGATCCAATCCGTGGCAGGCTCGATTCCTCGTCTCATGAAAGCGGCGTTTCAATGCGCTCGGCTATACGGACAGGTCAACAATAATAATAGATGTAGACATGAATACAGAATCGAAGAAACGTCTGGTCGTGCGGTAGCGTTCTCGCTTCCCACGTCCAGATTCCCGGGTTCGATTGCCGGCGGGGTCAGGGATTTTCTCTGTCTCGTGATGACTGGGGGTTGTGTGCTGTCCTTAAGTTAGTTAGGTTTAAGTAGTTCTAAGTTCTAGGGGGCTGATGTCCATAGATGTTGAGTCCCATAGTGCTCAGAGACATTTGGACCATTTTTGAAGAAACGTCAGTCTTATTGACATCGTGTTAACGAATATTTTTGATTACGATCTGGTCGAATGTGAGTAATGATCACAAGAGATATGGATAGCAACAGTGCTGAAGGAATCTAATGTGGACAAGAAGCTGACTGATCACACGACGAGTGAAACTTAATAAGGTCAGCAGGTAGGATGGAGAATACAAAACAGAATACTGCATTCATCATATAGTCCTGAAACGGATCATCTACCTTGCGAATTGTCTGCGCATTGTGTTATAGACTGAAGAGCCAGATAAACTATTACACCTGCCTAATAACGTGTAGGGCTCCCATGGGCATGCAGAAGTGTTGCAGCATGACGTGACATGGACTCGACTAATATCTGAATCACGCAAGGCATCCCAGATATTTACAAAAATGTTGACGTCTGGGGAGTTTGGTGCCGAGTGGAAGTGTTTAAATTCACAAGAGTGTTCCAAGAGCCGCGCTGTATCAGTTCTGGACGTGTGGGGTGCCGCATTATCCAGCTGGAATTGCCCAGGACCGGCGGAATGCACAATGGACATGAATGGATGCAGGTCATCAGACAGGATGCTTACGTACGCGTCACGTGACAGAGTCGTATCTAAATGTATCAGGGGTCCCATATTACAGAGCCTCCACCAGCTTGAACAGTCTCCTGCTGACATGCAGGTTTAAAAAAAAAAATGGTTCAAATGGCCCTGAGCACTATGGGACTTAACGTCTGAGGTCATCAGTCCCCTAGAACCTAGAACTACTTAAACTGAACTAACCTAAGTACATCACACACATCCATGCCCGAGGTAGGATTCTAAACTGCGAACGTAGCGGTCGTGCGGTTCCAGACTGTAGCGCCTAGAACCGCTCGGCCACCCCGGCCGGCGCTGACATGCAGGCTCCATGGGTTCATGAAGTTGTCTCTATACCCGTACACGTCCCTCCGCTCGATACAATTTGAAACGAGACTCGTCCGATCAGGAAACATGTTTCCAGTCATCAACAGTCCCAAGTCAGTGTTCACAAACCGAGTAGAGGCCTAAAGCTCTGTGTCGCGCAGTCATCAAGGGGAGACGAGTGGGCCTTCGGCTCCGAAAGCTCATATCGATGATGTTTCGTTGAATGGTTCGCACGCTGACACTTGCTAATGGGCCAGCATTGCAATTTGCGGAAGGGTTGCACTTGTCGCGTTGAAAGATTCTCTTCAGTTATCGTTGGTTCGGTTCATGCACGATCTTTTTCCTGCCGTAGCGATGTCTAACTACTACTGAGGTCACTGATGTGGAGTAACTGGCAGTAGGTGGCAGCACAATGCACCTAATATGAAAAATGTATGTTTTGGGGATGTCCGGATACTTTTGATCGCATAGTGTATAGTGGCAACGGAGCCAACGAGTATACGGCCCGTGCAACGAACTCATGACGTCACAATAGTTAGCTTGTCCGCCACACCTCGCGGTCGCTCGAGTCCGTGCAGGGCCCACGGGAATTTGAAAAGGACCCACTAGAGGTGGTAACTTTGCCGTGAGCTATCGAGAACCTACATGCGTTTAAACACGCAGTCAAGAATTATTAAACTCGTCTGAAATAGTTTAGTCGCTCCCTGCCGGAGACGACTACTAGCACCCTTTAAGACCTGCAGTGCCACGTGCTGTGACGTAAGCGCCACGGCCTGCCTTCTCGCGCGACTCGGCTGAACAAAGTATGTTCTGTACACGAAGAGAGTACGCGATCGCGGAAACCATTATCAAACACACAGACGCAATGAAATGCGGTGATCTACTTGAGTTTGCAGCACAAAATTCATTTGACTACGCCAGTGTTTTTATTCTCCAGGAAGTGAGAACCGTGGCCACGATAAAAGGAAACAGAAAGGAATCAGAAGCAAACACTGAACGATCTTTTCCCAAAAGTGAACTAAAAGCAAGTACAGCGTATTGAAAAGTGTAATGTCGGAGGTAAATTTTCAGTTTCCGTCCAGTAACTCGAAAATAATGAAGAGGTTTTTCAAATATGATTTGTAGCAAGTTTTGCAAAAATACAGTAAATAACCATTTCCGATTACAAAACAAGTATTTTAAATTATTCGTGTTTTTCTATTATCCGTATTAACCCTGGGAATCGGTTTCTTCTTATAGATGCGGAGCCGAAAAAAACAGCTCATTTTATGAAAAGATAGGACCACACTCCGAGTCTTAACGTCTGCTGTAAAATATTTTTGTCAGACTTATTTTACAGTGTAATACAGACCTAAGTTTCAGAATGAAACAGCTATTTTAAAACAATTGCGTGTGAAGGAGCGTCCCCCATGGGGTAGCCAGCCGCCGAGATGTAGAGCCGAAGTAAAGGGACACGGCAAAGCAATCCGAAGAGGAGCGAATGCTCACGAAGTAAGCCGAGAGTAGCCGACGTCTGCCGAATGCTGCAAGACAGATCGGAGCGGGGAGGCCGGCGTCTGGCGGCCATGGCGGCGCGGCGACTGGGTTGTTGACCCCGTCTGCGGCCGCAGACGGCCTTGGAGTGCGTTCCCAAACCTGCCAGCCACTTTCTACATGACGGCGGCTGCCGAGGGGCGAAGCGCAGCGACGCGACCGTGGAAAACTACTCGTTACGACTGCCTTCCCGACTACAACACACACGTCTCGTCGCGGTGCGATTGTCAGATGGGTGGCAGGCTGTGGGAGGAAACTGCAGGGCGTAGCGCTCTGCGAAGATACACCAGTACAACAAACTTCCGATTATCCAGGTCTATGCAGACATAAACGCTGTTTACAAGTATCAATTATGGATGACGAAGTGCAACTCTGATTTAAAATTTGTGGATTTATGTTTGTATGATATGCAGCCAATCGCTTTTTACATTTGATACGAACTTCTGTGGCATTTACTAGCTTTTGAGTGACTTCAGCCTCATCAGACGTGGTATTACGGGAACGCTATCTTCTGGGCCAAGTGCAGCTAGATGCAAGCATTATGGTGATAACGTAGCGTCCTGGTATCCATGAGAGTCATATCGATGTTGTTGTTGTTGTTGTTGTTGTGGTCTTCGGTCCTGAGACTGGTTTGATGCAGGTCTCCATGCTACTCTATCCTGTGCAAGCTTCTTCATCTTCCAGTACCTACTGCAACCTACATCCTTCTGAATCTGCTTAGTGTACTCATCTCTTGGTCTCTCTCTTCGATTTTTACCCTTCACGCTGTCTTACAATACTAAATTGGTGATCTCTGGACGTCTCAGAACATGTTCTACCAACCGATCCCTTCTTCTAGTCAAGTTGTGCCACAAACGTCTCTTCTCCCAAACTCTATTCAATACCTCCTCAATTAGTTATGTGATCTACTCATCTAACGACTCAGATTAAAACTAAAGAAACTGCAAAAAGGTGGGAATTTAAGGAAATGGGATCTGGATAAGCTGAAAGAACCAGAGGTTGTACAGAGTTTCAAGGAGAGCATAAGGGAACAATTGACAGATATGGGGGAAAGAAACACAGTAGAAGAAGAATGGGTAGCTCTGAGGGATGAAGTACTGAAGGCAGCAGAGGATCAAGTAGGTAAAAAGATGAGGGCTGCTAGAAATCTTTGGGTAACAGAAGAAATATTGAATTTAATTGATGAAAGGAGAAAATATAAAAATGCAGTAAATGAAGCAGGCAAAAAGGAATACAAACGTCTCAAAAAAGAGATCGACAGGAAGTGCAAAATGGCTAAGCAGGGATGGCTAGAGGACAAATGTAAGGATGTAGAAGCTTATCTCACTAGGGGTAAGATAGATACTGACTAAAGGAAAATTAAAGAGACCTTTGGAGAGAAGGGAACCACTTGTTTGAATATCAAGAACTCAGATGGAAACCCAGTTCTAAGCAAAGAAGGGAAAGCAGAAAGTTGAAAGGAGTATATAGAGGGTCTATACATGGGCGATGTACTTGAGGACAATATTATGGAAATGGAAGAGGATGTAGATGAAGATGAATTGGGAGATACGATACTGCGTGAAGAGTTTGACAGAGCACTGAAAGACCTGAGTCGAAACAAGGCCCCGGGAGTAGACAACATTCCATTAGAACTACTGACGGCCTTAGGAGAGCCAGTCATGACAAAACTGCAAAATCTGGTGAGTAAGATGTATGAGACAGGCGAAATATCCTCAGACTTCAAGAATAATATAACAATTCCAATCCCAAAGAAAGCAGGTGTTGACAGATGTGAAAATTACCGAACTATCACTTTAATAAGTCACGGCTGCAAAATACTAACGCGAATTCTTTACAGACGAATGGAAAAAATAGTAGAAGCCGACCTCGGGGAAGACCAGTTTGGATTCTGTAGAAATATTGGAACACGCCAGCCAATACTGACCATACGGCCTGTCTTAGAAGTTAGATTAAGGAACCTCCAAGTTTTTACTTCTTCTTCATGAATTTTAATACGTACTCCGATTTTTTCTTTTGTTTCCTTTACTGCTTGCTCAATATACAGATTGAATAACATCGGGGAGAGGCTTCAACCCTGTCTCACTCCTTTCCCAACCATTGCTTCCCTTTCATGCCTCTCTACTCTTATAACTGCCATCTGGTTTCTGTGCAAATTGTAAATAGCCTTTCGCTCCCTGTATTTTACCCCTGACACCTTTAGATTTTGAAAGAGAGTATTCCAGTCAACGTTGTCAAAAGCTTTCTCTAAGTCTACAAATGCTAGAAACGTAGGTTTGCCCTTCCTTAATCTAGCTTCTAAGATAAGTCGTAAGGTCAGTATAGACGCTGTATATACTCCCTCCACCTTTCTGCTTTCCATTCTTTGCTATCGATAATTTACATGTTATGTAGCTTGCACAAACATGCACATACAGTAGGCCCATTTTCGTGCATTTGATTCTACAGTAAAAAGAGCGTAAATACTAAAAGCATAATACAGTCTGGCCCTTTTGTGGGGGGGTGCTTTGACTGGAAGCATGCGGATCGCTGCCCATAGCGTAATGACGGCTGGCAATCACCACATGGAGTCAACAACTTTGCGTTCTCAGTCCCTATTACAATCCTTTGGCGTATTTTGTTGTTTCGTAGTTAAGTCTGGCAATGGACGAGAGCAATCCGTGCCGGTCCGAAACCATCGGACCCCACCCGAGAGGCGTCATAGGGGTTACCGGCCCTCAGGCGCTACAGCAGCAGCTAGGCGCCATTCATCTGAATCGGTGTTTCTAACTCTCTGGCAGGTACAGTTTTAACGTGCTCAACAAAGGTGTGTGGGTGTTTCAGAGGGTGTTGCCGAAATGGGGAGGGGGGGATCTTACGCCCAAACCTCTAGATGCCAGCAGGCATCCAGATCGCTACCAAACGTTGTGTGTCGATAGAGTATAAACCAAAACACCGATTTAATTTGTGCTGTGTACAGTCGTCCAGTAGAAAATGCGTAAACGGTAATTGAAAGTAACGTCAGAACTACAGAGTACAGGCAAACCATATCTGTGAAGAGTGGTTGTGAAGGTTTCTGGTAGGTGAGTTGGTAGAGGGTCAGATTGTTATGTTAAAGATCTCGAGTTCGAAACACTCTTATGGTGATTTTCTTTAACAGATAACGCTTGAAATTGTTATAAGGGAGAACATTTTTCAAAAATGGTTCAAATGGCTCTGAGCACTATGCGACTTAACTTCTAAGGTCATCAGTCGCAAAGAACTAAGAAAAAAATTAAACCTAACTAACCAAGAGACATCACACACATCCACGCCCGATGCAGGATTCGAACCTGCGACAATAGCGGTCGCTCGGCTTCAGACTGTAGCGCCTAGAACCGCACGGTCAATCAGGCCGCCGGAGAACATTTTTCTGACATGTAAAAGGACATATTGGAGTTTGTAGCAATGTTCTTTTGGCAGTCTGCCTTCGCTTCGTTAGTTGAAAGTAGCAAACCTACTACAAAAATTTGTATAGATACCACCACACCAATGTATACAAAAGTACTCTATAGGTTTGCTACTTTCAACTAATGAAGCGAAAGCAGACTGCCAAAAGAACATTGCTACAAACCCTACAACATCCTTTTACATGGCATAAAAATGTTCTCCCATACAACAATTTCACGCGTAATATGTTAAAAAAAGTCACCATCAATATGTTCCGAAACCGTGACCTTCAGATTTTGTGCAAACAATTTCACAAGACTTTTCACATGACTGCACAAGAAGGAAGCGATCAGCTGTACCTGTCCACCTTTCACGCGACGTGCGACGTTTCATTTCAGGGGCAACCTAGAGAACCTGTAGTGGTTTTGAGCCTTGCACGTTTGGTACGGCAGGTTTAATGGATGGAAGGAACATTAGGGAGAAAGTGAAGATTGATCATACAGTAGCTTGATGGTGTTGCTGTGGCTCTTAGCGCAAGGAAGGTGTTTTGACGCCCGTGGTACCTGCTGTTAAGGTAAGCGATTAATTTCGTTGCTATATTTCGATTATCTGCTTTGTGTAAGTGGCGATCTCTACCAAAAGTTTCGTGATAATTTCTATAACAGAACGTACAATATGACCAGATTCTACCGAGTGGTTGTCGTGCAGTACCAATCACCCGACTTTGTTTGAGCATTCGCCAGAAGCAATTTCAAATTTTAAATTATATTTCCTTCCTCTTACTTCTTTTCATATTGAAATGACGGAAAATGTTAGAAAAATAAGAGGAAAATGGAATGAAGAGTGACTGAAAATGGGTGTGAGCAAAGATATGACTGACAAAATAACTGCGTGGGAGGCAGCTGAAGCGTTTTCAACAATTATAAAAGACAACGATCGCCACCGAATGGAAGAGATTAAAATAAAAAAAAAGTCTGAAACAGAGTAGAAAAAAGGTGAACTTAGGATGGGTGTCCGAATATAAAATAAACACGCCAAGGGTGGTCATTGAAAGCCAATTAGGAAGCGGTGAAGAAATTTAGAGTTTACTGGAAAAACTGGGTCAAGAGAAAAGATTGAAAAGTGTGTCATGTGTCCGAGGCATCTGAAGAAGACCGGGTGCTGTCTATCACGTGTAGAGGCTGGGCACGTGTTGGGTGTATGTATCAGGAGCATATTTTGTATTTCAGTTACGATCTCCGTAAAACAGTAAACTAAATACATCTACATCTACATCTACATACACACTCCGCAATATACCATACGGTGCGTGGCGGAGGGTACCTCGTACCACAAGTAGCATCTGCTCCCCCTGTTCCACTCCCAAACAGAACGAGGGAAAAATGACTGCCTGTATGACTCTGTACGAGCCCTAATCTCTCTTATCTTATCTTTGTGGTCTTTCCGCGAAGTATAAGTTGGCGGCAGTAAAAATGTACTGCAGTCAGCCTCAGATGCTGGTTCTCTAAATTTCCTCAGTAGCGATTCACGGAAAGGAAGCCTCCTTTCCTCTAGAGACTCCCACCCGAGTTCCTGAAGCATTTCCGTAACACTCGCGTGATGATCAAACCTACCAGTAACACATCTAGCAGCCCGCCTCTGAATTGCTTCTATGTCCTCCCTCAATCCGTCATAATAGGGATCCCAAACGCTCGAGCAGTACTCAAGAATAGGTCGTATTAGTGTTTTATAAGCGGTCTCCTTTACAGATGAGCCACATCTTCCCAAAATTCTACCAATGAACCGAAGACGACTATCCGCCTTCCCCACAACTGCCATTACATGCTTCATATCGCTCTGCAATGTTACGCCCAAATATTTAATCGACGTGACTGTGTCAAGTGCTACACTACTAATGGAGTATTCAAACATTACGGTATTGTTTTTCCTATTCATCTGCGTTAATTTACATTTGGTGAACTGAGCTAAATAGTAACAATAAGTTTCCATGCTTATGTATTCTGTTTTTATTCAAATACCTATGAGTGCAGTTTATCATTAATAACCTATATTATCATATAAAAGACAATGGCCGATACTGAAATACAGTTTATACAAGCCCTGTAATTGTAGCTCATTTACTTTCGATGTAATTAAGTTATGTACATAAAAATAAAAGTCGTTACACAGAGCTATTCATAGAAACTGGTTTTAGGTAAGAGAATAGTAAATTAATATTCCAATTAACCGGCACTGTTCCACAGTAAAGCCAGAAAACTTAACCCGGCCGACACGACACGACTCTCCCCTACTTATCTTGATCCACATTGGCGCGTCAGACGACGTCTTACATCGGCAGTATAATGTGTCGATGCGCCATCAGATTCCCAAATCATGGGCTGTGCGTGAAATACGAGTGTAGTAAGACAGGCGGACTTAATCGAAAGTTTACATTTCAAATACATTTTTATTAGCTAGACCAGTGGTTTCCAACCTGGGGTAATTACGCCACGAGGGGTAAAACTTGACTTTTCTGCTGACTTCAGTTGTGTTTCGGTTTCAAAACTAAATTATTTTCAATATATCATTACTACTATCACTATTTCGTAAGGCTGTAATACTGATTACATATTTTTCGTTCTCAGTCTTCTAACTGGTTTGATGCAGCTCTTCCGTTATAACCTTTTCATCTCAGAGTACCACTTGCAACCTACGTTAAAAAAATGTTCAAATGTATATGAATTCCTAAGGGACCAAACTGCTGAGATCATTGGTCCCTGGACTTATACACTGCTTAAACTAACTTACGCTAAGAACAAGACACACCCCCATGGCCGAGGGTGGACTCGAACCTCCCGCGGAAGGGTCACGCAGTCCGTGACATGGCGCCTCAAACCGCGCGGCGCCACCTACGTCCTCAATTATTTGCTGGATCTATTCCTATCTCTGTCTTCCTCTAAAGTTTTTACCCTCTCGTACCATGAAGACAATAGCAAGCAGACACATTTTACAATGCTGTTTATTTATTTATTTATATCGTGCCTTTAACGGATTCAAACCGAAAGGTTCATCTTCAGACGGCTAGTTCGCGTTAAGATACATTTTACATTACCCTTCACTTTTTATTTTTCCAAATCACTTGTGATCATGCAGTAGCGAAAGCTGTATGATGCACTTTTTTTAAGTATATTTACACACATAATCTGAAGCACCATTTACACAGCAAGAAATTTAACCACACAGATGTATGTAACATTCATGTATGGTGAAATTTCTTGGTGTGTGAGTGGTGCTTCAGATTATATATTAAACATACTATAAAAAAAGTGCGTCACACAGTCTTCGCTTCTGCATATTCACAGGCAGCGCAGTTTTTTCAACGACACCACCACCCCAAGGAAATTTCATCACTTGGGACAACAAAAAGTGAAAGCTAGCCTAAAATGTATCTTAACGTGAACTAGCCGTCTGAAGATGAACCTTCCGGTTTGAAACCAGTAACGGCGCTATTTAAACAAATAAATAACATTGTAGTAAGTGGCTGGTTGTTGTTATCTTTTCTGTAAGAGTCAACCTATATTTTTCACACAGCCACAAGCTCACAATTTCAGCTTTCGACAAAATAGCACCATGAAGTTATTCCCTAGTATCTTCATGCATGTCGTATCACCTTATCCCTTCATGTCAGTGTTTCCTACATGTTCCTCTTTTTCACCGACCATGCCGAGAACCACCGCAGTCCCTACCTTATCAGCCCATCTTTCACATTCTTCTACAACACTACATCTCAAACGCTTCGATTCTCTTCTTTCCCATTTTTCCCGAAGTCCATGTTTCACTACCATACAATGATGTGCTCAAACGTACAATCTTATAAATTTCCTTCTCAAATTAAAGTCTTTGTTTGATATTAGTAGACTTCTTTCGGCCTGGAATGCCCTCATTGCCTTTGCCAGTCTGCTTTTTATGCGCTCTTTGTTTTGCCCGATATGGGATATTTTTCTTAGAAGGTACCGGAGTCCCTTAAATTCGTCCACCTTACGATCAACAATATTAAGCTTCTCAGTATCCTCACTTCTGCTTGTTCTTACATAAGTATTCCATAAGTTCAGCCTCTCCCCTCCCGCCCCCTATACTATGAGTAGCAGTAATGCGTGGCACAATGTGGCGGAGGCCACAGCTAATGAAATGAGCATTCGATCAACGACTTCCTCAAATAGTCATTCAGTACACACATAATCCGCATCATGCATCTATGATACTAAGAGGGAGACATATACATTACATATTCTTAAATATCTCTTGGAAATGCCTACTCCGAGTTGTAGGTCATTCCAGAATAGACCATAAATAGCTTCACTATTGACTTCACCACGATAAATGAATTAATTGGAAGTTCATCACGGCCGTAACCATTTAATGGCTACTACATCATTGTAAGGCCTACACGGCATTATTATTATGATTATTATTATCATTATTATTATTGGGGGCAGTCGTCGGGCACAAAGAATTGGCAGCATGACGTCTCCCCATTTCTGTCAGTTCAGAAATAAGAAGTCCAGCAATCAAGTCATTTACACTTCACAGTGGTCTCAGAAAGAATGGGAACCAATGATCGATGCAATACGGTGGAACTTCGCTTAACAAGCACCTTCCTTAACGAGCAATTAGCAAAACGCGCAAAAAAAAAATTGTAAAAAAAATGACTTACTTAACGAGCGATTTTTCGCATAGCGAGTGACGATGATTTACTGTGACGACAGCAGCCGCTCGCGCGCTGCGGGGAAAACTTTCAACAATATGAACACCTTTCACTATCGGCAGCGCCATATGAACAGTCTTCAGTACACACTGCAGTCTGCGTTTAGCGCTCTTTTTGCTACCATCTTAGCGTAGCTTCTGATCACACATTTTTTCTAAACTTGAATTCAAGCAGTAGTTTTGTGTGTGTGTGTGTTTTTGCAGATTGTAATAACCTTCGTAGAAATGTCCCCGAAGATAAATCCGCATAAAGGTGCCCATAAGAGAAAGATAATACCTTAGAAATGTAACGTAAAATAATTGAAAAACGCGCACGTGGTGAGAGCGTTGCTGATGTAGCACGCACGTACAATCGGTCTACAGCGACTACTTGCACTATCCCCCAAAACGAGGACATCCTTTAAAAACAGGGACAAGATTAAGGAGATAGCTGCTTCAAAGGGAGTGACAAGGGCATCTAAACAACTGCTTCGTATTCAGGACTTGCAAGGCGACACTGTTAACGAGAACATCATTTGTGAGAAGGCAAGAATGATTTTGGCCGACATCGTTAAGAAGAGGCCAGGAGCATCAGCGGCCGAAGAAGTGTTAAGGGAAACCGTGAGTGGGTCGAGAAACTTAAAAGAAGAACCGGCATCCACAGCGTTGGGAGGCACGGCGATGCAACGAGTTCCGACACAGGCAGTGGAGAACTTCATCCGCAACTTCCAAGACACTCGTACATTCTGAGGGTTATCCGCCGCAACAGTTTAACTCTGACGAGACGAGTCTTTTTTCTAAACCTCTGTAATAGCAGAGTAGAACGCATTGCCCGGTCATAAGCTAATGATCGTCTAAAAAAAAATACTTAAACCTAACTAACCTAAGGACATCACACACATCCATGCCAGAGGCAGGATTCGCACCTGCGACCGTAGCAGTCGCACGGTGCCGGACTGCGCGCCTAGAACCGCGAGACCACCGCGGCCGGCAATGACCGTCTCACACTGCTATTCTGTGGCAATGCAATTAAACCGCTGCTTGTTTACCGTTCAGAAATTACACGAACCTTTAAGGTTTGCGTGACACGTGACCTTCTTTGTGAATGAATCAATGATGTGTGTCCTTTGGTGAAAAAATAGTGCTTGAGATGAATCTACGACCCCACCTCATGCCTGTTATGAACAGCGGTCCTGCCCATTCTGCAGGCCTACAAGACTGCCCCCTTTGAAGTATTTCAATTAATCAAGATCCAATTTCTGCCTCTCGACTCACTCCAGCCCATGGACCAGCAGATTATTTCTAAGAAGCTCTACACTGAAGCGCTCATAGAGCACTGGCTTGAGGTAACTGAAACTACGAATCCTATTCTAAGTAAGTTTTGGAAATATCACTTTAACATCGTTGCTGTGTCAAGATGCTGGAAAAGGCATGGGAACGAGTTACAAAGAGAACTGCCACTTCGGCTTGGAAGAAGCTTTGGCTGGAGTGCGTTGTCGAATGTGACTGATGCATTTGAGTCAGTATCTGTGGAGCCTGTAGTTAACGAGATTGTGTCTTTGGGACTACAAGTGGCTGACAATGATATCAATGAGCTTGTGCGCCGGCCACTGTGGCCGAAGCGGTTCTAGGCACTTCAGCCCTGAACCGCGCTGCTGCTACGGCCGCAGGTTCGAATCCTGCCTCGGGCATGGTTGTGTGTGATGTCCTTAGGTTATTTAGGTTTAAGTAGTTCTAACTCTAGGGGACTGATGACCTCAGATCGTAAGTCCCATAGTGCTCAGAGCCATTTGAACCATTTGAGCTTGTGGAAGATCACTGCCAAGAAATGATCACTGAAGAGCTTATGGGGTTGCAGTGTCTTTCACAGTAAGACGTTGTGGAGAGTTCTTCAGAGAAGGGAGAGGAGGAGGAGGTAACAGCAAATTTGCAATCTTCTGGCACAATAAGAGAAATGCTAAAAGCATGGGAATCGGTTGCATCGTACACTGGAAACCATCACCCAAATAAAGCAGTGGCTACGCGAACTACAAATTTATTTTACGATAATGCTGTGTTTCACGTGCAGCCGAAACCAAGCTGTCTCGAGTACTGTCAAGTACGATGATCTGGATCCGTTTTATGCTGCGCGTTATGCACACATCAACTCAGTGATAATATTGGGCAACTGTTTCACAGGCGCGTTTAACTTGGACAGCCCTGACCAGGCAAATGATCCAACAAACCTGCAGTAAAGACGAAAAAAGAACTGAGCAGAGAACGATATAGCTTTGAATGGCATTTAATTTTTAAACATAAGGAAATAATATATGGTGAAACTGTACACTTCTTAGGTGACCGGACGGAAAACGTAACATGCTCTCGATCATAATTAAAAACAAAAGTGATGAAAATTTCTGACTTTAGCATGGGTAATTTTTCTGCATGAACTATGTGTAGCGCAAAGGCGCACTGCTGGAATTTCGCCATTTAATTAAATACTGAAGCCACCGAAGGTATTACAGTCAGTCGGCTGGTAATCTCTGAATCCCTTCCATACTGGAAGTATGCTACGTTGATAACTAGGCGATCAGCAACTGAATCCCAAGACACCAAAAAATACACAGTTCCTCCACCTCTGCATTTCGCCATCGTTCGGCAGTGACGTGTCACAAGCCTCATGAATTAGTTCCAGTACATTTGGCGGCTTCAATGTCTTGTTATTTATATCGACAAATCCCTTAACTTGGCTCTAGATCAATTCTATTGGGCAATATTGCATTGTTAACGTGACGACCATAAAAATCCAGCATTTGAAAAGTGTGCTCGATGCCGTGAAAATTATTGTTATTCGGCGCTTTTCACTCTGGCTCTTGTGAGACCACATCTGCCCTTCAACACAATGGGCATATTAAAACAAAGGCTATTTGATTTTTCATTTTTCTCCAAAAAATTGAACTGTGTAACGTTTTATTAACTTCAACAGTCTGAGGTTCCAGCAAACGCTGAAAAATACATAGTGTAATGTTTACTTGACGTTTATTCTCATGATGAACGGAGCATAGTTCACGTACAAATATATATTCTGCCTTAGTACAAGAACGTGACTGCATTACAACAAAGAGACGAAAAGGCATCTGAAACTGATCGTGCTGATCTTATTAGCAAAATGTACAGACCGTCGCAGCTATCTGTTGACATTCCACTCCAAAGACATTCGGGATTAGCAATTACTGTGTACGATTTCGGAGTTATTCACATTGTGATGAAACGATATTGTGCCTATAACAACTGTCCGAAATGTAATTCAAATAATTAATGAACGCCGGTTTACATTCAGTATCTTATCGGCCGTTAATTTCCCCCAGGTATCACATTACCGGGATGACGCAGGTAAAAACATGTATTACCGAGAACTCGAGTTCACCTGCGAGGACCAAGCGTATTTCCGAACAAGGAAAACAGTGTCGTTTGCGAAAGCCGTCGCGGTATTGCCGACAGCTGTTGACGCCGCAGATAAAACGTTTCTCGACAGAGAAAAACGACGGGCGACAGCCGAGGTGCGTTCGCGGAAAAGAACGCCGAGGAACAATTCGCAGAAGTGGGGAGAGGGGCCAACCGTGGGCAGCTGATAGCCTATCCCAACACGCCGCGATAAGTGTGAGCGGCTGCGTTTATTACTTTTCCCTCCTATCGTCTCACCAATACTGCTCCAATTTGCACGCGGAAGTGAGGAGTTGGCCATCGTATCTGTGGCTAGGCGGTTGCTATTCCAACAGCACTTCCTTCTTAGTTGGCTGCATGTCACAGCTACGTGGCCATTTTTTTTCTGGGCGATAGTTTGACAGCACTGACTGAACAATGACATGCCGAAACCTCGCTGTTGTTCAAGTGGGACAGCTATGTTGATTTAGCAGAGATTACAGAGCATTTCAGTGTTAAGTGCCCGGCTGCCCGTATGCAAGAAATGTGAGGGAATTTGTTTTCCGTTCTCGGGAGGGACTAAAGCTGCTGAATTACTCGTAGAATGCGGCTGCAGTATGCTGATAGCTGAATTAGTGAATGGAAACATTTACAACTGAGCGTTCGTGCACGCCATCCTCTTCTCGGTAACATCGAGACAGCTGAGTGAATTATTCGTAATGATGGTCGTGCGAGAATTATTTATAATGCGGATGAGTTGGACATTAGCCACGGTTCAGCATTTGCTGCCGTGCGTGACTCTCTAAACTATCGCAAAATTTATACTCGTTGGATACCACGTCCTGAGAGACTAGCAAAAACTGGAACGTTTGGAAATGGCGAAGAAACATTTAAGGCTTTCTGAAGAGGGCTTCCTCAGTGTAGTAAACGGTGATGACACACGGGCCCGTGCTTCGAACCACTGGTGGTTGGCAAAAACAACGATGCCGGCCGGTGAGGCCGTGCGGTTCTAGGCGCTTCAGTCTGGAACCGCGCGACCGCTACGGTCGCAGGCTCGAATCCTGCCTCGGGCATGGATGTGTGAGATGTCCTTAGATTAGTAAGATTTAAGTAGTTCTAAGTTCTAGGGGACTGATGACCACAGATGTTAAGTCCAATAGTGATCAGAGCCATTTGAACCATTTTTTGAAACAACGATGTTCGCCTACAGGGAACAAGTTCAAAACACGAGCTTCTGTAGGAAGCTTGATGATAACAGTGTTTTGGGACATGAAAGGCACACTGTTGATTAATTACAGTCCTATAAGTCAAAAAATTAAAAGTGACAGCTACGGCGAGCTACATCGGGATCTGAAACATAAAACCAAAACGAAGAGGATGGGGATGCTTTCAAAAGGTGTGATTATCGCTTCAGGACAATGGCCCCCGCCCCCCCCCCCCCCCCCCCTCGCATTCAATAGGAAAGCCTTGTTTTTAGCTGCTGGAACATTCACCGTAGTACTGATCTAACCACAAGTGATTTTCATATGATTTTGATCTTGTGATATTTTCCATGGAATTTCTGGCGAACTGCTGGTAGCGGTAAGTTAAAGGCATTTTATAGTTCACCCGTAATTTTATGGAACGTTTTGCATCTTTTTGGTCCAATGAAAGAGCACCTGAGTAAATCCAAGTTTTCTTCGGATGACGAGATTGTGGAGTCGGTGCAAGAGTAGTTGTGCACCATGCCACAAAGCTGCTAACAGGACGGAATTATGAATCTCGTCGAAAGATAGGATGGAGAGCATAGACTCTGAGAGCAATTATATAGAGAAATGATGTTAAGAGTACATGCTGTTCTTTTTCCTTCATAAAAAAAATTATGTTTAAAAATTGACTTTAATTTGCCCTCGTATATACAATTGGTTTAACGTCAGAACGATAATCCAAAGCGCCTAGAATCTCCTTGTTATTTGACGTAGCAATGGGACTAACAGGATTTTTCTTCATGTGAAAAATAGTCCAAAGGTAACGTTGTTTGAATTATCGTCAAGACGCAATTTCCGTCATAAGTACCCATTATTTCAACATAAGTAAGCGAAAACATACTGTAACCTGTAAAGATAGCACTGAATGCAGTACTACGCTACTCAAATCAAATGGTTCAAATGACTCTGAGCACTATGGAACTTAACTTCTGAGGTCATCAGTCCCCTAGAACTTAGAACTACTTAAACCTAACTAACCTAAGGACATCACACACATCCATGCCCGAGGCAGGATTCGAACCTGCGCCTAGAACCGCTCAGCCACTCCGGCCGGCTACTTAAATCAAGTTGATCAGTTGTTCACATTTTTTTCTCAGAGAAAACGTCACCTAGCGTTGGTGGCTCAGTTTGTTAGTGGCGGCCTCATTACGGATGGGATGATTCTATCATTAACAGTTCTCATCAAATTCTCACATACTTTGAAGAGCCCCTTTTAAAAAGCTATCGTGCTTTCCATTCATTTTAATTTCCATTTCTATCAATGCGTACAGATTTGCTGGTACATGTTAGTGGAAAAACAGAATATATACAGCTAGGCTGTGCAGATACCGATTCGCGAGCACGGGCGCTCGCAAATGCCCTAAAGGTGCCCGCGGCTCTCCCGCACTTTGCCTGTCACCAGTACTCGTCTAACCACGCACGTCGCTGCACCGCGCAGAGCAACTCGGTCCGTTTATTCCCGTCGTTTTTATTGTCTGTCTAGACGTCGCGTTCGGTGTTTGTGATAAAACAGAACTAGTGGGTGGAAAATGACTGAGGAGGAGACAGGATCGTTGAAACGAAACTCCTTTGAATCCATACTTGTTAATCCACAGTGGGAAGAGGAGTACTTTTTTGCTGGAACGCAAAGCGGACCTCAGTGTTTAATTTGCACTGTAATATTGTCTTCACGGAAGAAGTACAATGTGAAGCGACATTATCAACTGCTTCATGAGAAGGATATAGTCGGTTTGAATAATGAAGAAAGGAAAGCCAAACTTATCGACGCCCAAGTCGCCGAAGTGGCGTCAAATCGAAAGACTTGCACCAGGCGAGCGGTCTACCCGACGGGAGGCCCTCGTCACACGCCATTATTATTATTATTATTATTATTATTATTATTATTATTATTATTATTATCGAACTGAAGCAGAAAAAGGAGAAAGACGTACATATAATACATACAGATAATTATGACACTGAGTAACATTACTACTGTTATTAATAATATGTTGTGTGCATTTTCCGTCTCTTTTACCTTCTCCTGTATGTATTTACAGGATGAAAACCTCATCATACACAACGAACCAGCGATGCCAATAAGCTACCACGTAGCTCTTAAAATAGCTAAAGCTGCATGCTTCTTCGGTGATGGAGAATTTGTGAAAGAATATTTCGTTGCTGCCACAACAATTTTATGGCCAGCAAGTCTTTCTGTTATTGAAACCGTTCCTCTTTCACGGAGAACGGTTTGCAGGCGCATTGAATAAATGGCACACGATGTAGAAGCTCAGTTGAAAACAGAATCAAAGATTTGGTTTTCTTTTCATTAGCGTTGGATGAAAGAACTGATGTATGTGATGTTGCTCGACTTGCAGTCTTTTTGTGAGGAGCTAATGCTCAGTTTAATGTGATTGACGAACTCCTCGATTTAGTTGTTGTTTGTTGTTTTTTTGGGGGGGAAGAGACCAAACTACGAGGTCATCGGCCTCATCGGATTAAGGAAGGACGGGGAAGGAAGTCGGCCGTGCCCTTTCAAACGAACCATCCCAGCATTTTCCTGGAGCGATTTAGGGAAACCACGGAAAACCTAAATCAGGATGGCCGGACCCGGGATCGAACCGTCGTCCTCTCGATTTAGTGCCAATGCATTAGACAACAACGGCTGACGATATATTTCCATGCGTAGAACACATAATAGAGAAACAAGAGCTATGTTAGGAAAAAAATTCATCGATTGCAACAGATGGGAATCCTGTAATGATTGGTCATAAGTCTGGTGTCATCGCTTTGATACGAAAAAAGTTCAAAGCCGTCGGTGTCTAGCAGGAACTATTAACAATACATTGCGTTCTTCACCGTGTTAATTTTCTAGCAAAATGTGCCAAACTAGTTGGCGTCATGGAACTGGTTATATAAACAGTTAACATTCTCAGATCGCACGGTTTGGGACACAGACAATTCAAATCTTTCCTGGAAGATCTCGAGTGTGACTATGGCGATGTTCCACATTTTTGTGAAGTGCGCTGGTTGAATCATGGTGTTGGTTTAGAAAGATTTTTTAATTTGCGTAAAGGCACAGAGTTATTCAAGGATGCAAAAGGAAAACTGGTGAAAAACTTGGACGATCCACAGTGGATTTCACACCTTGCGTTTTTAACTGACGTAACCAAGCATCTGAATAGCTTGAACGTAGCATTGCAAAGTAGAAATAAGATAATTAGCGAAGTGTTTGACACTATTTTGGCATTCAAGCTTTTGTGGGCAAAGCAACAGTCAGAAATGTCGTGTCTATACTTCCGGAACGTTGCACTAGTTGTTAATGAAAACAATTTGGAACAGGAAAGGCTTAAAGAAGGTTTTGATGAGTTTGTGACGGCGCTGCAGTCTCTCGAAGGCATTTTCGATAGTAGATCGAGGACTTAAATCGACTGGGATGCAATGTTAACCTTTTTGTGACTCCTTTTAAAGTTTACGTAGAAAATGAGCCTTCTGAAATTTCGTTTGAACTCATTGACTTTCAATGCAATCGTCTGCTGAAGAAGAAGTTTCGCACTGTAGAAACCTTGGAAAGCTTCTACAAACATTTCACACGCGATCAGTTTCCATTGTTATTTAAAATAGCTGCTCATGTGTACAGTTTTTTTGGAACAACATACTTCTACGAAAATGTTTTCTCCATAATGAAACTGACAAAATCGAATCTTAAGAGTAGTCTTACTTATGTCATCTGACTGGTGCAGTAAGCCTAATGACCACTAATTTCACACCAAATATCGAGATGCTAGTTGAAAAACATTGTACCAACATCCATGATGATGTAAATTAATGCCTATGTCCTATTCGTATGTAGTGCCCATCCTCTGAATTACACACGTCTGTGTAAATATAACGTAACATTTACTATGCAAATGTGTTCCTTTCTTAATCATTTACGTCTGTATCCTTTTTGTGGCCATGAAAGTAGTATGTGTTACAATGGTTCGAAACTGTGTTTCATACGTACATGGCCATCCGTTGCATGGCACAGGATACACAAACTTTGGGCAAGCAATTTTACACTTACCTCCAACACAAGCATGTTGTGCCACATGTGATTGGCCTCCCGACAACACGGACGCTGCATACGCGTGAGACGACCTCGGACGTATGTGTGTTCCAGCTGCTTGTCCATACTCAGCGGTGTGCGCAATGCAGTCTCACAGGGGCGCGGTTGTTCCCCGTGCAGTGTGCTTACACAAGCGACCAGCCACATCGCACGTTTCTGCTACCCGCACTACGTGCCCTCACAGATGCTCAGCGTTGCCCTCGAGGCTCACGGTGTTCGCGGGCAACCGTGGGGGCAGCTCTCGTAATATATAGCTTGAAAGTACGCCTAAAATCCGTTGTAGTAATATTACAATTAATTCCACTGAAAAGAAAATAGAGCAAAGTAACAACGAAGTGATAAATACAGTTGATGATTAGTTGTATTTACGGTAGCTGGAAACCACAAGGCGGACAGTAAAAGAAATACCTACGTGAGCAAAAATGTACTAGGGTGCTTTTAGAAAATGCGCCTTAACGGAAGTTTACGGCCGGTATATATATGGGCCACTCAAATGGTTCAAATGGCCCTAAGCACTATGGGACTTAACATCTGATGTCATCAGTCTCCTAGACTTAGAATTATGTAAACCTAACTAACCCAAGGACATCACACACATCCATGCCCGAGGCAGGATTCAAACCTGCGACCGTAGCAGCAGCGCGGTTCCGGACTGAATCGCCTAGAACCGCTCGGCCATGGTGTCCGACTGCACTCAAATGAAAACCGAACACCCACCACAATGGGACCATGCAATGGTTCCATTCAACAGTAATCACGACACTTGCTAAGACATTTATCCTATTTTGAGACGAGGTAATCAATTCCTGCTTCGTAGAATACAATAGGTTGCTGAAGGATCCACAACTGCACCCATTCTTGCACTTCCCGGTCCGACTGAAACCTATGTCCACGCAAGTCTTTCTTCAGGTTGCACTATATTGCTTCCAGGCTTGAAGAACCCGAATTGGAGAGTACTCCTACAGCCAAAGGAAATCACCACCGCCTTACTCAAACTTGTGTGAATAGCTCTGGATATCTTTGGCGGGGGAGACGTGGGATGTTTCCACTGTTGGCTTTATCGTTTGCCCTCGGGCTGTCTGCTGTCGGACTGAACCATCGTTCATCGTGCTGCACGATAACGCCCGCTCCCAAACTGCAACATCCTCCTTACAGCCCAAATCTTTCACCATGGCATTTTCATATCCGCAGAAAGACATCCGTAGACGTCTGTTTCTGTCGGGCGACGAAGTGCAAGAGTGGTTGTGGTTATAGATGCATCAGCACCCGACCACATTCTGCGAAACAGGAATTGATCGTCTCGTATCCCTGTTGGATAGATGTCTTAAAGCGTGTGTTGATTACTTCTGAATGGAACCACACCATGATTCCGTTGTGGGGGTGTTCGGTTTTCATACGACTGCCCCTAATATTACCCACTGGGACGTATGGTGCGAGACACGGGCTTTTTACGGGAAAAACATTAAAAAATTAGGAGATTAATGTTGTTATTCCTAGGAGAGACAGGAAAACAAGCAAATGGACCAGACAACAGATCTGAGTGAAAAATGTAACAGCAACTAGAATGAGATTGTCAGGTAGATGGATGGTAGACAAGATGAAGTGTCAAGATAACTGTAAGATGAGAAGCTAATGGAAAGTGAGCAGATGGCACTCGAAAAAACGGCGGTAATGACGATTTTACTTGCTGCCATTATGCCGAATAGACTGCAGTTAGTTCAGGTAATTCGTCAATTATGTGAGCAATAATACCAAAAGTTCGAATTTGTAGCGTGAAAAATAATTACCTTAGCTACACAACAACTAGTTAATGAGGTCGTATAAAGAAATGTAATCCAATACGTCGAGAAGGTAATATACGAGTAGTAATGGAGAAAAATTACTTTTCCAAGATACCATTAAATGAAGAAAAAATAAAAATTGTAATGAATGAATTATAATCTTCTGTTTTCTAACTGAAGATGTTTATCAGTGTAATAATAAAGACATGCTGATTATAATGATGGCAATATTTTTCTTCTCAGTGTAACTTTTTCTAGTGAAACTGATAATAAAATTTTAAATTAAAAAAATGTATTTGAGGATGTTTGCTAAATGACTGCCATGTCATTAATCCCAGAAGAATCTTATCCGGATAATGCCCGAATTGTTGTTCCACGAAGTAGTTAATTATGTAGGAGACGCCTTGAACAGTCCCTTTATTCATCCAATGGCATATATAATAATAGCTAAGGAGAGAAAAAAATGAAATGGTGCCGATTTGCCCAAAAAATTTAAAAAATCGATCAAATATCTTGTGAAATTACTTGTCTAAAAACAAGAAATAATATAAATTAGAAAAACATATCACGCACTTTATTTGCTGTATATTATTTCGAGCATAATCAAAGGCGTATCGACTGTTTCCCTAATCTATTTTATTTCTTACTTTTAGACAAATCATTTTACAAAATGTTTGACCGATTTTTTCATATTTTTAAAAGTTTTATTTTGAAAAAATGATCTGATTGACATCTCATTCGCTTTCCTACCGTCTTCTGTTCTAGAACTGTTCTGCATTTTGTACTTAAATCATTTTGACATTTAAATGTCACACCACTGTAACTTTTTTCTGGCAAATTATTAGGCTTTGAAGAGATGAACTTCTTGACGCTTCATTTACATAGCTAGCAGTAAATCACTAAGCTTTTCTTAACTATCCTGATTAATTTCAAGCAATTACATATAAATTTGCAAAACTAGTCTCCACGTTGGGCAGTTTGATATTCCATTTTGTCAGTTTGCCTCTCTTTGTCGCCTAAGAAAATACGGACAAAAACTCACAGCGTAATTTTAAAGGGAGTCTTGATTTTCCCTCTGGTCAAACATTTAACAAGAAAGATAAAGTACCCAGTTACACAAATATTACGTTTATAAGGTCAGTGAGTCCAGTGCCTTCTCCGTATATTGAGTTAGTTCGTTAATTAGAGTAGCCTGATCAAGTATCGGGATCTTTCTTTCTGAGGACGAATTCCAGCGTAAATTGAGTGACAAGAATAGACGGTATTGTTCATGAAAGATGATATTTTCTCATGTAGAACCTAGTATTAGCGATGACAGCTGGTCACCTTTTCCATGTGAGTCATATTCCAGTCTGTACCTTCGACTGAAGAGACGCACAGTGTGTTCATACATCTAAACTAGTCTAAGTGTGTGTCAAGTGCCGGGTCGGCTGTGATGGCTCATTTATATACATCTACAGACGCAACACGGTTCACCACAACCAACGAGCTGAAAAATGGGCTGACAGCATTCATTCGTATCTTTTACCCTTCGCTACCTTCTTTCAAAGCAGGCGCATTGTTAATAAGACAATGACCTTGTTTGAGATAGATTTACATACTTTTCCTACCCCATCCTGAGTTTGATTGATGTACTTTTTCTACATCGTCTGATGCGAAGCCCAGTACTGTTTCCTCAGGAACAGCAAGACAGGTACTTTCCACCACTCTAGCTTGTGTTCTGTCCCCAGTGACATCGACGTGATATGTACCTCTAATCCGAACGTTGCAGTGGCTAACACATTGAACTCACATTCAGGTGCAACGGGCTTTAAAGCCGCGCCTGGTCAGACATGTTTAGGTTACCCAAATCAATGGCTCCTGTGATGATTTTTCCGAGAAGCTAACATCTGATTTCCTGTCCCATAAATCTCTATTTCGAGCTTGTACCGCATGTCTGACTCCTTGTCGACGGGACGTAAAGCCATAATGTTGGTTTCCTCTCGGCTCCATTAAACAATGAAAGAACAAATTCAATTAAAAATTTATCATAAAAGGTGCCATATTCTTACTATTAATCGAAGTAAAGTAAATCACGGTAAAATGAACAGAGCAGGTGCAATCATATGAGTAAAGAACCACAGGTGCCACTAAATCAATATGGAAAGCAACCTAAGTACCACATCTAGGGCGAAGGTACATATTGGAATGCGACTCACATGGTAACCAGCTTTAACCGCTAAATGAGACACGCCTTAAACGATTAGATAATAATTTACTGAGTAATCTACTCACCTTCTAAGTACACTCCTATATACATCGAAAGAATCTCTGTTCGAACATCACGCGCTCTTAATAGCGTGTAAAATGAGAGTTTTTGTGTTTATTAGTCCGTTAGTTCCCTGGCTTGTTTCACTCAGTCTATAACGGCCATCCATGAGAGTATTTCTTACACATAACCATACTTGGTTTTGGAATTCTCACACAGCCTGTGCTGATATAACAAACGACTGAAAATTTCTATTAATTCTATTAAGTGAAAATAGTTACGGCTTCAAATCATGTGATAGAAATAGAGATCGATTGCAAAGATAAAAATGGACATCGAAAAAAATGCTGAAGCGTCTTCAACTTTTGTAGCCCTGTCTTCCTCAGTAGCGTGTAATATTACGGTATACTGATAATTTTTACTTTGTGGACCGTCTGACTACAACTGTATGAAACACAATTTTCGCGCCATGTGCGTTTCGCCTTTATTTTCTGCAAGGCATATTCAGTGGCAGGTTGCATGGACGATTTTGCATTTTTGGTATTGCTCTTCTTCTTTTAAATGCCAATTTGCGTTTTTCCCCCACATTTCACAGCACTAGGAACTGAACACTTGTGTAGCTCGTCCACGCAACCTACCACTGAAGATGCCTTGCAGGAAACAAAGGCGAAATGCATATGTCACGAAAATTGTGTTTCATTCAGTTGTAGTCAGACGGTCCATAAAGTAAAAATTATCAATATACCGTAAAACAACGCTGAAAATGTAATAACGTACTTGGAAGAACATGTACGGAAAAAAGAAATCAGAATGGCAGGACTGTAGGTAGTAGGGGAAATGCTGAGCAAAATCCATTTTTGAATAGCTTACCTTTATTAGTCGTTTTTAAAACTTCAAGTCGCTCATGAAGGAATTCAGTGTGTGTCAACAAAAATTTTTGATTATTTGATCGAAGACACCAAATTTCTGACACTACGGCAAGTTTTAAATCTAACTTAAAAATCGTTTCTTCTGGACAATTCCCTTTACAAACGAGTCTGTTTATAAAGACTCGTACTGGCCCTTTTAGGATCTTGTAAATAGTCAGCATGTGGCCCTACCCTAAAACTGACCATTTATATATACGAGGACGCCCTGAAAATTAATGCCTCTGAATTTTTTATGTGAAAACACTTATAGAATTTTTGAATAAAACAAACGTTATTAAAATTCTAAGTCTTTGTTCTTCATGTATGTATATTTACTTCTCATCATGGTCACCCTCGCGACGAAAACATTTCTTCCAACGAGAGACCAGTTTGTTGATACCGTCACTGCAGAATGTTTGACGCAGCCACAGGCGCACCTTTCCTTGCACCGCTTCATCACTATCAAAGGGAAGTCGTCGAAGGTGTTCAGTTTCGGAAACGGATGGAAATCGGATGACGGATGGGGCCATGTCGAGACTATATGGAGGACGGTCGATGCCAGTGAATACAAAGACAATTGTCGTATTTGTAAATCTGAAATCTTTGTGATAACTTCACATGTGGCAAATACTTTTTGGTGTGTGCGTGTGTGTGTGTGTGTGTGTGTGTGTGTGTGTGTGTGTGTGTGTGTGTGTGTGTGTGTGTGGTGCTGTGCACAATATGGTGATGTACAAATCATATAAATGCAGCATATATTTTGGAATATTTGAAAAATGCAATCCTGTAACTTCGAAACAAAATCGCGCGAAATTTTCGATGGCACCAACACACCAAGAATATTTCGCCACAGCGGAAGAATAAAAATCGAAAACTGACGATTATGTAAAGTGTATTTTGCTAATCATGTGAACAGCCGTCTGATGATGAACTTGCCAGTTCGAAACCGGTTACGGCGCTATTTACTTAAATAAATAGCAATATTAATAGTGGCTGGTTGCTGTTTTCTTCTTTGTAAAAATCAACCTACATTATCTGACTTGTTTGTGTGTGCTGTATTCGTTTTCTCAGTGTGACAAGTGTTTCATTTAAAAAAAGTTCTGATTTACCGCCAAGAGCTGCTGATGTTTTTATTATACAAGAAGTTTCGGTCTACAGACCATCATCGGGTATCATAAAACGTTTACATCAGCATACAAGGCGATATAAAATCAATGGTGTCAAATGATATACAATCCATGATTCATCACTTTTGTTGAACGCCGATAAGAACTTTTATTCATGATAGTTGCCAAAACTGTCACTCTGTTGTTTGTGTCTTGTGTCTTATTTGAGTATACGGCAACAGTTGGAAGAGCTACAATAACCAATTTCTACAATCATTTTTTGTGAGTGGGTGGAGATTTTGATGATGCTATTACGCTGGACACCAATCGCAGCTTAAGATTTGTGTGTGGGTCGTAATTGTAGGTGACTGCCAGCTAGATCTCCCAGTACGTTACACAGGTTCCGTCCATGAAGGACTCCACTGAGTAGCACACCACGGACAAGTTGCGGCAGTTGTTCCCAACCTGGGTGTAATACCCCTGAGAGGTAAAATGAAATTTTATTTGGGTAAAAGCACAAGGATTTGATGGTATTTGTGATGAACTACATTATTTTTAAAATAATTGAAAAGCCACGATCGCTTCAATCGTTTATTAGATGACCGGTTTCAGCACCCTGAAGGTGCCATCATCAGATCTGTGAAAGTATAACATAACAGATTTGAGGGAGGGCTTACATGAATTAACTATATACATTACAATTATTACAGAACCACATACCTGAAACGTGGATTAACATTTATAAAACCATATGGACAGCATGTTATATGAGGCAGACCATCTGATAAAATCATTGTCACAGCCAATAAAAATAATAAAAAACTGTTCTCCTGGTCGATCTTTCCATAAAATATAAAACCGAAGTCACCAGATAAAACACACCATGTGTTCACTGCAAAATACATTATTTTTATACGGTCATTATTGTTATGACAATTTTGTACAACTCTAATATTGATTACATATCAGTGATTTCTTTTTTCTCGTTAATGTGTGAAACTACGTGGTAGAGGTTACAGGTTCCTCACATAGTTATGCACTACACATACTTTGAACTTTGTAACATACTTCGATGGTGGTAAAAGTGAGACGGACGCAACAAATACTAAATATTTCATGAATATGTCTTCTCCTAGTTTTAGATATTTCCTGTAGTAGACCAGAAAGGGCTTCATTTCTCAGTTCGAAATAGGTAAATGAAATAATTGACAGCACGGCATAAAAGTAACTAAATAAGTGCTACTGCACTCCTGTACACATTAATATTATTATTATTATTATTATTATTATTATTATTATTAATAGTGGAGGGGCACAAAAAATTAATAGTCTGAAGTCTCCCAAGTTTTGCCAGATCAGAAGTAAGGAGTCCACCATTTAACTGATTTATACTACGAATTTTAAGTTGGTTGATTATAAATGTGACTGCAGGTGAAGCAATTGCTGCGAGCGAGTGTACTAGTGAAGGGAAGTCTGTTTTGTAACAAGTGTCTACCCTCAGCGTCGACAGTTAGCTTGCTTATTCTAAAACACACACATACACAACCCGAAAAGAAAACATGGAAAAGAAATGTGACGTTAAAGGTTCAGTGATGTGAATGTAGATTTTTGATAATGACAGCAACGAAATAAAAACTAGAGACTGAATGGATTTGTGACATGATTTGTGATGTGAACTGAAGGGAAACAACTCGAATATAAAAAAAAAGGTTGCTACACGTAAGCGGAACCATCTGTCTCACTGATTCGTGGCTTAACAAAACAGCAACAAAAATTAAGTATCACTCATCTTTCAGCATTCATCACTAAAAAAGTAACCAAAGAACTTTTTTTTTCATTCTAAAGTTTAGATAGACGGTAAAGTTGGTGATGCTGAAGGTAGTGGGAGGGGAGGGGGTAGGAGGAGGTTCAAAAATGGTTCAAATGGCTCTGAGCACTATGGGACTTAACATCTGCGGTCATCAGTCCCCTACAACTTAGAACTACACTCCTGGAAATGGAAAAAAGAACACATTGACACCGGTGTGTCAGACCCACCATACTTGCTCCGGACACTGCGAGAGGGCTGTACAAGCAATGATCACACGCACGGCACAGCGGACACACCAGGAACCGCGGTGTTGGCCGTCGAATGGCGCTAGCTGCGCAGCATTTGTGCACCTCCGCCGTCAGTGTCAGCCAGTTTGCCGTGGCATACGGAGCTCCATCGCAGTCTTTAACACTGGTAGCATGCCGCGACAGCGTGGACGTGAACCGTATGTGCACTTGACGGACTTTGAGCGAGGGCGTATAGTGGGCATGCGGGAGGCCGGGTGGACGTACCGCCGAATTTCTCAACACGTGGGGCGTGAGGTCTCCACAGTACATCGATGTTGTCGCCAGTGGTCGGCGGAAGGTGCACGTGCCCGTCGACCTGGGACCGGACCGCAGCGACGTACGGATGCACGCCAAGACCGTAGGATCCTACTCAGTGCCGTAGGGGACCGCACCGCCACTTCCCAGCAAATTAGGGACACTGTTGCTCCTGGGGTATCGGCGAGGACCATTTGCAACCGTCTCCATGAAGCTGGGCTACGGTCCCGCACACCGTTAGGCCGTCTTCCACTCACGCCCCAACATCGTGCAGCCCGCCTCCAGTGGTGTCGCGACAGGCGTGGATGGAGGGACGAATGGAGACGTGTCGTCTTCAGCGATGAGAGTCGCTTCTGCCTTGGTGCCAATGATGGTCGTATGCGTGTTTGGCGCCGTGCAGGTGAGAGCTACAATCAGGACTGCATACGACCGAGGCACACAGGGCCAACACCCGGCATCATGGTGTGGGGAGCGATCTCCTACACTGGCCGTACACCTCTGGTGATCGTCGAGGGGACACTGAATAGTGCACGGTACATCCAAACCGTCATCGAACGCATCGTTCTACCATTCCTAGACCGGCAAGGGAACTTGCTGTTCCAACAGGACAATGCACGTCCGCATGTATCCCGTGCCACCCAACGTGCTCTAGAAGGTGTAAGTCAACTACCCTGGCCAGCAAGATCTCCGGATCTGTCCCCCATTGAGCATGTTTGGGACTGGATGAAGTGTCGTCTCACGCGGTCTGCACGTCCAGCACGAACGCTGGTCCAACTGAGGCGCCAGGTGGAAATGGCATGGCAAGCCGTTCCACAGGACTACATCCAGCATCTCTACGATCGTCTCCATGGGAGAATAGCAGCCTGCATTGCTGCGAAAGGTGGATATACACTGTACTAGTGCCGACATTGTGCATGCTCTGTTGCCTGTGTCTATGTGCCTGTGGTTCTGTCAGTGTGATCATGTGATGTATCTGACCCCAGGAATGTGTCAATAAAGTTTCCCCTTCCTGGGACAATGAATTCACGGTGTTCTTATTTCAATTTCCAGGACTGTACTTAAACCTAACTAACCTAAGGACATCACACACATCCATGCCCGAGGCAGGATTCGAACCTGCGACCGTAGCAGCATTGCGGTTCCGGACTGAAAGGGAGGAGGACGAGGAGATACTAGCTATCTGATCACAATTAGAAGTAATGGTCTAAGAAAGGCTGTGAACAACTGAGCTACAGTACATACTTCTGCACATGAGATGCAGTATTTAGCTGATGCATAATGGGGCTCCAGCACGTTTTATTTAGACCGTTTCAGATGAATTTGATGATTTCTATTATAACGAATGGGTAAGCAAGGGAGGGCCAGTTCCATGGGCTGCATATTCTCGCAACGTCAGTTCCTTGGAATGTGAGGCTATCTCAGACAGCTTATGTGGCAGTCATCCCTATCACAGACAGTCTTCATCGCTGTGGCAGCCTGCGAAGACATTTGACATCAATAGGAGTGTCTGAAAGTGTGCTGCAGTCCATGTTGTAACGAGTCATGCATGTGTAGAGTCTCGCTAAGGGCGTTTTCTATTCCTTCCTGGCTTGCGAACCGGGGAAAACGTACTTTTACCAACAATTTAAAACTGAAGGATTTTCAGATGTATTTTTATTTGGACTTTCTTCTTTTCCCCTGTTGCCCCCACTCCTTCTTTATGGACGCCACTGTTTACATGTGATTAGTTTGCTAGGTATGTGAATGGCTCATGCTACAAGTTACATCACAGGATTCCTAAAGCTACGTAGATCGTTAACGCGGCATCAGCAGAGCCTGCAGACGCAAACTATAAAAATGCAGATCGGCGGCCATATTTATCGGCGCCTTCTCACGCAGTGATGTCACACAAGGTGGTCTTATTATGGGCGTTTCTTCCGTGGAGAATGGGCATTTGCCCTGCAGTGCCACGAAGGACAACACCGTGTACATTATTCAAGGAACACACAAACTGCATAAAATCTGCGTCCTATACCCAGGTCGATTCTACCATACCGAATAAATATCACCTCTATTATTATGTAAATAAGAATAAATATTATCTGTCTTTTGCCACTGAATGATTGTTACTGTTTTCAATCAAACCTGTTTCCATATTCGTACTGTGCATCAGCAGTGTTTTATATGTCTGCTGACTCTTCTGTAAGCACTTGATGTACCTGTATAGGCTATAGTAATTAAAAATTGCTCTGGACATAGTCTTGCTTCACGAACACTACACTTGTCTCTTTAGTTCAAAACAATAATCAGCATTCAGTTTCACAAGATACATTATGTACAGTATATTCTTTCTCACATGTTGAATATAATTGCAGCAACGACTTAAAAGGAAAGAAGTTTTCCCTCACTTGCGAACAAACTTAAGAATCAGATGCCATCCGCCAGGTCACAGTTGTGCCTTCTGTCGTATGCAAGGTGGCGTTCAGAAGTAGGCTCCACCATCTGGCAGTAGCCAACGGATGGCAAACCTACAATATAAATTAAAAGACTTTGTAACTTTTCGTGATCGTAGAAGCGATACTGGAAATCAATTTGTTACCAAACAAAAAATTAGTCCTTGTTTGGCGTTTCACCGTCGTCTGCCGGTGAGAAGTCCACGCACAGAAACACCACACGCAACATACCAAGTCGATAACCTGATACCAAGTGTGGTGTAGAAATTCTGGCCGAATGCTAGTAAGTTGTTGTGATGGCGCTGCACCATCTCCAACATCACAGACCACATGGTCCGAGTTTTAGTGAGAGGAAACACCAAAAATGCAAGAAGGATACTTTTAGTTTAACCAGCATTGAAAAATGAGATGAAAATAACATATAACCCACATATATGTTCTGCTTGGAAATTGAAAAATCAAGTCACGTACAGTCATCACCTGGTCAAAAGAATAAAAAAATCGGTTCAGGTACTATGGTTGTAAAATTGGTCGCAAAAAATCTCTGTGGAATGTAACCTGGGTATTTGACCGACAGTAACATACCCAGCTACCACAGAGCTGTGTTTTTTGCTTCATTGTTGTTTCATTCCGTCCCCCCATATGTGTGGGGGCTGGGCTGTCAGCGTACAATATTCAGCTTTTCAACCAGAAGCATAAACCCGCTATCACACTGGGGTACAGTGCTATACTGTACCATGCTGTACCATTGTACTGCAGCGTCCGAAATCGCATTTAGGTTCAGTGATATAATCGTACTATGCCATGCCGCTATTGTGCTGTACTACCCATATGTAAGGGTGCTACTCACCAGGTAGCAGTCTCATTCCATGCCACAGACACCTTGTGTAGTTTATCTATTCGTAATTTACCTCTGATCACTTCGAGAATATTGTGATTCATTATAGATGCTTGTTCTGTTCTATAATGTCTAATAGGCATCAACTTCTTGGTAGGACAATGAGTCCAACAGACCTTGAAATGTGTCTAGTATATTTAACATCCATCTACACAACAAATTCTTCAGGGTCATATCTATGAAAGAGAGTGTCAAAGCAGCAAACTGTTCCTCGTACATGGAGACAGAGTTGTAGCAGAGGTATATTTTTTTGAAGTCAGCAGGGAAGCTTTAAAACATGGACGTCGGGAGTCAAATTACGCATCTTGCGGCCTATTGCGCAGAGTTTGAGCCGTAACACGACGTCCTGTGGCTGCATGAGAAACATTATTCAACATGGTGGCGTTGCTGTCAGGGTTCCTCTGAGCCATAATAAGTAGGTAGCACTCATCCATTGCAGTAGCAGCCCTTGCGCGCCCTGAGCGAGGCATACCATCGACAGTTCCTGTCTCCCTGTATCTCCACCTTTGGTTCATTCCGAGACGCCTCCACATTTCTCTTGTTGAGAGCCCTTCCTGACACAATGTAACAATGCGGACGCGATTGAACCGCGGTATTGACCGTCTAGACATGGTTGAACTACAGACAACACAACTCATGTACCTCCTTCCTGTTGGAATGACTGGAACTGATCGGCTGTCGGACTCCCTCCGTCTAATAGGCGCTGCTCATGCATCGTTTTTTTACATCTTTGGACGGGTTTGGTGACATCTCTGAAGAGTCAAAGGGATTGTGTCTGTGATACAACATTTACAGTCAACGTCTATCTTCAGGAGTTCTGGGAACCGGGGTGATTCAAAACTTTGCTTGATGTGTGTATTTCGCAAAGCTTTAACATGTTTCACTAGTATGTCTAGCGAATTTCATCCTTGAGTTATATTTTCACGTAGCTCAATGTTTATGACGTCGTATCTCCTAACAATCTGCTGTACAATGATATATTTTTGTTAAGTACATTCAGCGGCAAATCTAGATACTGTCTGCGGAAAGTATTGCGAACAGATTAGTAACGATGAAGTAATAAACTTTAAAGTCTTGCATGATGTGCTAGTTTATTAACGCATTCAATGTTTATGACGTCATATCTCCTGAATTATGTGTCGCAAATGATGTAATTTTTCTAGTATACCCAGTGAAATACGTGAATACTGTCCGAAAAATGTGTCACGAATACAGTTTGTAGTAACGAAGTAATAAATTAAAACGTCATGCTTCGTGTAGCAGTTTTACTGCATGAACAGCGAAAATGTAGTAAGCGATAAACTTCTTTTCCTTTCATCATTTTATGGGGTCGTCAGCGTGGAAAAGTTTCGTAAAGCTTTGAAATTACGTGTAAAATTTGGTGCAAAGTCTCTAAGTGGTCTCACTGTTTAATACTGTATGACTCGCTTTTTTGGGCTACACTGCTTTTTCAACCCTATCCCTGCTGCTTTAATGGGAAGGTGATTCTTACCCTCACGGTGGTTCTTTCGACAGTAAATGATATGTGAACCACGTTTAGCTGATATCGGTCCAGTGTTTTAGGACACATTTTTATAGGTTGTATGGGTTGAGATCAGTCTCAACAGTTCCATCGTGATCCCAACTTCCAGAATCTTCATTTTTATTAGATTTAAATGTGCAGGACGCATCCGTGTACGCAGCCTCATACGACTGACGAACGGCACAATAAGTTTATTTAGATTTACATAGTTGGGTTGTAATGGCTTCTAGCCCTCATGTTGATGAGATACATGCCGTTCACAGCTCCAGTCGTGGTAAGCAGTTTTTCTGAAATTAGGTTTGATATCAGTATAAGAGATTGGTGTTAGACAGAACGAAACTGCCCTCCTGTAATATTTCTCTTTGTTAGGAGGTCGACTATTTCATTATATCTGTATACAAATAGCAAATTGCTATCTATGTCGTGTCGTTTTTCTTTGCTACTATGATGGGTCTCCAGTATATCCAAAAATACCGAGTGATCAAAAAGTCAGTATAAATTTGAAAACTGAATAAATCACAGAGTAATGTAGATAGAGAGGTAGAAAATTGACACACATGCTTGGAATGACATGGGGTTTTGTTAGAACCAAAAAATACAAAAGTTCAAAAAAATGTCCGACAGATGACGCTTCATCTGATCAGAATAGCAATAATTAGCATAACAAAGTAAGACAAAGCAAAGATGATGTTCTTTACAGGAAATGCACAATATGTCCACCATCATTCCTCAACAATAGCTGTAGTCGAGGAATAATGTTGTGAACAGCACTGTAAAGTATGTCCGGAGTTATGGTGAGGCATTGGCATCGGATGTTATCTTTCAGCATTTCCTAGAGATGTCGGTCGATCATGATACACTTGCGACTTCAGGTAACCCCAAAGCCAATAACAGCACGGTCTGAGGTCTGGGGACGTGGGAGGCCAAGCATGACGAAAGTGGCGGCTGAGCACACGATCATCACCAAAACATCGCGCAAGAGATCTTTCACGCGTCTAGCAATATGAGGTGGAGCGCCATCCTGCATAAACATCGTACGTTCCAGCAAGTGTTTATCAGCTAGGCTGGGGACGATGCGATTCTGTAACATATCTGCGTACCTCTCCCCCGTCACGATCGTCATACGCAACCACTGACGTTTTGCTGTCCAGTGCCATCTGTTGGACATTTTATGAACTTTTTTTTGTTCTAATAAAACCCCATGTCATTCCAAGCATGTGTGTCAATTTTTACCTCTCTATCTACATTATTCCGTGGTTTATTAAGTTAACAAATGTATACTGACTTTTTGATCACCCAGTATATCTGCTGTTTGTTTGTCGTATCTGGATTCTGTAGTACACTTTGGGAGTTACAAAGAGACAAAGTAGTTACCGAACTAGAATCTGTGTGTATGGAATTTACGAAAGAAGATGAAACACATTGCTTTCAGCGTTTAGGTAAATGTTCGTAGAAAGACGAGTTGGAGGAAGAAGATGATGAGGAGGAAGAAGATGAGGTGGAGGAAGGGGAGGAGATGGAGGGCATAAAGGAGGTGGAAGAAGATGATGAGGTGGACAAGAAGAGGAGTGAGAGGAAGACGAGGAGCTAGGGAGGACAAAGAGCTAGAGGAATAAGAGGAGATGGAGGAAGAATAGGAAGAGAAAAGAGAGAGGAGGAGAAAGGGCAAAAGGAGAAGAAATGAGGAGGAAAAAAGGGAAGAGGAGGAGGAGAAAAGGGAAAAAGAAGGAGAAAAATGAAAAAGAAGGAGAAAGAGGAGGAAGAGGAGACAGAAAGATATGATAAGGAGAAAGAGTAAGAGGAGAAGGAGGAATGAGATTATGAGGTGGAGCAAGAAGAGGTGTGAGAGGAATACGATGAGCTAGGGGAGAACGAGGAGCTAGAGGAATAAGAGGAGATGGAGGAAGAAAAGGAAGAGAAAGGAGAGAGGAGGAGAAAGGGCAGAAGGAGGAGGAATGAGAAGAGGAGGAAAAAGGGTAAGAAGAGGAGGAGAAAAGGGAAGAAGAAGAGGGGGATGAAATAGAAGAAGAGAAGAAAGAGGAGGAGGAGAAAGAGAGAGAAATGGGAGGATAAGGAGAAAGAGGAAGAGGAATACGAGCTATTTCTGGAAACGGGATGCTGCCACTGGACATGCCTGAAGAATAGATCAGAAACGTACACAGTAAGACAAAACGGATTATCGCATTCGTAGCGCTGAGCACTCTTTATCCTTGGTAATTAATCGTCTGAAGAGTACAGATTTAGAAAGGCGGCCTGGAGCTGCCGTCCTTATTGAGACAAGGTAAAGCGTCTAATTAGGCAGCGGGCGCTGGCAGGCGAGTCGTCGGCGTGTCTTAAGAGCCGCCTCCCGACAAAGCCTCTTTTCCGACGCGCGCTGTCCCACGCAGCCACTTGCTCCTCGAGTCCCCGCCTTCCCCTCGTCAGTTTTTAAATTTCTCCTTCGCCGTAACGTCATTCTCGCGCTTGTTTCTAAAGCCCTCTTAGCCCACAAGAGCGGTTCTTTGAGTAGCTACTCTTGTAGCATTCTCAGCCGTCTGCTGCTGTTTTTAAGGCGCTTGACTGGAGGTAAGAAGGGCACGGCGAGACGCAAATAAACACTGTTCAATCACCTGGCTTTTAACGGTAACTGCACCAGTTGTTAACAAATACCAAGTGATAAAATAAACACTCCTGCAATGGAAGGAAGAAAAATTGCAAGATACTACGGCTAGCAACATACGGATATCATGATGAACAAATACTTATTTTGCAAATATTTTAATTCACCCTTAAATAGCACATATTACCTACGAGCGGTAGTCACAATAGTAATACTACGTATTTTTTTAAACTTTTGGGCCACAGTCATGTAATAATATTTCAATGTTATTCCAACCATCTGACTGTGCAAACTTCTTTGTTTTACTATTACTACCATGATTTCGGGCTTAAGGTAGTATCAAGTAATTTTTATATGTTGGGTATAATTAGACTTTCTTAAGTGAAGTCATCTTCAATACGTGTTGAACTATGTGTCCCAGCCTGCAGGTAAGTACGATACAACCGAAATTTATGGCAGACAGGTAGTAAACATGAATGAGATTTTCACTCAGCAGCGGAGTGTGCGCTGATATGAAACTTCCTGGCAGATTATAACTGTGTGCCGGACTGAGACTCTAACTCGGGACCTTTGCCTTTCGCGGGCTACTGCTCTACCATCTGAGCTACCCAAGCACGACTCACGCCCCGTCCTAATAGCTTTACTTCTGCCAGTACCTCGACTCCTACCTTTCAAACTTTACAGAAGCTCTCCTGCTAGCCTTGCAGAACTAGCACTTCTGAAAGAAAGGATATTGCGGAGACATGGCTTAGCCACAGCCTGGGGGCGTGAGTCGTTCTTGGGTAGCTCAGATGGTACACCACTTGCCCGCCAAATGCAAAGGTCCCGAGTTCGAGTCTCGGTCCGGCATACAGCTTTAATCTGCAAGGAAGTTTCATACCAGCGCACACTCTGTTGCAAAGTGAAAATCTCATTCTGGAAACATCCCCCCGGTTGTGGCTTAGCCATGTCTCCGCAAATCCTTTCTTTCAGGAGTGCTAGTTCTGCAAGGCTAGCAGGAGAGATTCTGTAGAGTTTGGAAGGTAGGAGATGAGGTACTGGCAGAAGTAAAGCTGTGGGACGGGTAGTGAGTCGTGCTTGGGTAGCTCAGACGGTAGAACACTTGCCCGCGAAAGGCAAAGGTGCCGAGTTCGAGTCTGGGTCCGGCACACAGTTTTAATCCGCCAGAAACTTTGAGGTAGTAAACATGCTTTCCAGTCATAAAACAACTGGGCGACACAATGATCATCCGTATATCCGGCAACCTTGCGGGACAAGGTAAGGTTTGGCAAGCATGAAGATCAGTTTAACACAACACTGTCGGAAAAAGAGTTACTGATTGCTAATCGTATTCGGTGTGTTTTATGAGGTGTTTGATTACAACTTAAGAGCTAGGGAGTAAGAGCAAATGGCAACACATGTTGTTACCATGCCGCAAACATCCAGAGTAAGTTACAGCAGCAACCACTGTTTTGCGTCATTCTAATACAAACGAGTTCCGTCTCATGCTAACCGATCGAGCGAGATGATGCAGTGGTTAGCCCACTGAATAGCATTCGAGAGGCCGACTCTTCAAACACTTCTCACTTCTTCAACAGGAAGAGGTTCCTACTCAATGGTCTGAAGATGACCACAGTAGTGGTCGAAACCGGTCACCTTGATAAATAAACTGTGATCAAGACTGTTTTTAATAGTAAATATCGGGATGGTTCCTTCGAAAGGGCACGGCCTACTTTCTTCCCCATCCTTTCCTGAACCGATGGAACCGAAGACTCGCTGTTGGTCCCCTTCAGCAAATCAAACAACCGACCATGCTAACCTTAGGCCTGCTTCGTTCCGTAAAATGACCAGTGAGTATGAATGCAAACTCAGAAGCTTCTTTTCGCTTCTTGTGGAACAATGAACTATGTTGACCAGTCTCGAACTCTGTTGAGGAAACACAGGGATTATGTACTTATTATCTCCCGTACGTAAGCATTTCTTGTTTCTCAAATGTGATCTAAGCAAAATTTACTCAACGGTGGGACAAATCTCTTCAAGCAAAACAAAACGTGTCGCTTTAAATGCAGCCCTCTGGATATGAGGTGGTTGTTTCAAAGCCACTTAGGGGCAGCTACTGCGTCATTCTACACTCACTGCAGCCAGGTTCAATCAGAAGGATCAGTGCCGATTTAAACCTGTTTCTAACACAAAGCTGTGCCAGTTTTCGCTATCACCAACCAGAGACTTCCGATGTCTGCATATGTAGAGTGAAATCGTACACGGCTTCCTTCTCCTTCAATAGCTTGGAAAATCTTCATCCAACAACAGAAACACGGTCGTAGTTTGACTGCTGACTTTCAGTATGAGATCAACGATACCTGCTATGTATCTACGTAAAAACAAAAAATAAATGTACTCACCGTAGGTCACGGCCGTTTAGCTCCACAGTTCTTCAACTCTGAAAAAAAAATAATAACATTTAATTGAAGTCTCTTATAACGCTCTATATTATATCAGTAAATTTTCAAACATCTATCAAAGCATATACACACTGGTACAAATGGACGTGAAACATTCAAAAAATCTGAAACCACAGACATCGTGCTTTTGTATCTCCACTAAACTACACTAGAGGTGTAACAAGAAATCATCCCATTTCATAAACCTCCGCAGAAAGAGTCACTTCAGGGCTTTGAATGACAGACTCCACCTCTCAGGATTTCTATATCGAAATTGGTATCAGTGGCCACGAAACTGCTATAACTATGATTACTAAAGTACAGAAGGGCAGCTGAAACAAATAGTAAGATTTACATGTTCAGTAATCTAGATGAAGAGGCATTCGTGTCGTACCTCAAAGAACAACTCTAAATATTTACCTCTGGGCACGAGCATGAAGAACAACTGTGGTTCAAGTTTACAAGAATAGTACATCTTGCACTGGAAAGAGATGTAGCTCGTAGAATGGTTCGTGATGGAATGGACCCGCCATCGTATACATTCACTTTGCAGTAAGTTCTAAAGTGACTAAGGCTACTGCATAATACGTGCAAACAAAGCGTGGGCTATAGGACGGAGAAATGCTGAATGAAATGCGTTTGGCTGTCAAGAGGACTATGCGTGAAGTCGTCAGTGACTAAAGGAGAAGAATATAATCGAAAATCTGTCACAAAACCGAAAGAAATTCTGGTAATACGTAAAGGCTGTAAGTGGCATCAAATTTCATACACAAAAACTCATGGTTGATATAGGAATTGAAATTGAGGATAGCAAGCAAAAGCAGAAATGCTAAATTCCGTCTTTAAATGTCACGTTACTAAGGAAGATACAAAAGAATACCCTACACACGCACCACTGAAATGATGTCTGTTAGTCAGTGGCGTTGAGAAACAGCTAACTAAAATCGCTAAAATCAAAAAAGGTTCCAGGGGCCTATCTAATCTCTTCTGATTCTATACGGAATTTGCAGCTCCTTTAGCTACAATTTAATCTGTGGTATACCAAGATCCCTGAACAAAAATTATAAAATCCTAGAACATATTCTGAACTGAAACATTATGAGATATCTCCAACAGAATGACCTCCTCCATTGCGAGCCAGCATGAATTCCGAAAATATCGATCACGCAAGTGTGCCTGTGGAAGGAGGCATTAGTCATTCATTTAACACGGCAAGACTGGCGCCATAAGGCCGTGTCTTACATATAACCAGCCATTCTACACACACACATATCAACAAAAGTGTTGCATCATCCCGATATGTCACGCATGAACACAGTCACTATGGGGGCTATCTACTGTTACCACACACAGTTATATGGGCGCTACCTACTGGTAGAGCCCCGCATTCGAACGGATTGCAGCATTTCAGTTGGAAGTAAAGCCCAGTAGGGACGCATCAGAGACGTCTGTGGTACAGTAGACTCAACAATCACTACCAATGATCAGGTTCCGCGCATAAGATTTGTTGACGAGGAAAGTTGCTCGACACGTACTCTGGAATCAAAGTGATGTGGTGCGGGCATGGAATAGGTTCCAGCTGACAGGTAATGTTGAGGACCGACACCCACATGCCGTTCACGTTCGACAGGTACACAGAATAATTGGTATCTATGTCTTTTGAGACAAAGGGGCTGTGGGCTGAGTGCTCATAGCAGAATTCGGCACTCCAAGAGGCTAGAGGATGTAACGTATCGCATCGAAGTGGAGACGATTGCACGATGCGAATCTCCATTTCCGATGACCATAGCGAACTCCACTTCGTACACCACAACACCAAGGACTCAGTTACAGATGGGCAAGAAATCATGCGGAATAGACATTTCACGATTGGCGTCGGGTGTATTATACGGACGAAACTTGGTTCTCTCTGTAACCTGAAAATAGCAGACAACGTGTTTGTAGACAACGTTGTAATATCGAACGCCTCCAACACTGAGTTGAGCAATAAGATCGTGGTGATAGTGAAGGTCGTGGTGGTGGTGGAGTGATGTTCAGGCATGTCATTATACGGGGTCATCTCACACCTCTCGTGGTTATTGACGGCAATCTCACTGCTCTACAGTACAGAAACGAGATTCTACAACCAAGAGTGCGACCATATCCCCAAAATTTGGGTGACAATTTCATCCTGATCGATGACGACTCGCTTGTTCATCATGAACACGTTCCGCGGACACGAACCCAGTCAAATATGTTAGGAATCGATTGAGACGCGGTGGTACCATGAATTTCGAAATAAATGGGTGATGCAAAGCTTTTGCTGTGTATGTGCGTGTGTGTGTGTGTGTGTGTGTGTGTGTGTGTGTGTGTGTGTGAGAGAGAGAGAGAGAGAGACAGAGAGAGAGAGAGAGAGAGAGAGAGAGAGAGAGAGACCGGCCTAAGTGGACGAGCGGTTCTAGGGGCTACAGCCTGGAACCGCGCGGCTGCTCTGGTCGCAGGTTCGAATCCTGTCTCGGGCATGGATGTGTGTGATGTCCTTAGGTTAGTTAGGTTTCAGTAGCTCTAAGTTCTAGGGGACTGATGGCCTTAGAAGTTAAGTCCCATAGTGCTCAGAATCATTTGAACCATTTTAAGAGAGAGAGAGGGTGGGAGGGAGGGAGGGGGGGAGGAAGGAAGTATTCGTTATAGTACATGATAAGTACAACAATAATCAGAAATTATGGGAAGGCAGGTTTTAAGTACAAGCATCAGAAGCAACGGGCAAGAGAGAAAGGGGTAGATGAGGCAGGGAAAGAGGTACAGTGAATGAATGCAAGGGGTGAGACAGTGGGGTGACTTTCTTAACATGCCTTTCGGTACAACCAAACAAACGGTCTCAGGTGGACACGCTCAAAGCTCAACGTTTGAATGCACGGACCGTGTGCCAAATTCTCGTTGATCTTTGACCGACAAATGCATGCTTTTTTTGGATGAAGTGACCGTTTGCCCACCCACTGTAAGGACTGCATCTTTGTTTCAGCACCACAGCCGTACACCCCCGTCTCATCTCCTGTTATTATGTTCTTAAGAAAGTTTTCAATGTTATTAACAGAGGGAAGCAGTTCCTTGTACATTTCAATTCGGGATGTTTGAGATCTTCAGTCAACAAACGCGGTACGAATTTTGATCTGACACGACGCATTTCAAGTTTTTCACTCAAAATTTGATGGCATGATCCTACGCTGATGTCCAGCTCCTGAGCAACTTCCCGAGCCGTTAAACGACGATTTGCGGAAATCACAGCACGAACGCTATCCACATGGCCATCATCTGTTGATACTGAAGAACGTCCACACTTGTAATCGTCACAAACCGACATTCTGCCCTTTTGAAGACGCTTAAACCACTCGTAGTACTGCGTGCATCTCATACCGTCCTCCTCGTATAGCTGGCCAGGGGCAGTAGCAGGGGGTGGGGAGGCTATAGCCCCCCCCCCCCCCCATGGAGTATCATATTACACCGGATAAAATGAGTTCAGAAATCAGCGAATATATTACTCCAACAGATTCAATCATTTATTAATAATCTTGTAGCAATATAGGTTACAATGTATTTCACACACATTTTAACATAAGAAAAAGAGTGGAAAAAAGCTTACTATCTAAACCAATAAACATCATTTAACTTAAAATAGGCGTCTTATTATTTATTAAAACACATTTTTACCGTGAACTCGAAAACTGTTACCAAATACTACTTTAATCAACAACACATTTTACTAATTTGTCGGTAGAGGACCCAAACTCTACTTTTGTTAAGCGATAAGCCATTCCCCCAAACCCCTCCGCCCATTAGCCCCCCCCCCCCCCCCCCCCGACCGACTTCTAGAATCGCCCCTGTAACTGGCTAAGCATTTGAAATGTCTCTGTGAAAGTTTTGCCAAGCTTGTAGCAGAATTTGACACACGCCAGTTGTTCTTCAAGTTCCTTCACTGCACTAATCCGAAGAGAAGGCTGTACACGTGCTAACTTCAGCGGCTGTGGCTGACTTGCAAATCGTCCGAGCGACACGAGGCAAGTGGTAGTTTGTTGTCTAAACCAGCCGCTAGGTGCCTTCAGTGGCGCGCTATTTCAAAATTTCGGTTCCTTTTTGAACAAGCCTCGTAGGTACTTCTGAACGGCGACGTGGGATGAACCGGGTACGGAGCGGAGGTGAGGGGGCCCCAGCTTTTGTGTGGTACACTTTCTGGAGCAGGGAGGCTCGGAGGCAGGCGACGGCGCGCTTAATCGTTCATGCCGCTACCGCCGCGCCGTGGAAAAAAAGACGAGGCGGGCAGGTAGCCAGGGCGGCGCTGCTCCTGGGACGACGCGATCTCGTTTTAAACCGGGCCTTTCTTCGACAAAGGTGAGCAGGGCAGGGGAGGCCGACAAAAAGGGGCCGTCACCACACGCGGAAGGCGACGACACTTCACGCCGCGCGCCCCCACTGGCTGTGTCCTTGTAGCGAACGCACACTCTCTCACACACACACACTTCCTGTTCGACTGCGCTAATGTTATCGTTGTCTTGAGCTCGAACACTGGTTTGATGCAGCAGTTAGGAAACTACTGCGAAAGCAAAGAGAGCTTCACTCCAAGTTTAAACGCAGCAAAAACCTCTCAGACAAACAGAAGCTAAACGATGCCAAAGTTAGCGTAAGGAGGGCTATGTGTGAAGCGTTCAGTGAATTCGAAAGTAAAATTCTATGTACCGACTTGATAGAAAATCCTAGGAAGTTCTGGTCTTACGTTAAATCAGTAAGTGGCTCGAAACAGCATATCCAGACACTCCAGGATGATGATGGCATTGTAACAGAGGATGACACGCGTAAAGCTGAAATACTAAACACCTTTTTCCAAAGCTGCTTCACAGAGGAAGACCGCACTGCATTTCCTTGTCTAAATCCTCGCACAAACGAAAATATGGCTGACATCGAAATAAGTGTCCAAGGAATAGAAAAGCAACAGAGGAACGTCAACTGGACCTGACAGAATACCATTTCGATTCTACACAGAGTACGCGAAAGAACTTGCCCCCCCCCCCCCCCCCCTTAACAACCGTGTACCGCAAGTCTCTAGAGGAACGGAAGGTTCAAAATGACTGGAAAAGATCACAGGTAGTCCCAGCCTTTAAGAAGGGTCGTCGAGCAGATGCGCAAAACTATAGACCTATATCTCTGACGTCGATCTGTTGTAGAATTTTAGAACATGTTTCTTCCTCGAGTATCATGTCGTTTTTGGAAACCCAGAATCTACTCTGTAGAAATCAACTTGGATTCCGGAAACAGCGATCGTGTGAGACCCAAATCGCTTTATTTGTTCATGAGACCCAGAAATTATTAGATACAAGCTCCCAGGTAGATGCTATTTTCCTTGAATTCCGGAAGGCGTTCGATACAGTTCCGCACCGTCGCCTGATAAACAAAGTAAGAGCCTACGGAATATCAGACCAGCTGTGTGGCTGGATTGAAGAGTTTTTAGCAAACAGAACACAGCGTGTTGTTATTAACGGAGAGACGTCTACAGACGTTAAAGTAACCTCTGGCGTGCCACAGGGGAGTGTTATGCGACCATTGTTTTTCACAATATATATAAATGACCTAGTAGATAGTGTCGGAAGTTCCATGCGGCTTTTCGCGGATGATGCTGTAGTATACAGAGAAGTTGCAGGATTAGAAAATTGTAGCGAAATGCAGGAAGATCCGCAGCGGATAGGCACTTGGTGCAGGGAGTGGCAACTGACCCTTAACATAGACAAATGTAATGTATTGCGAATACATAGAAAGAAGAATCCTTTATTGTATGATTATGTGATAGCGGAACAAACACTGGTAGCAGTTACTTTTGTAAAATATCTGGGAGTATGCGAGCGGGACGATTTGAAGTGGAATGATCATATAAAATTAATTGTTGGTAAGGCGGGTACCAGGTTGAGATTCATTGGGAGAGTCCTTAGAAAATCTGGTCCACCAACAAAGGAGGTGGCTTACAAAGCACTCGTTCGACCTATATTTGAGTATAGCTCATCAAAGTGGGATCCGTACCAGATCGGGTTGACGGAGGAGATAGAGAAGATCCAAAGAAGAGCGGCGCGTTTAGTCTCAGGGTTATTTGGTAACAGTGATAGCGTTACGGAGATGTTTAGCAAACTCATGTGGCAGACTCTGCAAGAGAGGCGCTCTGCATCGCGGTGTTGCTTACTGTCCAGGTTTCGAGAGGGTGCGTTTCTGGATGAGGTATCGAATATATTGCTTTCCTCTACTTATACCTCCCGAGGAGATCACGAATGTAAAATTAGAGAGATTCGAGGGCGCACGGAGGCTTTCAGACAGTCGTTCTTCCCGCGAACCACACGCGACTGGAACAAGTAAGAGAGGTAATGACAGCGGCACGTAAAGTGCCCTCCGACGCACACCGTTGGGTGGCTTGAGGAGTATAAATGTAGATGTAGATGTAGTCTATTCTGTGCAAGTCTCTTCATACTACTGAAACCCACATCCATTTGAACCTCGTTACCGTCGTCGGGCACGATGCCATTTGTCTCTCCCATCTCGAACCTGTAGGCTGTAGGATCACTGGGCTGCTTTGGATCTATTGGCCCTTGGATTCATTAAGACAAGGAGCTCGCCGTTTCACGTGTGACTGACTGCAGTACCCACAGAGACCGACGTTAAGTATTCGAAGACAAACGTGTTTACTAGTTCTGTCATTTATATAGTTATGCAAAGAAAGTAGACATAAATACAACTAGAACATAATAAAATTGAATCTACTACTAAACGTATAAACTCAAGAAAAGCAACTGAAACATATTTCCACACTCAGAAAGCACAAAAATAGTTTGGGGTGTGGAAAAATATCCGCTACCACTCACAATAAAAGGTTATTTATTTGTCACACGATCGGTTTCGGGCTTGCACCCACCTTCAGGTGTTTATACATTCATGTACATGTTTGTACTTTTGGAGATCACTGTATAAATACAAAAAAATTGTTTGCTGGTGACTACACAGATACAAGTGGGACAATTGTAAGTCGTAAGGCAGCATTTGGCGAAAATAGATCTGTACTTACATAAAGATGAAGCATCATTATTACAGTTATGCTGTGTTGATAGTTTTGCCACTTAGTTACACACTTATAGTCATTTTCACGCCCATGTAGTCTGTTTACATCTGGGCAAACCCTAGTTTGTTCACATCTGGGCAAATGTATTCGAACAGAGAATAGCTAGTATTAGTTACCATCCCTTTTCTCTGAACTACTGCCGTTAGTCTTTTGGTCACTGACTGTACATGTTTCTTGATGACTGCAGAGTCCATATTTCTCCATCTGAAGAAGTTCTGTCACATGGTGTTTACTTCTGACGTCAAGTTTCTTAACACTATCCTCGAGTTCATTTCAGAATTTCTGTATAGGATTTAAATCTGGCGACTGGGGCGCTGTCTTCAAAACGTCGGGAGTGCTGCACATGATTCAAAGCCTTACAATTTCAGCAGTAAGCTTTGGATCACTGTCCTGCTGGAAGTCATCCTCATTTCCTAATCCCACCCTCTCTACACTCTTCTTAAGACTGTTTTCAAGAATCCTCTTGTAATAATAATAAAAAAAGATTGAAATGCCTCTGATCACTATGGTACTTAACTTCTGAAGTCATCAGTCCCCTAGAACTTAGAACTACTTAAACCTAACTGACCTAAGGACATCACACACATCCATGCCCAAGGCAGGATTCGAACCTGCGACCGTAGCAGTCGCGCGGTTCCAGACTGTAGCGCCGAGAACCACTCGGCCACACCGGGCGGCTCTTGTAATCAAACTCGTCCGTTATCCCATCTATAAATAGCAGTTTCCTACCGACTGACGAAGCCGTACAGCCCTGTACAATCACACTGTTTCACTGCGGACAGCATGTTCTTAGGTTGCCATTCTGTATTTGGTAGGCTCCCCACTGTAATACGTCCATCACCCCTGTATAAGCAGAAATTGCTCTCGCCTGACCGCAGAATATTATCCCAGAATTCTGAAGGTTTCACCACATACTAGTCAGCAAATTCTATATTGTTTCTTTCTGGTTCACACGGTTGATATGTAGTTTTCTCTAGGAACACTGATATTGTAACCAGTACTGTTTAAAACCCGTTCAACTGTTCTTGCGTGAATTACAGTACCAGAATACTGTTCAGGTCTCAATTACTTACATAACACATGTTTTGCTCTGTCACTCACAATAAAATGTAATCACAGGCTGCTGACTCTTAGGTAAACAATGTGCACTGCACGAAAATACTTACGCGATGAATTAAAATCATTAACTCTTATGGCTTTCATGAAGTAAACGGGGTAAATTTTACTAAGATTCATTGCTTTTAAGTCGTTATAAACCAAATAAATCGTATGATTCAAGTCAGAAATAACTCGTCGATACAACAGACGCCAAAACGCGAATCTGTAACTTGAAGAATTCCATAGGACGGAAAAACCGAGGGAGGTGTACGAGTGGCAATACGTTAGACTCAAAGTCGAGAGGACATCAGTTCAAATCCCCATCCACATATAGATTTTCCATCCGTGTCTTTTTAAAAGCATTCATAGAAAATGCCGGGATGTTCCTTCGGAAATGACACGGGTGATTTTCCTCTTATCCTTAGCCTTCCAAAGGCTACATGTGGACATGTCGGTAGTAGCTACTAACATGGTCTTTTATTCTAAGCCGGCCACGGTGGCCGAGCGGTTCTAGGCGCTTCAGACCGGAACCGCGCGACTGCTACGGTCGCAGGTTCGAAACCTGCCTAGGGCATGGATGTGTGTGATGTCATTAGGTTAGTTAGGTTTCGGTAGTTCTAAGTTCTAGGGGACTGATGACCTCAGATATTGAGTCCCATGGTGCTCAGAGCCATTTTATTCTAAGTGGTTGTTTTTACTGACGTGACGAGACCTTGATTCTACGGCCTAAATTTTTACGTATTGACACACAGGCCGTTGCCGATAAATTTCATGTGGAGACAGCTTTTCCTGAGTGAACTACTAATGTGAAGTTGTCTGTCCGTCTGAAGAGGACGGTTTAGATCCGTCGATACCGTGGTCAAGGTTATTTTAAAACCACCATTTTTTGCAATTGGTTGGATGTCCTTTATTCCTGCTAATCAAACTTCTATGTATAAAACAACTCGAAATGTCTGATTTCTTGACAAGTGAGTTAATGTGTTAAATATCTGACATTAAGCATACAAGCGAGAAATAGGTGCGAAATTATGCTTAAAGTTTGTTTGGATTCACTAACTGCTTTCATTATGGAACACTGGTTGAATATAATAAGGGTAATTTCGCTCCGTTTTAAGCAGAACATAGCTTTTCAGGCACCTCAATGTTCATTATGTCATATTGCCTGAACTATGAGTTGTACAATGATATAATCACGAAAGCAAATGCTGTTATATATATGTTGATACTGTCTGGAATAGAGTTAATAGTAAATAAGTTGTAAATTAAAACGTCATGCCTGCTGTTGAAGTTTTGAGCAGAAGCTTGTTTTCTTTCCATCTAAATGTCTATTGTGTCCATGGAGTAATATCTCCCGAACTATGTGTCGTACGATGACAATTCTGCACATACATTCCACGGTATATATGGATACTGTCTGCAGTATATGTTGCAAATAGAGTCTGCAGTAAGGAAGTTGGGGGTTGTTTTGAGGGAGGAGACCAGACAGCGAGATCATCGGTCTCGTCGGATTAGGGAAGGACAGGGAAGGAAGTCGGCCGTGCCCTTTGAAAGGAACCATCCCGGCATTAGCCTCGAGCGATTTAGAGAAATCACGGAAAACCTAAATCAGGATGGCCAGACGCGGGATTCAACTGTCGTCCTCCCAAATGCGAGTGCAGTGAGTAAGGAAGTAACAAAATTAAAACTACATATCTGATACTGAAGTTCTACCGCATGAACAGAGGAAACGTAGTATTCCATAAACATTTTTCCTTTGATCATTTTGTGAGGGGTTTTGGTGAGAATGTTTCTTAACTTAAAGCTTTGAAATGATGTCTAAATTATGTAGGATGTCACTAAGTGCTCTCGGCTGAAATACTGGAAGTCTGGGTATTTGCGTGTTACGCTGCCCCAGGATAAACACATAGTTCCTAACTGTAATAATTTTCTTCGTATGTTAAACTTCTAACATCAGATTATATCGCTTATTACTTCTTAGATGATACAGTTCTAAATTTTTAAATTCGATTAATAATTACGCGAAATACTGAAAATCAAGTTTTTTGCCACTGGAAGCTATTAGATACAGAAACTTCAAATGACACTGGGTTCTGGGTTCCCTTAGTAATATATTTATCGAGTCTGTTATTCTAATCTCCCCTTTCAATAACATAAAGAAAAGAACTGCATCTATATAAACGCATTTTGCATAGCTACGGTAAGAGTTCAGTTAACATTGTAAGTTCGCTGATTGTTGCTACGGTCGATCTATTACGAAAATCGCTATGGTAGCGATTACACTACCAAAGATCTTTGAAAAATCTTTAATAAAAGTGAGGGCCACTGTCACAGATATTATTTAACGTTTGTTTATAAGATACTTAACGAAGATATTTCAGCCGGCCGGAGTGTCCGTGCGGTAGGCGCTACAGTGTGGAGCCGAGCGACCGCTATGGTCGCAGGTTCGAATCCTGTTTCGGGCATGGATGTGTGTGATGACCTTAGGTTAGTTAGGTTTAATTAGTTCTAGGCGACTGATGACCTCAGAAGTTAAGTCGCATAGTGTTCAGAGTCATTTTTGAAGATATTTCGTAGTATAATATGGCATAAGAAATCAGTTAGTGAGCAAGTAAGGCTAGTGTGTGTAGAACGTTCTGTAATGAAATGAGAGATGTCTGCGAAAAGGTCGGGCTCTTGGCCCTCCTGGATTTCCCCGACGCAGCGCTCTGGGAGTTCAAAGTCAGTGCCTCAATCAAGACCTGCTCTCACAGAAAGCTCTTGTTTTGTGAACCAGTGAGTTTCGCTTATGAAACACTTCTTCCGGTCGATGTCGGCTGCTATTCTTACTGTGTCTCAAGAGATCGAAAAACGAGATATTTCATTATTTAAATTCCGTGGAACGCCAACAGAATAACGATCTTAGAAGTCCAAACGAATACCTTGCTGTTACAGATACTGGTACTGTACATCAGGTGGAGTTATTTTCTTGTTACGAGGTTACGTAATATAACTCAATTGTATAGCAAGTTTAGGACTCAGATTTTGATTTGAACAGGGCTATGTTTCTTCGAAACACGGTCTATTGATGAACAAAACTCTTTTCAACACTGCTCTACTCTAAAACATTAGGGGTCATATAGACTCCTGAACATCAAATCGTCGAAAATTCTACTCCAAACGCAATGCTGAATTTTCATTTCGAGTCACTTCGAGGCACATTACAACATGTTATAGTTGTCCAAGAGCAAATAGAACAGCTTGATCTGTTAACAGAACAGCCTAATATGATCATGATAAAAATTATTAGGAACTGTATCATGCAACACACTGTTGTACTTATTTCTATTTTGACAATTGACTTCAGTCACAAAATGATAATCACCGGGACTTAAAAGACGAATTTAAGCAATTCGCTGCGCATTTATTGACATCGATCTGCAAGTCTGTTGAGCTTTCCGAAGGAAAGAGCTTACGAGGTTATGTTTCTGTCCTTCTTTTCGATATTACATACCTTAGAGCCACGTCGTTTTACTTGCTCTTTATTTTGAATTGATGTTGTCCCCCAATGATTTTTAGTTCGGTCGTAGCCATATTCATTTTCGGCTTATGTGACGTTCAAGTCACGCAATCTGATTCGCATCAAATTAAGTGTATAGCGTGTAAATCACCTGAAGATGGTAAGGGAAAAAAGTGAAAATCAAACACTAGCAATCGCTAGATCTTCCACATTTTTCACGAAAATCAACTTTCACAAATGTGATCTACTCTTTTAATGTCATCAATTGCAAAATATGCATCAGCTTAGTAGATTTCGTCGCTTTTTTATCTGGACTAGTTTAACGAGAATACAAGATATTAGCCCGACAACTTCTCCGGAATAGGAGCTCGTTGTTGTTGTTGTCTTCAGTCCTGAAACTGGTTTGATGCAGCTCTCCATGCTACTCTATCCTGTGCAAGCTTCTTCATCTCCCAGTACCTACTGTAACCTACATCCTTCTGAATCTGCTTAGTGTAGTCATCTCTTGGTCTCCCTCTACGATTTTTACCCTCCACGCTGCCCTCCAATACTAAATTGGTGATCCCTTGATGCCCCAGAACATGTCCTACCAACTGATCCCTTCTTCTGGTCAAGTTGTGCCACAAACTTCTCTTCTCCCCAATCCGATTCAATACTTCCTCATTAGTTATGTGATCTACCCATCTAATCTTTAGCATTCTTCTGTAGCACCACATTTCGAAAGCTTCTATTCTCTTCTTGTCCAAACTATTTATCGTCCATGATTCACTTCCATACATGGCTACACTCCATACAAATACTTTCAGAAATGACTTCCTGACACTTAAATCTATACTCGATATTAACAAACTTATCTTCTTCAGAAACGCTTTCCTTGCCATTGCCAGTCTACATTTTATTTCCTCTCTACCTCGACCATCATCAGTTATTTTGCTCCCCAACTAGCAAAACTCCTTTACTACTTTAAGTGTCTCACTTCCTAATCAAATTCCCTCAGCATCACCCGACTTTATTCGACTACATTCCATTATCCTCGTTTTGCTTTTGTTGATGGTCATCTTATATCCTCCTTTCAAGACACTATCCATTCCGTTCAACAACTCTTCCAAGTCCTTTGCTGTCTCTGACAGAATTACGATGTCATCGGCGAACCTCAAAGTTTTTATTTCTTCTCCATGGACTTTAATACCTACTCCGAATTTTTCTTTTGTTTCCTTCACTGCTTGTCCAATATACAGATTGAATAACATCGGGGATAGACTACAGCCCTGTCTCACTCCCTTCCCAACAACTGCTTCCCTTTCATGTCACTCGACTCATTTTTTTTAAATAGATAATTTTATAATAATAATAAATAATAATAATAAAATAAATTTTTAAATAAGAGCTAATTTTTTTTAAAATCGTGAACGACCTTCACAATAACTACAGTACATTATTTGCATCTTACAATTAGAATAAGTAATGTAGTACAAATACTTGAGAGTGACAACGTGTGTAAAGAAGCAGTGGGACGACCACATAAACTCATTTCTAAATAAAATAGCAGGGTTCGATTCATTGATAGAATGATGAAAGATATGAACGTTGTAAGGAAACCTCTACGTGAACAATTTTCCATAGAAAGTTAGTCGACCTGAAATCGCGAGGCTCATCGATTTCGACTCGTAGTCAATCAGTACACAAGAATAGAAAACCTGGTAACGTCGACCTAGGATGAGACCCAAGAGATCAGGCAATATGGACTGAAATACACTCTTTGAAAATCTGTTGGTGCCAGGCGTAAAATACAGGGAGCGAAAGGTTATTTACATCTGGAGTAATAAGAGTCTATGGGTATGAAAGGGAAGCATTGATTGAAAAAGAAATGAGACAGTGTTGAATTCCTCGATCCTCGATTTTATACAACCTTTACACTGTGCAAGCAGGGAAGGAAAGCAAAGAGAAATTTGGAAAGGGTATTAAAGTTTAGGGAGAAGAAATAAAAACTTGAGGTTTCCCGATGACGTTGTCTTTCTGTCGGAGATGGCAGATTGTTTGGAAGATCAGCTGAACGGAATGGATAGTGTCTTGAAAGGCGGATAAAAGGTGAATATCAACAAAAGTAAAATAACAGTAATTGAGTGCAGTCGAATTAAATCAGCACTTTTTTAGTAAATTAGTTTTTCTGTTCGGGCATAAAAATAATTTGTTGTCCGTCACAGGTAGAGAGGATATAAAATGAAGACTGGTTATTAGCAAGAAAAGGACTTTTGAAAAGAAGGAATCGTTAACATCTAATATAAATTTAAGTTTTAGGGCGTGTTGTCTGGAGTGCAGCTTGGTACGGAAGGAAAATGTGGACGATAAGCAGTTCAGTAAAGAAGAGAACACAAACTTTTGAAATGTTATGTTGAATGCTGAAGATTAGATGAGTAGAACGAGTTTATAACGTTGAGGTGCTCTATCGAATTGGAAAAAAACTAAATTTATGGGACAAATTGACTATAAGTAGGAAACGATTGTTCAATTCGGTAATGCTAGGAAACGAGGAGGGAGAGCGAACTGTGCAGGGAATCCAACGGATGAATACAATAGCAGGTTCAAATTGATACAGGTTGCAGTAGTTAATTCAGAGATGGAGAGGCTAGCTAAGAGATCTACATTAAACGTTTCTTCGGACTGAAGACAACAACAACAGTTAAGCAGGTGGAACAATCCAGTGCATGTGCCGGCCGATAGGCTGGCAAAATGGTAACTATTATAGCATGTCACCTTTAACTGCCATTACGCAACTGTTGTGCATGCTTGAACCCTCATAGTAGTAGTCGTCTTGATATAGGTGAAGATAATATCGGGAGTAACTGCAAAGCGGCGATTAATCTTCTTTGGATACATCTACCGAAAGAATAAGAACAGACTAACAAAATTGTGGAAAAAGAAACGAACAATACCACAGATCACAGAAACAAGAAAATTGCTTGAAAAAAACCGCAAAAAATAATCGGAAATAATAGGAATATTTTTACGAATAAAATAATAAATTTACGTGGCTTTCGAAGCAGAAGGAATAAGCAATCAGGAATAATATGAGGTGAAGACAAAGCAATACGGAAAAAATTAGAAACAATGCAAGAAGATGAATTGAAACTGTTACGTGATTCTTCGTCAATACGAATAACTAAACAAATCCTGTGCGTCAATTTCGGTTCCGCGCCTTAGATTTTTTGTGAAAACGTCGGGATAAAATCGTAAAAAGTGTTTCGTATTAAGATATGATTTTAATACAATGGTTATAAAGAGTATAATGGTTCAGAACAGATAAATCTACTTTGAACAATCGCTATGCAATCGCTTTGCAATCGCTTTGCGCCTTTTTTAAATTTCCTTTTCGACACTGCCGCCTATCTCACTTTCGATCGGCTCGGGACTTTTTGGATTGCTTTCGATGCGAGCTTTCCTCTGACTTGTGTTTCCTGTAAGCCCGAGCATATTTACGTGTCATATAAGACGAGAACTTTGTTACGTAATTTTCAATTGAATGTCTGTTTTATTTTTACCAATTTACTACTTTACACGTAGCTAATTCGTAACAGTCAGGTGCATGCGCCTACATTGGCAGAACGGCGTAAAACAAATACTGCACGACAAACCTGTACAGACGTGATATCTACTTTGCGGGCTCAACCAGTGTTTATGCAGTATAAGGCTCGTGGATATTAGCGCTCCAGATATTACAGAATTTAGTCTCAAAAGAAAGTTTGACCAGAGTGCGAGATTGTGCAGTGGTTAGCACACTGGACTCGGGAGGACAACGGTTCAAACCCGTGTCCAGCCATCCTGATTTAGGTTTTCCATGATTCCCCTAAATCGCTTCAGGCAAATGCAGGGATGGTTCCTTTGAAAAGGTACGGCCGATTTCCTTCCTCGTTGTTGCTGTTGTGGTCTTCAATCCAGAGACTGGTTTGATGCAGTTATCCATGCTACTCTATCCTGCGCAAGCTTCTTCATCTCCTAATACCTACTGCAACCTACTTCTGAATCTGTTTAGTGTATTCATCTATTGGTCTCCCTCTACGATTTTTACCGTCCACGCTGCCCTCCAGTACTAAATTGGCGATCCCTTGATGCCTCAGAATGTGCCCTACCAAATGATCCCTTCTTCTAGACAGGTTGTGCCACAAATTTCTATTCTCTTATATATTAGTTATGTGCCCATCTAATCTTTAGCATTCTTGTGTAGCACCACATTTCGAAAGCATTCTTCTTGTCTAAACTATTTATCGTCCACGTTTCACTTCCATACATGGCTACACTCCACACAAATACTTAAAAAAAAAGACTTCTTGACATTTAAATCTATACTAGATGTTAACAAATTTCTCTTCTTCAGAAACGCTCTCCTTGCCATCGCCAGTGTACATTTTATATCCTCTCTACTTCGACCATCATCAGTTATTTTGCTCCCCAAATAGCAAAACTACTTTACTACTTTAAGTCTCTCGTTTCCTAATCTAATTTCCGCAGCATCACCCGATTTAATTTGAGTACATTCCATTATCATCGTTTTCCTTCTGCTAATCTTCATCTTATACCCTCCTTTCAAGACACTGTCCATTCCGTTCAACTGCTCTTCCAAGTCCTTTGCTGTCTCTGACAGAATTACAATGTCATCGGCGAACCTCAAAGTTTTTATTTCTTCTCCATGTATTTTAATTCCTACTCCGAATTTTTCTTTTTTTTCCTTTACTGCTTGCTCAATATATAGAGTGAATAACATCGAGGATAGGTTACAACCCTGCCTCACTCCCTTCCCAACCATTGCTTACCTTTCATGCCCCTCGACTCTTATAACTGCCATCTCGTTCCTTCCTCATCCTTCCCTAATCCGATGGGCCTGATAGCCTCGCTGTTCGGCCCCTCCGCCAAATCAACTAACCTATCAAAGTTTCACTGACGAGCAGGTATACGTATTTTTTTTTAAAGTTCTTCCTGTCGCAGGTAAGGAATTTGCGTATACGGTGCGAATAGCGCGTCTGTATCTTCTACGCTTGGTACGTCGGCCAGACTGACGCGCGAGACGAGGAGGGGCAGAGCGGCGGGCGTGTGTTACCTGTGCCTGAACCAGGCTGTGGGAACCGCCGCCGCTGATAGGCCGTCCCCCGGGCCCGCGGCTGTTTTTGTACAGTATTTCACGTCCTGCAGCGCGCACAATGGGCCGCTTTAGAGTGTGATGCGCGGTAATAATTATTCTTCACTCGACATCCATTCCCCATTCCCTTCCCTCTCCGCCACAATGGCCTGGGCGCCACCGCCTCCTTATGTACGGCCGAGCTCCCAGCAACGGAAGCCGGGGGATACTGTTGTGTAACCTCGGGAAATGGGCAGCCGAGGCATCTGATACGAAGGCTACCACAGTAGAGACGTGACCAATACGCAGTCGTCTACCTACACGGAAAATAGACTTTATTTTCCGATTTGAATACACTTTTTACTTTCAGTGAACGGGATAGAAGTGAACACTTTCTAACACCTAAAATTTGCCAAAGAATAAAATGCAATACAGAATACTGCAATTCAAGGTAAGGATAGACTGTTACACTGAGAATCAGTTTACACCGCTCTAAGACAATGTTGGCTTGAAAGCTCTCCTTGAAATTCTGAACGTCGCAGGCGTAAAACACATGGAGTGAAAGACTATTGACAATTTGTTCAGAAACAAGACAATGGAGAAGTGATTAAAAAATATGGTAAATATCACAAAAAGGGTAAACTCAAATTCCAGCAAAATTCAGTGGTTGTTCGGGACGTTTCCTGAGCACATTCGTACAAGAGTCTCATGGTCTGCCGGTCGTGGTGGCCGACCGATTCTAGGCGCTTCAGTCTGGAACCGAACGACTGCTACGGTCGCAGGTTCGAATCCTGCCTCGGGCATGGATTTGTGTGATGTCCTTAGGTTAGTTAGGTTTAAGTATTTCTAAGTTCTAGGGGACTGATGACCTCAAATGGTAAGTCCCATAGTGCTCAGGGCCATTTGAACCATTTGAAGTCTCATGGTCTCCAGGGGGGGCTCGTTACAGAGTAATTATAGGTTGTTTGATTTCGTACTCTATTTACCTTTGTATACTACGAAGCAGACGAATTGAAGGAATTACAGTACTTCAAAACAAAATTCCATCGTCAGTTTCACAATTACTTTTATTTCGCTTTAACGCTTTAGCTTAATCTGTCATCTTCAGAATTAGAATGTACAAAATTTGGGGTATTATACAGGAGGAACATTAATGGTTCAAATGGCTCTGAGCACTATGGGACTAAACATCTTGGGTCATAAGTCCCCTAGAACTTAGAACTACTTAAACCTAACTAACCTAAGGACATCACACACACCCATGCCCGAGGCAGGATTCGAACCTGCGACCGTAGCAGCCGCGCGGTTCCCGACTGCAACGCCAGAACCGCACGGCCACCGCGGCCGACGAGGAACATTAATCAAACCAACAAGCTGCAGAGACGGTTTCCAGAATGGAAATGGAGGAAAAACGGTCCTACGAATATGTGTCTGGAAATGCATTGTTTCCACGGTTGATGACGCTGTCGAATGAAAGTTCTTCTAACCACCTGCCGTGTGTTCCTTGTGCGTTGCAGGCTGCATGATTGACACAGGGTACTGTAATCAGCAGAATGGTCCGGTATTCCTGTCGGGAATAAGCCGAAATAGTATTTGTGTACGGCCAAGCTGACGGGAACTGTCGAGAGGCAGAACGGCTTAGTATAACAAGTACACAGGCACCAACCACATCACACAACATTTCAAGCCCTTTTCGGGCATTTGTGTCTCATGGTGGGTCCTTCCAGCCAGACGAATGTGCATGGAGGCGGCGGACTGTGCGTACACCAGATCTGGTGGACCGGCATCTACAGCATATTGAGGAAAACACTAGTGCAAGCTCCAAGCAAGTGGCCCCGCCACAATGGTGTAAGCCAAAGCACGGTTACGTGTAACCTACACGATAACCAACCTTCGGTTTGACAGCTTTACGTTTTAAACTGAATGAATGTGTGGTTCACAAAGAACGTGATCGACAAAAACGAAAGTAAATTTATTAGATCTAGAATGTCCAAGTCGAGTTTTCGAGTTTATCGTCCCTTGATGAAATTGATGTCTTCATGTGACAGAGACGAACAGAAAAAAAAACACACACACATATCAAAATGCACTGGAGGTTAACAAAACATAAGTCCTCGCTTCAGCAGTTTCCTTTCGTTCGAAACATTGTCAACTTCGTGAGGAACACTTTTTTAAACCCGTCACACTCAGGATTTATGTTTATTAACAATTTTTTCCACAACTTTGCAACAACTCAGAAACTAGTTCTTGAGTCGCAGGAAGAAATGATAGAACTGAGTGTGTTGTAATGAGTACAGAATTTGTAATGACAAAAAATTGTGTTAATAAAATTTACGATACACTCAGATGCACGTTTTGTGAACGCAGTTTGCGACACATTGTTTCAGTCACAGTACGGGGACTGATGCATCTGAAAATATCACAGATCTGCCTATCGCAGACTGTCGACTGTAACCACTTCCGCATGTACAGGATCAGTGAGGCTGTCTCACCCCTGACACTGTTTGTCAGCGGTAACACTTAAGCGATATTCTACAGTCACATCATAAGTGAATGAATTTTTTATCCTCGATGCGTTACACCCGTTCCTCAGAACAGTCCGCAGTGATTTTCAGCAGCGTTCACATCACTTGATAAACAAAAATATTATCACTGACTCAACTTCACAATTAACAGAAATAACAGTTAACGTCACACACACAGACACAGAACAAAACCTATAAATAAAAGAAAGCAACAAGTGCGATCCAACCATTGGTGCTACAAACCGTTTATAGTGACTAAGTTTTAACCTCTCATTTACCTGGTAGTGTTCATTAAAATTTCGGCCACAATATTTAAAATTAGTTGAATATTCCTTTGGGCTACATAGCTAGTAATTTTCAATACTTAGCAATAACAACTTGTTTCTAAAGAAAGGTGCTTATAAAAGAATATCTAGCTGTTCATGTTGTACAGAGGAAAGCTATGACGGAAATACCAAGTTGAGAATGTTAATGTACGGGCAAGGTTGCAGGAGAACAATATTTAAGTTCATTGTTATGCCAGGGGAGGGATGAAGGCATCAGACCGGGAGAGGGTGAGGTGAATGTGGGAGTATTATCTAAAGAAACAATGTTGTGGAGAATTGCTTACGAAGACTGAAACATTCCGACAGGCAATGTTTATCGCTAAATAATGAGAAAATCGGTTGTGCTGAGTAGTTTATCGGAGAAAGGAATTTATGGACGTAGCAAAATAATAGATGCACTGCTGAACAAATTAATACATTGTTACATTTGGATAAAAGTAACAGTGACAGTCCCCGCGAATTTCAGTGTATTAGCAAACGTAAGAGCTGGCTGGATAACGGCGAACAGTAATGTACAGCTTTGGCGTTAGCCGGTAAGCACTGATGTCTTAACGAACTAAAAGATTCCCCAGCGGTTGTTTTTGACAGTTAAAAGCGTTGGACGCTTGTGTCCCATGTGAATGTACTCCCATCATGTTATTTTATGACAGGGGAACTCTTACGCAGTTAACTGTGGCTGATGCTGGAGTTCTGTATAGAAGTGACGTGAAATTACAACTCTCGTATAGCATGTATAGACGTGAGATGAGGTGATTTAAGCCCTGAGCTCGCCCTTCAAGTTTCTACTGAATACTATTGAGAGATAAGCAAGCTTTTACGTGGAGGAGTGTGGTGAAAGGTTTTCTTTTTATTGCTTTTTATTGTTTCCTTTCAGGACGGTAGTACTCAGAAGTTTCAGTGTTGTTCCTCTTCTTTTAATTTAACAAACAGTATGCGTCGATTTATAGCTATTCACTGCACATTTTGCAATTCGTCAAAGTACAGGGTGTCCCAAACACCTGTTAATATTTGAAAAGTCACTAATTCATGGAATAATGTAGGTCGACAGGTACAAATTAAGACACATGACTGAGAAGAATTAGTGTTTGATTGAAACCAAAAGCAAGTGCAAAATCTGGCCGATAAATGTCGCTGGACAGTAAAACGCCAGTAGTGCCGCATGAGAATCGTGCATAAAATGGACTGTAATCGGACAAGGAGATAGATGCGCCAACAACCGCGGCATGTTGACTTTACCAGAAAAGGCATCAAAAAGGGGAATCTGCTACACTTATGAAAGATCTCTGGTGCACATCGTTTGGTGAGGATCGCGAGCTGAGCTGCCACTCACGTCATGCTTGGCCTCCCAGATCTTCCAGACCTCAATCCTTGTGATTATTGGTTGTGAGGTTACTTAAGTCGCAAGTCTACTGAGATCGTTCGACCCCATTACGGATGCTAAAAGCTCTATTGTTGACTTACAAATATGAATTCTGTACTAATTATAAATGTTTGCGAGAAGTAGTACTATGATTCTTATAGTATTTATTTGGCTCCTTTCGAAAACATATTAGCAAAGCCAACACTTACTTAATTCCAAAATAATTACCAGGATTGTCACAATTATTATTTGTGTAACTACAACTTTTAATTTCATCATTTACACAAATACTTCGGCCTAGCCCTGGTAGTAGAAGAAAACGTTAAAAGGCAGGAATTGTTCTATATATTCAGTTACTTGAATGAATTATGTTTTAATTGTAATTTCAGTAACTTTAACACCGAACAATGTATAGTTTCAGTACCTATTATTGTGAGGACACATAAAGGCCCGATTATTGGTGCCAAGACAGTCAGTCTATAGCCGATTTTCAGACGAGAAACCTGTTTTCGTTAAATCATCAACAATGTATGAATCTTAACCGTGAAATACGTGTATCACAAATAGGCCATATGTTAAAATAAAGACAGCGTCTGTTCAGTAGTGTGCCGGCCAGAGTGGCGGAGAGGTTCCAGGCGCTACAGTCTGGAGCCATGCGACCGCTACGGTCGCAGGTTCGAATCCTGCCTCGGGCATGGAGGTGTGTGATGTCCTTAGGTTAGTTAAGTTTAAGGAGTTCTAAGTCCTAGGGGACTGACGACCTCAGTGCCATTTTGTTCAGTAGTGTCACACGTACCGTATTATTCCGCAAGAACTGTGTGGTTAGATTTTTACTGCTCATAGATGTGTAACGGTAAACTATTGTAGAAGTATGCTGACGTTTGCCCGCAAACTATTAATGAGGCTTATCAAAAGTTAGCTAAAAGTAGACTGGACATATTACCTGTGTAATATAGATGTGTTGTGAACAGTGAAAGCAAAGAACTGTGAAACGTAACTGAGCAACTGTCGACCACAATATTTACAGTAGTCAATGTTGAACTTCCACCGCCATTTTCAGCCAGTATAGCAACGCAGTACGTCGACATCGAGGAGTATCAACGAAGAAATAAAGCAGGCGAAAGTCACACGGCGTGCTTGTGATCAGTCACGAAGCAACAACGATGCAGCCAAGTCTGTAAGCACAAGTTTAGACACAATCGACGTAGATGAGATTTCACACAACGAAGAATAGTCTGTGAATTATGTAGCCAGGACAATTGTAGAACTCGTTCAGTAGAAATACGTGTCACGTGATGTGTGCCGTGAACCACATTCAGCAAGTGAACAGTTTGAATGAGAAAGAGGTCGTTGATTAACCGAATTCAAAATTACACGGCCGACGACAGCTTAGAATGCATATCGGAAGCACCGCTAAACATTATTCAAATGGCTGAAAGAGTTTTCCATGTCAATGAAAAACAAGTTTTGGACTCGGAAGTTGTTGCTTCAAGCACTGGAGGGAGATGCACGTAAGGCAGCCAAGAAAGTAAGACATAGTGCAGGGTGTATCGATAAGAATAATCGGATTTTTTAAAAATCGTAATTATTATGTCATTTGAGATATGTGCATGAAAAATGTACTGTTGGAAAGAGCAACCTCTCTAGTTTTACAATGGTTCCCGCTAGGTAACAGCAGTGTGCACCCACTTCAGTTCTAGTAAAAATGATGTCGGAACAACAGAGAGCGTTTCGTGTTTACATTTTGCGCAGTGCGGGTCATTGATAACTGTTCAGCTTGACTTTCATGGTAGATATGGTGTGGATCCTCCTACAGCGCAGAGAATTAGACGATGGCATGAACCATTCTGAGAAATGGGTTGTTTGTGTACGAGGTGCATTCAAATTCTAAGGCCTCCGATTTTTTTTCTCCGGACTGGAAAGAGATAGAAACATGTGCATTGTTTTAAAATGAGGCCGCCTTCATTGTCAATACGTCCCAGAGAAGGCAGCACCGTACGGCAGATGGAATTTTACCGCCAGTGGCGAGAATGAGAACTGTTTTAAATACTTAAAATGGCGACGTTTCCTTACTTGAACAGCGAGCAATCATTCGTTTTCTGAATTTGCGTAGTGTGAAACCAATTGAAATTCATCGACAGTTGAAGTAGACATGTGGTGATGGAGTTATGGATGTTTCGAAAGTGCGTTCATGGGTGCGACAGTTTAATGAAGGCAGAACATCGTGTGACAACAAACCGAAACAACCTCGGGCTCGCACAAGCTGGTCTGACGACATGATCGAGAAAGTGGAGAGAATTGTTTTGGGGGATCGCCGAATGACTGTTGAACAGATCGCCTCCAGAGTTGGCATTTCTGTGGGTTCTGTACACACAATCCTGCACGACGACCTGAAAATGCGAAAAGTGTTATCGAGGTGGGTGCCACGAATGCTGACGGACGACCACATGGCTGCCCATGTGGCATGTTGCCAAGCAATGTTGACGCGCAACGACAGCACGAATGGGACTTTCTTTTCGTCGGTTGTGACAATGGATGAGACGTGGATGCCATTTTTCAATCCAGAAACAAAGCGCCAGTCAGCTCAATGGAAGCACACAGATTCACAGCCACCAAAAAAATTTCGGGTAAACGCCAGTGCTGAAAAAATGATGATGTCCATGTTCTGGGACAGCGAGGGCGTAATCCTTGCCCATTGCGTTCCAAAGGGCACTACGGTAACAGGTGCATCCTACGAAAATGTTTTGAAGAACAAATTCCTTCCTGCACTGCAGCAAAAACGTCCGGGAAGGGCTGTGCGTGTGCTGTTTCACCAAGACAACGCACCCGCACATCGAGCTAACGTTACGCAACAGTTTCTTCGTGATAACAACTTTGAAGTGATTCCTCATGCTCCCTACTCACCTGACCTGGCTCCTAGTGACTTTTTCCAACAATGAAAGACACTCTCCGTGGCCACACATTCATCAGCCGTGCTGCTATTGCCTCAGCGATTTTCCAGTGGTCAAGACAGAATCCTAAAGAAGCCTTCGCCGCTGCCATGGAATCATGGCGTCAGCGTTGTGAAAAATGTGTACGTCTGCAGGACGATTGCGTCGAGATGTAACGCCAGTTTCACCGATTTCGGGTGAGTAGTTAATTAGAAAAAAAAAATCGGTGGCTTTAGAACTTGAATGCACCTCGTAAAGGCAAATCGCCGGCCGTCCCCTAGTGCCTGACACAGACGTCGAAAGCATCTGCCATTTTTTCAGAAGGAGTTCGTAGAAATCCGTTCGCCGTACAGCTCGACAGCTCAACATTCATCAAAAAACAAAATGCATTGTATATGTTTCTTAATTTCAGAAATGTAGAGGAGCCAGATCGGATGATTTTTACAGAAAAATGTACGTATATCTTTGACAAAAAGATGTACTTTTTTGAGGAAATATAGCCGCCAGGTTGAGATGGGCGCCACTGTAAAATGTGGCAGTGAAAGTATAGGCGGTAAATAACATGATGCAGTCAGCAGGCATATACTTTATTCAGTAAAACGAAAAACCAGTCCAGGTTGCAATTTTTTTCCTTTTTCTTCATTCGATGACCAGTTTTGGGCCTAACAGTGTCGAAAAATGGTATTTCCAAAGATAACAAAAATGTGCAATGAAGTTTTACAGTGCATACAGAGTTGACATTTTCATGATGATTTAAAAATGGGTCTCGGCCCGAGGCGAGTCACCAAATGAACAAAAAGTAAAAAAAATGCAATTTCGATTGATTTTTCATTCTACTGATTGACAGAAGTTGCCGACCCAAGCTTCTCCAGAAATCTGGAAGTTCGTATGTAATTTATTTCCTGTATTTTTTGGTTAATTATGTATGTAAATGTGCAGAAAAATGAAAAAAAGAAAACAGAAACATTAGAAACTACGATATCATATGCATATAATCCCCGTTCACTTCCTCGTACATGAGAATTACTAGTTCTGCACGTGGCGCCGCTGCTGCCACTTCGGTCCACAATGGCGACCGCCGCCAACTTGGCAGTCCGTCCTTTATTTAGGGCTTTAACAGAAAAAAAGCTAACAGTCCTTTGATGTACTTCAAAGCTAACAGCGCCATCCACTGGTTCTGTGGTTTACTATGCCGCGATGTTCGTGTCGCTATGGTAAGCATCCTAACAACAATGCTCAGTAGACTCCTAAAACTTCAACTTACGATTCTTTGTTTCGTATTTTGATTTTGATGAAATAAAGCCTATACCCCGCACCATGCTGTGCTCAAGGTAGCTGTGAAACACCCATAAAAAATCGTCTGTTAGTTCTAGAGATAAGCGCATTAGAACAGACAAACAGCACTGTCTTACAGTTTTATTATAAGTATAGACCAGGCCCGTTCGCCGATCTGCTCCAAGGAGCTGGCTCTCGCTCACGCCTCAGCAGTGAGCAACCGGCCGACTCACGGCGGGTAAATGGTAGGGGAGCAGGAATCTCAAGGCAGCTCGGCACGAGAAACTGTCGTCAACAAGTCTTCTACGACCGCCAGTCTTAATACTACAGAGACGTATCGCTTCACGGTGGCTAATTAATGACTTCCGCGTCAGATTTATTGCTCAACATTGTTGCATTGATAACAAGTGACAATGAAATGAAACATAGACTTTTTTTAGCTGCTGAGACGAAAGAACATGGGGCAGCTAAGTACGGAACATGGAACTTCTTACGAGAGATGTAGGCCTATGATGAGCCGGCCGAGGTGGCCGAGCGGTTCTAGGCGCTACAGTCTGGAGCCGCGCGACCGCTACGGTCGCAGGTTCGAATCCTGTCTCGGGCATGGGTGTGTGTGATGTCTTTAGTTTACTTAAGTTTAAGTAGTTCTAAGTTCTAGTGGACCGATGGCCTCAGAAGTTAAGTACCATAGCGCTCAGATCCATTTGAAGCATTTTGAGCCTGATGATGAGTTTCGTTATTGGTTGAAGATAAAACTTGCATTGCTTGTATTTCGTTGCTATTTTATTCTCACGCTAACCATAGAAACACTGGATGTCAATGAATACTGCTTGTTTAGCTTTTCACGAAAGCAGCAATTTATTGTATTATTTTCTGAGCACTACTTTCGAAGACGAGCTTTTAAGTCTGACAATCAGCGTTTGTAGGTCGATTTGTCCACTGCGGAAACTCGTAGCTCTCACAAAAATGTTCCTGCAAACTTGGCAAGTGATCAACACTTATTTCATTATGAAATTTTTCACGTAACTATACGTCACTGTGCAGGTCTGTAAGTTCTTACAGTAGTTATTATACTGAAATAAATGAGATGACAATCACCAAAATACGTTCTATGTATAGATAGTGCCACAATTCACCCATTACACAAAAATCATTTTCATGATTCATCGTCTAATTCATGCCCACTGGCACAATTCTTTTCTCGAATTAATCGCTTCGTCTTTTCCCAGATAATGACTATCACTAACCTCATCTTCATTCTTTACATCTCCTTCCTGCTCGGACATGTCGTGGTCACTGACAATAACAGCATCTTCTTCACATCCACCATTAAAATCAACTGTCCCATCATCAAGTACGTCGTCCATCTATGCTCACACTAGTCCCCGTTCGGGCCTATAAGGATCCAACTAAACAATATTTACTCTTACAAGGGGACCCTCCATACTATAAATCATGGATTTTGATGCTTTTCAAATTTTTTGTACAGGTACTTACCCCGAGTACCTGGCTATCCGGTTTTTTAGCGATGGGCCTTGGTTTTTGGGAAAATTGATTTTGAATTTCATTACGAGCTTTGTATACCTGTAACATTACATACATTGCGAGCAAGTCAGTGTAGCGTAGCAGTAAAGATTCATGGCTACCGCGCTGGAGGTACCATGTTCGAATCATGCTTATGTACATTTTTTATTATAATATCGACCGAATTTTTCATTTTTATTTCAAGGAAAAACCAACAAGCAGTGTAAGGTGTGCGAAATTATTAATATATATTCAGTTATTAATTTTTTCAAATATTCATTCCGTTTGTGGTGCGCATCATATTTTCCCAATTCATCTCCTTCGTTGAAATGTATCAATTCATAATCAATAATGATCTGTCTTTCGGCCAACAGATCCTGTATTTCGATACATATCTCATCGCCAATTGCAACGAAATTGTCAGAGACCACGCTAGGCGGTGTATTTATTGCGAGATTCGAATCGAAGAGCAGATTTTCGGCCCATTTAATGGCATTTGTGATTTCGCCTTTTGATTCTTCGTTCAACTCATCTACTTGTGGATCTTCTTCTGGCTGCACTACTGCAGAAACACTTGGTTCATCCATTTCACAGAATTTTTCTAACACGCGGCACTAGAGACGCTTTGCAAGCAACTGACGCTGTAGTCAGATGCGGAAGTAAAGGAATGCAACTCGCATCCTCATTGGCCTAGGAGCTGGGGATCCCGTTACGGCTAACGGTATTCGCGGGAGAGGGGACGATAATGGGCGGAGATCGATTACAGGTAATACAAGAAGCGACTGTTGGTCGAACATTTGGAACTCCAACTGTGAACTACAAACGGAATGAATGTTTGAAGAAATTAATAACTGAATATATTGCTCAAAGCACTATGGGACTCAACTGCTGTGGTCATCAGTCCTCTAGAACTTAGAACTACTTAAACCTAACTAACCTAAGGACATCACACACATCCATGCCCGAGGCAGGATTCGAACCTGCGACCGTAGCAGTCGCACGGTTCCGGAATGCGCGCCTAGAACCGCGAGACCACCGCGGCCGGCACTGAACATATCTTTATAATTTCGCACACCTTACACTGTTGTTGATATTCTTTGAAATAAAATTGAAAAATTCGGTCGAATTTGAAGAAAAAAAGTACATGAGCAGGGTTCAAACACGGTACCGCCCGCCAGCACGGTAGGCGTGAACCTTTACCGCTGCGATACGCTGGCTCGCTAGCAATACACGTCACGTTACGGATATGCAAAACGCACAATGAATTTCAAAATCTGTGTTCTCAAAAACCAAGGCCACTCGCTAAAAAACCGAATAGCCAGGTACACAGGTTCAAAATGGTTCAAATGTCTCTGAGCACTATGGGACTTAACATCTGAGGTCATCAGTCCCCTACAACTTAGAACTATTTAAACCTAACTAACCTAAGGACATCACACACATCCATGCCCGAGGCAGGATTTGAACCTGTGCCGTAGCGGTGGCGCAGTTCCAGACCGCTCGGCCACACCGGCCGGCCCAAGTACTCAGGGTAAGTGCCCCTACAACATATTTGAAGCGCATCAAAATCCGTGATTTGCAGTATGGAGGGTCCCCTTGGTAGTTATTATATCATACCTTATACAAAAAATGCAAAAAAAATGCAATAAAATAGCTACCTTGATTTTTTCGTCTTGTGGAACGTGAGTGGTGTGTTGGGGTTTCACAAACTACTCGCTAAGACTTGCTCTACAGCGCCTCGCGGAGTTCTATGCACAACCAAAGTTGGAAAGTACACTCTACAGACATATCGTTGCAGCTACCTTGAAGTGCAATGTTGGGTGACGTGTCATCTGTAGAAAATCGTCATTACGGGGCATATTACATCCTCACACGCCACTGCCGGGTTAAGCATGTACGCTTGAGTCTAAGGCTACGCGCTACGGTCGCAGGTTCGAATCCTGCCTCGGGCATGGACGTGTGTGCTGTCTTTAGGTTGGTTAGGTTTAAGTAGTTCTAAGTTCTAGGGGACTGATGACCTCAGACGTTAAGTCCCATAGTGCTCAGAGCCATTTGAACCATCTAAGGCTACGACAAACTTATCAACGGTCATTTCTGTGAAAACAGCTCACAGTTTGCAATTTCTTCTAAGGATCCCATTTTACCGCGAGCGCTCACTACCCAGGCGGCGAGCGAACGTGAACGCACCAACTCGCCTAGCTGCCTTCAGAACAGCCCTGGTATGGACTGCTCACCTCGCATACGTTCAGTTTCCCTTCCTTGTGTGGCGACCTTGCTGGGAACTAGATACAATGGGGTCTAGAGTGTCCGTGCCCAGCCCGGAAGAGCACTGTACCGCAGCCGAGATCTTCCGGCTGTCACTTGATCGATGTGTCCGCCTCGAGCGAGGCGCATAGCTGCCGTGGCGTCTTTAGATATCGCGAACCCTGCTGGCTCCCCTTGCAGCCCGCGGCGTCCCCTCGGTAAGTTTCGCGAAGGGTGCTGCCGCGCTTGCGCTCTGTCGCAGGGTGTGGCACCAGGCCCCGACAATACAAGACTTCTTATTATTACTGGCTTACCTTCAAGGGACGCTCTTCGCTACTGAACCTACATTCTTCCGTCAATCAACTTTCACTTTTTGGGTTAGAATTCTTACGAGTCCCACACACGAACGGACGATTGCAGCAATCCGCAGCTACGTAACTACTTCGCAAGCCACTGTAAAGCGCATAGCGGAGGGTAGTTCGCCCAAATATTATCGATTTTCTTTACTATTCATTCGCGTATTGAACGAGGAAACAGCGACAGTGTATATGCCTGTTCAAGATCCCCAGTCTCTCTCATTTTCATCGTCCCTACACGAGATTTACGATGGTGGCAGTCGGCAGGAGTGGCTGTGCGGTTCTAGCCGCTACAGTCTGGAACCGAGCGACCGCTACGGCGCAGATTCGAATCCTGCCTCGGGCATTGATGTGTGTGATGTCCTTAGGTTAGTTAGGTTTAATTAGTTCTAAGTTCAGGCGACTGATGACCTCAGAAGTTAAGTCGCATAGTGCTCAGAGCCATTTGAACCTTTTTTTTATGGTGGCAGCAGAATTTTCTCACAGCCCTCTTCAAATACAAGGTCTCTGAATTTAACCCTGCAGCGGTCGCGTTCTACACAGAAACATAACTAGTTGCACGGATATGCGAGTATTTAGAAAGCATCGGTCCTGCAAAACGCAACTCGCCCTTTTTTCACACGATATCTTGTGAACCATGGATGAAGGGTATCAGACGGATTCCATATTCCTTGACTTTCGGAATGTGTTTGACTCGGTGCCCCACTGCAGACTCCTAAGGTACGAGCATATGGGAATGGTTCCCAAGTATGTGAGTGGCTCGAAGACTTCTTAAGTAATAGAACCAAATACGTTGTCCTCGATCGTGAGTGTTCATCGGAGGTGAGGCTATCAGCTGGAGTGCCCCAGGGAAGTGTGGTAGGTCCGCTGTTATTTTCTGTCTATACAAATGATTTTTTGGATAGGGTGGATAGCAATGTGCGGCTGTTTGCTGATAATGCTGTGGTGTACGGGAAGGTGTCGTCGTTGAGTGACTGTATGAGGATAAAAGATGACTTGGGCAGGATTTGTGATTGGTGTAAAGCTAACTCTAAATATAGATAAATGTAAATTAATGCAGATGAATAAGAAAACGAATCCCGTAATGTTTGAATACTCCATTAGTAGTGTAGCGCTTGACACAGTCACGTCGCTTAAATATTTGGACGTAACATTGCAGACCGATATGAAGTGGGACAAGCACGTAATGGCTGTTGTGGGGAAGACGGATAGTCGTCTTCGGTTCATTGGTGGAATCTTGGGAAGATGTGGTTCATCTGTGAAGGAGACCGCTTATAAAACACTAATACGACCTATTCTTGAGTACTGCTCGAGCGTCTGGGATCCCTATCAGGTCGGATTGAGGTAGGACATAGAAGCAGTTCAGAGGCGGACTGCTAGATTTGTTACTGGTAGGTTTCACCATCACGCGAGTGTTACGGAAATGTTTCAGGAGCTCGGGTGGGAGTCTCTGGAGGAAAAGAGTCGTTCTTTTCGCGAATCGCTACTGAGGAAATTTAGAGAACGGGCATTTGAGGCTGACTGCAGTACAATTTTACTGCCGCCAACTTATATTTCGCGGAATGACCACAAAGATAAGATAAAAGAGATTAGGGCTCGTACAGAGGCATATAGGCACTCATTTTTCCTTCGTTCTGCTTGGGAGTGGAACAGGGAGAGAAGATGCTAGTTGTGGTACGAGGTACCCTCCGCCACGCTCTGTATGGTGGATAGCGGAGTATGTATGTAGATGTAGATATCTCAACACAAACAATAGGTTTGAACAAAATTTTATTGAGTGTCTTATGTGTTACCCATTGTATTGTATTTTATGTTAACCTGGAACCTAGAAACGACGGAGAGGCTACGTCCCCGTCACAGCCGCAAATGGTCCACAAACCTACGACGACTACCGCAGTCCACTTAACCCTTCTGCCGCCCCACACCGTACCCAGGGCTACTGTGCGGTTCGGCCCCCGGTGGACCCACCAGGGAATGTCTCACACCACACGAGTGTAGCTACTATGTTTGTGTGGTAGAGTAATGGTGGTGTACGCGTACGTGGATAACTTGTTTGCGCAGCAATCACCGACATATTGTAACTGAGGCGAAATAAGGGAAACCATCGCACATTCGCCGAGGCAGATGGAAAACCGCCTAAAAACATCCACAGACTGGTCGGCTCACCTGACCTCGACACAAGTCCGCCCGGCGGATTCGGGCCAGGGCCAGGCGCTCCTTCCCAGTCCGGAAGTACGAAACATGAGATGTAGCCCTATGGTGTACGAGAGCTGTAGCCCTATGAGGAGCCGGCCGGTGTGGCCGAGCGGTTCTAGGCGCTTCTGTCTGGAACCGCGCGACCGCTACCGTCGCAGGTTCGAATCTTGCCTCGGGCATGGATGTGTGTGATGTCCTTAGTTAGGTTTAAGTAGTTCTGAGTTCTAGGGGACTGATGACCTCAGATGTTAAGTCACATAGTACTCAGAGCCATTTGAACCATTTGAAAATGTGAAATCTTGCGTTCGTAAATAGCCGGTGTAACCGCAAGAATGTTGAATGCAAACATGCATTGTGTTGTACGGGTGCCGGATGTCAGTTTGTGCGATGGAGTTCCATGTCTGTTGCACTTGGTCGGTCAATACAGGCGCAGTTAATGGTGTTAATGGCTAATGCTGTAGTTATCATCTTATTATGTCCCATACGTGCAATATTAGAGACAGATCTGGTGTTCGAGCAGGCCAAGGCAACATCGGCACTCTGTGGAGCATGTTGCGTTACAACATCGGTATGTGGGCGAGCGTTATCCTTTTGGAAAACACCCGCTGGGTTGCTGATGATGAATGACAGCACAACAGGTCCAATCGCGAGACTGACGTACATTTTGCTATCAGGGTGCGTGCGATAACAACAAGAGTGCTCCCGCTGTCATACGAAATCGCACGACAGACCATAACTCCAAGAGTAGGTACAGTGTACCAGCTAGCAGGCAGGTTGGTTGCTGGCCCTTAACTGCCCTCTTTCTAACCAACAAACGTCTACTCTGGCACCGAGGAAGAGCCAGTTTCCATCAGAAAAAACAACAACAGACTTCCACTCCGCCCTCCAATGAACCCTCAATTGACACCACTGAAGTCGCAAACGGTGGTGATTTGGCGTCAGTGGAATGCACGCTACAGGGCGTATGGTTCGGAGCTGTCCCTGAAGTAACCGATTAGTAACAGTTCGTTGTGTCACTGTGATGCTAACAGCTGCAGAGATTGCTGCTGCGGATGCAGTACGACGCCTCACAGCTTACGCCTAACAAGATGGTCTTCTCTCCCGTAGTGCCGTCTGGAGCCCAAACTTCTTGCGACCGTACAATCTAGTGACCACCGCTGCTGGCAGTCATGTACAGTGGCCACACTCCTGTGAAGTCATTCTGCAATATCGCTGAAGGAATATCTAGCATCCAGTAGCCCTATTACACGACCTCGTTCAAACTCAGTGCATCTTCGTCACCTTAAAGGCGTTCTTGACTATCAGCAACTCACCACGTCCCATGTCAAAGGTGACTAACATTCACGATCGCCATAATGAGTGTTTAAAGCAAACATGATTTCCGTCCTCACAGTGAAGCAACTAGCGTCACTCTTAGAGGACTTGCGCAAAATCTGAGTAGAGATCATCTTCCAGATGTAGGGAAACACCTACCAACTTTCATTTACGTCGCACACCACGTTCTTAGTGTTGCGATTTTTTCGCGTCAGTTGTTGATGCTGTGGTCATCAGTCCTGAGACTAGTTTGATACAGCTCTCCATGCTATTCTAACCTGTGCAAGCTGCTTCATCTCCCAGTACGTACTGCAGCCTACATCCTTCTGAGTTTGCTTAGTGTATTCATCTCTTGGTCTCTCTCTACGATTTTTACCCTCCACGCTGCCCTCCAATACTAAATTGGTGATCCCTTGATGCCTCAGAATATGCCCTACCAACCGATCCCTTCTTCTAGTCAAGTTGCGCCACAAACTCCTCTTCTCCCCAATCCTATTCAGTACCTCCTCATTAGTTATATGATCTACCCATCTAATCTTCAGCATTCTTCTGTAGCACCACATTTCGAAAGCTTCTATTCTCTTCTTGTCCAAACTATTTATCGTCCATGCTTCACTTCCATACATGACTACACTCCATACAAATACTTTCAGAAACGACTCCCTGACACTTAAATCTATACTCGATGTTAACAAATTTTTCTTCTTCAGAAACGCTTTCCTTGCCATTGCCAGTCTACATTTTATATCCTCTCTACTTCCACCATCATCAGTTATTTTGCTCCCTAAATAGCAAAATTTCTTTACTACTTTAAGTGTCTCATTTCCTAATCTAATTCCCTCAGCATCACCACACTTAATTCGACTACATTCCATTATCCTCGTTTTGCTTTTGTTGATGTTCATCTTATATCTTCCTTTCAAGACACTGTCCATTCCGTACAACTGCTCTTCCATGTCCTTTGCTGTCTCTGACAGAATTACAATGTCATCGGCAAATTTTAAATTTTTATTTCTTCTCCATAGATTTTAATACCTACTCCTAATTTTTATTTTGTTTCCTTTACTGCTTGCTCAATATACAGATTGAATAACATCGGGGAGAGGCTACAACCCTGTCTCACTCCTTTCCCAACCACTACTTCCCTTTCATGCCCCTCGACTCTTATGACTACCATCTGGTTTCTGTACAAATTGTAAATAGCCTTTCGCACCCTGTATTTTACCCTGCCACCTTTAGAATTTGAAAGAGAGTGTTCCAATCAACATTGTCAAAAGCTTTCTCTATGTCTACAAATGCTAGAAACATAGGTTTGCCTTTTCTTAATTTAGGTTCTAAGATAAGCCTTAGGGTCAGTATTGCCTCACGTGTTCCAACATTTCTACGGAATCCAATCCCAACTGATCTTCCCTGAGGTCGGCTTCTACCAGTTTTTTCATTCATCTGTAAAGAATTGGCGTTAGTACTTTGCAGCCGTGCCCGTCAGTGTCGAACGTAAAACTGTAATAACTTAATAATTATGACTTACGCCCTTAAATACGATTCGTATCTCTATGAGCTGAAAAACATATGCTTATAATAATTTTTTTAAGCAAAGGAGAAGGCTTAAAACAGTAGTAATCTCACATCTAGACATCTCCAACCGGTGACCGTCCCTGCAAACTTAAAAAAGGCCACCCTCGTAATATGTTTGGATGTTCCTTTAGTAAGAGGGCCAGAACAGCAGTCGTGTGGCAGATGGTGTGGTAGCTCTTTGTGGCCACATTTGGCAACACTGAGGGACCGTTCCTTTCGGGGGCGGAGGCGGCGGCGCCAAGATAGCACCCCCACAGCTTTCCAGCTTTCCTCCCCTGCTGCTCGCAAGCGCACCCGCCCACGCCTCTGCGGGGACTTAGAGCCGCAGCAATCTGCCGACTCGCGCCACGCATAAACAAAATTATGTAAAACAGGCCGACAGCCAACTGCCGATACGCGCCGTAAGCCGCGCCTCGCACGCCCGCAATCGCGGCAAGGCTGACAAATACACGCTCTTATAACCAGGTACACTCCCTCACCAAAAAGAGGAGCTAGCGCAAACAGAACGGACGCACGGATAAATATACACTCCATTTGCTCAGAGGCAGAAAAAAAGCTATAATACATTTCAGAATGAGATTTTCACTCTGCAGCGGAGTCTGTGCTGATATGGAACTTCCTGGCAGATTAAAACTGTGTGCCGGACCGAGACTCGAACTCGGGACCTTCACCTTTCGCGGGCAAGTTTTAGTCTGCGAGGAAGTTTCATATCAGCGCACACTCCGATGCAGAGTGAAAATCTCATTCTGGTAACATCACCCAGGCTGTGGCTAAGCCATGTCTCCGCAATATCCTTTCTGCCAGGAGTGCTAGTTCTGCAGGGTTCGCAGGAGAGCTTCTGTAAAGCTTGGAGTGTAGGAGTCGAGATACTGGTTTTATAATACATTTGTTTATTAAATATACAGGTCATATGACTCTTTACGAAGGGTAAACGTAACAGAACAGGAAGACACATGTGATTTCCTCTACGAACAAATACGAGATTAGTATGCCGTTATGAACCAATAAGGGATAACTACTACGGAGTACTTGTGGAGGAATGCAGGTCATAATTATCTTGTCTCTAGAACAAATAATGAATTGGCATCTACCTTTCTCCTGTTACACGGTGCTTAGTCTCCATTATTTATCCATGATATCAGTGGCTGAGTTTAGGAGACGAGATAGGGGTTTTATAATACATTTGTTTACTAAATATGCAGGTCATAGGACTCTTTACGAAGGGTAAAAGTAACGGAACAGGAAGACACATGTGTATTCCGCTACGAATCAATACGAGATTAGTATGCCGCTATGAACCAATAAGGGATAACTACTACGGAGTAATTGTGGAGGAATGCAGGTCATAATTATCTTGCCTGTAGAAGAAATAATCAATTGGCATCTACCTTTCTCCTGTTACTCGGTACTTAGTCTCTTTTATTTATCCATGATTTCAGTGGCTGAGTTTTTATAATTTATTGTATTCCAACAACCGTTTCGGATATTCACATATCTTCAATTACAGTAATCCATACTAATATTACAAATGCAAAGGAGTGCTTGTCTGTTACCTTTTCACGACTAAACCGCTAAACCGATTTTGATAGAAACTAGTTTGAACCCCGAGGAAGAACGTAGTCTACTTTAAAAAAAATAGAAAAAGTAAAAAAAATCGATCCCTACGAGAGTGGAATAGGGAACAGAACATCTATTTTGTATGAGTGAACAGAAACCACGTTAAAAATTGTGAAATGAGTTGCACAATGTGCACATTAGATAACTATCCAAGCCCCCCCCACACCTAGGCAACGACTGCCTAAGAAGATGCAGACACATGAGGGCAGCTGACGTCATTGCATGTCCAATAGCTTGTTTACTCACCATCACTCGTAATAAGAAAACTACTGAATACGAATGTAGAAATACATGGCAGCTTGCACAATCATATTTTCACAATTATTATGTTCCTGAACTTGTTTACATTCTCATACCTGGATTTTTTTCTGATTTCGACTCAAAGGTGTTTTTTAGCTTAGACTATGTTTCTTATTTTCGATATTTTTATGTAGGTCGCATTTTTATTACTGGGACCCAGCACGCTGTGTAGTACGATATTTCTCCCTTTTATACTAATTCTGTCAGCTAACATGTATTCGAGCAGATAGGACATTAGGTATATATAGACACACTGGTTTTATGACAAAGGTGTAATCGTCAATTTTGATATTTATGGAAGAGCATTTTCTTAGATTTGAAGCACTGTTTGCAGTTCGTAGATTATAAATGCTAGATACAGTGATGTCATTGAAGTGACTTCATCAATCTGAGTTGCCACTGTTATGTCAGGACTGTTACATCGTTTAGTTTTAACGATTGTTTTGCTGCTGCAATAGCAAATTTTGAACTTTTCGTTTTATACAATAGAAAAACAGAGGTAAGATAATCTGCAGTATCCAGGAAAGTCTTTCATTAATAATCGATGCTGCTGTCCTAACTTCTGGTAGAGTGTTTCGGCGACCTCATCACGCATTTTCAAGTATTCTGTCGCTACCAAGGATTTACATCTAGATGTAGTGTGGGGCGTGGGCTCCGTTTGATTCGCATACGTCTTGTAGCTATTCCTTGCTTCTTCCAGTAGTTCCTCGTCGTAATGACCTCTCTTGTATCACTGTCTAATATTGTTACTTATTTATTTATTCGAGTAACGCTTTTGGAACTTCGGTTCTGCTTCTTTGTGTTTAATTTTCGTTGCTCCCAGACTTCCTACATCCTTCGAGGATGTTTTTCTTCGTGGGTCCTTTTCAGACTTTTGCAGGCCTCTTTCTTTGCTGAAATCCTGCCTTTTGTATTGCTTTTCTGTTTTTCATATCTTTGTCAATTTCAGCGAATTACATGGGTTTGTATTTTTGCTCAGTAAGTAGAAGATCTGATCGATTAGTCTCTTATTACCAATTTCGTGTATGTTGGCATAAAACTGTAGTCTTCTTTTCCTCATAACATCAGTTAGCTTTTCCATTTTCAAACACATAACTGTGTTTGATCTTAATCCCCACACAGCATTACTATTACTTCCAGGTCACAGTACTGTTCCTAGCATTCTTCTTTCAACTTTTTCCACTTTTTTGATACACCTAAATCTCGTTAACTTAAGTGTTTCTGCTGCATACAGTGTTTCGGTTCTGCTTCTTTGTATTTAATTTTCGTTGCTCCCAGACGTCCTCCATCCTTCGAGACTGTTGGACGAGCAGTTAAACGGAATGAACAGTGTCTTGAAAGGAGGGTATAAGATGAACATCAACAAAAGCAAAACGAGGATAATGGAATGTAGTTGAATTAAGTCGGGTGATGCTGAGGGAATTAGATTAGGAAATGAGACATTTAAAGTAGTAAAGGATTTTTTATATTTGGGGAGCAAAATCACTGATGATGGTCGGAGTAGAGAGGATATAAAATGTAGACTGGGAATGGCAAGGAAAGCATTTCTGAAGAAGAGAAATTTGTTAACATCGAGTATAGACTTAAGTGTCAGGGAGTCGTTTCTGAAAGTATTTGTATGGAGTGTAGCCATGTATGGAAGTGAAACATGGTCGATAAATAGTTTAGACAAGAAGAGAATAGAAGCTTTCGAAATGTGGTGCTACAGAAGAATGCTGAAGATTAGATGGGTAGATCACATAACTAGTGAGGAAGTATTGAATAGAATTGGGGAGAAGAGTAATTTGTGGCGCAACTTGACTAGAAGAAGGGATCGGTTGATAGGGCATATTCTGAGGCATCAAGGGATCACCAATTTAGTATTGGAGGGCAGCGTGGAGGGTAAAAATCGTAGAGGGAGACCAAGAGATGAATACACTAAGCAGATTCAGAAGGATCTAGGCTGCAGTAGGTACCAGAAGATGAAGAAGCTTGCACAGGATAGAGCAGCATGGATAGCTGAATCAAAGCAGTCTCAGGACTGAAGACCACAACAACAACAACAACAGTGTTTCGGGCTTTACCAATGTTTCTTAGTGTCTTGATTTTGTGCCTCACGACAAAGCTCTTTTAGGTATATGTGTTTTTTGTCACGTAGAATGCACTTTCTGTTTCATTAACTCTCAATTTCTATAGCTATTTTTTCCTTTACTTTGCTTTTTATCCATTCCCCGAGGCATTTAAAACAGTTTATTTTAGATACTGTTGTGCATAACTGATATCAGGAAGTGCGTTTCTTCAAATGATATTTCTAGTCCTATTGATTGTTTTGGTGGTTCTGTGATTTGTTGGTTGCCACGTCCAGTGAGTCAGTAGCTAATGGTATGTTATCTGCAAAAGCTACACCTTTAGCATTTATGTAGTTCTTTCCTTCTTTCACTATCTTGTCTAATGCATAGTTGAAAAGTGCAGATAATATGCCATTTCCCCGTCTCACTCCTGGTTTAATTTCAAAAGGTTTTGACAATTCTATGATAAATTTTACTTTCAGTGTTGTATTCCTACTTTTAATTACATTGTTCTGCAAAGGAAATTTTTTAAATATGGGAATAAGTGTTTCCAAAGCATTTTTGCACAGGGAATTCAAAACTGAAATCAGAAATTCCCCAACAGGCACAATTTTTTAGTTACATTAAAATATATAATTTAACTTCCAGAAAAAAATACAGTCTCTAAACAAGGTTAAACCGACTAAAAGTAGTTGGCAACATCAACTCTTACATTTAACATCCTTTAATATCCAAATTTGGTACCAACCTGTGTTCAGTATTGTCTTGTTAGGCTAATTCTAGCCCTTTTTAGTGTTTATTTAGGCACAAGAAATTATACATTTAACACTGCTGACATAATGACTTAGCAATTGTAATTTAATTGCGAACATTTGATGTGGTGACTTTCAGGTTATGTCTTTGCCATTATCATGAGTCCGGCCTTGGTATTAGTGTTTCTGAACCTCTGCTACATTCTGTAATGCACAGGTCATTCATAGAGATTGAGAACTGAGTCTGTGTTAGCCCAGTTAAAATATTTTAGCTATCATGTAAGTATATATTCCTCTATCTACATCAATGCACCTATTAATCTGACTGGTGTTGAGAAAACTCTCTGAATGGAATCTTCCCTTTTTTCAAGAAAAACTCATTGCCTTACAGAAATAGAACCAGACAGCTTCCAGCTTTGCGGAATTCAGTTTGTAATTTTACAGACTCTTCTGTTGTATCAAGCATGGTTGTTTATTCTCCTTGGTACATGTGAAATGTCCGATCATCTTATGTAGTTAAAAATATCCCGGCGTTTATTTTTATCATATCTTTTTCACACACTTTTTTCTTCCAAGGAAATATTTCGTTTCAAAACATGCCGGAAGAATCCAAGACTCTTTCTGTTTCGTCTGCGGAGAGCACACATTTGAAAGGCATAAGAAGGAAAAATTCGCCCATCATAAAGGAGCCTTACAAGCACTACTTTAGACTGAAACTTGGACACCAAGAAAAGAACTGGACACCACATGAGTGGCGTGCGAGTTGTTGTGCAAAAGTAACGAGTTGATGAAACGGTAAAAATTCCATGTTGTTTGCAGCACCCATGTCTTGGAGAGAGCAAAAAGATCATGACTGTTACTCTTGTCCCATAAATGTCATAGGCTTTACATGCAGAAAGTCAAAGAGACACATAGTTTACTCAAATTGGTTTCTGTGCCAGCCTGCTCTATGTACAATGCTGGATGTATTGAGTAGTATGTTTATTGGTTGAAATATGTCCCCAACAACGTTTAGAAACATTAGACTTTAATACGAACTTCCAGCATGCTGGAATAGCTGTGGGTCAGGAACTTCTGTTCATTAGTACAACAAAAACCATCCAAAGCTGCAACTTTCACTTCTTCTACTCACTCGACGACTAGTTTTGGACCAGGACCCATTTTCAAATAATCGTAACAGTAAAAAATGTTATTTCCCAAAATGTAAAAACCATCTGTAAGCGTCGTAACTGTCAGTTTGCACATTTTTGCCATGGTTTTTGCATTTTCAGAAATACAGTTTTTGACTATGTAACGATGATTTGAAAATGGGTCCCGGCCCGAAACTAGTCACCAAGTGAATAAAAGAAGAAATTTGACACTCTGGTTAGTTTTTCATTGTACTGGATAAAGTTTAATTTTTTTAATACAGTAAACAAACCCCAGGTACTCAAAAACTGTGCCTGATAGAATAAGATCCAAAAATAGATTCGAATTCAGCTCACTGATTTCCATAATAACCACAACTAATATCCCCTGAAAAAAAGTTTCTTTTGTACATAAATAAATATTATATTATTTTATTATCAAGTCCTAATTTCTTTATAATGTCGATTAATGTGTTTCTATCAATTGGATCATCCATTTTTAAATCTACTAAAATTATCACATATTTCAAATTTTTTATTTTCCTTGTTTCTATTATGTTCTTTACGTTTAGTATTTGCTCTGCACAAGACCCTCCATTTCTAAATCCTGCTTGATATTCTTCTGCTTGTGGGTCGAATATTCCCTTAAAGGTGCCATTGATAAGATCTTATATGTCATAGGCCAGAGGGGATCCCTTTATAATAGTTTGGATTATTATTATTATTGTTATTGTTATCATCCATGTTTGGGTCCTAATGGTCCATGTGATTTTCCAAAGGGCACTTTTAGAGTTTTACTGTAGTTTTCCTTAGTGCCTACACTACATTCATTGTCCCCTTTTCCACTCGTTAGTTCTAGGTTTCAATCTTGAAATATGTCCATAAAATTTTAGTCTGAATTTTTTCATATCCAATTCGGACATGAAAATTTTCGTTACCTCTTTTGGATTTCATCGGTCTCTCTCTTCCTGTTTAAAATTACCTTAAACCTTCTCTAAAACTCAGCATTTATCTTAGAAACAGCTCTTTTCCTCTCATCTAAGCATTTGACTCCAGTTGTTTTTCTGTCCCTTTCACTTTTCTGAAAAACTATTGAACTTCTCCTCCGGTCTGAATTTGTCTGTCTTGAATAGGAACTCCTGATCAGTCTGCATTTCTTCCCAGTCCTTTTTTATTTTGGCTCCTCACTCATTTTGTTTGTCTGTTTTCGTGTTTTGGGACAATGTGTGGACCTTCTCTGATAATCTTGTTTTCCTTCATTCTCTCTAGATGTCCAAGACCGTGTAACGAATTCTTTCCTGATCTCATCTATTATTTTGGGACAGAACGACTAAATTTCCTTACTTGATCTCAAAACCCAGTTACCATCTTTGTTCTTGAATGGATCTAAATTTTTAGCAAGGTTCTTCTCTCTTTCTTTTCTAAATCTTCTAACATCATTTTGTATACATCTAAAAGTAGTTTTTCCGAACCATAGTGGACTTCTTCTTTTACAACTGCATTATAGTGTCTTAATTTTACACCTTTAGAAAAATATATTTCATAGTATAGATTTCTCACTCCCAAGTACTTCCTTTCTGTTGTTTCAATTCTGATATAAACTGAGTCTGTTTCATTTTTAATCTTCATATTTTCACCAAGAAATTTAAAGTTGTGTGTTTTATAGACGTTCTCATACGGGCTGTGTTCACAAAATTCCGGAACTTTGTCCACGACATTTTTGTACGCTTACCTTTTACGTATAGTGCGTGGCTCTTTCGAAATATTCTCCTCCTCAACGCCATTTCCACTTCCGAAAGCAGCCTTGGTATACCTGTTGCGCGAAGCGTCCTCTGCGAATTTTCTTCTATCTCGTCTATCAAGTCTTCGTCCTTTCAGTTGGCTTTCCAACTAAGCATTTCCACAGGAGCAGGTGTGGAGGGTAAGGGGAATGGAGCGGCGCAATGATTTCGTGTTTTGTGCAATAGTCACGCGCCAACAGTGATGAATGAACGGTTGCGTTATCGTGAAGCAAGAACGATGAATTGTCTCGCCGCATTTCAGGCCGTTTCCTTCTCACATTTTCTCGCAGGCGTCGCAACACATCCAGATTGTACCATCAGTTAGCAGTTTGTCCCTGTGGTGTCAATTCATGATGAACTAATCCTTCAAAGTCAAAGAAAACTATCAGCGTGGCTTTGACCTGACCTGACAAGCTTTCTTCTGTCTTGGAGAATCTTTCCTGACTCAATGTGAAAATTATACCTTGGTCTCAACATCATGACCGTAGTCCCCATTTCATCACTAGTTATGATTCTCATAAGGAACATCTAGTTGTCAATTGCTCGGTCCAAAAGCCCTTCACACATTCCGAGGAGAAGATCTTTCTGGTCTTGACTCATGAGTCGTGGGACGAACTTGCCGGCAACACTGTGCATTCCAAGATGCTGTGTCAGGATTTGACGACTTGATCCAACTGAAATGTTACATTCTTCTGCAATCTCCCGGACAGTCAGTCGTCGACTGGCACGCACAATGACGTTGACGTTGCTGACATGAGAGTCTCGGTAGATATCGAAGGACGTCCTGAACGAGGGTCGTCTTTAACTTAAGTCCGGCCATTTTTAAACTGTGTGAACCATTCGTAACACCGGTAACGGCTTAAGCACTCATCACCGTGGGCTTCCTGCATCATTTGGCGTGTCTGTGTAAAGCTTTTCTCGGGTTTCACGCAAAATGTAATGCAGACGCTTTGCTCCTCTGACTCCCCCACTTCGAAATTCGCAAACTGTGTGACACAACGATCTACTCAATACAGCACTGAACAATAACTGACAAACATACAACAATGAATGTTCCGGCAGTTACATATTAAACACAGCCATGTGCAGGGATGCCAACCGCATTTCGCTGCGACACACCATTGTCACGAAATTACGAATGTTCCGGAATTTTTTTAACAGACTTTGTACTTCGTTTTTAGATTTCTTGATGAGTTACTTTCATCGGGCTTATTACTACTACTACGTACAATTCGTGTATGGCGCAAGTTGGAATGTCAACTCTCTAAAGATGTATGGTTAGATGTCGTAGGAGTCATACACGTACTAATCCTGCAAGACAAAAACAAATTCATAAATAAATAAACGTTTGAATCAATAGCGTAATCGATGGGCAATTGAAGGAAAGGACTCTACAATTCAGTAATGAAAGTAATAGGTGTAGTGCCGGCCGGGGTGGCCGAGCGGTTCTAGGCACTACAGTCTGGAACCGCGCGACCGCCACGGTCGGAGGCTCGAACCTTGCCTCGGGCATGGATGTGTGTGATGTCCTTACGTTAGTTAGGTTTAGGTAGTTCTAAGTTCTAGGGGACCGATGACCTTAGAAGTTAAGTCCCATAGTGCTCAGAGCCATTTGAACCACTTGAAAGGCGTAGCAACTGACTTAAAAATGTCGGATTCTCTGCCGAAAGACTAGGCTGTTTTGCATGCAGGGCCAAATTTTATCCGGCACTGATTGTATCCGCGCTGGACAGCTGAGCCACGCGGCGGCCCAGCGGTGAATATCAACGCCGGCCTGTCAGCGCTCTGGAGAGGCGGCTCTTCCATCAGATGGCGTCGACACCGGCCAGCCTCACGCACCGTTACGCGCGTCACGCACCGCGGCGCAGCTGCCTGCTACCCGAAAAACGCCGCACTCTGTCCACCCGATCGCCGCCACCTTTGTGCTTCAATCTGTGGTTCGCTACTTACAAGGGAACCTCCCCATCGCACCCCCCTCAGATTTAGTTATCAGTTGGCACAGTGGATAGCCCTTGAAAAACTGAACACAGATCAATCGAGAATACAGGAAAAAGTTGTGTGGAACTGTGAAAAAAATAGGCAAAATATACAAACTGAGTAGTCCATGCAGAAGATAGGCAACATCAAGGGCAGCTCGAGTTCAGGAGCGCCGTGGTCACGTGGTTAACGTAAGCACCTGCGGAACTCGAGGCCCTTAGTTCAAGTCTTCCCCCGAGTGAAAAGTTTAATTTTTTTATTTTAAGACAATTATCAAAGTTCAGGCACTCACACATAATCAACTTCGCTCTCCAAAATTCCAGCACATGTTCAGATTTGCTTGGACATATGCAGGATTTGACGGTCTACACACGGAAAAATTTGCAAACCTTAAAAACATATGCTTTGACAGAGCACAGGGAAAACTGTGCGACTGTGAAATTGTTGCATTCATTTGTTGCAGTTTATGTGACAAAGTCTTATGTTTTCATCACTTTTTTGGAGTGATTATCACATCCACAAGAAAACCTAAATCGGGCAAGGTAGAAGAATCTTTTTACCCATTCGCCAAGCGTACAAGTTAGTTGGGTCGACAACATATTCCTGTCAAGTGACGCACATGCCGTCACCTGTGTCGTATAGAATAGACGTGTGGTGGAATCGGTTGACCTATGACCTTGCGATTAAATGTTTTCATTTTCCATTGGAGAGCCACGTCCTTTCTTCTACTAATCGCGCGGTTTTGCAGTGCGGTCGCAAAACGCAGACACTAAACTTATTACATGGAACAGAGACGTCAATGAACGAACGGACAGATCATAACTTTGCGAAAATAAAGAAAGCAAACTTTTCACTTTTTTTTAATCTCATGTTGTCCGTTTTCGTTCGTTGTATGTGCTCGGGGCGGACGTAGCAAGACAGTTCGTCGTTGATCCATTAACTCAGGTTTTTTATTACAGAGGGTAGTTAACCTTCTGACCGAAGACGCTGAGTTACCGTGCCGGCAGATCGACAGAAGACTTGAACCATGCACTTCTCGCTCCGCAGTTGCTCACGCTAACCATGGGACCACGGCGCTCCTGACCTCACACTATCCTTGATGTTGCCTATCTTGCGCATGGGTTTTTTCATTGTACCACACAACTTCTTCCTGTTTTCTCGACTGATCTGTGTTCAATTTTTCAAGCCCTATCCACTGTGCCACCTTATAATTGAATCTGAGGGGGGGGGGGGGGGGGGGGTGCGATGGGGAGGTTCCTCTGTTACCCAACGATATCTCGTGCTACGTTACTGACTAGACGACTTGGTAGATATTATATTATTATTATATGAATATGTGGTGTTTGTCCTTTCGGACATGTCTGAAACAACAGACACCACGCTTTCATACTCGTTAATTGACTCGCTGTGATGGACATTGAATCCACAACCTTGAGTGCAGATACTCATCTACGCCCGACCTCCGGCAGGAATCCAAAATCAGCTGACATGGAGGACGTGGACAGGGGCGGCGGAGAGGTGGTGCTTGTGAGGAGTGGAGTCGGCCGCCGTACTCGCTGAGTCCGCGCGGTGCAGTTGTGAACACAGCTGCCTCGTCAGCACGAGATCCCACGTTCGAGTCCCAGTCCAGCAAACATTTTCACTCGTCGCCCCTGATTCCTCATAAAGTCCCGAAGCAAATTATTTACGAAGGGCGTTTGAAAAGTCCGTGCAAAAATAAAAAGTACTTACGTCTTTGGGGTAGACCTTTTTTATTTTTCGACATAGTCTCTTTTTTAGACTTATACACTTCTCCGACGCTCTTCTAATTTGTTGATCCCTTCCGAATAATAGGAATTGTTCAAATCTGCAATCACCTCCTCATTTGAATAAAATCTTTGTCCCGCAGCCATTTCTTCAAATTAGGGAACAAACACTAGTCCTAGGGAGGAAAACCTGGAAAATAGACGGGAATGTGAAACGAGTTGGAATCTTATTTCCATTAATTTTGCAACCACAACTGCTGAGGTGTCTGCTGGTGCATTGTCGTGATGGAAAAGGACTTTTTTGCAGTCCAATCGCCGGCGTTTTTCTTGCTGCTCGGTTTTCAAAAGGTCCAGTAACGATGAATAATATTCACTTGTAATAGTTTTACCCTTTTCCACATTGTCGATAAGGATTATCCCTTGCGAATACCAAAAGACAGTCGCCATAACCTTTCTAACCGAAGGAATGGTCTTCGCCTTTTTTGGTGCAGATTATCCCTTGGTAACCCATTGTTTAAATTGTTGTTTCGGCTCAGGAGTATAGTAATGTATCCATGTTTCATCCACAGTGACGAAACGACGCTTAAAGCTCTGCCGATTCTTCCTCAACAGCTTCATACCATCGTTGCAACACTTCACACGATTCCGTTTTTGGTCAAGCGTGAGCAATCGCGGAACCCATCTTGCCGATAGCTTTCTCATGTCCAGATGTTTATACAAAATATTATGTATCCGTTCATTCGAGATGCCCACAGCACTACCAACCTCACGCACCTTAACTCTTCTGTCATTTATCACCATATCATGGATTTTATCAATGTTTTCCGATGTCGTATCCTCCACAGAACTTCCAGGAGGTTCAGCATCACTTGTGCCCATATGGCCACTCCGAAAATTTTGAAACCACTTATGAACTGGTCTAATCGAAGGTGCAGAGTCACCGTAATGTTTATCAAGCTTCTCTTTAGTTTCCTGAGGAATTTTACCTTTTATAAAGTAATGTTTAATCACCACACGAAATTCCTTGTTTTCCATTTTTTGACAATCACTCGACTTCCTTATTCAGACGAATGCCAAACACAATGAAATAGACCAATACGGCTGAAACTTGGCGTGCGTTGTTTCCAAAGATGCTACTAACTAAACATGACCTCAATACGCCCCGGTGGTGCTATCTCTCGGACTTCGCAGGGAATTTTCAAACGCCTCTCGTAGTTCCTTTCCTTTCTCCCCCTCCACCTTCAATTTACACAAGATATAATAACATTACTAGCTTACAGCGCATGGCTTCGCCTGCGCAAGCACATAGAAATGATATTGTTAAACAGAAACAAACTACAGGAAACAATCCATGAGAGGAGGAGCAAAAAAGAAGTCACATGAATACATGGCTGGAAACTCGTTCCCGTGGACATACACATACTTCAAGGGCCTCTCACGGTGATTCCGGTTATCAGGACCAGGCAGGTGGTCCGCCAGGTGACCGTGTTGAACGTTCTCAGCAACTAAATTACCCGTCTTAAAATGCATGTAGTCCTTAAGAACTAGCCACCAAGGCGACAGTTTTGTCGCTGGTTCGTCGCACAGGCTACCAGACGCTCGGACTTCTGTTGTTCATTCTATAACGGCTAAGGCTTTCACGAGACGTGGTACCGTCAACCTTCACAACACCCACCTGCGGGCTATGGCGAATTCTCACACCAATTCAACTCAAAGTGTGGTCGGGGATTGTTGGCCTCGTAGAATCAATCATCCTTCCAATAACGCATCACAGCAGAGCATATCTCCACTTCCCATAGGTGGCCTTGCCTCCCCTGCTGTAAGGCATGTCTCTAGTGGTACGGAGGGTAATGTGGCTACAGCATGATAGTGTCCGCCGCCGGTAGCTGAGTGGTTTTCTGGCACGGTATCTCACCGTGTTCGGTCAGAGGGTTAGCTATCTTCTGTAATAAAAAAAACTGAGTGAACGGATCAATGATGAACCTGAGCGGGTGTCATCGGACGTCCACCCCGAACAAATTCAATGAACAATATAGAACAAAACTAGATTTAAAAAAGTGGTCAGCGCGAAAGAACGTCAATCCTAAGGGCCCAGGTTCGATTCCCGACAGGGTCGGAGATTTTTCTCCACTCAGGGTTTGGTGTTGTGTTGTCCTAATCACCATAATTTCATCCCCATCGACCCACAAGTCGCCGAAGTGGCGTGAAATCGGAAGACTTGCACCCGGCGAACGGTCTACCCGACGGGAGGCCCTAGTCACACGACATTTACATTTTTATGATAGTGCTTTGAGGAGGTATTGAACAGAATTGGGGAGAAGAGGAGTTTGTGGCACAACTTGACAAGAAGAAGGGACCGGTTGGTAGGACATATTCTAAGGCATCAAGGGATCACAAATTTAGCATTGGAGGGGAGAGTGGAGGGTAAAAATCGTAGAGGGAGACCAAGAATGAATACACTAGGCAGATTCAGAAAGATGTAGGTTGCAGTAAGTACTGGGAGATGCCAGTTAACTGCCCTCTTGTGTACACAACTGGAACACCAGTACAAGCAGAACATTGTCAAATGGTTCAAATGGCTCTGAGCACTATGAGACTTAACATCTGTGGTCATCAGTCCCCTAGAACTTAGAACTACTTAAACCTAACTAACCTAAGGACATCACACACATCCATGCCCGAGGCAGGATTCGAAGCTGCGGCCGTAGCGGTGGCGCGTTTCCAGACCGAAGCGCCTAGAACTGGCCGGCCAGAACATTGCCACCTTCCTGGTGTCTTCTTATGTGTGCTTTTAATCAACGAAAGCTATACTCTCCACGAACGTTTAACTTCACCTCCATGTAGGTGTACCACCGCTGGAACTCACTTAGAGCTGGCCTTATGATCTTTTCTGCTGCTTACCTTACCTGGGATCGTTCCCTATAATTCGTCCCCATTTTGCACGAGGGTTATTCACCGTAACTAATCGAATGTCGCACATTCACTGAAATGCGCATGCTCTCCGACTCGCAGCGTGCCTCACTCATCGAACGGCGCCATTTCCATTGGCACTGCAGCAGTGTGCGCTCTTTACAGTGTTAGTTCAAAAGGTTTAAAACAATTGATCAGCCCACCACCTGTGAAACATAGTCAGTGAGTTGGTTTTTAACGGAACGGAACGTTGCAGCAGAGGAAATTCATCGATATTAAAGTGAGATGTATGACCCCAAAACGATGAGTGACAGCAAAGTGCGTAAGTGGGTGGCAGCTTTCAAGGACGAGCGGGGAAGTCTCCAGGATGAACCGTGACCCCATTCTGCCACCCACAGGCAAAATCTGATCAGATCTTTTGGATGGGAACAGGTTGTCCAACCACCGTACAGCCCAGACTTAGCACTGACATACTTTCCTTTGTTCCGCTATCTAAAGGATATTGAGACATTCTGCTGTTTCCCACCATATGAATCCAGAGACAAAACTAGATATACCTGTGGCATTCGTCCGTGTAACAGTGATTTATGGCGCTGTAACATACTGTGAATAATACTGGCTTTTTGCAGTGCTCATTCTAGATGCTTGGTTGATGCTTTGGATAACACAAAGAGACAGATGCTCTTCATATTTCTAATATTTTCCAAGTCAACGAAATACAGGAAATAAATATCAACAGATCATTACTGAACAATTTTGTGTGTCATACCTTCCGACCGCCATCTCTATGGGTAGTAAGAGTATGTTATTGCCTCAGTATTTCACACAAATACTAAGTCCTGTACATTCCAAAATTTGTCTGAAACTGCTCCGGGTGTTCATGTGTCTTGCTTCTACGCCAACCCTTTTTGCCTCACCTTCAGCCAAAGATGTGTGTTCTAAGTTTGGTATAGCCATTGCTTCCATCGTTACAGAGATATGCTAAAATGCCACGAACTTTGCCCTCAAACTGTGGGTTTGATATTAATATTTATTGTTATTCAATACTTTTACATGTCCCTAGGGTTGATAGTGGTACACAGCGACTCCTAGTATTTTTTTTAGATAGTTAAGCAAATAACGCGTCATGTATATACCAAAATTGGTTGAAATAAAAGCAGATGTACCTGCGTTACGCTTCTATGTCACTCCTTTTCCCCCCAATTCCGCCCATGTGAGAGGTAGGTGGTTCTCACTGCCACACTGTTAATTTCCAGATGGTAAGTGATGTGCGTACCATGTTTGGTAGGAATCTGTCCAGTGGTTTAAGAGGAAATGTAGAACTACATGCAAACATACATATGTAAGATGATTTTTATAAATTAATTATCGTATGACATTAAACACACGATGAATTTATAAGTTAACGTTTATGTCTGACAGCCAGGTCGCAACATTCGGTGTCATTTCATGCAAGTCTTCCAGATCGCTCTTAAAACCATCGGAGTGGGCAGTTCTTCACAAAATGTCCTACTGTCTGTTTCTGTACACCACAAATATACACTGTACTTTCACAGAAACTCAACTTCTTCACATCTCTCTTGTTCCATTCGGACGCAGTTGCGTCTGGACCATTCACGGCAGGGAAGATCGACCCTTGCAACCTTGAACTAGGTTGGTGTTCTGGGGCGGACGTTCATTCCAACGTTGTTTCCTATTCTCAGTGACATCTGAGATCCGGACGACCAATATGATTTCTGGAAATGCAGTTCTCACATTTATGTAGCCTATTCAATATGTAAGTAGGCTGTTTACGTTTTTGTATTGGTAACGCCACGTAGCGCTCTGTATGCAAAATCACTCGCTGTGCTGTGTGCAGTCTGTGGCTGGTTTGCATTGTTGTTGGCTATTGTAGTGTTGGGCAGCTGGATGTGAACAGCGCGTAGCGTTGCGCAGTTGGAGGTGAGCCGCCAGCAGTAGTGGATGTGAGGAGAGAAATGGCGGAGTTTTGAAATTTGTAAGGCTGGATGACATGAACTGCTATATATATTATGACTTTTGAACACTATTGAGGTAAATACATTGTTTGTTCTCTATCAAAATCTTTCATTTGCTAACTATGCCTATCAGTAGTTAGTGCCTTCAGTAGTTTGAATCTTTTATTTAGCTGGCAGTAGTGGCGCTCGCTGTATTGCAGTAGTTCGAGTAACGAAGATTTTTGGTGAGGTAAATGATTTGTGAAAGGTATATGTTAATGTTAGTCAGAGCCATTCTTTTGTAGGGATTTTTGAAAGTCAGATTGCGTTGCGCTAAAAATATTGTGTGTCAGTTTAAACACAGTCATGTATAATATTTCTAAGGGAACATTTCAAATATCAGAAATCTGAGAATAGCAAGCCGCCTAGCGATGCGTAGTACCATAATTTCTCTTGTTACAGTCGCGAATGGTGCATGTGAATAACGTCTGTCGCTAAACTTCAATGTAAGTTTTAATTTGTCTAATTTTCTCGTCGAAGTCATTTCGCGGCCCGTCCCTCTTGGAATGTACGCTGTCGGGGTATTAACAGAAAACCTCTCCGTGGTGCACAACGTCTCTCTTGCAGTGTCTGAAACTGGAGTTTGTTGAAAATCTTGGTAACGCTCTAACATCGACTAAACAATCCCGTCACTGCCCTTCGCCGACACTTTATCTCGTTTACTCTTCCAGTCTGGTAAAAGTCGGATAGACTTCCATCCACATCTACATGAATACTCAACAGTTCAAACTTAAGTGCCTGGCAGAGGGTTATCGAACAACTTTCACGTCACTCCTCTACTGTTCCACTCTCGAACAGCCCGCGGAATAAACTAACACTTAAAGCTTTCCGGGCGCGATATGATGTCTCTTATTTTATTACGGTGTGTGTAAATAAGTACATATGTGTAGGTAACTTAATTTTATGTTATGTCTGTATTATCCATACGCTAAATAAATAAAAATAATAAAATAATGTGTGCCAGCAAAATGTTTTCGCCATTCGGAGGAGAACGTTGGTGATTGAAATTTCGTGAAAACAACTCGTCGCAACAAACAACGCCTTTGTTTTAATGAAGGAAACTCGAAGTGTCTGAAATGTGGAGCTACAGCGGAATGGTGAAAATCAGGTGGACTGATAATGTAACGAATGAGGACGTTCTCCGTAGAATTGGCGAAGGACGGAACAAATGGGAAACACTGATAAGAATAAGAGACAGCACGATAAGACATGCGTACGACATCAGGGAATAACCTTCAGGTACTAGAGGCAACCTTATAAGGCAAAAACTATAGGGGCAGACAGGGATTTGAATACATCCAACAAACAATTGAGGACATATGTTGCAACTGCTGCTCTGATATGAAAAGGCTAGCACAGGAGAAAAGTTCGTGGCAGACCACATCAAACCAGTCAGAAGACTGACTAAAAAGACTTTCTCCAATAGCGCCGATGATTTTATCGCGCTGAAATCGGTGATACACAACACCTGTTTGATGATGTGTAGCCCACCAGTGTGGTCGAGCGCTAAGGTCGCAGGTTCGGATGCTGCCTCGGGCATGGATGCGTGTGCTGTCCTTAGGTTAGTTAGGTTTAAGTAGTTCTAAGTTCTAGGGGACTGATGACCTCAGATGTTAAGCCACATAGTGCTCAGAGCTATTAGAACAATTTGATGACGTGTATGGCCCTATGAGACTCACCAAGTGTTCCTGCTCACACTGAATCGATCCTGATGCCTCTCCTCCATGATTGCTCGAGGATTTGCGTGTGCCCACACGTGCGTATTGTCGTAATTTACTATGCCACATCTCGTGAGTCCATCCACACCTCTAAATAAAATGCATGGTGTGAGATGAAGACCTCTAAAGGCAGATATCTCAACAGGTGTTGGCTTTCGGAACTTTTCTTCTAGTTTCGACAAATAGTGCTTCCCGTAGGAACATCTGACACATTTTATTTTAAACATCCTATATACACCCACAAATATGTGGGAAATTAAGGAGATGGGACCTGGATAAACTGAAAGAACCAGAGGTTGTACAGAGTTTCAGGGAGAGCATAAGGGAACAATTGACAGGAATAGGGGAAAGAAATACAGTAGAAGAAGAATGGGTAGCTCTGAGGGATGAAGTAGTGAAGGCAGCAGAGGATAAAGTAGGTAAAAAGACGAGGGCTGCTAGAAATCCTTGGGTAACAGAAGAAATATTGAATTTAATTGATGAAAGGAGAAAATATAAAAATGCAGTAAATGAAGCAGGCAAAAAGGAATACAAACGTCTCAAAAATGAGATCGAGAGGAAGTGCAAAATGGCTAAACAGGGATGGCTAGAGGATAAATGTAAGGATGTAGAGGCTTATCTCACTAGGGGTAAGATAGATACTGCCTACAGGAAAATTAAAGAGACCTTTGGAGAGAAGAGAACCACGTGTATGAATATCAAGAGCTCAGATGGCAACCCAGTTCTAAGCAAAGAAGGGAAGGCAGAAAGGTGGAAGGAGTATATAGAAGGTTTATACAAGGGTGATGTACTTGAGGACAATATTATGGAAATGGAAGAGGATGTAGATGAAGACGAAATGGGTGATACGATATTGCGTGAAGAGTTTGACAGAGCACTGAAAGACCTGAGTCGGAACAAGGCCCCCGGAGTAGACAACATTCCATTAGAACTACTGACGGCCTTGGGAGAGCCAGTCATGACAAAACTCTACCAGCTGGTGAGCAAGATGTATGAGACAGGCCAAATACCCTCAGACTTCAAGAAGAATATAATAATTCCAATCCCAAAGAAAGCAGGTGCTGACAGATGTGAAAATTACCGAACTATCAGTTTAATAAGTCACAGCTGCAAAATACTAACGCGAATTCTTTACAGACGAATGGAAAAACTGGTAGATGCGGACCTCGGGGAGGATCAATTTGGATTCCGTCGAAATGTTGGAACACGTGAGGCAATACTGACCTTACGACTTATCTTAGAAGAAAGATTAAGAAAAGGCAAACCTACGTTTCTAGCATTTGTAGACTTAGAGAAAGCTTTTGACAATGTTGACTGGAATACTCTTTTTCAAATTCTAAAGGTGGCAGGGGTAAAATACAGGGAGCGAAAGGCTATTTACAATTTGTACAGAAACCAGATGGCAGTCATAAGAGTCGAGGGGCATGAAAGAGAAGCAGTGGTTGGGAAAGGAGTGAGACAGGGTTGTAGCCTCTCCCCGATGTTATTCAATCTGTATATTGAGCAAGCAGTAAAGGAAACAAAAGAAAAATTTGGAGTAGGTATTAAAATTCATGGAGACGAAGTAAAAACTTTGAGGTTCGCCGATGACATTGTAATTCTGTCAGAGACTGCAAAGGACTTGGAAGAGCAGTTGAACGGAATGGACAGTGTCTTGAAAGGAGGATATAAGATGAACATCAACAAAAGCAAAACGAGGATAATGGAATGTAGTCCAATTAAATCGGGTGATGCTGAGGGAATTAGATTAGGAAATGAGACACTTAAAGTAGTAAAGGAGTTTTGCTATTTAGGAAGTAAAATAACTGATGATGGTCGAAGTAGAGAGGATATAAAATGTAGACTGGCAATGGCAAGGAAAGCGTTTCTGAAGAAGAGAAATTTGTTAACATCGAATATAGATTTAAGTGTCAGGAAGTCATTTCTGAAAATATTTGTTTGGAGTGTAGCCATGTATGGAAGTGAAACATGGACGATAACTAGTTTGGACAAGAAGAGAATAGAAGCTTTCGAAATGTGGTGCTACAGAAGAATACTGAAGATAAGGTGGATAGATCACGTAACTAATGAGGAGGTATTGAATAAGATTGGGGAGAAGAGAAGTTTGTGGCACAACTTGACTAGAAGAAGGGATCGGTTGGTAGGACATGTTTTGAGGCATCAAGGGATCACAAATTTAGCATTGGAGGGCAGTGTGGAGGGTAAAAATCGTAGAGGGAGACCGAGAGATGGGTACACTAAGCAGATTCAGAAGGATGTAGGTTGCAGTAGGTACTGGGAGATGAAGAAGCTTGCACAGGATAGAGTAGCATGGAGAGCTGCATCAAACCAGTCTCAGGACTGAAGACCACAACAACAACAACATATACACTCGGAAGAATGTCGCCCTTGGATTACTCTGGAAATAACTTTCATGTCACTCGATTTCGTTCCTTTTCGATGTGCACAAAATATACATCAAATACACAATTTGGTGATTGTTTGTTTACGAATAGCACTCATACCAACAGCAGAGTTAACAGTGATATCACTGTTCTTGGCAGTACTGACAAGTCATTTACTAGCACAGTCGACGAATGTAGTAGGTTGAGAGTAAGTGATCGTGCCCATACAGGCTACGTTTGGGAACTGTGAATGTGTGGATTAATCAAGTATTAGTTTATTATGCTACCAGTTACTTCTATTTGTTATAAGACAATGCGTTTCGATCATGTTCTGCCCATTTTTGACATAAGTCCCTAGTCTTACACACTACTTAACCTAACTTAAACAAATTTACGCTAAGGACAACACACACACACACACAACCATGACCGAGGGAGGATTCGAACCTCCGATGGGAGCAGCCGCGCTGTTCTGCCCATCTTAAGACGTTTATAATATTCGTAATGAGATAACCGATTTTAAAAACTCATGGTTCTTCAATAGCCTTAAGCCAGCTCTAATGGAACACATTTAAGATGCTCCAATGTAAACAAACGACCACCTGACTGGCAGTACCGTGAATATTACTGTAAAGCGGGACAATCAGTGCTCATCCACGCTTTGTTGTACTCACCTGCAACATCGTACGGTGTAGAGGCTTTTATTCGGGAGATCTGAAACCACTTTGCAACCTCGATAGCCATTATTTGTTGACACAGACGGGAAAAAACACGTCATTGAGGTCGTGTAGAGCTCAAGCGTTGCGCACCAGACATACGGCGAGGGGTGGAAGGAAGTCTATGTCGTGTCCTGCGCCCGGCCGTGAGAGCCAGCCAAACGTCTCGATAAACGGGTTCCACACAAAAGCCGCGCCGGATTGCAAATTATTTCAACGGTCGCGGAGGTGTGCGCCGCGGTCGTTGACCCCGGCGCGCCTGGGGGCGACTATTCCGGCTCCGGTATAAGGGAGGCGGCCGGTGGCTTATCCCCTTTCCGTTCCCTAGCAGGTTGCGCCAGAGCGGGTGCGCCCACCTTCCAGAACTACTCCGTCAGGTTCTGCTGTGCTGCCTGCCGATCACACGTGTCCTCGTCTCCTTCCTCCACACCTTCTCCCTCGTCATTAATATCGGTTACTACGTCTGACACTCAATTCCACTTACAGTTGGCTATGAGAATAAATTTAAGTGCTTAAGGGTAATAATACAGCCAAATGGTGTAGATAAGAAGCAACGGAACACATACACCGGAAACTGGAAATAGTATATCAGTTGACGAAGGACATTTACAACAAAAAATTCAGTAAAAAAAAAAAAAATCGAACATATAACAGTGTTATAAAACCTGAGTGCCTTTAGGCAGCGAAATGTTTAGTTCTCAAGAAAACAGGTGAAATCGAAGAGCTCTACATCTACACCTACATGGTTACTGTGCAGTTCACATTTTAGTGTCTGGCAGAGGGTTCACTGAACCATTTTCATACTACTTCTCTACCATTCCACTCTCGAATGGCGCGCGGTAAAAAGGAACACCTAAATCTTTCCTTTCGAGCTCTGATTTCTATTATTTTGTTATGATGATCATTTCTGCCTACGTGGGTGGGTATCAACAAAATATTTTCGCATTCGGAAGAGAAAGTTTGTGATTGAAATTTCGTAAATAGATCTCGCCGCAAAGAAAATTTGTTTCAGTGACTGTCACCTTAACTCGCGTGTCATATCAGTGACACCCTCACCCGTATTGCGCGGTAACAGGAAACAAGCTGCCCTTCTTTGCACTTTCTCGCTGTTTTCCGTCAATCCCACCTGGTAATGATCCCACACCACGCAGCAATATTCCAACAGAGGACAGACAAGTATAATGTACGCTGTTTCTTTAGTGGGTTTGTCGCATCTTCTAAGTGTTCTGTCAACAAAGCGCAGTCTTTGTTTCGCCTTCAAATGGCTCTGAGCACTGTATGACTTAACTTCTGAGGTCATCAGTCCCCTACAACTTAGAACTACTTAAACCTAACTAACCTAAGGACATCATACACATCCATGCCCGAGGCAGGATTCGAACCTGCGACCGTTGCGGTCGCGCGGTTCCACACTGTAGCGCCTAGAACCGCTCGGCCACGCCGGCTAGCCGTTTTGCCTTCCCCAAAATATTATCTATGTGGTCTTTCCAATTTAAGTTGCTCGTAATTGTAATTCCTAGGTATTTAGTCGAATTGACAGCCCTTAGATTTGTGCGATTTATAGTATACCCATAATGTGTCGGATTTCTTTTAGTACCCATGTGGATGAACTCGCACTTTTCTTTGTTTAGTTGCAATTGCCTCTTTTCGCACCATACAGAAGTTCTCTCTAGATGATTTTGTTATTGGAATTGATCATCTGATGATTTTACTAGACGGTAAATTACAGCGTCATCTGCAAACAATCTAAGGGGGCTGCTCAGATTATCACCTAGATCATTTTTATATAAATCAGGAACATCAGAAGGCCTATGACACTACCCTACTCGATGATTTACCGTCTATCACTACGAACTGTGACCTCTCTGAGAGGATATCACAAATCCAGTCACACAACAGAGACGATAGTCCACATACACGCAATTTGATTAATAGTCGCTTGAGGAACGGTATCAAAAGCCTTCTGGAAATCTAGGAATATAGAATCGATCTGAGATCCCTTGTCGACAGCACTCATTACTTCATGGGAATACAGAGCTAGCTGTGTTGCACAAGAACGATATTTTCTGAATCCGTGCTGGTTATGCATCAATAAGTCTTTTTCTTCAAGATGATTCATAATGTTCGAGTACAGTATATGCTCCAAAATCCTACTGCAAATTGAAGTCAGTGATATGGGTCTGTAATTCAATGGGGTGAAATAAGAAAGGTAATCAGGCCTGCTAAAGAAAATGCGTGGTTCAAGAAAAGTTGGGAGGATGGGAAGAAGTAATGAAAAATTTGCTGATGCTCTCAGAAAAAGAAGAATTTCGTTTCATGGTCAGTGGTTCGAATGAATCCGGAAAGACTGACTAAAAACTATTTCACCACTACGAAAAAACTTTCAAAACGCAAATCAGCTGTTTCAGGAAAGGAGAAAAGGAGTTAGCAGAAATAAACGCTTAAAAAGCAGTAATTGCAGCTAGGTGAGCTTTTTGAAAGAAGATCAGAAAGTTCGGAGGTTTTCAGGAAAAGGTCAGAAAAACTCATCACTGAAGAAATGAAAGAATGAAGAAATAATGGAAAGAAAATCGGGAAATAAGATAAAATCATCAGTTACTTCACGTGGCAAGAATCTGAGAAAGAAGGTTGGCTATGGAAAAAGACACAGAGCGCGTCACGGATTAATGAGTGGCCCTATTTTACTAACATTGTCTAATGAAGAATGGTCCAGTGCCAATACATTTCATTTATTGAATTACAGTATTAGTTGTTTAATTTAGCGTTTTAATAGGCCAATGTGTGAGAGGAAGGGCGTCGCCTTCAGTGTGACAGCTACTAGCAACGTCATGTTAAAGTATACCCAACACTCTGATCCAAAGAAGAAGGGCGCTGGGTCGGAACGAAGAGCAACAGGCAGTCTAGAAATAGCGTTGTTACTGTTATTATTACTTGAGAATGAAGCTACAGTACAGTGAAATAATTTTATGGGTTTCCATCAGAGATGAGTATATTCTTAGTATTGAAAGGATTACGATACTGATTGTGAGATAGAAAGGGACAGAGATAATAACACAAGTATAGCTGTGTGACTGTTTAGTAAAAACTTATGAAGATCAAGAATCTACAGTCACTGTATAATCGAATAATCTAAAAATATTACTTCACAAAAAAGAGAGCTATACAGAAATTTTGCCGGCCGCTGTGGTCGAGCGGTTCTAGGCACTTCAGTCCGGAACCAAGCTGCTGCTACGGTCGAAGGTTCGAATCCTGCCTCGGACATGGATGTGTGTGATGTCCTTAGGTTAGTTAGGTTTAAGTAGTTTCTAAGTGTAGGGGACTGATAACCTTAGATGTTAAGTCCCATAATGTCTAGAGCCATTTGAATCATCTGAACAGAAATTTTCAAATTGATGAGTCCTTAATACTACTCACGTGACATTACAACAAACACCGGGGTAGGCAATCATGCGACGTATCTGGCAACAGCTGTTGGTCAGGACAAGTGAGAACACGTACAGTTTTGCACCTCTCATGCAGATATAATGTCTCGGCGGAATGATGTCTTTGAAAAAAATCACTTATTTGGTACAAAATATAATTTCAATATATTGTAATGAAACTGCGGATCTCTGAACCCGACTGTAAGATCTGATGAATTTTTAAATCACTATGGAATCGTAATTATTATGATACACAATATGTTAAGTTTGAACATGGTTTAATACTGAGAGAAAAAAATACTTTCAGTAGTTGATCAAGGCTGATTGTCGATCAAGTGTTTTGAGATAACAGCCCATTTCTAGTGGCAGCGCGGTACTCTGCCTCCGGATGAGTGTGCAAGCTCTCGAAAAGTGTCATGGATGTTAGTAAAAATGTGACTGACGAAGTTAACTTTTGTTTGCAATCATACACAGCAACTGATTTCAGATCTCTATGGGCGAAATACCGTAATCGTTTTTTATTTAATGATTAGAGATAGTAGAAATGAATACTACGGCATGGTATTTTCCAATAAACATTCTAAACAGTGATCACAATAAACCATTACGTAACAATCGGTTTTCCTACAACGGAAAGAAATGGCTTATTGGTTAAGACCCAAGATTTTTATTCTATAGGAGAAAGACGTAAATCGATGTTTGGTTATTCATAACTGCATTTCCCTGTAGCGGAATGGAGAATGATTCCAACAACAATTCCACCACCCTTTTCCTTCGTTGTCCTTGTCCAGCCGGAGCTTGTTTATGTCTAGAATGACCTCCACGTCGACTGGACATCTAATTCGAACTTTTCATCTAATTCGAACTTTTCTTCTAATTCTGTACTGGAACAAGCAAAAACTGATAAGGAGCAGAGCTTTTCTAACATGTGATACAATTACTTGGTAAATAGCGAATACTGTATTTTCCAATCATTTGACACACTGCCGGTTGGCTTCCGTCTCGGGTTCTTCGGCCGACGTTTGTTTGCTGATCTTTCTGGAGTTTCACGAGCACGAGTGACTGGCATCGCCAAAGCTTCACCATCCACTGTGGACTGTCCACTACCAGGAATGGAGGGTGAAGCTTTGACAATTCCAGTCACTCGTCTTGGGGACACGTCAGGAAGATCATCAGGCAAACGTTGGCCGAAGAACCCAAGACAGAAGCCAACACGCAGTTTGTCAACAAGTGGCCATGAAAACATCAATTTTGTGCCAATCATTTGCTTGTTACACTTGCCTGGACAGTCGAATTTAAAATTATCATCTCTTGAGTGAGTTTTCCACAAATCTCGAAAACAGTTGCTGTCACTACAGATTAAACTATCAATACAAAAGATTACACCATACACCTTTATATGTGTAAAAATATGGGTACAGGCTCCCTGCTGATGAATAGGCTACTTAACGAAAAAATCAGAAATGGGAAAACGATAATTCCCAAAATGAATGGAATTTTAAAGCGGATAGGGGCAATTTTCATTATCCATTTAATCTACTATTGGCACAGTTTCACGCAGTAGCAGTCATAAACTCTGTAAGCTAAAAAGTAAAGCAGAAGCACACGTGGAACAGGACTGCGAACTCGTTAACACAGACTGCAATTTCTGACATGCAGTATATGGATACACGAGATAACAAGAGCATACGAGGAAAGCGATCTCTGGTTGTTACTGGCATTTTTTTCCAATTTCTGCTTACTTTTTCTAAACATAACCATGGATGATATTACATTTCAATGCAATTGTAACATTTATTCAGTATAGAGTTAAACGTAAATGACCACCACTAGAAAGCAGAACATGACATTGCTACAGTTTACGCCCCGAAATTAATTTGAAAACTGACATTTAAAAATAAATTTAAGAATAATCTGCCGCAGTACTATTTTGTCACTATTGAACAGTATCGAGTGCGTAGACATTTTCATGCGTGTGAGTTACAGCCAAACATGTCCGTATGTCGGGTTATACCATGCAAGTGAAAATGACTACAGAACTGAAATTGTGCAGTAGTGCAAACGATAAAATCGAAGGACTTTCTAATATAAGATACTACAGCCAGTGTGACAGACTGTCATTAAAAAATTTAATTTGGCTGTGGACGGACCGCGTTGCAATGAAATATTAATTCTCATTTTAAATAGTCACGATGGACCAACCGTCGACTGACGTTTCCACTTTGCTCTTTCTATCTCTTTGTCCTTATTTGTGATTAATATAGAGATATTGTACACATGATGTGTAGATATTCTTTAAATTTATGGTTTAAATACTTTGTGAATAGTTTCTAGCGTCATCGTGTTTCAATCGTTTGTTCACTCACAAATTTTTTTGTGAATTGCGATTAACAGCTACTGAATTGGCGATTTTCAAATGCTAATTAAAGACAAAAAATACAGATGTCATGAAAACAAAATGAACAGACGGTGCGCAGAAGTGAATCCTGATGTACTGAGAAGTACGGGTGGAACCGTATCTGGAAAGTGTGGCCTCAGATTCAAAACGCCAAATTCTGTTGGCTGTAACTTCAAAACTTTTCCTCAGTCTACTATTTAGTCTATCTGAATGCATCCCCGCCTTCATACTTTCCCGGATATGTGACGTCCTTACCGATGGCCTTCCTCCGTCGTTGTGGTCTGAAAATCCCAGGAGATGACGCACTGTCCGTGTGTGCAGCCACGGAGACTGAACGAGACGGCCGCCTCGATACTACTGCGAGGTATCGATTGTGGTGACGCATTCGCCGCAGTGGACTGGAAGAGATACCCACCGCATCCTGTTCCAAATTCGATTTGTGCCGCCAGAATCAAATCTGGCAGACTGGGGAGACACCCGTAGAGACATGCAGAGCTCGAGATACACCACGGACGGGAGTCCTGATTCGCGTTCAGACTGCAGCTACGCGTGCCGAAATGCGAAAGGAAAACAAAATTTAGCGAGCCAATGAAGTGGGATGTGTTGCTTCCTTTCATTTTGCCAGTGATTTCTGCTTGTCTTCTATTATTTTAAAAACAGACCACAGCGAAAAAAAAGGTACGGCCTCTTTTTTGCCAAAACGTAAAACGAACAGAATACTTAATTACAAAGAAAACATACAAAAATTTGATTTTATATACTTATGACGATAAAATTACTATTGTATGGGCGAGAGAGTTGGATATATAAAGAAAAATGACAGCAAAAGGCAAGCAGCTGATATCAGATTCTTGAAGGAAGTCAATGGCTGCACAAGGAAAGATTTCATACAGAAGTATGATGTTTGAAATGTCTACGTGCTGTTAATGACGAAACAACTGAACGCGGAGAGAGGTGGGAATAATATGCAAACAAAATCAAAGATGAACGACTACCAAGGAATACTCTAAACTACAATCCGAAATACAGTGGCCATTAAAGAGGTGCTGAGAGAGATTTCTGTGGAGGCATATCCAAACAGGAGGCAAATTCGTAGAGTACATTTTAAGACACAATAACGGCAATGATACAATAGCAGAAGAAGCTATTGAGGGAAGAAATCGTCGGGGTCGATGTCATACACGCAGCAGATTATTAATGACGTGGGATGCACTACATACGCAGAAATGAAGAGCAAGACAGACAGAAGAGGGAAATTGTGTGCTTGCTGCAAACTAACCTCAGGTTTGGACACTAACGAGAAGAGAACCTGCAAGAAGGCAGAAAGATAGATCGACGAAGAAAACGATGAACATAAACTATGTGAAGACGAAACAGGCACATGCTTAGTCCTTGTATGTAAGCTCACGACGGCTCCGTTCGTTTAGTTTAAGGTCAGTATATTACTATGAACGAGAGCCACAGAAAAACTGGTTAATCACATAAATATTTACACTTCTAATAGACATGTAAAGGGAAAGACGTTGCCAAGGCTGCTTCTTACAGAGGGAAATGCTGCCCTGTATCATACTAACAGTCGATTTTTTAAATTATGAGATAGCTAACCTGCACTTAGTTAAATAGCTAGCAGTTTTCTTCTCCACTTCTGTTCTAAACTTCAGCCATATTCCGAGTGTCATTGTTTATATTATTGTTTTTGGAGTAATGTTGTCTGTTGGTGTAGCGTTGTTGTTAGTGAGTCTTGGTGATCGGCGGTAGATTTTCCATTTACTTCTTTCTTCTTCAGAGATTCTGGGGGAAAGGTACATACTTGACCGATGAAAATGTTGACATACCAAACCCACACGTCGTGCTATAGAGTGTAAGTCTCATGGCAGGTTAAGAGACGAAACTCGCGGCACAGTCAAGCGAGCAAGGTGAGTACTTCCAACTGCTAATGGGCATGTTTTGACAATATTTAGTGACCAGAAAGGTGAAAGATAATTAAAGATTTCAGTTCTTTAGTGCTCTTGAAGCACATGGCCACTGCTACTACTACAACTCACCATCACAAAATATTAAATAACTTTTAGAGGTTTACAAAAACTGAAAGGATAAATGTTTCGTATTTTGTACGTATAATTTGTTAGCACCCCTTAGCTGTCACTAAATTCTATTGTGGTTTTCATTTATTATTAAATGCTTGTGCCGTGATTCACAAAACGGAGAAACATCGGATCCTATGACTACAACGTCAGTGAGGCGCAAACGCGCTGTTTTACATTTCAGAACATTTAAACCAAGTTGCCAAACTTTGCACCACTCTGAAATGTAATAAAGAGCTTACTAAATATTTGCGTATTTTTTTCACACAGTACTTTCTTAAAGATAATTGCATCATATGCGAAAAGTCTGAGTTTGCTGCTAACATACGGCTTGAACAGAAAGGGACCCAACATACTTTCATTAGGTACACCTGACGTTATTTCTACATTTGTCGATGACTTCCCATCCTCGATAACATGGTGCGTCCTCCCTACTGAGAAATCTTCAATCCAGTAACAAATTTCGCTGGACACACCCGTATGATCGTACTTTCGATAGTAAGTGCACGTGTGATAGTGAATCAAATGCTTTTCCGAAATCACGAAATTCTGCATCTATCTGACTGCCTTGATCAATGTGAGATGAAGTGCGAATTGGGCTTCACAAGTCCGATGTTTTCGAATTACAGGGTTGTTGGCACAGAGGATGTTCTAAGATTACACAACAGTATTTTCAAAGGATGAAAGTATTATTGACTGTAGTAACATACAAACCACTTTTTTCCAGCAACGAACGGTAGATATTACGTTCTTAACATCGATCTTTGTAAGTCCAAATACTGATATAATATATCCAGCGATCACAGGCTGTGCAGGCCACTCGCTGCTTCCACAAACTGCCTCAATTCCTTTCTGTTCTCAGCATGGTTCTCCCAGGTGTCTTCATTCCCCAGGGCTGCAAGGTCCTTCACATTGGTCGTCCTATGGGATGTCTGGTGTTTGGTTTCTCCTCAGGCGCCGTTTTCACCTGTCTCTTCTGGCATATGGACTACATGGCCCGCCCACTGGATTCTTTAGGAGAGAGCTATCATCGTTCTTCCTCCGCGTCCATTCACCTTTATCTAAGATCGGTCCCCATATCTTTCACATTGCTCTTCTTTCGCATATTAACAGTTTTTCCTTTTTTCATGTTCCATGTTTATGAACCGTACATGGCTGCTGGATGTATCACTGTCTTACAGAACCTCATCTTAGTGTTGGCTGATACTGATATTTATCTGAGCGGCCGGCCGGGGTGACCGAGCGGTTCTGGGCGCTACAGTCTGGAACCGCGCGACAGCTCCGGTCGCAAGTTCGAATCCTGCCTCGGGCATGGATGCGTGTCATGTCCTTAGGTTAGTTAGGTTTAAGCAGTTCTAAGTTCCAGGGGACTGATGGCATCAGAAGTTAAGTCCCATAGTGCTCAGAGTCATTTATACCGTTTTTTCATCTGAGCGTCTCCCTGATTCGCCGCAGCTATTCTTCCCTTAATGTCCGCTCATATGCTGTTGTCACTGGAAAACCAAGATCCAAAGCAATGAAGTGATAAAGTCCCTTAAATGTCACGCTATCTATCTCAAGAAATTTTTCATGCGCTTGTCTTCTTTCTAAATGAATGGATTCGATTTATCTCCATTCACCTCTAGCTCTATTTCCTGTCTGTGTGTGATACTGACCATTTTCTCGTGCATTTATTTCAACTCATAGTTTAATTCACTGTGAAGTACTACTCGATCCAGTCATACTAATATGACAACCACCTACGTTTGATGTCAAAGTGCAAGTACCATTCACAGACGATAGGTCGCAACACTAACAGTCGAGGATACATAACTAGTGTCGACGTGATGGGGGCCGGCCGCTATGGCCGAGCGGTTCTAGGCGCTTCAGTCCGGAATCACGCTCCTGCTACGATCACAGGTTCGAATCCTGCCTCGGGCATGGATGGGTGTGGTGTCCTTAGGTTAGTTAGGTTTAAATAGTTGGCTCTGAGCACTATGGGACTTAACGTCTGAGATCATCAGTCCCCTTGAACTTAAAACTACTTACACCTAACTAACCTAAGGACATCACACACATCCTTGCCCGAGGAAGGATTCGAACCTGCGACCATAGCGGTCAGCGGTTCCAGACTGTAGCGCATAGAACCGCTCGGCCACCAGGGCCGGCGAAGGCACAATGGACTAGCACACTAATGTATCCACCCTTGGGACCATGTCTACCTCTGCATGCAGTACGATATCAGGACAGTGCAACATCTGACGCAGCTCGCACTGTATGTGCGTGGTTGAAAGAGCACCAGCATGAGTTTAACTTGCTCCCCTGGCATCAAACTCCCCGAATTTAAACACAATGGAGAATGTGAGGGAGCACATCGATCGGGCTGTTCGTGCCATGGACCCTCATCCGACAAACCTTGCGCATCTGGCCACGGCACTGGATTTGGTATGGCTCCGCGTCCATGTCGGTACCTCCCAGAACCTCATTCAATCTTTTCCTGCACGTCTTTCAGCGATGAGCGCTGGAAAAGGTGGTTGTCTGGCTTTTGACAGGTGGTCACATTAATTTGTCTGGACAGCGTATATCATCTGCATATGCGAGACGATTGAAATCCCTGTCCTGTACTCCAGCCCATTAGTGTTGCCTACATTCCAATTCAGTATCGAAATCGAAGCATCGATGTCTACACTCCCGACATCGAGGTTCGACGATCACTGAGATGCCCTAGTACCTTCTGTATGGACACGGCCAGTGATTAAATGTAGGTTCCCGGCCCGGTGTACAGCCGGCAGCAATCGTCTGCTCGGAGCAAGGGCTTCGACCTCGGCCACCAGCCACCCCGGTTGGCCCCCGACGTCGGTCCGCGAACCCGGCCCCCACCGCCTCCGCCGCCGCCGCCGTCGCGTCAATAATGCCGGGGCTCCCGCGGGGGCGGCGCCGCTCCATGTCGTCGCTGCATTTTTCACCACTCCACCCACTGTCCAATCTAATTTACCTCTACCCGAGATGGCTTTTTTTACACGCGTTCTCTGGCCCGTTTTACAACGCGGAGGTCCGCTCTTTTTTTATTATTTATTTAAGGGGATTACCTCGTAATTTACTTGTAGGCTCTCAGCTCTCAAACACTAAGCGGTAAGCTGCGCAGAAATGGAGCCTAGCCTCTGTTTACAAAAGCGACGTTCTTACGCAGCGAGAGGACTGGAACCTTAACTCTCAACTGAAATTCCCCACAACGCACTAATCCGTGTATGTATGTATGTATGTATGTATGTACATCTCGTCCTGTACTGCTGGATCGATTTCACCCAAACTTGGTATACATACCACTAATTAGAAAGAAGCACTAAGGAAGCAAACGAGGATAATGAAATGCGGTCGAGTTAAATCGGGTGATGCTGAGGGAATTAGATTAGGAAATGAGACACTTAAAGTAGTAAAGGAGTTTTGCTATTTGCGGAGCAAAATAAATGATGATGGTCGAAGTAGAGAAGATATAAAATGTAGACTGGCAATGGCAACGAAAGCGTTTCTGAAGAAGAGAAATTTGTTAACATCGAGTATAGATTTAAGTGTCAGGAAGTCGTTTCTGAAACTATTTGTATGGAGTGTATCCATGTATGGAAGTGAAACGTGGACGATAAATAGTTTAGACAGGAAGAGAATAGAAGCTTTCGAAATGTGGTGCTACAGAAGAATGCTGAAGATTAGATGGGTAGATCACATAACTAATGAGGAAGTATTGAATAGAACTGGGGAGAAGAGGAGTATGTGGCACAACTTGACAAAAAGAAGGGACCGGTTAGTAGGACATGTTCTGAGGCATCAAGGGATCACAAATTTACCATTGGAGGGCAGCGTGGAGGGAAAAAATCGTAGAGGAAGACCAATAGATGAATACACTAAGCAGATTCAGAAGGATGTGGGTTGCAGTAAGTACTGGGAGATGAAGAAGCTTGCACAGGATGGGGTAGCATGGAGAGCTGCATCAAACCAGTCTCAGGACTGAAGACCACAACAACAACAACAAGGAAGCAAGAATCACCTACTTCATATAGTTGTGGGTGTGAGGGTGGCAAGGGCGTACAGGATGGATAACTCAAGACTGTCTGCACCAATGTCAATCAAGTTTTATATATACCAGTTGATCAAAAAGTCAGTATAAATTTGAAAACTGAATAGATCACGAAATAATGTAGATAGAGAGGTACAAATTGTCACCCATGCTTGGAATGACATGGGGTTTCATTAGAACCAAAAAAAAATACAAAAGTTCACAAAATCTTCGACAGATGGCGCTTCATCTCATCAGAATAGCAATAATTAGCATAACAAAGTAAGACAAAGCAAAGATGATGTTGTTTACAGGAAATGTTCAATATATTCACCATCATGCCTCAACAATAGCTGTAGTCGGGGAATAATGTAGTGAACAGCACTGTAAAGCATGTCCGGAGTTATGGTGTGGCATTGGCGTCGGATGTTGTCTTTCAGCATCCCTAGAGATGTCGGTCGATCACGATACACTTGCGACTTCAGGTAACCCCCAAAGCCAATAATCGCACGGACTGAGGTCTGGGGACCTGGGAGGCTAAGCATGACGAGTGTAGAGGCTGAGCACATGATCATCACCAAACGACGCGCATCTGTCGGACATTTTGTGGACTTGTTTTTTTTTTGTTCTAATAAAACCCCATGTCATTCCAAGCATGTGTGTCAATTTTTACCTCTCTATCTGCATTATTCCGTGGTTTATTAAGTTTTCAAATTTATACTGACTTTTTAATCACCCGGTACATGGCGCATTCCATTATTTGTATAAAAATAATGCGTACGTAATATACTCCAACCACACTTGGGTGTGTGAATTTGACAAGCTGTGCATGTAAAAATATTCAATAACAATCGATATTTGTATCGAATCCTCTGTTTTCAGGATGGCTCGGCTCATTGGTGACAGTCCAGTCGACGTTTCACCACGAGGGGTAGGGTGGGGGTGGGAAAACGATGAAGTATCACCATATCTTTAGGGCTTGAAGCTATTTCTACGAAACTTTGCATACGTATCAGTCGCTATATGGAAAGAAATTACTGTGACTGTAAAATACCCCGAGCACTGATGTGGCTGACAATGGGGACTGAAATGTGGTGACACAAAGCCATAACTCAGACCGCTTGGAGCATCAAACTTTGTATAGATTATACATGTAATAGATGACCTGGAAAACCGGTCTGTTTTCTGAAAACTTAATTTGTGGGAGTTACATCTGTTGAAGATAAGACAAATTGATCGTGTAATGACTGAAGAAGTCCTGAAAGGAGAGAATGAGAAGAAAAACGCGTAGTCAACAATATGAAAGAAAGAGACAGAATGATTCATATATTACATCACGGTCCTTCGTTATGCAAAATAAAAAAAATAAAAACAGATACTAGTCTAGATATGAGTACGTAGGGTTGATCGTCGACACTGTAGGATGCAGCAATGAAGCTGGAATGAGGAGGGTAACTACAAAACTGCAAGCGTCATGAGTGGAGAACTGCATCAATCCGATCACAGGATTATGACCTAAACAACAAAGTATTTTTTAATCTTCACTTCAAAGTTGTCCTAGAGTTGCTATGCAAGTACTCTTGAGGTGCAATAACGAATGGCATTAAAACATATTGTTTTATTGTTAATATTTGCAGTCAATTTCCCTCAGCTGACACTTCATTACGTTTATTATTTAGGTAAGAACAAACATCGTCCGTCTTTTGCCACTGAGTTTTTGTAATACCATTTGCCGCGGGCTGTAGCCAGAAATCAAGTTTCAACGTAATGATGGCTGTTTTCGACCTCAACAATAATGAGAACGTTACCGTTGTGTTCGAATATATGTGACTGTGTGACGAAATTTTATACGTGTCCTAACGTTTGTGGAGATGTCCACCCTAAAATACCTCTACCCGAAAGTTTTTTTTACGTACGTTTTCCGGTCCGTTTTGCAACAGTGAGGCCCACGCTTCTTTTTAGGCATTTAAGGAGATTACCTTATAATTTACTTCGGGGTTCTGAGCTTTCAGAACACTTAAGCGGTAAGCTGCGCAGAATCTTAGCCTAGCTTCTGCTTACAAAAGCGACGTTCTTATGCAGCGAGACAGTTGAAAACAAGTCTTTAACTGAAATTTCTGCACAATGCACTTCTCCGTGTGGACATATCAATTCAACAAATAACTTTGGAAAACGATGACATTTCTTAGACGTAACTTTTCAGGAGATACAAAAGGATTTGTTAGTCAGTTGGACAGATCAAGTAAGGGGTCGACGTAAGAAATCTGCTTACGGTATTTATCAAAAGTATAGTATGAATTTGTGTATGCATGTACTTACGTTCTACATCTTCTTCTAAACCACAGGATCGTTTTCAACCAAACTTGGTACACATCACTATCTGGAAAGAAGTATTGTGCGGGTGAGAATAGAGACAGCAAGGTATGGATCAACTATAACCAAATTTTGTATGTACACGACTCATTTGTATTATTTGCATAAAAATACTGAGGGGTTAACATACCCATACCACCCATAGGTATGGACGGAAGAAGCTATGACATGTAAAATACTCAATAACAGAAGGTATCCGATCGAATATATGATTTTCGTGGTTACTAGACTCAAGGGACAGATAACATTCCACCGAAATTTCTAAAATCGTTGGAGTAAATGGGAACCAAACGTCTAATCAGGGTCATTGACACGGGAGACATACCATATTATCCACACAATTCCGGAGACAGCAACGGCGTAGAAGTGTGAGAATTATCGCCCATCAGTTTCACAGCTCATGCATCAAGTTGCTGACGAGAATAATGTATAGATGAATGGAGAAGAAATGGAGGATCTATTTCGCTTTTTAAATGACATTCTGGCCTCCCTTGGCAGTAACATTATCTGTATTAAAATATAAAGGTGAAACGCTGTTACCAAAAATCTCGTAAAGCTTCTGGCTGATTTGCTTTAGAGTTGCGCACGATACTCTAACAAACTTTCGTATATACATAGGCTATATACTTTGCAAACAACACTGAACAATTTTATGATAAAACCGGCTACAGGAAAGAAAATGCTGTGCTGTGAGAACGTGCGGTTTCGTTTGCTTCCTTGAAGGCGATTTTAACTGCGGTAGCTTAAATTTAATGAGTAAATCGGTTGAGATAATTGATATACGGTGTATGAGAAATATATCTTCAGCTAATGCACCTGTGAGGGTAGTATCTTCAATTGCATTACTTCGCATAGTTTTAATGGACAAACAGGTAGCATTACGAAGTTAACGACGATTCAGATTGCGTAGTGGTATTGTAGTCTAGCCAGTAAGCCATAAACAAAACTGTGCTAATACGTTCTCACTAACTTTTCTGTTCTTTCTCGCAGTCTGTTTTAATACACATCTTGTAATTTCTTATTAAAAATAATGTAGCCTATGTCCGCCCGACTGTTTATGTCAGTATTAAGTAAAGATTTAAAGTAAATCGGTATGAGCTTTCCGAGATCTTTTTCATTCGTGTTATGATTTATCATAATTTCGAGTTCGATGGTACCCCTTGTTAGAACGTATATCCATTACCACACATGTATATTAATTACGAAGCATTTCCGGGTTGGTAAGTTTGTTTATAAAAACCCATTGTTGAAATTTTGGTCCTGTGGTCATTATCAAGTGGAACTGATGCAAAATTGTGCTTCAGCCGAAAAACATTTGATATCTTTATATGTTGTCGCCTCATCCGTATAGTGGGTATTTACGTTCTCTTGTACATAAACGTAAGAGATGAAAACAAAAAAAACGAACTTGTTATCATCTTTCACATTTATCGAATTTTTAACCGCAAAAAGGGGAAAAATGTGCACATAATCTGTTTTCAACTCATCGATTCAGTTTGAAGAATTGGGATTTCCACCAAACAACTTCCAAGTTTCCCTGTTGTCACATCGTTACCTTCCATCTTGTGTCAGTTGGCTACTTAATAATCCTGAGGTGGATTTGTTTAATACTTAATTTTAAGTACGACCTGGCGCGAAGCAGAACGAACAGATGTGTTTGTAGTAGAAGGAACGTGGGTTTTCCACAAAATCCAAAGCAGTGATGAAACGTCGACCGAGAAAAGACTTGGCCAACTGTTGTGGAAAAAATTGCGACTAAAAATATCAGAAAATGTAATAATTACGTGAAGTTTCTGCGAATGATTGGCAATGAAGAATATTTACAAGTGCAATCAAATGCTGGAACCAAAGCCCATTTATTTTGAGCTACAAAAACAGCGATACTACAAATTAATCTGCATTTGATAAAAATTTCTATTTCCTTAGGTAAACCAAGAATTTTATGTTTTTACAAAATGCTACGGCACTTCCAACATTGGTTGTACGCTATTAATCTGTCACACAAAAGAACCGTCAATTACATTTTTTTTGATAGTTTAGTCACCTACAAAAAATTCACAGCAATTCATGTACAACGTTTACGGCAACATTTTTCATCGCGTACTACAAGAAACTCTGCATGTAACACACACGTCCGCGATTCGAACGTTCTTTCTCTTCATGTGCTTATGAACGCTTGGTCATCAGCTGTGAGTTAATAAATTGTAGAGGTTCTCTCCAATCGTTTGAAAGCAGACCAGACGAAATAAATACGTGTTTTTATTCACATTCGTTGGCTCTACGAACTCAAAATCGATATGTCACCATCCAACCTAACCTAAACTTTCAGCTATGCTGTTTCTCAGCCGATCACCACAACCTATATCTAAAAAAAAAAAAAAAAAAGTACATATGCTGTATCTCAGCCGATCACCACAACCTATATCTCAAACAAAAATACAAAGGCGCAAAAAAATTCCCATTATTTTAATCTACGTTTCCACACGTATGCGGATGAAACCTACAAGCGGTATTAGTTGTTTCAGTTCACTTTTTCAAACTGTATTAGAATACTGAAGAATATATACACAGATACTACAGCTTCCATCAGACTTCATCAAGTCGGTCGGGCATTAACACAATAGGAGAATTCGAGCGAGGAGATTACATGTCAAGGAAATTATTTTCAGCAACCGTTTAGGAAGTTTTTATACCCTCCTTCATATAGTCAATAGCATAACGACGGTATGCAAGCAAATTGAACATAACCAAATCAGCTAAGTTTGGAAATATGTGCCGGCCGCGGTGGCCGAGCGGTTCTAGGCGCTTCAGTCCGGAACCGCGCGACCGATACGGTCGCAGCTTCGAATCGTGCCTCGGGCATTGATGTGTGTGATGTCCTTAGGTTAGTTAGGTTTAAGTAACTACGAAGGCTTTCCCGGCGTAATAATTGATAATATTCTTCTCGGGTATGCAGCCGGATCATAACGTCCGGCTGCATACCCGAGAAGAATATTAGGTTTAAGTAGTTCTAAGTTCTAGGGGACTGAAGTCTCATAGCGCTCAGAGCCATTTGAACCATTTTTCTTTTTTAGAAATTTGTGGTAAGACCTTGTGGGGCCAAACTGCTGAGGTAATCGGTCCCTAAGCTTACAAACTACTTAATCTAATTAAAACTAACTTACGGTAAGGTCGACCCACACACCCATGCCCGAGGAAATCAGCTTAGTCTTGCTGATGATGTTGCGCTATTTGCCTCTAGTGCAGACAAATTTCACATCGAGTAGAGGCAGACAATAAAATAAGTTATAACGAGACTAAAATAATTTACAATGAAACATCGAAAGGGAACAGTCAAAACTAAAAATACAATCACACAGTTTGATTAGCAGTTTACGTAGGTGAGGCACGAAACCATTCGTGTTTTGAATATGACGATTCATTGTACCAGTTAGTAGTTTTCTAGCCACTGCAGGCATCAGCTGTAAGTATTACATGAACATTTTCTTGATCATGTGCAACTAGCATCACGGTTGTTGTGCTATGTAATGTATACGAAATGAAAAGACCGTTATGTTTGACACAGACACACACACACACACGCACACTTAATTTTACAGTAAATGGATACTGAACATACGGGGAGTAAGAGAATGTTAGAACTCACATTTTGGTACATCCTCAAAAATTGTGAACTGACATCCAGTGTTAGTTTCTGTAGTGCCTGCGCGCACTGGCTTGTAAGTTGGTTACAATACGCATTATCGAAAGTCTGTAAGCTGGCTAAAATGTACATGATCGAAATTCTGTGCCTTCAGCACCACGTATGCTACCGCCTAGATGCACATGGTTCAGCAAATAATATTCCTGTAATAAATATAGTCACCTGCTGATGAACCTGCAGTGGTTCGAATACTTGTAAATGGTACAATCAAATCTTACCAGTTCATTACAAGACTTCATAATCTGCCAACTTAATTCACTTCTAGTTCGTTATCCACAATAATTATAAATAGCTCATGAGTTTTTTTCGTGCTGGGACAGTTGACAACTACCACATGGACAGCAAAATAAATAAACAGAACGAGAGTAAAAGGAATGGCTTGGAGTGCTTATGGTAAGCTGAAAAGGGTTTTCAATAATAATCCTCCAAAGTGTTTGAAGCAGGAAGTTTTGTAAACTTGCGTGTTTCGCTAGTTAAGACTTGAGTAGTGTCTTTAAACGCGAAAAGCACTTGACATCTGAGGATTCCTCAGCGATAAATTCAGAAATTGATACTGGGAAAGTCAGATAAACCAGCAAATATCTCAGAGAACGGACTGGAGTGGAAGACGTAATTATGGCCTTAATGGAAACGAAATGGAGGTCAGCGGGAAATGTAGCCAGACGGATTATGGTGGACAGGCCAACAAGGTACTCTGCTGAATTGCAAGAGATACGAAAAGAAATGGACAATGATCTAATGGCAGATGAGCAGACAACATTAAAAATCATGAAGGAGTAATATGGATGCTTATCCTTTGCGATGGTAGTCATCATCATCATCATCATCATCACTTAAGACTGATTATGCCTTTCAGCGTTCAGTCTGAAGCATAGTCACCCTTATAAAATTCCACCATGATCCCCTATTCAGTGCTAACATTGGTGCCTCTTCTGATGTTAAACCTATTACTTCAAAATCATTCTTAACCGAATCCAGGTACCTTCTCCTTGGTCTGCCCCGACTCCTCCTACCCTCTACTGCTGAACCCATGAGTCTCTTGTGTAACCTTGCTTCTCCCATGCGTGTAACATGACCCCACCATCTAAGCCTGTTCGCCCTGACTGCTACATCTATAGAGTTCATTCCCAGTTTTTCTTTGATTTCCTCATTGTGGACACCCTCCTGCCATTGTTCCCATCTACTAGTAGCTGCAATCATACTAGCTACTTTCATATCCGTAACCTCAACCTTGTTGATAAGGTAACCTGAATCCACCCAGCTTTCGCTCCCATACAACAAAATTGGTCGAAAGATTGAACGGTGCACAGATAACTTAGTCTTGGTACTGACTTCCTTCTTGCAGAAGAGAGTAGATCGTAGCTGAGCGCTCACTGCATTAGCCTTGCTACACCTCGCTTCCAGTTCTTTCACGATGGAAGTGAACTGAAATAAGTGTAAGGGCGGCTTTTATCTAGCAACTGATGTCAAATACTAGATGCTAATGATTGTGCTGATATTTACCAAAGACGTTACACTTTATAATCTGTAAGTATTGTCAGTAGAATGTATTGTGTATTTCTCACATTGTAAATTGCCTTCCTTTTATGTTATCAAAACTGGTCGCTATTTGCCCATCGTAAAGCCTAACATTCATTTAATTCACATGCACAATTCATTTTACTAACGGGCACATTTCATGCACTGCACAATGCATAATATACCGAAAGCGGCAACGTCTTAATTTAAAAAATAATAAAAATACGTCCTGAGAAGGAAATCAGTCGTTTCTAATTTGGCAGTGAGAGATCCGCGATCGTGTCTCTCATTCTTCCAAAGAAGTTATCTCTGTGTGTTCAATCTCATTAACATCACAGCGCAGCAATCCACAAATTATTGACTTCAATAATTTTTGTACCGACGATAAAGTTGGCTCTACATTCATCGTAATACTATCTCTTCACTGGCCACGACGCAGCACACTGAGCTGGGAAAGACCTCCCTTTGCAGGCACCAAAGATGAGCTTTGAGCATCATTGCCGAAGTTTATCAAAGCAAAAGTAAAGTGCGGGTTTAGCCAATACTTCAATATTTCATTTAATCGTAACTGAAATCGCCTTATATAATAACATAATCTACAATGATATTCGAATAGTGACAATTATTGTCGCTTGCTATGTGACAGAAAAATGAAACAGCATTCAAAATTGGTGTCAAAAATTTTTCGAGCTTTAAGTTTAGGAACGCCCGAACACAAACGCAACCTGCCTCAAAACGTCAGATTTCTGCCGATTCGGAACAAAGGGTGCCAGACGCCCAAGTTCAAGCCCGAGCATAGTGCTTTTCAGCTATCGCCAAATCTTATGCTGGCCCAAGATTTTAATTTTACAACTATTAAATGGTATGATTAGACCAAAGAATACCTCCATTTACTAAGGTGACCATATTTCTGAGTGCCGAAGCTGCGTCCAGTTTTGTAACTGCTCACTGCTCGGAACGCAACAATGCTCTGTAATTGTTATACATTATTAAAGTTTGCAACGAACTGAATAGTAGGCTTCAAATGATAATATAACAAACATAATCTGGAAAATAGGCAACATTCGTACTTATTGGATAATTAAAATACACATATATTTTAAAAGTTAGTAACCAGAACTAACACTTGCTTATGTAACTACAGACTAAGGTGTTAATATTCTCATACATTTGTGATGAAGAAATGTAATTCAGCAGATGTTTGCTTCCTATTAAGTTCAAAAAGACACAGAATGCCAAATAACTGTATTCCAAGTTAGCTTTCAAAGTCTCTACTTTCATTTGAGTTTCCTCAGATGTGGTTATTTTATTCATCAAAGAAAGAACACGCTGGACTGCTACATTTGTACCGGGATGAACACAAATTCCACAATCTTTGAAATATTTTCATAAGGTATACCATTGGATCTGAAGTGCTGAAACGTTGGTGCTCAAGGCTTATCTGTGACAATTTCTTCTGTGCGCCATTTCTCTGTTTGCTGAGGTATGACAAACTGTTGCGTATTACCACACTCTTGAAACAAGCGATCATCATTAATTTTGCAGTTTCGTAACACATTTATAAGACTCTTAGTGTTTTTATATCTCATCCCACGTACATACGTAGTTCAAAAGAACTAATTTATAGTCTGTATTCCACTAAAATGATCCGTCCATTGCTCAATGTACTGTGCACTGCTGTCACAGAAATGACATACGTTTTCTGTGAACTTAATAACCTTTATATCCTCCTCATGTTCAAGTTTGTTCAAATTACTTCTTATAACGTTTAGCATGACTGGTTTTTCGATTTTCTGTCATATTCATTCTTAAATCATGAAGTGCTTCTATAATGTCTAGAACTGTACAATGCTATCTTTCTACCTTCAATGCTGCTGCATAAAAAGTTGTTGGCTGATTATGTAAAAACACAAGGACTTCAGAACACAAGTTTTGAAAAAAAGTCTTTAATATCGTTGGGCACTTTTCTTCGATCAAACAATATAATTTTAGTGATCCATAGAATTGGAAAGCTCTCTCAGTAGCTGGCACCAGTTTCAGAGCAGATCATTAAGTAGACTGCGTGAACCATTTCATAATACGGTGCGTAACGGCATGTTAGATTAGGGATCCGATACTGAAATGAAGTATAGATACTTTTACAATGCTAGAAATATAAAAGGTTATATGCTGAAACCTCACATGACAGAACTGAACTGACGGAATTTAATTTGATTTCTAAAAACCAGAACATTTAGGCATCCTGGTAGCAACCGATTGGAAAAAGGGGACTGGATTCCGAAAATCGGAACTGCCCCCGTCACATTGGGGCGTCTGGTCACGTTAGTGTTACTCAATGCACTTTCCGTAAGACTTCCTAAATAAAACAAATTTTAACAACTATTCACCTCAAATAATTATGCATCTAACGATTTTTTTTACCGCTAAATGGAATAACCTACCCTGTGCTGATGTAGTGCTGAAATAAATATACTGTATTAACAGAAATACGGAATACTGGGGTTGCTAACAGTCACTTACGGTACCAATTTCAATTATATGGTAATTACAAGATAATAATCTCGTAGTACGCGCAGAAGAGGCGAAAACATTCCTTCGTTATTACACAAAACGTAAAAACATGCCACTACTCGAATGAAACACTAAACAGCGTATTTATACTAACAAAGGGCTTTCGAGTATGCCTTCGACGACAAAAATAAATTATGAGAAAACAAACACATCGTAACAACCAAAGAAAGTGCACACTAACCTAAAAACGTAATACATTTTGACCAAATTTTGTAAACAATCGAATTGACTGTTAATTTCACGTTAATTTCACACAGTCACAAGCTTGTAGCTACATTTTTCAGCTCCTTCAGTCTCCTCGAACGACAGAAATCGGCAACATGGTTGAATGCAGCCCACCACAGAAATTCTACCGTAGATATAAGCTGGCGTAATGCACTGAAGAAACTAACAAAGTATAAAAAAATCCTGACGCTATGGAAGAGTACGGAAAATTTAATGAATAAAGGCTTCATTCGTTTCTATAGCAATGTCTCGGAAGCGCTCTGCAGCAAACAATAAATATTTATTGACAAAAGTTAATGAACATGTTAGTAATTAATATTCAACAACTAAAGACATGTGCTGCACACTGCCGATAAACATCTGTGAAGTAATAATTAACGCTAGAGTATATCCTACCGGATAAATGGTTCAAATGGTTCTGAGCACTAAGGGACTTAACTGCTGTGTTCATCAGTCCCCTAGAACTTAGAACTAATTAAGCCTAACTAACCTAAGGACACCACACACATCCATGCCCGAGGCAGGATTCGAAACTGCGACCGTAGCGGTCGCGCGGTTCCACACTGTAGCGCCTAGAACCGCTCGGCCACTCCGTCCGGCCCTACCGAATAATTTCGCTATATGTGTATTACTTCTGTGAACAATGCTGATTACGTGGTGTACCCTACCTTACTAACACGGCTTAACTGAAAGACTAAGACTACCGGAGACGCAAATGTTGCGACGCAGTAGATTTACGCTACGTTAGGCACGCTGCACACTATTCACAAACACTGTTTACATTTCCAACAGCGAAATAACGATACCAGACGGCTACAATTATTTATTTCAGTTTCACACAAATACTAAAATTTACCGGTTACGATAGCACATTGTATCATAATCGTTATCCTGCAGCGGCAAACGAAATGGAACATTAGGGTATACTGAACCATTGGCTTCGCCGACCATTAATTCCCATACATCTTGATAGATGATACTCAGTAACGAAAAGCATAATATTCAACTCCATCAAAAATAGAACAAACAAGCTAATGATGCGTTCTCACCATAACAGATGTGTGATAAAATTCGTATCAGTAGTATTAAAGCGATAATGATGAAAGAATAGCATGATATTGTAGCTAATCAATGATTCTGAAAAGAAAGAAACCGATCTTTAGCCTAAGAGAATTTTTTAAAAAAAGAATAAATCTACCAAACAGCATTTTTCGTGGTGTACGTGTACAAAATACCGGAAGCATTTCTAAGCAAAATAAATGACTGGTACGTAATCGGCTAATTCACGAACTGTAGTTTTACCTCAGTAATCTCCAAACCCGTTAACAGACAAATATAACTGGGCGAAATAAATACAAAACGCATTGTCAATTAATGTTTGTTACCTATCTCACTTCTGTTGCCATTCTTGCCCTATGGTTTTGCTCCTTGGCTCTATCGCCATGAATATTGGAGCTTAGGGTAAGCATTCCATCTCCTACCCTCATAATGAAGGTATTCTCAGACTAGTCATTACCATGGCATACTTTATGACAGAAATACAGAGCCGTAGCTATTATATCCATATTTCACAGTTTTAAATCAATGACTCCTTGCAAATAGCAATTTAAAACGCAGGGTCAGAACAGGCAACAAACTAATGTTAATTTTACCGCACAGTTCGGAAACGTTATCTTATAGTAAGTATTCCGATATAGTTCTCGTCACTAATTTCTTTTCACAATTTTCCCGCTCCATCCTTGAGCTGACCTCAACAAAAAGTGTACTCTTGAAATACATAACTTTCACTTCATCTTTAAGGATTTGAGCGAAAATTATCCAATGCATTGTTTTCATTATAGATGCATCCAGACCGTAGTATGATCTAGATTTATTTAGGCACCTCTAATTGCATTTTACAATTTATTTATATTTTATCAGATACTATGTGTATCACAAACCGCCACCGTTTTGTTAATACAATTCTGTTTTGTCTTGTTTTCGAAGATGATCAACAATAACTTGCTATTTTCCGCATAGCCTTGTAATCCAGCTAAATGAACATTTGGAAACAGAAACGAGAAAAAGTGTGTTATTCGAATGGTGAATACAGCACAAATATATTCATGTATTATTCAGCTTATGAATATTTAATTAATATATTGGAGTAGGATTAGTTGTGCAATCGCAAGCATAAAATTATGTTCCACCAATTCCCTCATTAACATTAATCCCGTGGGTTACAAACACAGTTGCAACATAGTTCCTACAAACATCGATGTTGCAACGTCGATGTACACACGGACAAGCGTCGACGTCAAAAAAAACATTGCTCTTAAAAACGATTCATCGACGTTTTTTCAGTGTTTCGATATATGTTAGAAATATTAGGAAAAGGACGCTGAAATGATTTTATTTTTAGGTAATACAGCATTGCTAACCTGAGTGAAAGTGAAGAAGAATTAAGTGATCTGCTAAACGGAATGAACAGTCCAATCAGTACACAGTATGGTTTGAGAGTAAATCGGAGAAAGACGAAGGTAATGAGAAGTAGTAGAAATGAGAACAGCGAGAAACTTAACATCAGGGTTGATGGTCACGAAGTCAATGAAGTTAAAGAATTCTGCTACCTAGGCAATAAAATAACCAATGACGGACGGAGCAAGGAGGACATCAAAAGCAGACTCGCTATGGCAAAAAAGGCATTTCCGGCCAAGAGAAGTCTACTAATATCAAATACCGGCCTTAATCTGAGGAAGAAATTTCTGAGGATGTACGTCCGGAGTTCAGCATTGTATGGTAGTGAAACATGGACTGTAGGAAAACCGGAACAGAAGAGAATCGAAGCATTTGAGATGTGGTGCTATAGACGAATGTTGAAAATTAGGTGGACTGATAAGGTAAGGAATAAGGAGGTTCTACGCAGAATCGGAGAGGAAAGGAATATGTGGAAAACACTGATAAGGAGAAGGGACAAGATGATAGGACATCTGCTAAGACATGAGGGAATGACTTCCATGGTACTAGGGGGAGCTGTAGAGGGCAAAAACTGTAGAGGAAGACAGAGATTGGAATACGTCAAGCAAATAATTGAGGACGTAGGTTGCAAGTGCTACTCTGAGATGAAGAGGTTAGCACAGGAAAGGAATTCGTGGTGGGGCGCATCAAACCAGTCAGTAGACAGACGAAAAAAAAAAAACAAAAAAAAACAGCAAGGAACGTTTGTGATCAGAGATATCTTAAAACCCCAAGGGAATTGAGATAGTCAGCTATTTCTTCGCAAACCTTCCTACACCTACCTACCTTTCCTAATGTTAACTTACACCAGGCGCAATGATGCTGACTAATCAGATTACGAAACTAATTAAAATGGATCTTATGAGGAATATTCATTTCTTATCATCAAAACAATTTTTTTAAAATTTAACAATTTGACACAGAATTTAGGGAAAAGAAGCATGGATAATCTACTCCGTAGAAGTCTGTTTGTCGCATGGGTGAGGGTTGCTTGGCATATACGGAGCGACGATGCCAAGATACACCTTCGCAATTTTTGCGGAAAGTTATTTCATGTTCTCCCATATTTCAATACTGTCTCCTTTTATTGGTGTAACGGGAGACGATAGGTACATCTGTACTTCAGTTTCACTGATGTTTCCAGTAGACGTTGATGACTTATTTTTCACGTTTTTGTGTGCAAACTACTTGTCGTATTTCCAGATATCAGAATCTAAATCTTCATTACGCTACTCATCTTATGTGTCGTTCTTCATTGTATATGCATTAAAGTTCCGTAAATATTTGTTTCGGTAACTAATTACCTTTGATTTAGTGAAGGCATCTTTGAAGTGCATGAACTTGTGTCTTGTGTCAAGAGTTGCCGAAACTGCCAGAATGGAGCAACGTTTTAAGTTGTCGAACCTGCTTACTAGTTGTTACATTATTTTGTTTTTAAACTGAACAATTATTCTCGTCTGCGTCACCAACACAACTGACTAACGAGACCAATTTACTTACTGTAACGCAACTGTCACCTGAAATTTCTTTTGTTAATTTTTGAAATGGTCGTATCAATTCCGCCGTTTCTTTGACACACACACTATCTCGCTGCTAGAAACGGCAGGCGTGCGGGGAGGACAGGGGAGCGCCAGATCTAGTTACAATTATCACTCCCACGATGGACACTAACTCTGGGAATCATTCTAACCAAGTACGAATTCCATTGTGTGCAAACGTCAAGCATCATTTTTTTTTTAATTTGGCGCACTTTCCATAACTCGTCACTTGCATTGACGCTACCTTTCATTTGTTTGATATTACTTCTTATCAGTAGAGGGCTGTGCTTTGTATCGTCAATGAATTTCGTTACGACTAAGTTAATCCTGTGGGCAAAACAGGGGATACTCCTTTCTTCGCCAAACATATCCTGACTGATTTTGATAACAGTGCTGTCATTATCTATGAAAATAGCTGAACGTTTTTCAATTAAAACAGTCCACTCAGAGAAAATATCTATCAGTTTTTCAGTGATGTACAGTTATGTGTGGTGTTCCGTAAGCCCAAAAACACCTAATGCCATGTTGAGGAATTGGGACATGTCTAGGAAGTGAATATTAATGATCACAAATGATTAATTTTGCGTTGTTTGTGTCCAAATAGCATAGGTGACGGAATAGTTTTCAGTATTCTTTATGTATATTTCCAAAAAACTAGTCCTGCTTTTTACTGTCTCTCGACTTCGCACCTTGTACAATGGACTCGTCTCTTTCATTACTAGTAAAAAACCTTGTTCTTCTACAATGGAAAATGGTTTATTATAAAATTAACAATAGCTTCAGTGATTTCCTTTGATTTTGCTCCATCCTGTGGAGTCATGCATTTTATGTTGTTTATGAAGTGATCAGCCCTTGGCTGCATAGTTTATCAGAACTACGGTGACAATGTCTGAAAATGTACCGACAACTGATTTTTCCAGCGAATGCGAAACTGGCATCTCACCACAAATATTGCAAGATTTGATCGAAACTGACGTGCCATCACAAATGCTGGACGATTTGGTCAAAGAGCTGAGTTTTACATCGTTGTTTGATGGTGTCTGATGATCCACTTTCCTTACATAACTATTATCAGACATTGTGATAATCTATTTCTAAATGACCAGAAATGCTTTAAACTCTTGACCCCTCGCTAGGTGGTACAGTAATCTTGCCATTGCAGCTGCGAGAATAAATGACCACGAAGATTGGTCGTCCTGTTTGAAGCTTTTAGTTTATTATCACATATATTGCACACAGCTTCTTTGTCACCAGGTTTGTTAAACAATGTCAAATTTCACTTTTAAATTTATTGGGTTGCACTGTTGTGTACAAAGAAACAAAGTAGAGTTACCAGATGATAATAATCGTTAATGCATCTCCACACAGCTGGCTAAGATGATAAAAGCTACCATAATATAAAGTGTGACAATTAAAGCATAATACTGCGTACGATTGTGAGGGGAAATTGATAGCACTAAAATATTCCTCTGACGTCAGATATCCTGCACAAATTGGGGTCCTGGAAATATCTTTCAGGACATTGATTCCTTAATCTAAAAACTGGGACTGTCGCAAAAAAATCGAGACGTGTGGCTACCTGAGGGGACGTTCCCCGTCTTTTGCAGACCGAAAAGTGAGGTGTACAAACATACAGTTTTAAAAGATTGTCTTCAGAATAAAACTTAGTTACTTAATGATAAAAAATAATTACAGTGCATACATACATACAATTTACTTTAAAAATCACATTATCGGTATATTTATTAAAACAGTATAATAAATAATATTACGTTCTCTGTAACATGGGCGAAGGCAATGGGTTCCAAAAATGAAATTATCGAAATTTAATTTGTACGCGTTTACAAGGTGCTGAAATCGGTGCCAACGTAATGGTCATTTAAAAATTCTCCTGTTTTGAAACCATGGTCAATGTTAGTGCAGCATGGAGCGCGAGGGAAATACGCCAACAATTTTTGGCGGTTATACTTCTTTCTCTCAGTACAGCCTTGGTCAGACGTAGCCGCATCACGACCGTAGTTTTAATCGGCATGAGTCGGAAGAAGTCAGTTAACATCGTATTCAGGCACTGCCACTATTTGTAATCCAACAGTTTTATAAGACAGTTTAATTTCATATTCAGCACTACTGTAAGAACGTAATCGTCCCACGAAAAAATATTATTTTCGTCCAGCATTTCTACCAAAGCAGATGATCAGTACGAAATGCAAAGATGGAAATTGTTTTCCCCATACGTTTCCTATTCCTGCGCCGGTCATTGTGCTGGTTCCCCCGTATTTGCACACGGGACATAACATCGCGCTCAGACTTTACTCTCTCTTATTACACAGTTTGCTAGTAACGTGTAGATTCCTAGCGTGTATGCGGAAATGTTTAATTCCATCTCCAAACAAGGGTTTCTGTAATACAAAAACGCATCTCTATGGAGATGTCACCAAAGAATTTACTTGACTGATTTCTGCTAGATGTGAATATTAATAATTCATCGGCAAAAGACAAATAATAACGTAAAAAACTTGTATATAACTAAGGGCCGTTATGTGATCTACTTGAAATCCACTTTTTAAGATGCTCATGTTTTGAACCCCCCTCCCCCTCCAAATTAAACCCAGATACAGCTACGCCTATGTTCTACAACTTTGAAATTACCATCAGTTCAAATAAAATACTACTAAAATTCGACACAAGCTCTAGCCTTTCACCCAACTACCTGGTAAAATTTCATTTTTATTTGTGTATGAAATCATCAACATTAGGTTGCAAGTGTTTAATCAAACCATGAACGACAATACCCTACAATGTATTGGCAATTGATTTTTCTGGGAAAGTGAAACTGGCATGTCATCACAAATGCTGGACGATATGGTCAAAGAGTTGGGTTATGCATCACTGTTTGATGGATGTGGTATTCTCTCTGTTTATTGGAGTGATACATAAATAATGGACTCGTTAACGAACTATCGCAATGCCATCAAGTGTTACGACGAACAAGCACACACACGCAGATATGGGAATCGAGCACACACACAGATACGAGAATCAACAATGAGAATCACTTACAGTAAGTCTTCATTTTGTATGCATTGTTTATTTAAACATTTGAACTGCAATTGACTGAGTACTAAGCAGAAGCTTAGTCCAGGCTCGTCAATAAATGGTGAATATTTTCGCTATTAGTCTAGCACTGGAGAGTTTCTCCAGCCAGTCTGGCCATAATATCCAGTGACTGCAGCATATAATTCAGTTGACACCATTTCAAGTAAATAAAAATACTGGAACTTCAAATTTTACTTACCTGCTACTTCAAAAGTGCAAAACTCAAGAGGACAACAATAAATGTAGTACTGCACGAATTACGAGACTTGAAGTGTCGACTGCTGAGCATCAATGAACGCAATACATGGCCCATTGTTGGACGATGTCGATGTTTCCTGACTATTGTTGTCGATGCATCAGCGTTGTATCACCATTCAAAACATCGATACTAACATCGATGTTTGCAAGCCTTCGATGTATCGTTGGCATCCCCAGTTACAAACGATGTGTGGCACTAGAAGCAGTAACAAGCAAACTGGAGTTCAGCTACCAAACTTTGTTTTTTAATTTTCTCTTATTTAGGTTTCGAAAACAATGTCTGCTTCATTTCTTGAAGACTGACGACCGAGCAGGATTGTACATGTATACATTTTTTACCACCACAAACTGTCCAGTACGCTACCATAACCAGCAAAGAAATTCTATTTCCCATTAATTATTCCAACATTTCTTGTATCACTGTAGAGAATGTACAGGTTTTACGATGATACAAGCATGGTGTAACCGTTGATGTTATCTTCAAAAGATGTATCAACAGACTGATGCCAATGTGTCAACAGTGGTAACTGTTTCGCAGTATTCGAAAATATTTTAAATAAACTTTGCATATTATAATATCCCAAAGAAAGTAAATGTTGACAGATGTGAAAATTACTGAACTATCAGTTTAATAAGTCATGGCTACAAAACACTATCGCGAATTCTTTACAGACGAATAGAAAAACTGGTAGAAGCCGACCTCGGGGAAGATCAGTTTGGATTCCGTAGAAATGTTGGAACACATGGGGCAATACTGACCCTACGACTTATCTTAGAAGATAGATTAAGGAAGGGCAAACCCATGTTTCTAGCATTTGTAGACTTAGAGAAAGCTTTTGAGAATGTTGACTGGAATACTCTCTTTCAATTTCTCAAGGTGGCAGGGGTAAAATACAGGGAGCGAAAGGCTGTTTACAATTTGCACTGAAACCTGATGGCAGTTTTTAGAGTCGAGGAGTATGAAGGGGAAGCAGTGGTTGGGAAGGGAGTGTGACAGGGTTGTAGCCTATGCCTGATGTTATTCAATCTCTATATTGACCAAGCAGTAAAGGAAACAAAAGAAAACTTCGGAGTAGGAATTAAAATCCATGGAGATGAAATAAAAACTTTGAGGTTCGCCGTTGACGTTGTAATTCTGTCAGAGACAGCAAAGGACCTGGAAAACAGTTGAACGGAATGGACAGTCTTGAAAGGAGGATATAAGATGAACATCAACAAAAGCAAAACGAGGACAACGGAGTGTAATCGAATTAAATCAGGCGATGCTGAGCGAATTAGATTAGGAAATGAGACACTTAAAGGAGTAAAGGAGTTTTGCTATTTGGGGAGCAAAATAACTGATGATGGTCGGAGTAGAGAGGATATTAAACGTAGACTGGCAGTGGCAAGGAAAGCGTGTTTGAAAAAGAAGAATTTTTCAATATCGAGTATAGATTTAAATGTAAGGAAGTCGTTTCTGAAAGTATTTGTGTGGAGTGCAGCCGTGTATGGAAGTGAAATGTGGATGATAAATAGCTTAGACAAGAAGAGAATAGAAGCTTTCGAAATGTGTTGCTACAGAAGGATGCTGAAGAGTAGATGGTAGATCACATAACTAGTGAGGAAGTATTGAATAGAATTGGGGAGAAGAGTAATTTGTGGCACAACTTGACTAGAAGAAGCGATCAGTTGATAGGACATGTTCTGAGGCATCAAGAGATCGCCAATTTAGTATTGGAGGGCAGTGTGGAGGGTAAAAATCGTAGAGGGAGACCAAGAGATGAATATACTAAACAGATTCAGAAGGATGTAGGTTGCAGTAGGTACTGGGAGATGAAGAAGCTTGCACAGGATAGAGTAACATGGAAAGCTGCACCAAAACAGTCTCTGGACTGAAGAGCACAACAACATTACGTTGTCTATTACAGATTCTTTTAGTTTTAACGAAATAAACATGTGTGTCATTCGGAATATAAGAAACAATGGAAAAAATCATTCACCAATTTGACGGCAAAATGGTGTAAGTACGTGAAAATATTAGGGTACACGTTAGGACGATCAGTATCAAGACAAATGTTTCAAAATCCAAGAGTGAAGCAACATCAATCAACTACCTTAAAAGTTTTGAGGAATGTAAATAGGAAATGCTTCTACTGCCGAAAACTTCTGAGCGAATAATTGTAACTTGCAGATCTAGTTTCCTGTGTTTGTAGAAAAACACATATAGGGAAAATTTTAATGTCTGGAAGAAGAAAATATAAATAATAATGATAACACTCGAGGATGCATATATACTGCAAATTTGCTTTCCGTACAGGCATATTGCAAAATACACTATCTTATGTGTTCGCATTATAACTGAAGAAAGCTTTAGGATCAACAGAAAAATTCACATAGTTTTCGTAGACACCAGGAAAGCATTAGACATGTCAAGTTGAACAAGGAAATGGAAAATCTAAGAATGATTAAACTAGACTGTAGATACAGGACAGTAATAGAACTGTGGGAAGAACAAACAGCAATAGTAAAGATAAGAAATATACAAAAATAAGTTAAATTCTTAAAGATGTTAGATACGTTTTCAGATGACTTAGATCCTTGTGCTGATGGCATAGATCCACAAGGGAGAAATACCCACAAAGAATCTGAACGTTATGGACACTGTACTATAATAGTAAGGGATGAATACAAAACGGAAATCAACTAAAAGAACAGAAACAGTCGTCTGCTGGGAAGAATCAGAAGAAGCACACATTAAAATTAGAGAGAATAAAAGAAAACGAGCAAAAGAATATGGGTATGAGGAAATGTCATAACTGAACACGTAAGACGCAAAGAAAGTATGAAAAAAAGAATTGGAGAAACAAAACCGATTTTCACGAGTAAAAAAAAAACGCTTTTTTCACACAACGTAAGTACTGAAGTCTGAAGTAAAAAGAGAGGTGGTTACGAGCTGCATTTAAAGTGTGACATTGTATGTTTTTATAACATGGACAACAGAGGAAAATGAAATGAAATCTCTTGAAGCATTTACAAGGGAAGATAGCCAGAGAAAGACTGCGAGTGTTTTTTTACAAATAAACTATAAATAAAGCAGGAGTCTCTAATTCTTCCCAAATGAAGAAATGGGCTTCTAATAGATCCAGATGGAGTGCTGTCCATCATTCGAAAGATGATGATGAACATTTAATTGTACGAACACCTGCTTACCTCATCCAGAACCGCCAGACTTGCTGCTCTCCGACACAGACGGATCTGCACTGGGGACGCGTTTACAGTGAGACGGAGTGCAGCGTGGCCCAGCCGTAGCCCGCCAGGGGCCCCACTTGCTCAAAACTGTGCTAATAACACCGGCCCACCGACCTTGGCAATGACAACGCCACGTCGCAGCTGCGGGCCCATTCGACAGACGCTGCTCCAAAGTTTTACCCAACACTTGTCTCATTGAGCGACGCATCGAAACGAATAACGAAGTAACAGCAGACGCACATGATTCAATAAACCAGGTTTTATGGGGTGCAAGGTAGTGTTCACGTTTTTCAGTTTGAAGTGAAGATATGTAAATAAGCCGAAGTGATGAATCGATTGAATCAAAACAAGACGCTGTAGTTTCCTCGTGAACCGTAGCGTCTTACGGGTGATATCTGTTTCCGTAATTGGTGTCGATTTACTTACAGGCGATATCTCTGTCCGGAATTGGTGTCGATTTACCACGGCGATTCGTCAGTTGCGAAAAGAGTGACTTCATCTGCATACATAATCGTGGAGGTAGGTAATTTTGAGCTTCGAAAAGCGTCATAGAGAGATTCTGCATCACAGACGTCTGTCCGCTTACCACCAGTGATTGAATCAATAATTACGCAATGTGGCTGCCTCCATTGCCCAACAGCCTCCTCCACTTCAACATCACATGTCTAACTTCTTGTTCTGTTGCACGCCTTGTTTACTAACCCTGCAATCGTTTTATATCCCGTTACAAGGACATGTAGAAAGTACCTGGTGTTTATAATTAAAAGTACAGCTACTTATAGATGTACAGTGTGAGGTGTAATTATCGTATGGCAGGAAAACTTGGTAGGTAGTCTACTGCATTAATGCGGAACCGGTTTATGCTGAAATAAAATTAGTTCTAATTTCGGTCACCAGTGTAAGTCTGGCACTGTGAATGCAAGAAAGAGCTATTTATCTAATGGACGGGACGTGGGCAGGAAAGGTCAAATAAGTGACAAAGGTAAAATGTTGATTTTGTTATTAACAGCCACTTACGCAGCCTGTTCATTGTGAACGCCCGAGACGTCGACGACGAGATGCTATGCAGCGCCATATTTGCACCTGGTGTCCAGGATTGGAACTTTTTTTCCAGTGTAAATCGGATTTGCATTGACGCATTAGCATATCTATCAAGTTTCGCTATCATGCGATAATCACAGCCCACAGAGGACCTTCGTGAGTAGCTGCACTTTAATTATAGCCTCCTGGTACAGTAAATCAAACTTGTTGACAGTAGAAACCTTATGACGCGTTAGGAAAACTGACACAGGAAAGACCAACTACGAATGGGAGTTGTCATGGCGCCGATTTTTATTTATTTATTTAATTATTTATTTTTTTGTGAAGAGAGCTGAACTTAGAAGGACAGCTCATATCCAACACAATATGAATCAGAAACACTACTACTGTGTTATCTGTTACGGGTTTGTTGAATACATCAATAACCAGTTTTATACGGGGTGAGTGTGAGTCACTAACTATTGCCACCTAGAATAACTCCGAAGGTATGATAGTAGCTGAAAAGTTTGTGGGACAAATGTTGCATGTGACAACGGGGCTATAATATGACGTTGGTTTTTTGTTGCTAGGTGGAGTCGCGTCACAGATATGAACGTCAACATTTTGTTAATGGGATGCTATAGTTTGGTACCTATTTTCTGCTAGCGGCTATCGAGACGAATCCAATGATGTGTAACAGTAAGGTCTTTGAGGGTAAACGATGGTCACAAAGGTGGCATGAACGTCCCTTTACATAAGGTGTTCGAAGTGATGACCACTGGTATCACGGCAGTGCTGCAATCTTGGAGAATGCCAACGAAATTGACTTAGAGCTACAGACTTATGCGCTGAAAGATATCCTCAACATACTCACCCTACACATCGTGCATATAAGTACGTGTGTGATAAATTGAGAACAACTGGATCTTTAAAGCAGCGGAAACATACACAGTAAAGGAAAGTTATTAACGAGGAAACGGAAATTGGTTCTCTTGCCACTGTGGTTCGAGATCCTTTTGTTAGTTCGCGTCAAACCGCAAGGGAATCCGGCATGAGCCAGAGTAGTGTTCCTTGTGTTCTGCATCATCATAAATATCATCCTTATCATATAAGTCTCCACTAAGAATTAAGTGGTATTGATTGTATGCGTCGCATTGAATTCTGCCGATGGGCTCAACTTCAGATTCAGAGGGATGACAGATTTATTAATTTGATTTTATTTACTGAGGAGGCCAAATTCACGAACCAAGGAAATGTTAATTTGCATAACATGCATTATTGGGCAGCCATGTTGGCTGCGGTAATTTGCACACCAAAAACCGTAGGCGTTGAATGTATGGTGTGGGATTCTGGAGGGCAGCATTATAGGCCCCTGTTTCATCGAAGGAAATCTTAATGGTAGGAGGTACACCACATTCCTGCAAGAAACATTAGGTCTGTTATTGGAGGAAATACCTTTAGGAACAAGGAACAGAATATGGTATCAACACGATGGGTGTCCGGCACATTTTTCGCTGATTGCTAGAAATGAGTTGCAGAGACAATTCCCATATCATTGGATTGGACGCGGGGGAGATGTGTCGTGGCTTGCTCGTTCGCCTGACTTGACTCCTCTGGATTTTTTCTTGTGGGGATTCGTAAAAGACATTGTTTATAAAGACGTTGCAACTACACCTGAAGATATGCCAGAGAGAATTGTCAGAGCATGTGCTTCGATAAGTGCCGATGTGATAAGTAATACCACTCAATCAATGATAAGAAGACTGCAGCACTGCATTGATACCAATGGTCGTCACTTCCAACACCTTCTGTAAATGGACGTTCATGCCACCTTTGTGACCTTCGTTGACCTTCAAAACATTACTGTTTCAATTCATTGGATTCGTCTCGATAGCCGCTATCAAAAATAAGTATCAGACTATAGCATCCAATTTAAAAAAAAGAAAAACAAAGTTGACCTTCATATCTCTGAAGCGACACCACCTAGCAACAAAAAACCAACGTCATATTATGGCCCCCGCTGTCCCATGCAACTTCTGTTCCACAAACTTTTCAGCTACTATCATGTTTCGGAGTTACTCTTGGTGGCAATAGTTAGTGGTTCACCCTGTATAATAAACCGCACACTGCCATTTAAGCTAAATATTTTTCCATAAATGTTATTTATTGCAGTAATTACGTGCATGAAATACAGTAGTAACACAATGTTGTACCACCGCTTGATGAAAGCGCTTGACAAGGTATTAAGCTGGTGCTAAGGTCGGCAGCTAACTTAGTATATAAGGAAATGTTAAGCTGTACATTTCGTAGTATGGTAGTCGCTGACAACACGATCATTCCTAGTAACTTGGAATCAGTCGCGTCATACGAATTACAAGTATCTGCAATCAACGAAGCGTTGGAATGCGATGGGTTTAGAAAATAGCATCATTCGCTGATCAAGATAGTGGAAGGATTCGATTCGTTTACCTGATGCTAAGCAACTGAAGTTAACAAGAAAACACATTTCTTCGAAAATATCTATGAAAACGTGCACTGGAACGCCACTCAAGTGTACCGTGTTCGCACCACATTCGATTGAGGTGCAATGAACGACTGCACCAGTAATCATAACCTCGAATGATTTGAGAGATTCGTGTATAGACGGAGGCTAACCAGTATCGTTCCTCCCGCGCATCTTTCGAGACTGGAACTGGGAAGGAACTTTGCTACAGAAAGCACTCTTCGCCACACACGATCAGGTGGCTTTTGGAATATAATGACGAGTGGGGGGGGGGGGGGGGTTAGCTGTCGTTGCCTACAGATAAGAATGACCCCTCCTGGGCCCGTTTCAAACGTAAGTTTTTATTAGTCACATTGCATATACGAGGTCTGTTCAAAGAATTTCGGAACTTTGTCCAAGAACTTTTCTACGTTTACCGTTTGCTTAATGTGCATCGTCTCCTTCGAAATGCTGTCCTCCACAGCTGATACATTGTTCTCAACGCCGTTTCCACTTCCGAAAGCAGACTTACTCTTGCCCAGAAAGGAGTCCAGTATTCAGCAAATGCATATTTTCAGTAAGTTACCAGCAACCATTATGAGTTTAGTTTTAGACAAGGCACAATTTAAACATAATTTAAAAGAATTTTTTGTGGACAACTCCTTCTATTCCATCCATGAGCTTCTCATCAAGTGCAGTAGACCATTTTAATGAAAATTTATTATACTTTAATTTTTGACAATACTTAGTTGTAACAGCCAAGTAACTACCTACTGTGTGAATGATGGCTGTATGGACAGCAGATGTAAGTCTTAAGTCTGTAAACAGTGGAAGTTTCATTTTAAATCTTGTACATAACCTGACTGTTCTTAATTGAGGATCACTGATATCAATAATTTACTTTAATTTTTGACAACACTTGATTGTAATAGCCAAGAAACTAGCAAATTTCTGAATGAAGGATTTAATGAAAGCAGATGTAAGTATTAAAGCTGTAAATATTAGAAGTTTAAATTTAATTCATGTACATAATTTTACTGTTTATTCACTGAGGATCATTAAAATTAATGAAACTCAAGTTTTTCTAGTTACATTTTTGTAGTATGTTTATCTGACATATTCCACACCCAGGAGGATCCCTCTTTAATGGGTCTATGGAATGAATAACTAATCTAATCTAATCTCTTGCTGGACCTTCCGAAGCGCCGTCTGCGGATTTTCTTTTATCTCGTGTGTGGTTGCAAATCTTCGTCCTTTCAACGGGTTTTTCAACTTTGGAAATAAAAAATGTCCACAGAAGCCATACGATTCTCTTAAGGAACATCTCGTTCTCATCTGCGCGATCCGAAAGCTCTTCACAGACAGCGAGACGAAGGTCTTCATGGTCTTGAGAACCGTGGGGCGAACTTGGAGGCAACACGATGCATTCCAAGACGCTGTGTCAGGATCTCATGACATGATCCAACGGAAATGTTACATCCTTGCGCAGTTTCTAGGACACTCAGTCTTCGATTGGCAAGCACAATTTCGTTGATGGTTCTGACATAAGCGTCGTCAGTGGATTCGAAGGGGCTCCTGAACGAGGGCCATCTTTAACTTCCGTCCGGCCATTTTTAAACCGTGTGAACGATTCGCAACACCAAGTTCGGCTTAACCACTCGTGACTCATCACCGCAAGCTTCCTACATCATTTGGTGCGTCTTTGTAATGGTTTTCTTGAGTTTCACACACAATTTCATGCACATGAGTTGCTCCTCTACCACTCCTCCCGCACAGGCCACGAAGGAACAAAGGTACCGACCGACCGCCGTGTCATCATCAGCCCACAGGCGTCACTGGATGCGGATAGAGAGGGGCATGTGGTGAGCACACCGCTCTCCCGGCCGTATGTCACTTTACGCGACCGGAGCCGCTACTTCTCAACCAAGTAGCTCCTCAGTTTGGCTCATAAGGGCTGAATGCACCCCGCTTCCCAAAAGCGCTCCTCTAGCTCTACCATCTCGAAATTCGCGAAGTGTGCGACACAATGTTCTGGCCAATACAGCACTGAACAATAATTAACAGACATACAACAATGAAGCTGCTGGCAGTTACATATTACACGCAGGGGTGTGCAGGGACGCCAACCGCATTTCGCTCCTGCATACAATTAGTGTGAAATTTCAGAATGTTTTTTTTTGAACAGAAGTCATGCACTGGTATGCAAAACTTAAGGACGAAACGAACTTTCGTGTGATGTGTTGCTGCAACATTCGTACCATCCCCCCCCCCCCCTCACCACCCCCCCCCCCCCAAAAAAAAATGAAATGATCGTATGGCATTGTCGGCCGGGACGCCCCATGTGGGGGGAGTTCGGCAGCCGTAATGGAAGTCCTTTTAGTAGACGCCATTTCGGCCACTTGCGGGCCAATGATAATGATGTTGAAGGACACACAACACCCAGCCCCTGCGGGGAATCGAACTCCGGCCAGCTGCGTGGTATGTGGAAACGCTACCGCTAGGCTACGGAGGTGTACACAGAAATACGTGCTACCGTATAATGCACGAGGTAATTGCAACAATGAGACGAAAGGAAATGGCACTTTTATTCAGACCCAGTGATAAGACTGAAGTTCCAGAACGTTTCATGCCACAAGAAATAAACTTGGCCGAAAGTACGCTAAATTTACTCTATATCAAACGGTTAATACACTGGTGTGCAAAACTTGGGGACGGAAGTAACTTTCGAGGAGCTGTCGGAACAAGAAGATATTCGGCGAATGGACTGGCCTGCTCGTTCCCCCGATTTAAATCCTATCGAACACACATGTAATGCAGATCGTCCACGTCCGCGATCTTCGAACATGTGTCAACCGCGCTGACGGAAGGATGGAACGTCCTATAACAAGAACTCCTTAACAACGTTGTGGCCAACATAAGGGCACGTTGCAGAGAATGTACTGCCGCCCGTGTTGATAACATATCCTATTAAGAAGTGTGTCCTACCTTCTGGAATGACCAGGGAATCGTCATAAATAGCGGTGACTTAGGTGTGTTTATTGTCTTTGATAAAAGTGTCATTTCAGTTCGTCTCAATGCATATTTCCTACAGTTACCTTCTGTACTATACTGTAGCACTTCGTTCTTTCTATGATCCAAATTTCATCGAGCTATGTTACTTGGCAGTGACACATCCTACGAAAGCTATTTTCGTGTTTACGTTTTCAACTCCAGTGTAACACAGCAGTTATATATTATTCTACATTTTACTGGAAAGAATGGAACGTGTATGTTGTTGTCGGGAGAGTCACTAACCACCGTCGAACGAATCAGTCACTGAACATCGTTCAGCACTTGTTCCAGCAAGACATAATACAGCCGTTTGATTTGATTGCCAAGAAGATGAGGCCGGCGTTGTTTTCACGAACACTGATAACTGGCTCGCTGTATTCTTGTATTCATTCCTGATGAAAATAAATACTTGTTCCAACTAATCATTATCTTTATATCGGTTGTGCGCCCTCGGTAGGTGAGTGGTCTGCGCGAGAGAATGTCAATCCTAAGGGCCCGGGTTCGATTCCCGGCTGGGTCGGGTGTTGCGTTGTCCTAATCATCATCATTTCATCCCCATCGACCCGCTAGTCGCCGAAGTTGCGTCAAATCGAAAGACTTGCACCTAGAGAACGGTCTACCGGACGGGAGGCCCTAGTCACACGACTTTTTTTTAATATCGGTTTATAGGTGATGGCTGCACACTCAGCTGCTACTTCGTTTATTCACACTTATTGGATCAGGTAATTAAAGCGACATCCTACTCACTGAGCAACAATAATATCACCGACTCGATAATCATTCACGTGTGATCTGTGTGAGTCCTTAATGAATAACTTTGATTAAGGGATCGTGGGTCCCTTCAAAGACACGGTGAGTTCAGTTTCTGCACTGCAAAGCGAGGAAGCAGTCAACACATAAACGTCAGGAACTATTCTAAAATTTAAAAAGAAAATAAAGTATAAAAAGAAGAATCCACAATATCCTGATTGAAATACACAATACTGACTTTCGGGAAAACTGTTTTTATACTTTCTCGAGATGAACAGTAAAATTGATACTTGAAAGACATAAATCATAACTCGGAATGGTCCTATCTTTTTAGACGGCACTTCATTGCAATCCATTGTATAAGTAGCCAGTTCGCTGGAATGTTTAAGTTCACCTCACAATACCTTGTGGCGTTTTCTTCTACAAAATAATTATAAGATGTACAAATCTTCATTGTGTGTGTGTGTGTGTGTGTGTGTGTGTGTGTGTGTGCTTAGGACACTCAACAACGAGATTATTAGAACCTTTGCTAGAATATTTTGTATGTCTTTATTCCAGTTATAGACCGCAGTTGTAAGAAACACGCAATTAATTTCCGCCTATGTTAACAGTCTTCAAGATCTACAAAGTAAGACAGGCAGCCTACCGTCAAAATTGGCGAACTACAAAGTGCAGCAGAGTTACAAAATGATGCAGTAAGAATATTTTGTACGCAAATATTTTCCTACTTGAGCACAGTCACTTTTCTGAGACATACAGGCAACATCTGTAAGTATGGTAAAGTCAGAAAGTAATAAACCAGAACAGTTAAGTCGTTTTATGTAAAAAAAGTGAGTATTACATTTTGGTGCAGGTACGCTGAATTTATACATTACCTAGTCAGCAAGTCTGAGCCTAATGTGACAAAAGAAGTAATGTTAAAAATGCGCGAAATACAAACTCTCTTAAACTCACAGTCAATCTCACGCGCTCACTCAGATTCATCTATACAGTCGTGCTCAATGACACACAGTGTATCATGTTCTCTGGGCAGATTAAGGCAGCTAGAGAGCCATACTAAAGTCGGGCTTGGAACTATTATAACGTGGTGAAAAACAAACGTATTTCTAAATTCTTAGCACAATAATCCTTCCTTTTCTAGCAACGTGCAACATGTGTATATAGGCTCTCTGCCGGGAAACAACTAATGCTACCATCTGTCGACGAAATGTAGGACCTAGTGCCTAACGCATTAAGTAGCGCCCGCCGTCCTGTTCTGAAGACTATTGTTCACGACTGGCCAAATACAGATAACCCAAATCATAAAATCATTTGTCTCGTGACGTTAATTTTGTCACAGTCACCAAAGACAATTTTGACGGCTCCAACACTGTTACTCAACGTACTTTATTTTAAAAGTCGAAACCGGGACGCGGAAATGTTGCCACGGGAGACAGTTTATTTTAATTACTTTGGTTATAATAGATAATCCATTTACGGGTTGCAAATATTACTCGGAAGTCGCCGCACGTTTGAAGACATTGGCTATAAATCATTTTAGGTTGTTGGACGTCGTGGTCAACATGTTGCTACTGCTTAACATACATGTTTATGCCCTTTGTTTCAGTCAAATCATATGATATATTTGCAGAATAGCAGTACTGAATCATATCAACGAACATGGTTATCACCATAGGACTACCATATGATGGAGGCAACGAAACGTCAGTTTGTGATACTTACACAAAATGGTGCGACTTACACGGTTGTCTTTGTTTTATTATTTTAATTTATGGCAAGAGAGTAGCAAAGCTGCACTCTCAAATCATCTACTTCCACAAATATTTTAACATTGTCGAAGGTTGCAAGGGATGTTTATACACAGTAACATAACCTTTTAAGAATCCACCAATAGGTACAAAGCAGGAGGAATTAAAGACTTATAGCCACTAGAGTGAAATGCATGTATAATCCTGAAATATGGAGCTGCATATGCCTTTTTAATGTAATATTATGCGGCATACGTATAATATTTTCAGAACGGTTTGAAACAATGGAAGGTGATTTTCGGTAAGATACATGAAACGATCATATGACATTAAATGATTGTATGTGAAGGGTGTGAAGGGTGCAAGCAATTTGGTACATAGGTAGTACTCAAGAATTACGTACCGAGACGCTGAATCAACCTTTTTTTAGCATAAAAATATGTATTTTTTTAACTGTTCTCAAGAGCTCCAAAAAAGAGGACTGCAGTGGCGCAATGTTTGTTAATACTTACAACAAAGCCTTTTGGAAACAAACGTGGGCAATGTTTCAACTATGAGGGTCAAGGTATCCGTACAAGCAACATTCAGCGATATTCACATTCCAGTACTTAAAGTCAGTTTTTGTTTACTGTGATACCAAGTTCAACTGAATACCGTGTGTGTGTGTGTGTGTGTGTGTGTGTGTGTGTGTGTGTGTGTGTGTGTGTGTGCGTGCGTGCGTGCGTGCGTACGTGTGTGTGTGTGTGTGTGTGTGTGTGTTTGTAAGCTGGTCAAAATGTGCCCAATCGGAATGAATTTTTCATGGATAACCACGATCCCTGCGTCTCGCTCCACATGGTCTATAAAATAACGATGCTGCAACACCTGCATCTGATGTTGAGCCTGCAGTGGCTCGAAAGTTAGATAGTGGAACAATAAATCGTATCAAATTCAGAATGTGACTGGTTGTATATTATACCCACATAAACCGCTCCCTATAGATGGCAGTGTTAAGTCAGTGTAAAGATCGGAGGAAGAATGGTAATAGCACTTCAGTAGTACCCTGCATAGTAACGGTGTTCAAATCAGCCTCCAGTTTACGTCAGCCTCACAGCGAAAATTAATAACAGTAGACGGCAGTTGTAACTACCATAAATACTTGCTGACAGTTGATGCGAAACTAAATTGACTTTAACAAATACGACTCATAAATATGCTTTTGTTGCATGCACACTGCTATTTTCTAAGGATCTCCTTTCTGGAATAAGCTGAACAGCACTTTTTTTTCTTATTTTGGTGTTCAGCTGTCAGACCACAGTGTCCGTGCGTCGTATCATGGCTGCGTGATTCACAAATATCTTTGCATTTCGTCAGCACGTAAACTGCATTTACTCATGCCTTTAATTAGAGTTATGTACACATTTGGCACTTTAAAAAATGGTACACGTGGATCGAACATTCCTGCACGAACATCCTCCATCACCGTGTGCGTGACGAAACTCTGATTTTTTTTTCAATCAATCTTCTGGTAGGTTTGATGCTGCCTACCAATTACAGGCCACATGTCCTGTAGATACAATGTGTGTCTTTAAGGCAGTGGTTTTCATTTCCTTCTACATCCTCAGGTCATTGATCATTCCTGATTCTTCCGCCTTTTGAGGGCAGTCAGTCACTCCAAGGGCCCCCAATCTCTGTCAGCTTTTTCACCCTTTTTCGACATGGTTACTGGTAGAACGAGGTGACTCCTTATACCAGAAACTATCGGCAGTCCATGCTGATGATTTTTATACAAAATTGAAGCACTGGTTGAGAATGAATCGGGGACCCACTTCGTTTCGATTGCTAGTAAAAGACCATATTCCCTTTCTTTTGTTTTCTTTTTTTCTTCAAACTAATCTTAGTATAGAGGAGAGTGTTCCGCGTAGAGGTGGTGTTCCTAAGAATACATGATATTTCGTGATAGGTACTGCAGTCAGACAGAACAGAAGCATTCGAAATGTGGTGCGACGGAAGAATACACAAGATAGATTGTTCGGCCACATAACTGATGAGGAAGTACTTGACAGAATTGGGCAGACTAAGAATTTGTCTCCCAATATGACCAAAAGAAGGGATCGGTTGATAGGACACGTTCAGAGACATCAAGGAATCGCCAATTTAATGTTAGATGGAAGTGGGGGTATATTCGTAGAGGGAGACCAAGAGATAAGGAGATTCGGAAAGGTTTAAGTTGCAGTAGTTATTCGGAGATGAGGAGGCTCGCACAGGATAGAGTAGCATGGAGAGCTGCATCAAACCAGTCTTCGAACTGAAGACCACAACAGCAACAACAACAACAATATCTTATTTTAGATTCATATGAGAAATGTGCACTAGAGTGTAGTAGTAGTTAACGCCATTTTCTACAGTCTCCGTTGCTTCTAGATATGATGTTGTGTTTTTTGCAGCATTTGTAAATATTTAAAGTTCTACACATTGAAGTACTGCGTAATATATTCAAGCTATTTGGAATGTATTGTTAATTCATCGTTAACAGTATTTTATGGCAAGTATCGTTCAATATATTTTTAAAACTAGTTCTATTACGTGAATGTGATAAAGACATATAAAAAGTGCACCATCTTGTACCTTGAAACTGAAGACTGCTTTTTACAATGGAGCAGGGCTTATTTGCAAGTTGACTGAGTTTCGTTAATGTCTTAACTGCTTTATCTGTTTTGACAATAACTTCTATTTCAGATTGTATTCAACTCGTAACTGCTTGACGATTATATTTCTGATTGATTTGATTTCGCTTACTGTTTATTGGTGTGTAACAGAATAATAATGTAATATACAGACTACTAAATACAGTACTGATAAGATTTTCTCCACTGCAGCGCTAATAAATTTCAACAGGTTATTTATTCCTAAGTATATGTTCACATTCAACCTTGGAACAACCAAAATTATGCGCAGTATTTTTTGTATTTTCAGAAGACGACTGCAACACATAAAAAGTTAATGCCATCATTTACAAATGGTATAAGGAACTATACTAAATTTCTATTACAGAGCTGGCAAGATGTCCCAAGTAACAAGAATATCCCCTACTGAAATACAACGAATTACAACGTTTTACAAATTTTAGTGCTCACCTTAACCATAGCCAATATATCCCTCAAATTACATTTAGCAAGGAATTAATAGTAATAATAATAATAATAATGAAGCAGATTCTAGCAGTGCACATGTTGTAATCAAAAGAGCATAAACTTTTTTACAAAATAACATAATTTTTTTTAAGTTCTTCTTCCACAACGTTTCCTTTAAGCTATGGATACAGGTTATTTGAACTGCTTAGAGAAATTTAACAGCAGAATTGGAACAATTTCTGCAAGAATTTTTTTTCCTAGCGCATAAGTATGAATGAAGGACAATAATCGTGGACCTTATAAGAATATAAAACACGCGCTTGGCATGTGAAACGAAAGATGGAAAACATGTGTAATTTGAAACGAGAGCAGCCGACCCAGCAGACTACGATTTTACTTTTGTAACGACTTGTTACTCCGTATTTTCTTCTTTTTCCCTTGGTCATTCACTCATATATATGTACATATTTCATGACTCAACTCTATTCCTCGCCTGAGTGCAACTTCACGCGTCATAAACACTAAACTGAGACAACCAATGCCAATGAACACGATAGGTGTCCGATCTGTGAACGACAGTGATGAAGTGTGGTAGGGGGAAGAGTGAAAAGTACGAGCTTAACATGACTACCGCCTGTTGGACCCAATAGCTGCGCATAAATATGAATGAAGCAAATTAATCGACGACAGGAAACAAGAGTAACGTGAGTGATAATTACACACCAAGCTGTTTTCGCGATCCTCTGTGTCTCGCGAGCATATTGATAGATGACTAAATATATAAGGGCCTATACCACAACGTTATAAAAATAAAAGAGGGAATTCTAGTATCCCAAACTTAAGTTGAGACATACAATAATGACTTATCATTAGATGATCATCGAGCAGAGGTGGACGTATATAGCGAATGTGTAAACTCCTCATTCACCTCCCTCTCGCCCCCCCCCCCTCCCAAAATCGCAAAGATTGTTCCTGGCATTGAGATCACACTAAGAAAATATCACGAACAGCAGCGGAGAAAGCTAATTTTCAAAATTTAAGTTGATCAGAAACAGACTTCAGATCTTCATGTATAGAAGAAAGGCTTAGTTTTTTGGTTGGAAAAATATTATAAGTCGCTTCGATACTATTAACTTATTTTATTTACTTAAAGTATGGCAGTAATGCATAAATGACGATACAATTAGTTAAAACTGAAAATTATTATAGTATTCCGTTTTGAGTCTCATTGATTTATTAAATCGTTCTATAGTAAATTTTATATAAATAAATAGTAAATCTTAAATGCGTTACAGACTTTTAGTTCGAAAATAGCTCTAGAAAGGATTTTTGTAGGTTAGTTAGCAACGCAATATTCTTCCGGGTAGGCCGACATACAGTTCAGCCTATAGATTATAGAATATGTCCCTGCCCGTGACCGTAAAATTTTGATGCTTTCAGGAGCAGAACTATAATATGTAATGCATGTCATTGACACAGTGGGACGTAACAGTTAGTGTGAAATAATGAGGACAACTGTCAAATGCCACTAATGCAAAGCAGCATAAAATCAGTCTTGTAGTGGCCGAACTTACATTGATGCACCAAATTCAACGTCAAAAATGGAAGGGAGAGTAGCTTTTAACGTCTTCTCGACGAAGTCACTAGAGCGCAAGCTCGGGTTACTTACTGGTAAGTTGCTGTGCAGATCGTTGCTTGCTATGGAGATGAGTGCTCATCATGAAGATAGTTGTTCTGTAGATGATTGGTTGCTATCATGATGGTTGGTTGCTCTGGAGTCGATTGGTTGGTATGCTCTTCGAAAGGAAGTTGAAATACACATCTTAATTTTACTGATAGGCCAAGAAAATGATATTTCTTTATATATTAGGAAGAAATCGACGTTTAATTTCTTATTTATTTCACGATTAAAATTTAGAGACCCTCTGAGTATAGATAAATTACATAATGTCAGTTGTTAATCTCTTTAATAACAACAAATTGCCACGACCCGAAGAAGTGCATGCACATCTTCGAACTAGCTTACACACATTTGAACAGTATTTTCGTGTGTGCAACTTTCCTCTTCATAATCACTATCATTAATACGAGGGGAATTAAATAGTACGGCAACACATTTCTTTATCTCTGCTCATTTTGGTTGAAAACTGTAACTTCGTTCGCAACATACTTAAGCATCCACGTGCCATCTCACAACTTCCGGTAACTCTCGGTAGATGGCAGCACTATAGGCGGGTCGTCTAAATGGCGTCTACAAGTACAGCAGTCATTGAATTTACTTTGTTGGAAAACCAGTCCATCACAAATATTCACTGGCGATCACTGAATCTCTAAAGATACCGGGCATTGAGTTAAAGCAGGTTTCTCTGTGCGAGGCCCGGCCTCACACAGCTGTATATTTGCAACGAGCGAACACTTTTCTTCGAGAAAGTGCGAACATTCTTATTCGAGATGACGGACGAATAACAGTCAAGTAAATCAGTGATCAAGGTGCCACACACTTGTTCACTAGTTAGCGTATTCAAATGATTATACCCACTAAGTTCCACGAAGACTGAAATGAAGAGGGGAGAAGGAACATCTTTGCTAATCTGCTTGCTTTCTATGACGCTGATGGTGACATTTCTGGTCAAACATTGTAATAGGCGATGAAACATGGATTCACCACCTCGAGCATTGTCCATAGAGTGGCATAAGACAATTTCTCCTTCGACGAAGAAGTTTAAAGTAGTACCCTCAGCTGGTAACATTATGACTACAGTCTCTGAAGGGATTATTCTGTTGGATATCCTCCGTTATGGCCAATCAACTACGAACTCCACTGAGAGACGCTAAAGAAACGGAATGATCATTCACCCTAGCAGTCCGGATCTCGCAGCTTCTGCAGCAAGAACTTGGCTGTCACGGAGACAGGTAGAGTGGTGCTAAGAAGTCATGCAGGCTCTCACATTAAGACGGCGTAAAACCATACAAATGAACAGAAATTACGTTGAAAAACAGTTTTTTATAACCAAGGAACTAGGGAACAATATGGCGTATTTAAATCATGAATAAAACCATCCTGCTTTGAGAAAAAATATGTTGCATTACTTACTGAACGGCTCTCGTATATACACGATACTATATTACACACGTATTTTTCTTAATCATCCACACGAAACGGTTACGACAGTGATAGCAAGCCGTCGAAGGAGCAAGTACAAAGATGTGAACCACACAAACTTATCTGTAAGCATCCAGTTATTCAATGAGAACCAGAAATGTGTGGGAAGAGATGCATGGTTAAGATGTTTTATAAATTTATGAATGTTTCTCAAGAACTGCTTCTTCCTGGAATTCGGAAGAGCAAAAAAACCTGCTGTTTCGCACTTGGAGAATATTTCGTGAGTTCCTATAGCTTGATTTGAAATTAACCTTCTCGATCAATGATAAACAACTGAGATACAGTCCACAACGGAAAACAAGCAGCTTCGGGCATTCTAGGTTATTACGATCATTATGACCTGTTATTGATGTTCTGTATATTACATAACTCAAACGGGAAGCGGATTCTACAAAAGATATGATAAAGTCCACAATGTTCTACGACAGCAACAGAAATTGAAGTACTGCACTGATGTATTGGAACCAGGCCATGAATTCGCTAACACAAAAGCAGAAATTGAGGCATTGCACAAAGTACAAAGCGGACAAGAATGATGGATACAGCGCCCAGACAGGAGTGAATTCGTGTAACGAATTAGAGGTTTATGTGTAGTTCCAGAAATATAGTTGCAACTGTTAAATTAACAAAAATGGAAAACTAACTTTTTCATAAATTTATAAGTCATTTTAAAGCAGGTATGACAATATAAACATTAATATATAAAGAAGCTTTGTGCAGGCTACGACCCAGATTCAATTGAGGTGAACGCAGTCTTTGTCGGTTCACTTAATGTACTTTTGGGTACAATCTCCTTTTGGTTACAGTAACTGAGTGGCCTCAGATAAAGAAGTCTGCACCGAAAATCACTGCGGGAAAATAATACGGCAAACGCTTCACAATTTCCTACAGGATTTGCGTAGTAAAAATACAAAGAGCACGAAATATTTTTGAGACACCCAATTTTTTGATACCATTTGCTGGAACAAATCCATGAAATAAGAGTGTGAAATACGTAGGTTACGCGAAGGAAGCAATTGTTGCGATTATATGGCGTCTTCTAATGAAGTATTGCAGTCTCGTGCTGGTATGGACATTCCCGACTTCAGACACTGTTATACTTGTAAACCATGACATACGGTTTATAATCTTAGATGATTTAATTACGCGCAGTTCGATCGAAATGTCTTGTTTAAGTCCAATATGATGCAGACGGCAGAAATCCACAGACTCTTTGCAGTTCTAATAGGACTATGGTTCTATACTTCTTCTCGCTCTTATTTTTTTTTTTTTTAAAGAACACTATATCGCATCCTAAGACCAACGTGCCTGCTCTAGACACAAAACCAGCGATAATGACTCAGAATCTGCTGAGTCTTTTTTCCGTAGTTTTTATATTTGTAGTGTCAATCTTACAGTAAGTGAGTGTAGTCGTTGATTAACCTACCCTCGGTGTGTCAGATCTTTTCTGGGGTGAGTACGTAATTAAAATGTAGCTTTTTTTTCTGGTATTGAATCGCCGGCAGACATAATTTAAAGTTATGTCCTAATGAATACTAACAAGAGATTCGTAAAATATAATCCGAATATGCTGTGTACAAACTGAGATTTGTGGGCATTGCAGAGACAATTAAAGACCTCATGAGGCTCGTTAAGGAATTCTCTACTGCCGCACGTTGGAGATCTGCAGAATAACAGAAATGAAGCTAGCATTCCGGCTGTAATGTCTCTTCCAATACGTTCCACGGAACAAACGAATAGTTAAACGCAGCACATAAACAGCAGGAGTTCTGACAAAGTCCGCCGTTCTGAATGTTTGGAGGAACGTAGCGAAAACTGTACGAGTTGTCGTTAGGTCCGTAAGGTAATCTCATTCTTTTTCACTAGGATCATTTCACGCCAGTTCGGATGCTTTTCTTACTTGTATGAATATAACTCTGTTCCTGTCTGATTACCTTTCTTATAATCAAAACGATTACGCAACGTGAAAAAATTTACTATTTACGAAATTCCAACACTGTGTTGGCATCAGGATCAGCAACTCGATATATTTGTATTTTATTAATTAAGGTTTCCAAGAGAGTAGCAAGTTTTATTACTGACTATTTGGCGGGCGTTCTCTTTCATTCTCAAAACATTACCTAAGCTACAAGGTACAATGTTATTAACAAAAAATTAAATACTACATTTTCACTTTGTGTGCACAGATTATAGCAATGCAACAAATATTTTATGACATACGTGCATTTGTAATGTTTCACTGTACATGATACATTTGTTTTTACATCACGTAAATATAACAAAGGAGAGGGAGAGAGAGAGAGAGAGAGAGAGAGAGAGAGAGAGAGAGAGAGAAAGAGAGCGATATGAAAGCATAATAACCAACAGAAGGCGCCTGCCAAATTTTTATATATAAACAACCAAAGACCCTATCGAATTCTGAATGTACCAAGACATCGTAATATAGTATGTCACAAAAGATTTATTGCGCCGCTATAATCTGCGCACATAAAATGTTCGAAAATGTTGTACTTCGAGTTTTGTTAATAACATAGTTCCTTCTGCTGTAGATACTGGTTTGAAAATGAACGAAAATGTTCGAATCTAGTCGCTAGTAAAAATATCATTTACAGCTCTGACGGAAATAAATTACAAGCATACTATTTGTTAATAAGTATTAAAACCACAGTGTTTTGGGTTAATTGCTAACACAGAAATAAAACTGGAAGTTTTTCTGTGAAGCTGATGGTGCAAACTTTCTAGTGTGCTACTTAACCGTTTCTCAGGCTGGAGGTAGTAATTATATACACGATCCAGTAGGGTTAAATTATTGCGTTCATAATGGACCCAACTACAAGAAAAGTGTAGAACAGTCTCGAAACATTATCATTTCGCAGCCACCTCTCACTTTTCTATCTTAATACAGAATATCGTCTACGATGCACATGTAGATGTCCGAAAAGCGTCACTCTTCGTTGTGGATTGTCCACTGCCTTCATACTTCTCATCTCAGAGGGGAAGTCAAGCTTATCACTATAATCAGAGATGAAAGTACACCTTATGAGGTCCAGAACAGACATACGAAATGCTGCTATGACCCTGCTTGATGATTAAATCACCAAGGTATCTTCCTATATGTCTACTACTGGGAAAGGTATTGCCTCGGGCAATCAGAGAGGCAACTCATGCATTCACTTACGAGGAGACAAACTATGTAACGTGGAATCCAAACAACGTCATGTTGTAATAGTTTTCACATGCGCCGTACACAAAACGTACAAGGGACTACTATGGCTACATTTTTACAAGCTGTGAAATTTTCACTAGTGAAGACGGTGACCCAGGAAGTATAAAATGATCAGAAACAAGTTGTTGCCAGATTATCGCTTTCGGCCCATAATGGCATTCTTCATATCTGTCAGGAAAATAATAAGTTACAAGACAATGGAAAGGTACTAATTTCAAACATACAGAACACAGGAGACTAAAAATACGACGCAACATACCTGATTAAAACAGAAGACGCCTTGCATGATCTAATATGATTAAGTCAAAATGACGTCGTTATAAGATATAAAAGAATTACCTTCGCGTCCCTGGCACTGTGACCTGGCCTGTACTGTATTATTATACGTCTTATGAGGATAACACTTTGGCTTAATCGCTTCAGGATAATGTGAGGTTTCTTCTGTTTTAATCAGATATGTTTCATCACATTTTTAGATTCGTGTATTCTACATTATGAGATTTGAAGATGGTCATTGTAGACCGAAATCGACAACCTGACGACAATTTGTGATCACTGGCTGGGATTAAAGAAGTTCTAAAAAAAATGGCAGAATTTGTCAACGCAGATGACTGGTGACCTAGAAATCAATAAACGTATTAATTAAGTTATCGCGCCTAGCTTAATCTTAATGCGCACACATGGTTAAGCACTGCTGTCTCATCATTAGATTTTCTTTTCATCTCTGTAAAATCAGCTAACACAGACATAAGTTTAAAACTACTCAAATCTAACCACAACCACAGAAAAATCTTCTCCGTATAAAGGGCAACAGCAGAAGGTTAACGTTTAATACGGCTACACCACAGCAAGCAATGTCAGACTGTTTGACACATTAAAGGAGCTACGCAAACAAGACACAGAAACTCTCTCCTGGCTAGCACTAATAGCACAATTCTTTCCTCGTGTTTTCCATAAGAAATGTATAGAGCTGAAAGGCAAAATGAAATTACGCCAAAACATATTACTGGTTGCACTGCTGGCATAAGGATCTGATCATCCTCCTAAAATACGATAGAATATTTTGAATAAATCTAATTGTAAGGTAATTCATAATCAAAATGGCTCTGAGCACCATATGACTTAACTTCTGAGGTCATCAGTCCCCTAGAACTTAGAACTACTTAAATCTAACTAACCTAAAGATATCACACACATCCATGCCCGAGGCAGGATTCGAACCTGCGATCGTAGTGGTCGCGCGGTTCCAGACTGTAGCGCCTAGAAGCGCTCGGCCACCCCTGCCGGATAATTCATAATCCGTCGTCACTTATTTGTTACTTATAACCCGTCTTGACTGCAAATATGTTTATTCACATGACCGGTTTCGGTTCCTCTAGAACCATCTTCGATCTGAAATGACAATGATATTACTCTACTATTTCACAAATTCAAACCTATTTCATCCTATCCGATCAACATTAAATGTACCAGAACGTATATTTGATGCTGATCGGATGGGATGAAATAGGTTTGCATTTGTGAAATAGTAAATTAGTATAATTGTCATTTCAGATCTGAAGATAGTTCTTGAGGAACCGAAACCGGTCATGTGATTAAACATTTCTGCAATCAAGACGGATTATAAGTAGTAGTGTATAACCGGTGATTGCAGTATCCCATCAGACATTATGTCTGTTTTTGTAAAATGTTTGTGGTGCACCGTAGATAATCCGTTGTTTATCATCAAATTATTTGTTAAAGTCAGTTAATGTTGGTTTTCCGTCTTAAGGGTATTGTAATTTAATTAAACAGAATTTTACATCAGACGGGTTTCGCTTTAATTAATGAGCTATTGCTTTGTTTAGGTTTGTATTAGCAAAATATCCTAACGTGGTATCCAATATTGGTGGTTGATTTCCTATGCTGATGGGAGAGTAAAGTATTGTAGAGGTATTGTACATTGCTATCCTTTCAGGTCAACGGAATAACGCTAAAGGTGTGACCTGTAACTCGAACGTAATATAAATAATAATGATAATTCTTTACACAATAATTTATGCATAATCTTTTTTTTATCGGGTGCCGCACTGATAAAATAAATACAGATTTATTGGTATCTTCAAAGACGGATTTTAAAGATCTTTAACAGTCTGGCAGCACATTTAAGACGTAAGAGACGAGACAGATGTTGCAACTTTGTATTTATCAGATACGTTCAATAAGGGTGACTACTGATACGGCACGTTTGAATCCACACACGTCTGTGTTCTGCCCTTCCACAGCTCAAGACATTTCTGTATGTCTTTTTTCTATAGGCTAGACAAAATCATGTTTGTAGTAAATTGGCCGGTCATGCCAGTAGGTTTTTATATATTGACGTTACTTGTCCTCACTTGAGGATACTATTCAAAGAAATGTAGACTTTTTCGTATAGTGTGTTGTTAAATGTATTTATTCATGATCATGATTTAGACCTATTACGCCATTAGCAAGTGACAGCTTACTATGAACTTCGTGAACGTGTATTCGCTCCTTTTAGAAGGACACTGTTTTGGTATCAGACATTTTTACATATTCGATACGCATAATAAGATAGGAGTCTTCGTCATTCATCTATATTACTAAGTCCTTAAAACAATAAAAAGGTCCCAGTTGCCGGACGCCTACCTATCTTGAGTTTCAGTATTTCATACACTCGTTGCCCACATTTAAAAATTTCAAATCTCGTCACAATCTACTCATTAAGAGCTGTAAACCTGCTTTGAAGGTTTAACGCAAGAAGTATTAAATTTAGAAACTCTGTATGTGTCCTGAGGCAATGTTAAGTCACTGCGCGCAAATTATCCAGACTATATTCATCAGTAAGGTATGAGAGAGCTTTGCGACTTTCAATAAACTTGACACATAATTTCAAACCTTCTAGAAACTTTTTTCTTGATGATCCACCTCCCTTACCCCCACTAAATAACGAAAGGAAAAAGGTTTATTTCTTACCACATTTTCGCTTTTCGTATAGTAGAACTTGAGTGTAAGGCTTTACATTTTAATTTATAACTTCTTTAATGCGAGGTGCACTAAATAGTAACTGTTAAATTGCGATTTATTTATCTTGCTTTTGTAGCTCTTGCTGTGATCAAGTCTAAAAGAAACTGTTTGACACTATGCATTATTTGCCAAAAGGTCTTACGTGAGTAAATAACACGGTTATCACTTATTTTGTTTTCCAGATTCGTTAAAACTAACTAATAAAATTAATAAAAGCAACATAAATAGGGTATGAAACCATAAAGGTTTTACACGCTTAACATTCAATGTTTAACACTAACTCATTTGAATATCAATTAGACGTTTGAAATTGTTTTAAACATGGTAGTGTATGTGAGTAACTTTTTAGTAATGACAGCCTACCTTACCAATAGTAGACTATTTGGTTATTTTCGCGGAATATTTCGCGACAGTTTCTCAGAAATAACCAAACGTAGCACAGCGGGAATGTACGCCAACTTTGATCATCGGTTTGATTTTACTTTTGAATTTCATTTTGATGTTTTCAAAGTATATAAGTCTATACTATGCTTTGTGATACACCAATAGTTAGTTTCTTAGTTCCATGTTCCATATATCATTTGCACGATAAATCGTAATGATATGGAACGAGTCATCATATATTGACATTAATGTTTTTGTAAACATGCCTCCACGTTGATCATTATTAGTTTTTACATTTTTTATTTAACGACAGACATATGCTAGTCGTTAACTCCTATCGATCACCATTTTTACATTACAGTAATAAATAATCTTCCACGGAGTAGAGGGAGTTATCGAGGAGAAACGTTTTCAGTCTAGATTCAAATTTTACTTTGCTGTGTGTCAGGCATTTTATATTAATGGAAAGTAATCAAAACTTTTGGTTGCAGCATTGTGAAACGATGTTTGTGTTAAAGACAACCATAATGTGGTGTTATGAATGTCAGTTTTTTCTTTTAGCATTGTAATTACATACATCACTTTCCTGTTGAAGTGCAGTTGATTATTTACAACAAACTTCAGGAGGGAATAGCTGTACTGTGAAACATATTGATTGCTACTCACTCGCCGAGCACATGGCAGACACGGCGAAAAAAGTGTTCACAGAAATTTTCAGCCAAAACCTTTCGTCATAAAGGAAGCGCAGCACACATTCATACTATCATAGACACAAAACTCGCACACAAATGACCGCTGTCTCCGGCTGTTCAACCCAGAATTTTTTTTTTTTTTGAGGGGGGAGTAAATCTGAACAATGAATCATAATTATCGGCGAGAGGAACTGAGGGCATAAGATGCTGCCGCAACAATCAGCGCGGTTTCGTAGCGATGTGTTGTGCTGGAACGAGTGCGTTGATACAGTGTGGCTCGGATGTTGGAGAGTCTGCAACTTGGAAGGCAATGAAAAACACAGGAAAGAAGGGGAAGAACGGGCACCGAGTAAAGTAAGGCAAATCTAAAGTCAAATGGCAGAAACGAAACCATTAAAACAAAAGTAAACATTGTACAATAATTCACGTACAAAAAAGAAAATGTTGCATGAATTGCTCCATTTACGAATGAAATGTGATTCCTTTAAACTCCAAATTACGATCGGGTCGATTAGTACACCCGTAAACAACGCAATCTAGCCATTTTTCGTGAAACAACTAAGTTTCCACAAAATCAAACACTCAACACTGTCGAAACTGGCCACGACCGGGTCGGAGTGATGTCACACGGAAGTATCACCTCGGTTTACCATGGAGGTATCAATGCGACGAACCTAATATTTTTTCCTACTTGAGATGGAGGATATAGACTTCAAGTTTGTGACGTAATAACACCTTCCTTCTTTTTTTTGTTGCCATGTTTTTAACTAATTCTTTCACTATCTTTAACTACTATTGTTATTAGTGCCAGTAAACCAGTATGATTGCAACTGCAAATATTACTGCTACAGTAACAGTAACACAACAGTTACATACATTTGTAGGCCCTATTACTACTTTCTTCACCTTCACAACCATTACTACTAAAACTTAAGTTTCAAATAATAATATTGAAACGTACTTCTGCTATAATTACTTTTCGTAATGTTTGGGTCATGGAGCTCCAGAGCATAATTAAGTCGCATACTGATTTGCGTCGTTACCCTTCATTTGTCTTCGCTGTGGTCTGAGATGCACACACACACACACACACACACACACACACACATTGTGCTACTGTCGCGTTTATATAGTTTCCCTAGTTTCTCTGTGCGTGCTGTACCATATCAAGCAAGTAAGGAGAAAAAATAAGTAAATAGAAAAAGCAACAACAAGACAACTGGAAAAGTAAGACACAGAAAATGACACAATTCGAGGTCGTTTTCGAGGTCGACGTGCAGTTGCACAATAAACTCGCTTCGAGAAGTAGTTTCTTAGTAATAAGGGCAATTCCATTTCTCTTGCGTTGAAGTGGAAGTTGTACAGTAGTAGCTCGCACGGGAGGACACAATCCAGCACTTCTGCGCATTGTCAAGACAAATTTGACATAATTCAGCTGAGATGTTTGTATATGACTTAATGTGCAAAAGTAATTACGCTTCCAACAGCACAAAAACAAGCGTTTCGTTATTTTGGGATGAACACTATGCACCCGTTAGCCCACAAGATCATTTTAGAAAGTGGCAGTTCTACAACTTAGCTGAAACTGCACTGAATAATTGTGGTGTCACCGCCAGACACCACACTTGCTAGATGGTAGTCTTTAAATCGGCCGCGGTCCGGTAGTATACGTCGGACCCGCGTGTCGCCACTATCAATGATTGCAGACCGAGCGCCGCCACGCTGCAGGTCTAGAGAGACTTCCTAGCACTCGCCCCAGTTGTACAGCCGACTTTGCTACCGATGGTTCACTGACAAAATACGCTCTCATTTGCCAAGACGATAGTTAGCATAGCCATCAGCTACGTTATTTGCTACGACCTAGCAAGGCGCCATTATCAATTACTATTCATATTGCAAATCATGTACCGTCAAGAGCGACGTTCGCCATTTATGGATTAAAATTAAGTATTCCACCAGCCACGTCCGTTTTTCTAAATTCTAATTTCCTTGTCCTGTTCCAGACCTCACGCCAGCCTGCGTGAGCTAAAACGCTTGCCTTTCGGCCTCCTCTAGTAACACGGTGTTGGCTCTCCTGCCAACCACAACAATAATTTTCAGCAAATCTTCCGTGATCCAACTTCGTGCGTATACGCATTACATAATACACTCGGCATCTCATTCAGAAGATCGCGTTACTACGAGCGTATTTCTCATTATGTGCTGTTTCCTTTTACATCGTAGCACGGGGATGCCACTGATTAATGATTAGTTTTTCAAGCTTAATTGGTTTCCATTAATCACTTCTGTCGGAAGTACAAAACGTACGTACAACAAGGCCAAGGTCGATTAACTCTACCATCGTCGTCAAATATGATCTAGTTCTATCTCTAACGATCTAGATGTCGACGGGCCTTTAAATTCTGACCTTTATCCACAGCCGTGAGTTCAAGAAAGGCAAATAAAGCAACTTAAATCAGCTACTGTGTTTTTAGTAACGTACAAAATTAATTTCCTCTATCTAGCAATACAAGAATTGAAGATAGAATTCATAACTACAAACGAAAAGCACAACATTGTGAATGTCCTCTAGCATTTGTGAATTCATTAATGGTCTTTCGCCTTTCAACCTATCATCAGACTTTAACCACAGTCTTCAACAAACAATCGCGAAAGTCTAAAAGACTAAGAAAAAAAAAATCATCCTTTTGAGTACGCTTTAGCTGTCTAAAGTTTTCACAACTAAGGCGACGCTAACACTTCAACTGGCTAGTGTGAAGTAACAGAAGAATGGTATGACATAAACAAAGAACTTGCTAATATTCATTGTGTTAATTCCATATATGCCAGTCACTATACGTGGCTGTGACTTCTCTAATACGGAAAGGAGAACGCAATTAAAGTTAATATCCCTTCTCCTGTTAATGTCAACACATACTAATGAAATCTCAGTGCAATACAATATATTCGGTTCATAGTAGTAGAGTAGTAATCCTATAATCGAAAATCGTTGAACTGTGACCTGCTGTGTTTTAGTTAAAAACAAACTGTCTACGAGTGCATACCCTTGCTTGGCACGTACTATCTGAATTCTGATGCCTTACGTCACAAGTTTCACAAGTTTCTTTGGGGATTTCCTACTCATTTTAATCCATTCAAAACTAGATACGTCTTTTTACAATTTTGGAGATATTTTTTTTAGTGCTGCTATAATTGATAGCGGAAGAATTAACTCCGAAATACGACCTCATTTGCGTTTTGAGCGCGCTTCATACATAAAAATACACAATCGTTTCGCAGTGCGTTTGTACATGCTAGCCACTTGGCAGCGCTACAGCAGCGGTCGCATAAAAACTGCGAGAGATTCGTGACTGTTTGTCATAGACTGTGATTTGACCATCGTCGCCAAAGAGGATGAAGTAACGGTGAAAATAATGAAAAAGATGTTATGCTTTGACAGTTAGGAACAAACACTGAGTAACTGTCATCTTTGACAGTGCATTGATAACGTTAATTGAAAGAATTAAACAGTAAATAAACATTTGTTTTGATTGCTGATTTAATTTAAATTGTTACATAGGCTACTGGGTTGTTTTACCATATGTATATCCTCTCTTCTGTCGAGCGTAAATTTTTGGTAATGTTGACCTCCCTTCCACCTTACATACACGCTCACACACACACACACACACACACACACACACACACACACACACACACGCAGAGTTTTTTCAGTGTTGTGGTTTGTTTTCCATTTTATTCACTGTTTAACATTTTCGAGTATGTTACCAATGCATTGTCAAAGATGACATTTAATTTGTGTTTGTATCTCACTCTGGATGAGTAACACTCTTTCAAAAAAATGTTTCAAATGGCTCTGAGCACTATGGGACTCAACTGCTGAGGTCATTAGTCCCCTAGAACTTTGAACTACTTAATCCTAACTAACCTAAGGACATCACACACACACCCATGCCCGAGGCAGGATTCGAACCTGCGACCGTAGCAGCAGCGCGGCTCCGGACTGGAGCGCCTAGAACCGCACGGCCGCCGCTGCCGGCTAACATTCTTTATCACAATGTGCACACCTTTATTATACATTCTTTATGCCAGACGTCAGTCAAAGGACGTTGGAGTCCTCTTAATCTGAAAAACGGTTAATGAAACAATTTAATGCTATAAAACATCCACTATTTTGTGCTTTTCATTTGTAATTACGAAATTCTCTTACCAAAAAGCGACAGAACAGGTAGTTAACATAATATTCATAAGAGGAAAAAACTGTAAATGACGACATCACAACATCGGACAGCAACATTTTGTTTTGACGACAGCAAATTTGCTCTAATTGAATGTTGACTAACTTTGGGAGTAAGTGCTAGGTGTAATTTCAGCAGTAGGTTTTCCTCGTACTCATGAGAAAAAGTAAATAAAAAACAAAATTGCGTGAATACTGTCATAAAGGAGTAACAAGCGAATTTAATTACCCACTGAAAATATTCTACTTGTGTAAGAATATACGTTTTAACATTCCTAATGTATACCACCGAGAGGAAGATCTCAGAACTCGGCATTCGTTTAGACTCCCATCAATGAATGAAACATGGTTGTTGACTTGATTACACGCAAAACCCAATGATAACGTGCCCATGTCTGACTTTCTAAATAGCGGAATCCCAGAGAAGTTGCTGACTTATAGCGTAAATAAAGAGTAAGGGCTTTTGATTGGACGCTGAACAAGGTCGGAAACTTTTTCCAGGTATGGCGACACTGTAACACACTTTTGTTTGTCGTGTGGTTAGCTCTTGGTGGCGATGGGATCCTTTCTTATAAAAGGAAAACATTCCGATATCAAGTTCACTTGTAAACGATATAATAAGAAATTTATTTGTAGAGCTGTTTCCTCATTAAATGTCAAAATTATAACTGACTTGTGAAATGCCCCAAGGTGTTTGAGAGCCTGTCGACAGAAATTCAAAACTTGAAAGCTCCATTGTAATGTCTGTTGTAAATGCAGTATTATACTAAATGAGAATCACTTGATATACGTTTCCATCTACATCGGAAAATACCTGCGAAGGTTCAACAGTGATTTATTTAATATTTTGTTTGACCATTTTAATCGGGAACTGTAAACGGATACGCATTCCTTGAAAGTTTTTCAAACAGCTTGTTGGGCGTGTATTTGTCAAGTACTCTTCGTCTTAAGTGAAGTTTACACACCTGAAAATAATTAGAAAATATGGTGTTAAAGCGTTAGTTCCGTGGGTGGCGCAGACCTATTACTAAAAAGCATGGTTTTCGACGACCCACTATTAACAGACTACTAAGTTGTACAAAACCGTCCCCAGCATAACAAATGTGCATATTTAGGCTACATGGCTAAAATTTTGTACGCTTAACTCGGAAACATATGGGACATCCAAAGAATTTGTTCCTGCTATCGCAATAAAATATTGTTGCTTGCTTCTTAAGCCACGGGAGTAGAAAATGTAGTATGTGCCGTTAACCGTTTTCTAAAAGCTGTCTTGGTGGAGGTTGCGTTAAACGTCACTGAATTCTACAGGACGTTGACCCGGTGTAAATCAAATGCCCCTGCCTTGCTCAGGCTTCTTAACCAGTTTACTCAACCATTATGCAGAACAGCGCTAGCGGAGAAGGGAGGTATTTGAAACACCACAAGGGAGCGGTCCACTGACGTGGATACGGCATTTTTCTCATACGCGCCTGAATGCTAATAGCCCTTTAAATTATACCACTTAATTTCTCCACGTGTTCCTGTTCACTTCACAGACAATCCGACAAAGTATACACAGCACTTGGCCTGAAGCTATTGTCATTATAGGATCAAACTTCATTTGGCACACTATCGAATACTTCCTTTTCCTTTATAAAATTATATTATTTATTGCAATTATTTGTCGGTACTCCATCATTGTGCAAAGGAACGTTTCATTTATAGCACAAAAAATTTATAACGTAAGAAAAATGAGGTTTGCGAGGGGAAGTATTTTCGAAACGCATCGCGAGCAATTTAAGGAACATTGTAAAATCGTGGCTGACACTAGCAAATTTTTGTAAAATAAATTTTCTGTTAATTTGTGCGACTTCGTCGCCTACTCAACACCGCCTATACGCGATTATGCGCGTGTATTTTTTTTTTACGTTTTAGTACGTGCAGCAATCGTGAAATAAGACAAAACGAATCCGCGTAATGGCCTTAAGGGCTGAGCTGCTGAACAAGCACGAGAATGAAACTCGAACAAATCACAACAGATATAAGATCAGTATTATAAATAAGAAATTAACGTTCTCAATTTTTTTTAAAGATGTAGGTAACACTTGATATTACAAGTTCGAAATGAGTTATGCAGCTATGACGAGTTCTTCTGTAGCTGAAAATAGTGGTTATCAGTGAATCGGAACATTATTTCCGAAACCGTTCTGCGTTTCTATAACCGAATCAGATACATAACCAAAATCTGATGTGTTTAAAGCATACCTGCAGCACATCATTCACCGCACATTTGATCTCCGAAAAAACTTTTGACTTTAAAAGCAGCGTTGCATTTTTTTTTAAATGTTTGTAATGAACATAATAATTCAAGGCAGGATCTGACATATAGAAAACCACAACGCAAAAATTTGAAGTTTGGCCTAATTGTGAATGTTACGAATTTGACATCGACGTGTTTCGAAGTATAATACCTCCATTACTAGCTGGTTTTTCGGCACATTGCTACCAACGAAATAATTTTCTTTGACTGCTCTTTCCAATTTCAAACAGTGCTGCTCTTTACAAATAAAGAAAACTGCACAGATTCGACATTAATGATATACTAACAATGGTTCAATGGGTGACGTGGAATGCTACTTCGAAATATGTCTTATAACTGTGCAGTAGAAGTACACATAGTGCTTAATGAAATTCAAACAACAGCTGCTACGATTTTTTAGTTTTGACTGTTTCAAAGCTGCAAGATTCACCGGCAGACGATAGCAAACGTTTTCTACGAAGTCTTCCAAAATTCTCTAACATGGGAGTTTTGCACTGCTTTGGCACGAATCCACGGGGAAGAATAAACAATAGAAGACATTGCATGAATAATGCCGATGAACATTTAAGTTTCGGAATCATGAATAGCCTGGTTTTGACAAAGTAAATAGTGCCTTGAGAATGGTGCTTTGAACAAAGCACAGTTTTGTTTTCGTTCCAGACACATTTATAAGTTCTGTGACATTGGCATAATCATTGACAGGTTTATTTCGTTTACTGCGCTTCATATGCGGTTGCGCGTTCAGCAGTTGTCCTTTATGGGTGGATCAGACGCATTTTCTTTACAATTTGAATGTTTTGCCGATATGATGTTAATATGATATTTTTTTCATTGTTGGCGCTTGTACCATGACCGGTATTCGCATGAATACTTTAAGAAATCCTCCATAACTCATTGTTATTTATTGCTCAATTGCTCAAAACATTTAGAAGCCTTTGGCTTGATCAGCTGCATTTTAGTGGAAGTTGCATGTTCGTTCTGTGAAAAAAAAAAAAGAGTTGGTACGCCCACATTTTTTTACATTAAATAAGAGAAAAATTACGACATGCAAAGAAATTTGATGATTATGGTTAGAAGTTATGTACAGTTCTTTGCCTCGTGTCATAATATTTTTAAAAATTATTTTCGTCTGTATCACAATTCACCAACTACATACCGCACATTTCACTGCGTACACTTGTAATCCATGTTAAGTAAATACTCCTAAGTAAGAGACATCATTCTCTCTCACATTGTAAACTATTTGTGCTTTTCTCGTTCCTTCCATCAAATCTGTTAGTGTTCCCTATTACTTCCCGTTCTTTCCCTGACCTTTCAACTTCTTCTCTACATGGATTCCTTCTTTGCTATTGTCGCACGTTCTTTTAGGTGTCATTACTCACATTCGAAGAACGTAATAAGGAAACTGCAATACGTTAGTAAGACTGTTATTTCTGAAAGCTTTCATTATTACACATATTGTTATTAATAATATCATTATATTACTCACGTACTATACAATCTGTACTATTATCCTTCTAACGATGTCTGGTTGTGTGTAAGAGAGGGCCTAAGACCATATTGGTGCTTGATGAAATACATGCGCCAGTAAATAAATAACATATCTTCGATAGATGAGTTCAGTTGTTAGACTTTTTATTATTTTCTTATATGGGTTGCCGTTATGTGTTTGGTGAACTGTGTTACAGATGGAGCTAGTTCACGATATTTAACGACACAAGACACAGAACTGTAAGTAAAATATACATGCCTAAGCTCTACCCATAGATATAAAATTTCTTTGTATGCCACATTTTGTCTGACATTGCTTGTAAAAAAGCTTACTAACCAACTTACTCTTTCGCAGAACAAAGAAGTAACTTCCTCTAAACTGCACCTGATGATCAAGCCAAAGGATTCGAAACGGATCGCGCAATAAATGATAGACTAAAGTGATTGAATGAGAACTTAGTAAATTCTCATATTAATATTTTGTTTAACCAGCTGCCTGACAGAACATGACATTAATATAAGAAATGGGATGAGACACTGAGAACATTAAGGACCCAAAGCACAGAAACAAAGTTTGAGGAAAATAGATGTTTGTGAAAATCAAAGTTATGCCGAAATCATCAGTCAAATAGGTCTAAATAGTTTTTCAACCAAGTCTCAACGTACTACACTATGAAAAAATAACAGACCAATTTTGTTATGAAATATTAATAAAAATTATATTTCTTGTTAATGTTTGTTCAAGAAAGTTACATATATAGCTAGGTAGTGCCAGTAGCATCTTTTCACCGTTATAACGTTTATAGTTAACATGAAATTAGAATTAGAACATTCCGCATGAGAAATGTTCTCAGAATTTACTAAATGCACCACACACACTATTATGACCTATTCCAACACTTCATGGTATTCGTTTTCATCATTTCCGTTGAACACATTCTGTGGCTTGAGGTTCGGATAAAACTACCTACACACTGTATTCGATTATCGTTTACGATACATACATGATGTAGACATTAATTACGTTATCAGCCCTGGACAAAAACTGAGAAGCACAGAGAAACAACTAATGCTTTGTGCTTTGCGCCCTTATGGAATGAATATCCGAGAAATCGATGAGACAACTTTTCGTGAATGTTCATGAATACAGTGTGGGGCTAGAGATAAAGATAAGGCTCGTTCGCTATAGGATAACAGTCGTCAGGGGAATGCATACATGCTACAATCTCAAAATAGATGACGGTGTGCTTCAGGCCCTTATAGTTCTTAGCGCCTCAACTACTTTCTGATGCTCTGCAACTGTTATTTATTTAAACACAAACCGATTTTTGGCTTCTGATGTCACCGTAAGGCTACAATTCAAGGTGTCGGTGGAAGGAAGTACTAACTTACTAGAGACTATTCTGAGTTATTCTATCTTATAGGCTCGGTTAAATTTATAGACATAACAATTTGTATAGTAGATTGTGCTTTCTACCGGTACATACGGGAGTACATGATACTAACATGTGGTGTATTCGAGTGCTCAAGACCGAGCGAGATGACGCAGAGCTTAGCAGACTGGACTCGCTTTCGGGAGGACGGCGGTTCAAATCCGCGTCTGAACATCCACATGTAGGTTTTCCGTGATTTTCCTAAATCGCTTCATGCAAATGGAAGGATGGCTACTTTGACTGTTCACAGTCGATTCCCTTCCCTATCCTTCCCTAAATCGAGCTTGCGGTCCGTCTCTAATGACCACGTTGTCGATTGGGTTTTAAACATTAATCTCCTCCTTCTCCTCGAATATGCAAGAGATAAAGTGGTGAGGCTAATCCTTGGGCCAGCACTTTGTTTCTCTAGCCCCTTCGATTATCGGTTGGCTCGTGAGGATAGCATAAGAAGCCGAAAACAGGTTTGCAATTAAATAAACAGTAGGTTCAGGACAAGAAGAAAGTTTTTTTTCCATTTTTGACAATAATATTTTATTTATTTGTGTGCAGAAGTGCATCAGGTGCAAGTGTTTCTGTTTCTGTGGACGCTTGTGATGACAACCTACACCTTTCCACACAGAAGTACAGAGAAACGCCTATTCCTTTCCGGTGCAGATAACCACATAAAAATGTCAAAATGACTAACGAAGCAAATAAAACTGATGGCACGACAACACATTGAAATACGTATAAGACAAAGGGTTCAAATGGCTCTGAGCACTATGGGACTTAACATCTGAGGTCATCAGTCCCCTAGAACTTAGAACTACTTAAACCTAACGACATCACACACATCCATGCCCGAGGCAGGATTCGAACCTGCGATCGGTGCAGTCGCGCGGTTCCGGACTGAAGCACCTAGAACCGGGCGGTCACCGCGGCCGGCCGTATAAGACAAAGTATAATCAATGGATGTACTTGCGGAATCGTGCTCAGACTATTTTACTGTGATACAAACACGGATGTCTATAGTGAACATCAAGAAACAAGTAAATGATAATGGATGGTTGTTGTTGGATGTTTAGCGCTGTCAGTCTTCGATGGGGCATGAAAATAATAGTTAATGTTTCTCAGATAATTTCGTATGGGTTAGTTGACAGACGAACTTATCAAAGCTACGTTGCAAATAATTGGTTTCGAATTGTGAACGTGCCTCAGGAATAGGTGCTAACATCAGTCTCAACTGGTTTGCACGAGGAACAAGTTGAGTTGGGTTATGTCCACATTCGTCGCATAATTGGCAACGTGTCTGGCGTTTAAAAGGCAAAATCGGGCGCAGCCACTGCACATTGTTATTGTTTTAACTGTTTCTCTGTGTTCGAAAGCAGCTCTTTTGAGTCGAATTCTTCAGTTGACGGAAAAGTACAGAGTTTCGCAACACGATCTTTTCACCGAGAAAGAAATCGTTGCTGACCTGAAAAGTAGCGTATGCAAATGGAGATTTGTTTTTGAGGATGGTTGACAGCTGTCAGGCATTGCACCAGCAGTCGACACTCAGCAGGTCTTTCTGCTTTTCACCGCAGCCACATGGCTTTGCAACCTCTTTATACACAACAACATTTCTGCGAACAGTCCCCCGGAAACTCCGGTTAAGCAGTGCTTTTTTCTCTTGCAGTTACGCGGCATTTATTCGTTTTTTACCTAATTCGACTTAAAGGTATTTTTTCAGCTTGATTTTCATTGTAGAGAGTTGGAAATTCGTCATTCCAGTTGTTACAGCAGGGTACGCCAACAGACCGGAAACCGGAAAAGTCAGTTACACATTATTATTTTGGTTTTTATTTGTTATAACTTTATGCGTCTGGCGAACGCCTGTAAAAGCAATGGCTTTAATTGTTACAAAATAAGATTAGCTGCTGCTAGCCACGAATTTCCTTTTTGAAAATACTTCGACAGTATCCTTAAATATGGAAAGAAAATACTGATATATATGTGACTAACATAAGCGAATAGAGAGTTAGATTACACTCGAAAAATACCTCATTCACTAGAGAATTCTATAAATACTCTGTGAACTATCTGTAGCATCATACCTGTGCTGAGAATATGATAACATATCTTCGTAACTATTTATTAATGCATGTTTATTTTTTTCACGTGGACTATCACCTGAGCAAGTGATGTATAGCATGTGTGGGTAACTAAAAGTTGTTTCCAAATTAATCATTATATAAAGAGAAGCATAAACCAGGAATTAGAAAACTGCGGTTTTTGTGTTACTCTGGAGGCACCTGACTGATGCAGTAGCTGACACATCGCAAAGAACACTGCAAGAAATGTCATAGCGTATGAAAAATGGACTCGAAACTGGGAATTATTTCCCTACACAAGTCATGTAGAAAATAAATAAAGCGATATTGTTACTGGCAGCAGCAAATGCTACTTTGTAACAAACAAAGCCCACACTCTTCTCTGACTCCCTGCAAACAACTTCTAGACCGAAAATTCCACCGTCTGGAACCCACTACCTACACCCTGAGACCTATTGGATCCACATTCTACATTTTGCTATCGGCCTTTCCCGGTAGCCAGAGGAGCAGTTTCTCTGTGTCATTATCATAATTTGAAGTCCCAGTGGTATAAATGCCACCAAATTACACAAAATAAGTGCACAACACACACACACACACACACACACACACACACACACAACCACGCCGGAGGCGGTGGCCGTGCGGTTCTAGGCGCTGCAGTCTGGAACCGCGGGACTGCTACGGTCGCAGGTTCGAATCCTGCCTCGGGCATGGATGTGTGTGATGTCCTTAGGTTAGTTAGGTTTTAAGTAGTTCTAAATTCTAGGGGACTGATGACGTAAGATGTTAAGTCCCATAGTGCTCAGAGCCATTTGAACCAAGCCACACACACACACACACACACACACACACACACACACAGAGAGAGAGAGAGAGAGAGAGAGAGAGAGAAAGAGAGAGGGAAAGAGACCAGCAAAGATAAACAGTCGATATGTTGGCAACACTTACATACACAAATTAAAAAAAAAAAGACCAACATAACGAAGAGTATTACGAGAGAAATCGCTCACAGTTCTCCTAAAATAAATCTGCCGTTTTTGCCATATAAGTAACGAACTGTCTTACAGCATTTAACTAGCGAATAAGAAAATTTCTAAACCAAAAGATCCCTCTGTGAATAGTGCAGAATATTCGTTGAGTGGTTGTGCGACGTGAAACCTATGACCACATTAAAGGAAACGCAGATTTTGGCATGATAAACGAATAACTATAAATAACAGTTCGTTCACGTAAAATTATACTGAGGACTGTTTAGAATCTATATAAGGGTGGAGTGTAACAAACAAAACTGTTAATCCAGCGGATCAACTGAAAAAGGCGTAATATAAATCACCAAACGCGTCTGGAACGTAAATAAATATTAGATTGCAGCTCGAAAATTACATTTGAATTTATATAACGAATTCGATGTTAGGGTTGGCAAACCAGGTGGGGGGACAGCGTGTCACCGGCTGGGTGGTAGCGCGTTATGTAATGACACAGTTGAGGGTCAGGCGCGGTCACAGTCGGGTACCCGCGGAGACGTCTCCCCTCAGAGTACTCACCGGCAAGTGCGTGTGACGTCACGCGGGGCGGCGGTAGCTTGGCTCGCAGCAGAGCAGGGCGAATGCGGCGCGTACAGTGTGCGGCAGTCGGCCGGCGAGGTCACCAGCCGCCGCCGGAGGGGAGGGCCGCGCCGCCGCCCGCCCCACCCCGCGCCCGGACTGGTTGCCATGGCGACCGCCTCCTGCCGGCCTGCCCCCGCACCGCGGCGCTGACGCTGCCGCTACAGTCTGCACCGGCTAAAAAGAGACTGCCACCACCGCTGCACCGTCAGGCACGTTTCCTTCGGCCCGCCGCCGACGTCGCCGTATATATATTCCGCCCCCGCGCGCCGCCAGAACGACGGCGGGGCGGCGGCGTCGGCGGCCGGAGGGGGGAGGGTGGTGACCCTAATACCCCTACAAAACCCACGGCGACGGCGTACGCGCCCCCTCCCCTTCGCGGTCGGGGCAGCTTTTGCTTGTTACTGGCTAATATTACGTGGGGCGTGATCGGGGGTGGCAGGGGCGGTGGCGGGCTTTGCCGGCGGGGGCGGCGTAATGCGTTTTCCGCGGCCGCCGGCTGCCGGGTGGCGAAAAATTCCTGCCTCCCCGACACCCCCTACCCCTCCTGCCACTGCCTTGTTCTTCGCCCTCGGCAGGGCGTGGGCGGCCCGCGTTGCCAAGTTTCCAGGAAGATGCGAAACACCAGACACAGACTATGCGTGGTGTCTCAGTCTCATGGGATTACTCTCCTCTTGTCCTTGGTTAGTACTCGAAATGATCCCGTAGCTTTCAGAAGTACTACCAGACTTCACTGGAGAAATTTCGCTGCTTTCTTAAGAAGCATGAAGCCACTTGTCACTTCGAAAAAATAGTGTTACGAAGCAAGTATACGTAAGTGAGACAATACAGTAATCACCTAGTCAGACTGTCTCTAAAGGGCTGAAATACTTATTCCAACAGGAAAACAAGCGTTAACAAATCCAAAAAGAGGACCAAAATAATGGAAAATTTTATGTTACACTTACTCTCAGTAAGGGACATAGAAATTAAAAAGAAAAAAAGTTTCAAATGGCTCTGAGCACTATGGGACTTAACTTCTGAGGTCATCAATCCCCTAGAACTTTGAACTACATAAACATAACTAATCTAAGGACATCACACACATCCACGCCCGAGGCAGGATTCTAACCTGCGACCGTAGCGGTCGCGCGGTTCCAGACTGTAGCGCCTAGAACCGCTCGGCCACCTCGGCCGGCACTGAATTTGCAGCTTTCAGATTTATGTGATTTATTGCTCATGTGGTTTTCACGCTTTTAATTATTTGGAGTCAACTGCCACTTTTAGTGCTAATTTTGCAACTGAGTGTGATCGTCTGACGAAAACTATAATGACTTTATTAACATTAACCCTTCAGATTGCGTGTAACTCTAAATGTCCAACTACCGCCCAGAGAAATTCTTGTTATGAACGGCGTGTTTGACCGAGAACTGAATTGCATTAATTTTCTTGTGGTAATTTCCAAAGTTTCAGGGACATTAAAATTGCTTTTACATGTTGTCAAAGACTTGCCTGTAACACCATTTCGAAGGACTGTTAGTGAAATAATCTTGATGTGCTCTTCCAGCGATGTTGCAACTTCTATGTCGTTGTGGGTTTATGATACTTTCTCAAACATAATCAATAACTTATGGCACGATCTTGAAGGATACCATTAGTGATGTTGCATCTTGTACAGATTTGTAACTTAATAGTATTTCATTACGTGTAAAGCAACGAATAATCTTGTACCCCATGAGAGTGCCAATTTTATAACGTCACAATTGCGACACTAACTTACAATTATTTGTCTGAATCTGTTTACACGGTGATGCAAGTGTTATTATAACAGTATGAGTATTCGTCGGATGTTTTTGATGCTTATGATCTTAGCTTTTTACACATTTTCGAATGTGGCCATGGTGCAAATGGCTCTGAGCACTATGGGACTTTACAACTGAGGTCATCAGTCCTCTAGAACTTAGAAATTCTTAAACCTAACTAATCTAAGGAAATCACACACATCCATGTCCGAGGCAGGGTTCGAACCTGAGACCGTAGCAGCTGCGTGCTTCCAGACTACAGCGCCTAGAACTGCTCGGCCACTCTGGCTGGCCATAGAGATTCAGAGCGAATAGTTCATACTAACTGATCCAAAGTCATCGAGTGAAACATGAGTAATATCTGGCGTTCCCCAAGGAGGGCGTTATAGTAAAAAAAAATGTTCAAATCCGTGTGAAATCCTATGGGACTCAACTGCTAATGTCATCAGTCCCTAAGCTTACACGCTACTTAACCTAAATTATCCTAAGGACAAACACAGACACCTATGCACGAGGGAGGACTAGAACCTCCGCCGGGACCAGCCGCACAGTCCATGACTGCAACGCCCAAGACCACTCGGTTAATCCCGTGCGGCGTCGTTATAGTCCATCTGTTCTTCTTGATCTAAAAAATGCTTCAAATGGTTCTGAGCACTATGCGACTTAACTTCTGAGGTCATCAGTCTCCTAGAACTTAGAACTAATTAAGCCTAACTAACCTAAGGACATCACACACATCCATGCCCTAGGCAGGATTCGAACCTGCGACCGGAGAGCTTCTTGATCTATATAAACGATTTAGGAGACAATCTAAGTAACCCTCTTAGGTTGTTTGCATATGATGCTGTCGTTTACTGTCTTGTAAAGTCAAAAGTTGATCAAATTCAGTTGCAAAATGATTTGTACAATATATTTGTAAGAGACTAAAAGTGACAATTGACTCTATGCAACGAAAAATATGAAGTCATCCACGTGAGAACTAAAAGGAATCCGCTAAGTTTCGGTTACACAGCAAATCACTCAGATCTGAAGGCAGCGAATTCAACTAAATGCATAGGGATTAAAATTACGAGTAACTTAAATTGGAACGATTACGTGGATAATTTTGTGGGGAAAGCGAACCAAAGACAACGATTTATTGGCAGTAACACTTCGAAAATGTAACAGGTCTACTGCAGATACTGCTATGTTTATCTGTCCTCTTCTGGAGTCCTGCTGCGGGATGTTGGGTTCATGTCAGTTAGGTTTGACGGAGGACAACGAAAAAATTCAAAGAAGGGCAGCTCGTTTTATATTATCGCGAAATAAGTGTGAGGAACCATTAAAACAAAGCCGCTTTTTGTTGCCGCAGGATTTTCTCATGAAATTTTAATCCTTAAATTTCTCCTCCGAATGCGAAAATATCATGTTGGTGTCCACCTACATAGGAAGAAATAACCATCACAATAAAACAAGAGAAATAAGAGATCGCACGGAAAGATTTTAAATGTTTTTTTTTCCGCGCCCTGTTCGAAAGGGTAACGGCGGAGAAATAGCTTGAAGGCGGTTTGATGAAACTTGTTGTGAAATGGAGAATAATCGTGTAGATGTAGATGCAGACGTAGGCCACTGTAACCGTGGCCGCAATGCTGGTTTCATCACTGATAGTTATTTGCAAAACGACGGTGTACAATACCCCAGAAAACTTTCATATTAACTAACTTCGCCCGTGGAAGCAAAACCATTTAAATTGAAAAGTATGCCAACATTGTTCGGGTCAGAGAAAAAATTATCAGGCTAAAATTCTGTGGCTATATTAAAAGAATGGAACCAACCGGACTAATCACACGAATTTGTTTTAGCAATGCATTTGAAACAATGAAGTGGATCGGAGCTGCAAAAGAAGACCCGAAGAGAAGAACAACACACCTTGATATAGCAGACAGAAAACCTTTTAAGTGGAAAATTCACGACTGCGCAGCTGACGTAGCAGAAAAATTCCTGAAAAGCTGCTGCACTTGCTTAATTAGAACTTTATATTAAGTCCACACAGTGTCAAATGACTTTGCTTCTCTACAGAGGATCTTTCAGATACACTTAATAATGGCCTAATATAAAGACCGAAATCGGTGGAATTACCAAAATTCTAATTAAGCAACTGGAGCGCCTTTTCATTAATTGAATAACGGTTGTGAAATCAGTAAGTAATACTAGCAGAAAACCCGAGAAGATCTGAATAATTTGGTCTGAGGAACGAAACGAGCCCGCTCTGACAGTTTGAAAATAATGTGGCACAAACGAAGGCTAAAAAACAAGCTGAAAATGCCCTTTGTTGTACATCACATGGTGTAATAATTTTTTTCTTTTTGCTTGTTTTGAGAAGCGTGTCTACAATCCTTGTACAGGCTTAAATTCCCGCACTTCAGTACCGTACCACACCGCTAAAGAGGAAAAAAAAAAAAAAAAAAAACCTTGGTCGTCCACTGTATCTTAATAATTTCGTGGGCGACACCAAAAACAAATATGAAATGCACCGATTTCCATCTTTTCCTGTGCACCATCTGTCAGCCACATTAATGAGGTGTATCTTTCTGCCGGCCGGGGTGGCCGAGGGGTTCTAGGAGCTACAGTCTGGAACTGCGCGACCGTCACGGTCGCAGGTTCGAATCCTGCCTCGGGCATGGATGTGTGTGATGTCCTTAGGTTAGTTAGGTTTAAGTAGCTCTAAGTTGTAGGGGATTGATGACCTCAGAAGTTAAGTCCCATAGTGCTCAGAGCCATTTTTTTTGTCTCTTTCTGGAAATCTGGGTAATGCAGCAGTTCGTACGCCCCCCTGTCACACTGCCCAGTTTTATTATAATGAGAACGTGTGTTTCTGTCATGTTGTTCCGACATGAGCGTTAGGGACGAGGAGAGATATGAGGGACAGTGTACATTTATAAGGCAGTAGATGAGACAGAGTGTACGGAAATCTCTGCGTTTGCCTGCACGCAGCCGGGACAATTTTGAATATGCTGGTGAAATGTGATCAAAAAGTCGAACGTCACAGATATATCGGACGCAGGCATTCATGACCAGTTCTAGACGTCGGGAATTTTCCTGAGAGAGGCCTTGTAGGTTAATATCGCTGTAGTCAATGATTGGGAGTATAAGCGTTTGTACTAATTTTTTATATTTTTTATATTTTTGTAGGACATGAAGGGATGCTGATGCTTTTTTGCACACTGCAGTTACGTGCTCTGTCCAATTTAGATTTTCATCTATTATTACTCCCAAACTCTTTGCTGAGGGAGAGAAGTTAATGTTTGTTCCATTTAGGATTAGAGGTGGTACGGATTCCCGATGTTTTGGGCTAATGAGCTTCGAGTGACCAACAAGTACCGCTTGGGTTTTAGATGGGTTTAGTTTTAGACCTATGTCCTGTGCCCATTTTGACAGTGCATCGGTTCTAGGCGCGCAGTCCGGAACCGTGCGCCTGCTACGGTCGCAGGTTCGAATCCTGCCTCGGGCATGGATGTGTGTGATGTCCCTAGGTTAGTTAGGTTTAAGTAGTTCTAAGTTCTAGGGGACTAATGACCATAGCAGTTGAGTCCCATAGTGCTCAGAGCTATTTTTGAACAGTGCATCGAGGTCAGTATTGAAATTTTCAATAGCTTTCTTGAGATTTCTTGGTTTCGCACTTAGATACAACTGAAGGTCATCAGCATACTTATGGTATTTGTAATTGGTCAGAACCGATGACACATCATTGACATACAGAGAGAAGAGCATAGGACCTAATACTGAGCCTTGGGGAACGCCAGACACTACCTGCCGCCATTGTGATTTTATATCCCCGGAAAGGACGCGTTGCTGACGAGACGTCATGTATGAGCGAAACCATTGCACTGGACTTGGTGAGAAATTTAGACCGCTAAGTTTGGCCAATAAGATGTCGAAGTCGACAGTATCAAATGCTTTGCTGAAATCTAAGAAGCAAATGATAGTCGCTTCTTGTCTGTCCATGGCAAGTTTCAGATCATCTGTCACCTTTATCAGAGCAGATGTTGTGCTCCGATGTTTACGGAAACCTGATTGGTATTTGTCTAGTAGGTTGTTAGTAGTTAGGCTGGTGGTGAGCTGGCTATGAACTATATATTCTAAGGCCTTTGATAGTGCAGGAAGAAGGCAGATGGGGCGGTAGTCAGAGGGTGCTGTGGCAATGTCCTTTTTAGGCAGTGGCTTAATTTGTCCCAGTTTCCAGGCCGCAGGAAAACACTTGTGATTAATGAATCGTTGAAAATGTCTGTTATAGAGGGCAGTAGTTGGTCAATAATAAGTTTTACCATGTGGACAGTGATACCATCATGTCCAGTAGATGCTGATCTAATCCGCATTATGGCTTTCTTGACAGTACTGCAAGTGACGTGGTGTAGATAAAATTTTTCTTTGTTACAGTCGTTCGACCCCATGAAGTAATCAATGATTCTCTGTTTTTTTTTTATGTTGAATTTTGGTTGTAGGTAATGTGAAGAATCGGTTTAGTTCTTCAGCTGGGACTATGTGATTTTCTGCAACTTTTATTTTGCCTAAACCGAGACTACGAAGATTTTTCCACAGGACAGCTGTTCTACATCTATTGTCAGCTAATGTATGGGCATGTCTGAGCTTAGAGTTTCTCACCGCTTGACTGACTTTGTTTCGTTTCTGCTTGTATACAGCATGATTTTCAGGTGTAGGGTGTATCTTGTATGCTCGATGTGCATCATCTCTGAGATTCATGAGCTGTTTTAGTTCATCAGTCAGCCAGGGTGCAGGTAGCTTTTTTACTTTTCTGGTCTTTATTGGAGCATATTTGTCATATAGTTGAGTAATTTTGTTAGTGAAATCCTGGAGTTTGTCGTTTATGTCCATGAGGGGAGTAGAGGTCATCCCCCAAACTATTTCTTGTGCCTCAGTTTCGAGTTCAGGCAAATTTTTGCGTTTGAGGTCTCTGTATGTAGACAGTTTTTGTTTCTTTCTAGGACATTCTAGTGAATACGTCATGGAAATGATGTCATGGGCAGATATGCCAGGCGCAGATATTTGAGAGGTGCGGATTATTCTGTTCGGAGATTTCGTTGCAAATATATCTATGAAAGTGTGACTGGTAGTCGTGTGATGAGTAGGTGTCAGCTGAAGTAGCGTTATATTTGAGGAAGAAAGCATCCTCTTAAATTTCCCAGTGGAAGTACTATTGCACAGAAAATTAATGTTAGTGTCACCTGCTATAATTACATGTTCATATGACGATTCGAGACTAGAGAGGGCAGTTTCGAAGCAGGCGAACCCACCTACTTTAGGAGGTTTGTAAAGGACACATATTAAGCACTTTCTGTTAAGCGATTTGATCCCTATGAACATATATTCCACTTGTTTATCTACATTGTTGTCGGATGTGTAGTACTGTAGGTGACAAATCGGAGCGTACGTACGCCCCTACTCCGCCCCCTCGTTTGTTGCATCTGTCGTGCCTGAGAAAGATATTTAAGCTCCTAAGTCAATGCAATCATAAGATACAGCTATATGTGTCACAAACTTTGGTATTCGGAAACTCACTCATAACGTCTATAAATAAATTACGTGTATACACGTCTGGCCTGGTGGTGTAATGGTGAAGCATGTCCCTGGTAATCAAGAGGTCGCGGTATCGAATCTCAGTCGGATCACAAATTTTCGAGTCTTCGTTTTATCCTAGCCTTCACCTTTGGAAAGTCATCAGAAACAACACGTAGTTCGGATTCCACGTTAAGCTGTAGAGCCGCTTTAACCGTTTGGATAACTGGAGTAGATGAGGGACGGACAAGTCTCCGAAGTGGCGTCGAACAGTAAGACTAAAACCAGGCCATTAAGCTATAGGAAATTATTAAGTGTGTATGTAACCATCAGAGAGTAAGTCCTATTTTCACTTGTCCGGGATTTTTATAGAAAGTCTTGGTAATTCGATTTTGTTACTGGGTAGTTTGCAGCCTGTGAATAAATTGTTCGTAATTGAAATTGTATTGGTCAAACGTAATACGTTTGCAGGATTATTCATTCCAAGTACAAATGAAGAAAGCTTTACGATCAACAGAAAAATCTGCATAGTCTCTGTAGATATGAAAAAGGTATTCGACACTGTCAGAACAAACTAATAGAAATTCCAAAAACGAACAAATTTGACTACTGAGACAGGAGAATAATTAAAGAAACTATACAGAGAGCAAACAGTGATAGCAAGAATAAGAAATACACCAAAAGTAAGCCTTTGACAAGGACTTAGACTGTCTCTATCCCCAATCGACGTCTTCACAGGACATACACTAAAGGGTGCAACGAATACTGCACGTATATTAGAATGAACGGGGAAAGAACACAGATGTTTCGGTTTGCAGATGACACAGCTGTGATGGCTCTAGCCGAAAGAAATCCTCAAAGAATGAATACAGTACTAAGGGATGAGAACTAAATGGAAATTAACTCAAATTGACTTAGTCGTGTGTTCCAAGAAACAAGAAGAAGTAAATTTTAAATTTCGAGGAACAAAACAAACAATGTCATAAAATATTTTGGCAGTAAGATAACTGAAGATGTAAGAAGCAGAGAAGACATAACAAAGAATGAGAGAAGCAAAGGATAAGCTACTGAATAAAAGAAAAACATCTTTGCTCAAACAACACTAATACTGAAACTTCCTGGCAGATTAAAATTTTGTGCCCGAGCGAGACTCGAACTTGTGACCTTTGCCCTTTTCATTTTTTTAATATTTTAACTTTTTTTTAACGGTCGCTTTGGGCTTTGGGGGGGGGGGGGGGGCAGAGTGGGCAGAGGTCAGATTCGCTGGCTACGGTGTCCTCCGGACTGACTTTGGGAACTGACTTTGGGAACGAAGACAAAGTAAAGTGTATAGAAAACACAGAGAAATAAGATTTTTTACGGCTAATTGCTAAGTAAATCGACAATGAAGAAGAAGGAGAAAAAGGATACTGCGTTCAGCGATCCCTGCCGCGTCGGGCATCCGACGCTGGACCTATCAGATACGTGTTCACGGAGAGATGTATTAGTTCCGCAGGGTGTGGTTGTGCATGGTCGTTGCCTCTCGTGGGCAAGGTGTCTATCGACTGAGCTAACCAAATCCGACCCACTACCGCTCCTCACAGCTTTACATTAGCCAGTGCCTCATCTTCCATCTTCCACACTTCGCAGGATTTTCCTGCGAAACTTGCAAGACTACCACTTCTGGAAGAAAGGATATGGCGGAGACATGGATTAGCCACGGATGCCGTACTGACGGGAGAAGAGCTGTGAGGACAGACTGTGAATCGTGATTGAGTAGCACAGTCGGTGTAGCACTTGCCCACTCCGGATTTCGAGTCTCGGTTAGGCATACAGTTTTAATCCACCAGGAAGTTTCAGATCAGTGCACACTCCTCTGCAAAGTGAAAATTTCCAGTCTGGAAATAAAAATATTGATGTGACTAAAAAGATGATTAATAAACGCGTCTGGAGCATGACCTTGTTTGACTGTGAAAGATGGACAATTTTGGGAAGAAATGAAACGAAACCTCTTGAAGCATTTAAGGTATGGTGCTGGAGATGGTTGATAAAGATAAACTGAGGGAGGTGGCGCAGAGGTTTTCACGTCCAAAGTTAGTTTTTCCGTGATTTCCCTAAATCGCTCCAGGCAAATTCCGGAGTTGCTGCATCGAAAAGGCACGTCAGATCTCCTTCGCCGTCCGTCCTTTATCCAATCTTGTGCTCCGTCTCTCATGACCTCGATGTCGACGGGACATTAAACACCAATCTTCGTGCCTTCCTGTTGAAGTCGACAGATGAAACCATCAGCCAGAAAGTCCTGCAAAGAACTGACGGAAGGTCATTAGGAGAACAATAAGGTGAAGAACACAGAGTAGTTAATCACATAATACGACACAACCAATTCCTTACAAATGTCCTAGAAGGAAGATATCACAAGGAAGACCGCGACTGACATTTTAAAAAAAAGCTGTGCATAACGCAGGAGTCTTCAATTACCCAGAAATGGAGAAATGATATTCTAAAACACTGCCGGAAAAACTGCAACACCCTCACGGACGAGGTCATTTGTTGATAGGTGAGTGAAAGTTCACCTTTGTAGGAATACACTCCTGGAAATGGAAAAAAGAACACATTGACACCGGTGTGTCAGACCCACCATACTTGCTCCGGACACTGCGAGAGGGCTGTACAAGCAATGATCACACGCACGGCACAGCGGACACACCAGGAACCGCGGTGTTGGCCGTCGAATGGCGCTAGCTGCGCAGCATTTGTGCACCGCCACCGTCAGTGTCAGCCAGTTTGCCGTGGCATACGGAGCTCCATCGCAGTCTTTAACACTGGTAGCATGCCGCGACAGTGTGGACGTGAACCGTATGTGCAGTTGACGGACTTTGAGCGAGGGCGTATAGTGGGCATGCGGGAGGCCGGGTGCACGTACCGCCGAATTGCTCAACACGTGGGGCGTGAGGTCTCCACAGTACATCGATGTTGTCGCCAGTGGTCGGCGGAAGGTGCACGTGCCCGTCGACCTGGGACCGGACCGCAGCGACGCACGGATGCACGCCAAGACCGTAGGATCCTACGCAGTGCCGTAGGGGACCGCACCGCCACTTCCCAGCAAATTAGGGACACTGTTGCTCCTGGGGTATCGGCGAGGACCATTCACAACCGTCACCATGAAGCTGGGCTACGGTCCCGCACACCGTTAGGCCGTCTTCCGCTCACGCCCCAACATCGTGCAGCCCGCCTCCAGTGGTGTCGCGACAGGCGTGAATGGAGGGACGAATGGAGACGTGTCGTCTTCAGCGATGAGAGTCGCTTCTGCCTTGGTGCCAATGATGGTCGTATGCGTGTTTGGCGCCGTGCAGGTGAGCGCCACAATCAGGACTGCATACGACCGAGGCACACAGGGCCAACACCCGGCTTCATGCTGTGGGGAGCGATCTCCTACACTGGCCGTACACGTCTGGTGATCGTCGAGGGGACACTGAATAGTGCACGGTACATCCAAACCGTCATCGAACCCATCGTTCTACCATTCGTAGACCGGCAAGGGAACTTGCTGTTCCAACAGGACAATGCTCGTCCGCATGTATTCCGTGCCACCCAACGTGCTCTAGAAGGTGTAAGTCAACTACCCTGGCCAGCAAGATCTCCGGATCTGTCCCCCATTGAGCATGTTTGGGACTGGATGAAGCGTCGTCTCACGCGGTGTGCACGTCCAGCACGAACGCTGGTCCACCTGAGGCGCCAGGTGGAAATGGCATGGCAAGCCGTTCCACAGGACTACATCCAGCATCTCTACGATCGTCTCCATGGGAGAATAGCAGCCTGCATTGCTGCGAAAGGTGGATATACACTGTACTAGTGCCGACATTGTGCATGCTCTGTTGCCTGTGTCTATGTGCCTGTGGTTCTGTCAGTGTGATCATGTGATGTATCTGACCCCAGGAATGTGTCAATAAAGTTTCCCCTTCCTGGGACAATGAATTCACGGTGTTCTTATTTCAATTTCCAGGAGTGTATTTGACAATACATTCAGACCAAATGAAACACACATATATCAGTAAAGAGTGCACAGACAGTCACATCAGTATACAGTACGGCCTGTGCTGGAGACAACGCAGGCGTGTATTCGACCATGGAAGCGATCATAAAATTGCCAAAAGGCATCCTACGATGGTTTGCCCCAAGTGTATTATCCCCTTAGCTCCAATTCGGCAATAGTTCTTGAAGGCTCTGGAGAATGAGTAGTTCCCGCTTCATCGTGTCTCGTACATGTTGAACCGGCGAGAGATCTGGTGATATTGTTGACCAGGGCGGCTGCTGCACGCAGCGAATGGGACGTCAACTGTCCTACTGAAAAAGCACATCACCTTCCTGTCAAAGAAATGTAAGTAGCCTACAACGGTCACGGGTTACTTTACCCTGCAGAAACACCACATGCTACAGCGACTTACAACCCCAAAAGCCATGAGGCCTCGAGTGGCGCCTGAGTGTCGTGGGAGAATGTGCTACACAACAAATTGCGCTTCACATCTACACCATATAATTGTACGACCATTAGTCCCATATAGAAAGAACCTGCAACCATCACTGAAGACAACGGGTGCCATTCCACTCTCCAGTGGACTGCCGCACTAAATCAGAGTATCTCTGCTTGTGGGTGCGGTGGTTCCAGTGGTACTGTGGTCGGAGTACTCGTGATCTTAGTGTACACCGTTCCCAGTTGTCCTCGGCGACAGTGCAGGTGTCATATGTGCCTGGATTTCTTTCGTGGGCGATGTTCGGTTGGCCACTGCTACTCGCATAAAGCGTCGATGTTGATGTTCCCCTGTACAGCGCGGACGTTCAGTACGTCGGGTCTACGTGTGTGCAAATGTTCCACGGACCACGATTGAAAGCAGCGACACACCGCTGATACATTTTGCCCAACTCACGTCAATACGTACATGCAGCTTCCAGCATGCGCGCAATGCGACTGAAATTATTCAATAGGAGTATATACCTGTCAGTGGGGAAGGTTTGTACCATAGAATTAATGTTGCGAACGCTGGTCACCTCCAAACTCAGCACGATTACTGCCTTCACCGTCAAAACAGACGGTGCACGGACAGGCGCCATCTGGGGCCGATGACTGGGAAAATGTATAACCGACAGTACAGCCCTTCACTTGGCAAATATTATGCCCTCGTGCCACAGAATATAGTCCATTAGGGCCATGTATTTTTTCCGTTAGTGTAAATACAGATGGTGAGGTGCCAACTGATGGAAACATCGATGTTGCAAAAGACGTTTCCATGTTTCAACGAATTTCCATCAAGATTCCCTGCATGCCTTAATGTTCACACATTTAGATATGCCAGTGGGACTATTGCCTCTGGCCGAACTACGCAGTGTTATGGTTTATAGTTTCAGCTGCTAAGCACAACGCAGATTTCTCTTCCCGAACCGGCGTGATGCGGCGTTGAACTATGTAGACTGCAGCATACAGCCAGTCCGTCTACAAGTAATGCAAGCGAAAATCGTGGTTCTCTTCAGTACTTACTCAAACATTCTGTACGTCATATACGTTGTGCTGAATAGAGTATGATTACAATATAACCAATCACCTAATTAAAAAAAGAAATTCAGGCACGTGATTGAAAATCAGAGATTCCGTATTAATTAAAGGCTCACATTACCAATTATGCCAGAAGAGCACCGTGTTATGACACCTCACTTTACCAGTCTCGTGCGTGGTTTGTTTCGAATTTTCTCCTGAAGTATGTGCAGCTTCGATGAACTACTTTCTTTGTTTCGAGCAATAGGACTCGGTGGCAATCAAATGCTGTTAGCTGTTGGGTTCTTATGAGATTTTTTGATATGTCCTTTTGACAGAAAACTACTAGGTCTTAATCTTTTAGTGACGCATTCATACAAACAAGTTATTTTATTATTGTAATGTTGACATCTCAATGTGAGACCAAATTTTTGTACGACATCTGATCATTCTTTTATTGCAGTAATCATGTGTCATGAGTTGAAAGTGATGGGCACAGCTCTACGAAATATGCATGTCACACACAAATTTTCATTATATAACACAAGTAAATTTTGGATTAATTAACTCAGTTAATCGTCAAGTCTGCAGTATGTACGCAGTTAAAAGTTTATTTCATGTATTTGAGATTTGCGTTATATGAAATGCAAGTTCCTGAGGTTATGTTTTCATTTTGCTATTGCGTTTTGTTTATGTGCAGACATGAGATACCATACTTAACCTCAGACAATAATGCTATTACAAATCAGACGGGCTATATCACACCTTGTTTTTCTTCAGTAATACTGATGGAAGACTGTTGGGGTTATTTTATGACTCTCGTGGTTGAGTTAATTTCTGGGACGCCTTAAGCAGGTGACGATCAAGGAATGATATCTGGGGTTTCTCTCTTTTTGAAAGAGGTATGAAGATATGATGTCACATTGCTGTCACATATCGTTGTGCGATATTGATTCATTTTTACCACCATTTCGTAGTTAACTTTATGTAGACTGTGCTGGACACATTTGCTACGAGGAAAGCTTTATGTTTTTCTCCCTGGGAAGGAGTTCCTCCGGTATAGTCTCTGGGTCCTCATTGTCGGCAGGAGGCAGTCAGTGAATCTCATTAGAAATGGCGAAGGTTCCTGGCATTTAAATAGTTTCTGGGGAAGTAAGACTGCGGCCTCCTTCGTGGTTTTGTCGACAAACTTGACGTCTCTCCTAACCCAGAGCGGAATGCGACATGCCGCCAACGCCATCCCCAGAGAATAACTGAGCATGACGTTTTAGCCTATTTTGCTTCGACATCATAGCACGAGACCCCAAGACGCCGCCCAACCAGTATGGGAAGGTTCGTGCTGCCGTCGTGCTTTGCACAGAGAAGTCGATCATTCGATGGAACAGTGCTTCAGCCCAGTACCAACCTCTTATTTGTTAAGGTGTGTTTTGTACACCAAGCGTGCGAAGTTACTGCAGCGTTTTCTCATTTTGTCTTGAAGTAAGTGCTATTTACGTCACTGACATCCCCTACATATAGAATATTTTTTTATTTTGTTTTTTAAGTAGAGAGTTGTGGAGCGAGATCTACATTTTGTGGTCATTCGATCATTTCCCATTGAGAGGGTCACTCTTCTCCCAGCTGCCGTTTTGTGCTGGTGGATGCACGGTTTGCTGATTTTACTGAAATGCAGTTGCGGTAGCATGATCCTTATTCTGAGCAGCGCGTTACTTGCTTACTTTACCAAGCAACTTTTATTGCTTAGTTTGGCTGTAATCTGTTGCATCATTAACTATGATTTCACAAGCTGCCCAGATGAGTAGATGTTTTAACGCTTCCCCCATACAGTCTTCCACACTTTTTAGTACCTCCTCAGAGTGTTAACGTCATTTTTTAATGTGATTTGAGTTCTCAGAAATTTATTCTACGTTAATTTTTATCGTAATTTTTGTCAGCAACTAGAACAAACAAATATCTTTTAATCTCAGCCTTAGAGTTCAAGACCCTTTACATTGTCATACAAATTTTCCATCATTAGGAGACCCACTAATAATAAATATAACCTGGTGCACTCTTAAGCTTGTTCTTCTCACTATGACGGCGTTATCATTGTGTACAGCGGTCAAATTCAACAATCGGTTATATTAGGAGTTCAGAGAAAAGAACAAGCATCGCGGTAGCTTGTGCTGTGTGATCAAAGTTTTGTTTTATAACAAGCACTGCGGTTATGCTCCTCGACTCTTATCCAGAAATGGGACCCAACTTTCAGTATATAAAATGTAGACTGACAATGGCAAGAAAAATGTAAACTGAAGAGATTAGTGTGCAACAGAAATCTTTAGTACGCTTTGTGTAACTTCGGATCTATATGTAAGTTGTTAGCAGAATAATAATTGTGATTTGTTTTTTGTTTCCTCATGTAAATAGGTTATTGCATAGTGTCACAGTAGTACCAAACCTCTAACGCCACCTGCGCTCTCCCGAAAATTTAATAGACTCATACAATTTATATTTGATAAAGAAAATGTCTTAGTTTCTTGCGTACATGTTAGTGGTCCTCGTTGTTCAGAATTGCGAAGTTGGATCCACTTTCACAAGTTACTCATTGTTTGTCGCTCCACGGGCATACTTCACGTACTTGTACTTCAGTGGGATATGGCACGGCCAGTACCACTATATTAAGAACATGGAGACCGGTCCTTACTCATCCCTATGGCATTCTATGGAGACCAGTTCTTACTCATCGCTATCGCATTCTACATTCTGCTCAAGAAAGCGAGCTATTCCTGTTACGTGCAGTACAATGTTAAAATTAGCAAACAAATGTCGCCCAAAACAAAAGAAACGGTGTTTTCTTCTCAAAATTGTTTTTCTTTGAGACAAAATTCCAATTTAAGTATAAATAGGGTAGTGATATAGTACATAGGAGTAGCCTATACATTTTGTCGTTTTTCTCTGTGCAGTGAACTTGTACATTTTCTAAGCAGCGAAAACAGAATCTTAATGAAGCCTTCTGATTGCTTATTTAACTTTAGTAATTAAGAAATGGATTTTCTTACTAATTGGTACTAATAATTGGTACTCTAATGTGCACCTACTTCAGTGTGATAATTGTTTTCCTCTGCTTCCATGAATCTCCCTCCAAACACATTACGTGATTTACTGCCCAACGTTTTCTGCATAGTCGTACCTGCACTGCAAAGTGGACTACACCTGTCGGTATAGATTATACATTTTTCGTTCATGCATCCTCACTTCAATACCTGAGCTGCTACCCATGGGAAAATAAGCATTAATGGCTTGCTAGAGCCACCTATACTTGTAGGTACTAACCAACCTAAAAACATGGTACTCATAAAAGCTGTAATTATTAGTCCAAAAATGAAGTAAACACTAATTTAATATCGTTCAGTACAATGACCCCAGTCATCAGCAGAAATATCTGCACTTATATTCCAAACGCCCTGTTATCTTATAAGGATATCAACTCATCCCATGATGAAGTTAATATTTACGATCTGTGTTTACAAACATCTCCTATTGTGACATTCCCATGGTTACATCACCTTGACCTCACTGCTCGCACCAGCACTTACATTTGGCTGCCGCATAGCAAATGTCAATTAACTGCTAGGCAAACACCTGTCCGTTACCCTTTAAGCATCTAGCCAATGTTTACTCCACTCCATTCATTCAACGAAATGCCCTAATTGGGTACTGGCAGCTTCTTTCATAGTGATAAGCATTTAGCAAAACAGACATTATTCACAATAAAAATCTTGTTAACGTTTTCCTTTATATTTGTTGATTTAGATTTCATTACTTAACAAGAGACATTCAGATCTACTTATTACTCTGTTCTTGAACAGTCTTTACTTGTTCACAAAAGAGGCCTTTATTTCAGTACATGGTAGTCATGCCATCATAGCCAAACAGTTTTCTACTGATTGCTACGGTACCTCTTGACATTTACTCAAGTACTGTGGTATGCAAGGGACAGCGCTCAAATGGTTTAAATCATACCTAACTGGAAGAGTGCAAAAAATTGAAATAAGCATTTCACATAATATGCAAAAACCTGGTGATTTCTCAAACTGGGGAACAATCAAGAATAGGGTGCCGCAAGGTTCGGTCTTGGGTACTCTGCAGTTCTTTATATATATTAATGACTTGCCATTCTATATTCACGAAGATGCAAAGCTGGTACTTTTTGCCGATGATACAGATATAGCTATCAAACCCAACAGACGATAATTAACTGGTGAAATTGTAAACTATGTTGTTCAGAAAATCATTAAGTTGTTCTCTGCAAATGGGCTCTCATTAAACTTTGACAAAGCACAGTACACACTGTTCCACACAGTAAATGGAATGACACCATTAGTAAATATAGACTTGGATGAGAAATTGGTAGCTAAGGTAGAATATTCAAAATTTCTAGGTGTATGCATTGATGAGGAGTTGAACTGGAAAACACTCTGATCTTCTGAAACGTTTGAGTTCAGCTACTTATGCTATTCGGGTAATTGCAAATATTCGCTATATACATCTCGGTAAATTAGCTTACCACGCCTATTGTCATTTTCTGCTTTCGAATGGCACCATATTCTGGTGTAACTCATCAATGAGTAAATGAGTGTTCACTGCACAAAAATGTGTAATCAGAATAATTGCTGGAGCTCATCCAAGATCATCTTGCAGACACTTATTTAAAGAGCTATATATATATATTCACTTATAAAATTTGTTATTAACAATCCGAACGAATTCAAAGTAGCAGTGTACATGGCTACAACAGTAAGAGAAAGGATAATCTTCACAACTCAAGGTTAAATCTAACTTTGGCTCTGAAGGGGGTAAATTACGCTGCCACAAAAGTCTTTGGTCACTTATCCAATGGCATCAAAAGTCTGACATATAGCATATAAAAGGAAATTAAAAGAATTTCTTAATGGCAACTCCTTCTACTCATTAGATGAATTTTTGGATATAGTAAGTGGGTAATTTCCCCAACCCCACAAAAAATATTAAGTGTCATGTAATATTTTGTGTAATGTAATATCTTGTATAGACACCATTTATTACCCTGACACGTTCCACATCAGTACAAAGTGTCGTATTCATGATCTATGGAACAAGTACTAATCTAGTCTAATCTAATCTCTTTACAACATTATACAAACCTTTTACTGACCTAGATATAGCATTTGATACTTCTGTGCAGGTGAATGAGGTACTCTGTTCACCATGAATAGACCTTCAAAAACTAATAGAAATTCTCTCTCTCTTCGTTTTGATAGTTATGTTTCAATAAGGATTTAATTACGCTTTTCTCTCTGTGAGGTGATTTCATTCTTGTTGTTTCCTGTTGAAAACATTCATGCTTCACTTTCAGGTAACACCTGTTCTGTGTTTCTTTGTGAGGACTAACAATAATTGCAAACTTTATCTTGAACTTTGCATAATTTACCTTCAAGCTCATACATCCCCTATCAAAATTTAATACATCAGCGCGGTCTACAACCAGACGCTTTTCTATAATAAAGCTGATACAGAGGTCTGATACCACCATGTCAGTAACTCCCAACACTGTTTCTTGATTCCTTACTTATAATAATACTTGTCTCTTAATTGTTTCAGTATTATCTTCAGTGGCATCTATGACTTGAAACTTCTGTCCTAATAATACTGGTACCCTCCCTTCATTCATCTTTTTTCCACTAAGTCCTTCTACAGTGTTGTTAACTTGCCACTAGACTATATGATCGCTACTGTTTTAGAACCATTAACTTTAACACTTATAATAAACTGACGATTCCTTTTATCTCATTCCCTGTTTCTCTCCTCCTATTCACGTTTAATTCGTTATGATTCTTAAATAGTGTATTACTGTGAAATATAGACCTTCCATCAACGTTATTTCGGTCATAATCAGTGTTTTGTCTGTTAGCATCAAAATGACAACTCTGGTCAATGTTTCAACTGTCACGGTCCTTATATTGTCTATTATCATACAAATGTAAATTCTCAGCCAAGTTTTTTCTATCAAAACCATCATTTTGTCTTTCATCATAAAAAAGTTAATTACTTTGCTCCCAATCTATTTCTTTCTTGGGAAATCGACTACTGTATCTTTTATTCTAGTTTGAGAGAAAATTATATACATTGTTATAGTTTCCACTACGTTATCCTTTGATTTCCATCTCACACTCTTGTAAGCATTACCTTCACTGCTTTTTTTTTTTTTTTTTTTTTTTTTTTTTTTTTTTTTTTTTTTTTTTTTTACAAAGCAACTGCTTGATGCAGGCCCTTCAAAATATTCCTAGTTTTCTTGCTATGATTCCCAATAGGGTGTACTCTTCTTTTAGTAATAAGCTTGTGGCACCTGCGTGACATGAAGTTTGGAAACCTTAAAAGTAGGGGGTAGGGTAATAAGCAAGGCATAAATTACTAAAGAACATGGTGCAAGAGTCGATAAAAGCGGCAAGCTAAGTGCATTATATGCCAGCTGAAAAAGCATGGAATATACTGCCTCAATCCTAATTCCGCCTTCCTCACCAAATATGTTTGACATGTGAACATATTCGCACTCTTTTATCACAAACATTCTAAATTCTTTCGAGTATCTTTCACTGCCACTATCTTATATGCCACTCTCCCACTGTCTCCTTTTTCTTCCACTGATTCATAGTATATCCCACAGCTACTGCCTCCTCCCTCACTTACTCTGTCTTCCTTTGTCTTTCTTTCCCACTGCCACTGTCTCCACCATGTCTCGACAGCTTAAAAACTCTGGGTGTCCAACTTACCTTTTCCTCTATACACATATGTTTAAATTTTCGGCCCAAAATGCGCCCTCTCCTATACCTACGTGTTAAAGTTCGCCGGTCAGGGAGGATCTATACCCTCCATAATTCTACAACAGATTGACGTCAACGACATAGGTCTATAATTGTGTGCATCTGTCCTATGGCCCTTCTTAAAAACGGGAATGGCTTGAGTTTTCTCCCACTCGCTAGGTATCCTGCGTTGCTCAAGCGATATACGATTACTGTGCCAGTATTGTCACTGTCGGGGTGAATAGATGATTTTGATCCACTTCCTTCTCTAGATTGTCGCACAGATGACAAAATGGTAGATATCGAAGTAGACGACAGAGGGATAGAGAAACAATTAAAATCGCTCAAAAGAGGAAAGGCCGCTGGTCATGATGGGATACCAGTTCGATTTTACACAGAGTACGCGAAGGAACTTGCCCCCCTTCTTGCAGCGGTGTACCGTAGGTCTCTAGAAGAGCGAAGCGTTCCAAAGGATTGGAAAAGGGCACAGGTCATCCCCGTTCTCAAGAAGGGACGTCGAACAGATGTGCAGAACTATAGACCTATATCTCTAACGTCGATCAGTTGTAGAATTTTGGAACACGTATTATGTTCGAGTATAATGTCTTTTCTGGAGACTAGAAATCTACTCTGTAGGAATCAGCATGGGTTTCGAAAAAGACGATCGTGTGAAACCCAGCTCGCGCTATTCGTCCACGAGACTCAGAGGGCCTTAGACACGGGTTCACAGGTAGATGCCGTGTTTCTTGACTTCCGCAAGGCGTTTGACACAGTTCCCCATAGTCGTTTAATGAACAAAGTAAGAGCATACGGACTATCAGATCAATTGTGTGATTGGATTGAGGAGTTCCTAGATAACAGAACGCAGCACGTCATTCTCAATGGAGAGAAGTCTTCCGAAGTAAGAGTGATTTCAGGTGTGCCGCAGGGGAGTGTCATAGGACCGTTGCTATTCACAATATACATAAATGACCTGGTGGATGACATCGGAAGTTCACTGAGGCTTTTTGCAGATGATGCTGTGGTGTATCGAGAGGTTGCAACAATGGAAAATTGTACTGAAATGCAGGAGGATCTGCAGCGAATTGACGCATGGTGCACGGAATGGCAATTGAATCTCAATGTAGCGAAGTGTAATGTGATGCGAATACATAGAAAGATAGGTCCCTTATCATTTAGCTACAAAATAGCAGGTCAGCAACTGGAAGCAGTTAATTCCATAAATTATCTGGGAGTACGCATTAGGAGTGATTTAAAATGGAATGATCATATAAAGTTGATCGTCGGTAAAGCAGATGCCAGACTGAGATTCATTGGAAGAATCCTAAGGAAATGCAATCCGACAACAAAGGAAGTAGGTTACAGTACGCTTGTTTGCCCAATGCTTGAATACTGCTCAGCAGTGTGGGATCCGCACCAGGTAGGGTTGATAGAAGAGATAGAGAAGATCCAACGGAGAGCAGCGCGCTTCGTTACAGGATCATTTAGTAATTGCGAAAGCGTTACGGAGATGATAGATAAACTCCAGTGGAAGACTCTGCAGGAGAGACGCTCAGTAGCTCGGTACGGGCTTTTGTTGAAGTTTCGAGAACATACCTTCACCGAAGAGTCAAGCAGTATATTGCTCCCTCCTACGTATATCTCGCGAAGAGACCATGAGGATAAAATCAGAGAGATTAGAGCTCACACAGAAGCATACCGACAATCCTTCTTTCCACGTACAATACGAGACTGGAATAGAAGGGAGAACCGATAGAGGTACTCAGGGTACCCTCCGCCACACACCGTCAGGTGGCTTGCGGAGTACGGATGTAGATGTAGATGTAGATGTAGATTTTACAAACGACAAAAACCCCTTAGATTTTTACTCAGTTCGGTAGACGCAGTTTTACTTTCAAAGTCACTGAACGCTTCTCTCATTGCTCCTTTCGCTTCGTTCAGACTTCGTTTGTCTGCTAAGTGAATACAGCTCTTGAATCTGAGATGTAGTTCTCTTTGTGTACGTAGCAGTTTTCAACACAGCTATTAAAACATGGTGGCTCCTTCCCATACTTGAGACCTTACTAGGAATATACTTGTCTGCGGAATATTGCACGATGCCTTTGAATTTCTTACATTTGTTCTCCACTTCTTTGTCCTAATCACCGAATATTTGATGCTGACTGCTCACATACTCAGAAATTTGTATCCTGTCATTCTTGCTAAGCAAAAATATCTTCCTACCTTTCTTAACATTCTTTGTAACACCTGTTCTCATAGATGCTATGATAGCCTTATGATCATGATGCCTTCCTGTATGGTAACTGATTCGGAAAGTTCAGGTCCACTTGTTGCCGGGAGGTCTAAGACGTTACGTTCGCGATTTGGTTCTCTAACTATCTTGATACCATCCAAAAGTGACACTGCAGAAAGTGTACTTGTGATGTTTCGATCTCGGCCACCCCTCTCTCTGTCCAGTCAGTCAGTCAGTCAGTTTTAACTGCAGAAAAAAAAGTCAGCATAACGTAAAGCCGGTTCGTTCTGCTATAACCGCCATCCTTACTATCTCGTGCTCTCCACTTTCTTTATCCATCTTCTCCTCTCCAATCTTACTGACCATCAACTCTTCCCCTCTCTTGCCCTATCTGTCTCCTCCTCCTCTCCTCTCTTTTCCAGCTCCTCCTGCCCCGTCTTTTTTTTCATCTCCTGCCCTCGTCTTCCTATTCATCTCCTCTTGCTCCTCTCTCCTCTCCCTACATACCTTGTCTTCTACACTTCTCATGATTCACGTCCTTCCGCCCCCTCCTCCTACAACCTCCTGCCCACCTCACCCTATCCATCTGCACCTACGTCGTTTTCCTACCCATCTCCTCCTCCCCTCTATACCTCCCTCTCCCTGTCCATCTCTTGTCTCCCTGTCTCTCTAACCACCCCTGTAACCCATCTCTCTGTACATCCACTACTCTATCCATCCCGATGTGCCCCCACTCATATCCAACTGAATGTGTGGCACCTGTAAAATAGGTCAATGAAACAAGCTAATACTATTGTCACAACACATCTGTAGTGCATGGAAACCTACACGTCAGGGGCTAGAAAAACGCTTCTTATCCCTGATGTGTAGGACGTCCTGCTCAGTAGCTTGATAAGGCAGCAGATACTTTTCCTACACAACAAGCCTGCCACGCAGGACAGTGCATACAACAGGGGCTAGGAAAACGTATTTTGGCTGCATCTTTGTTTGTACTATCAAAAGTGATGAAGTTTATAAATTTTGGATTATAAATTTAATTATTTCTGAAACTAATAAAATTAATGTATTGATTTTTCTTTCAGAGAATGGGTGTTGAGCTGTAATAATAAACTTTTTGCCTTTTACTACTTTTTGCTCTAACAGTGTAGAAAATGTACCTGTGTTGTTCAACTTGACGCCCTCCCCAGAAGGTTAATTTGACTGATTTGACGATACACGATAACTGTGAATTCTTATGACTCTAGTCTGATATTAATTGCACTAAAAAATGTTGTGTGACTAGGGCCTCCCATCAGGTAGACCGTTCGCCGGGTGCAAATCTTTTGATCTGACGCCACTTCGGCGGTTTGCACGTCGATGGGGATGAAACGATGGTGATTAGGACAACACAACATTCAGTCCCTGAGTGGAGAACGACCCAGCCGGGAATCGAACCCGGGCCCTTAGGATTGAAATTTTGTCACACTGGCCACTCAACTACTGTGAGTGGACGTTAATTGTACTGAAACTTTAAAAATGATTGAAAAAAATACATACAGCACAGTAATTAAATTTTAATACCAATTTCAGAGCCACATACGATGACAGCTAAAGAAGAAAAAAAACACAAAAGTGCTTCATGAAACTCTGATGAACCACAAAAAAAGTATTGAGTGTATCTTGGACACCAACAGAAGAACTTCAAAAGAAAAATTCCCCCTACTGTCAACTATTGCGCTTGGAAAACATTTTACAAAAACTGAAACCTCGATTGTGTCTATATCATCAGTTACAGGCCACACATGATAAGACCCCTTTGTACGAGGGAATGTGCAAGAAAGAAACAGTACTTACATGTCACATATAAGATAAATGTCAAGCGATAATGTCTTTAGTCACAAAAATTTAAAAAGAATACGTGGAAGGTTAGCCACTATGAGCTGCTCATATATATAAAGCCACAGGTAGCAACACACTGAGGCGCCCGCATTGTTCTGTTAGTCAGATTTTACACTTTTATATAAAAAATATTCTCATAATTTTGTAGTTATGTTATAGACCAATTTGAATATTTAATTTCTGATGAAGGCACTCATAGAAGTGTCGAAACCTGGTCAAAAGACTTAAATTTTGAGAGCGAGGGCTGTACTTGCTTTAATCTTAATCATCTTGAGGTTGAAGCTCTTTTGGCTGTGTTTGCTTTACAGTTGGTAAACAGTGAAACACTGACAATGACAGCTCAGCATATAGAACTTCACAGTGAAGAAGATGAGGAAAAAAGAAAACGAAAGTGAAACACAATGGAAATAGACGCGCGCGCGCACACACACACGCGCACACACACACACACACACACACACACACACACACACACACACTCTCTCTCTCTCTCTCTCTCTCACACACACACACACACACACACAACCTTCCACGTAGAATTAATTAATTTCAGGCGTAGCCATAACAGTTTCCAAATCGTAACTTTTGCTTTTAATAATTGGTCTACATTAAATTGTATATGGTTGCAGATGAGAAAGTGTGAAAGAAAACAGGCACCATACAAACGTAATACCTCAGGAAAACAACTCCATGTGGTAAAAAGGTATGAATACAAAACTTTCTATGTTCTTCAAAATTTGTAATTACGGTCTAAAAGCTAATATTTACATGTGTACAAACAGTAAAGAACATTCTTTATGTTTAACAGCCATAAAATAAAAGCCCACTGACGATGCTGCAACTGCAGTGAAAAGTGTATGGGTTATAAAAACAAAACTGTGATTTACTAAAGGCGGACCCCATCCAGAAATATATGTGAACAGCTGAGGTACGTTGACGTAAATAGATCTTTTCAACAGATTTTTGTTGCATTCGGAATCCACATTCCTAACTGACATTTTGCAGTAGCGCTGAGTAAAGGTCTTAATTTGTCACCAGCCTCGTGAGTCTGTCAGTATTGAATATTGTTAGTAGAATAGAGCAGCACATCGGCATCTCTCACACGACGCAGCTGACGACGTCGGGCGAACAACCAGCGATGTACTGGAGGAAGATAAGCCACCGAAATCTAGTATTAGCCGCGAGGAACGACGTAGCTTACGCCTATTACTTGAGAACAGGGACTTGGTTGCGTTGTCAGTCGAAAAAGGAAATGTCATCCTGGTTCAGAACACTGAAGACTACCACTTGGAAGTGCTACATTTATTAGAAGATGACGCATACCGGAAGCTTAGTCACGATCCGACACAGACCATAGTCAGAAACACGGAGAAGTTATTAAAGGATTCGGTTTGGCTGACGAAGAGGTGAAGAAATTAATGTCTCGTCCCATCAGACCTACCAGGCCGTATGAACTGCCGAAGATAGATAACGAAAATGTCCCTCTTCGCCCATTGTTGGTGCAATCAGTTTTCCCTGGTACAGACCGACGAAGTATCTGGCACGGTTATTAGCATCAAAACTGCGACATTGTGAGCACCGTGTTGTAAATCTGCAAACATTTGTTGAAACACTGAAGAAATGAAAATAGGCTGAAATGACGTAATGGTTATTTTCAGCCATAATGGCTACGATTGTGAACCGTGACTGTGTGGGATAATTATTTATTTCAAGTTTCTGCAACCAGTCACTTTTTATTTTATGCTTAATCTAACATAATGCAACGCGTTTCGAACATGTTCTGTTCATCTTCAGGCGTTTATACATACATACATATATACATAGAGAAATGTTGCTTAAAAATAAACAGTCTTCAACTAGATTAATCTAGAACACTTTGTCCATTGTTTTTTACTGTAGCTGCTGGTGTGGCATTTGGGGGGGAAGGAGGGGGGCAGTGTATGGCTAGAAATCGAAATCAGTGATGTCTTTTGCGGGTTTTCTTACTTGTGGCTGACTATGTATGATATCACATCCTGTATAGGATGCAGATAGATTTGCATCAGTTATGTGTTACGAAAATAGTGTGAAAGGCTTTTGTATGACAGTTGATCACTTACGATTTCATCATCTTGCTGCTTCACTTGCATCACTGGTGTAAAGGTGGGGCTGTTGATTGAATTACACTATTGCACATTGTATTTTGTCACTGATTGCCAACGTAATTCACTGCACAAATTGCTTCGATGTTATACACACAACACAAGATGTTGGACTGTAGCATGTAAGTCTGTATCGATTATCGAGGTTTTGTATCGATATTCTTGGTACTGACAGATTTGTAATGGTTAGTCTGAACATTGTATCACTTTTTGCGAAGGTGTCAATAGAAGAACCTAGAATCGTAACGCTGTTTCGTCATGTTCTAGCGATAACGTACTTCTTGCATGGCGACGAATATTATGAAATGGCGGATAGCGCAGCGACAGGGTCACCACTGTTTCCGGCAGTGGCGAATTTCTTAATGGTGCCCTTCGAACCGAAGGCTCTGAACTCTCCGGCCTTTTGTCCGCCTTGCTTCCTGAGGTACGTCGATGAGCCCTTCCTCATATGGCCTCACGGTGAAAATCCACTGCAGTACGTCGATCACATGAACGGTGTCCGTCTGAACACTAAATTTACCATCGAGATGGCGAAGGATGGCAAGCTATCGTTTCTGGATGTTTCAGTTGAGCGGAAGAGGGAGGCCGGCTTGGTCATTCAGTGCACAGGAAGTCAACGCACACAGGTCGATACTTGAACGTCGACAGTTTTAACTATCCGGTACACAAGAGAGCGTTCCTGAACACTCTAGTACGCAGAGCAAAAATTATTTCTGACGAGGACCACCCCAGTCTGAATTGCAGGGTTTGAGATGCGTGTTCAGGGAGAATGGTTATAGCAAGAGCTCCATTGCCAACGCTTTCAGCTGCCACCGTGGAAGAACGCCTTGTGAATCGGCAGAAGAGGCCAAGCCGGCTGCCATATTGTGGGAAAACGAGCAGAAAGTTAGGACGTGTGGACTGACACCAGTGTTCTGGTCCGGCCCCAAGATACCAGGTATACTGTGCCCCGTTAAAGACGACGTAGCTCTTCTTGTGACCGATGTGTATGGTGCGAAAGCGGCAATATCTACATAGGTCAGACAATACACAGTTGCAGAGCATTGTACCGAGCACAAGTGGCATATTAAACAAGGATAGCGTGACAAGTCGGCTATAGCTAAGCATTGCCTGGAAAATGAACACAAAATACAGTTCGGGAACACGAGAGTCTTGGCTCACGCGTCAACATATTGAGGTTCCGTTATAAAGGACGCGGCTGAGATTAGAGAACAGCAACAATTTTGACAGAGAACAGGTGAAAAACTTAGTAGGGCGTGAGGATGGGCTCTGGACATCAAAAGGAAGCAAAGACGAATGCTTGACGCTTGTAGGGAGGCGGGAGCGGCAGTTTCAAACGTAGCGCCGTTGAAACGTCCCCTTAGAAAAATTATACACGACTGTGCTTAAACTGAGACACAGTAATTTTAGCGCAACGCAATCTGACTTTCAAAAATCCCTACGAAAGAATGGCCCTGACTAACAATAACCTATACGTTTCAAAAATCACTTACCTCACAAAAATCTTCGTTACTCAAGCTACTGCAATACAGCGAGCGCCACTACTGCCAGCTAAATAAAAGATTCAAACTACTGAAGGCACTAACTACTGATAGGCATAGTTAGCAAATGAAAGATTTTAATACAGAACAAACAATGTATTTACCTTAATAGTCATAATATATATATATATATATATATATATATCAGTTCGTGACACCAATTCTTACAAATTTCAAAACTCCGCCATCTCTCTCCCCACGTCCACCACTGCTGGCGGCTCACCTCCAACTGCGCAACGCTACGCGCTGTTAGCATCCAGCTGCCGCTGCCCAACACTACAATGGCAGACAACAATGCAAACCAGCCACAGACTGCACATGGCACAGCCAGTGATTTTTCATACAGAGAGCTACGTGGCGTTACCAATAAGAAAATGTAAACAGCCTACTTACACCGTCTCCTCGTACCATTTGACGTCAGTCGATCCAGCGTAGTGCTGGAGCTGCTATGAACTGCCCTACTCGGCTTCCGCGCACGCATAATTTCGGCCCTCTGTGATTGGTGCCAGAGGCCCATATAGGCGGTAAACCGAACCAAAGCCCCAGCGGGCATGTTTCCGGACGTCGAAAACGCTTTTGACCGTCTATGGCGCAACGGACTTATACGCAAACTAAGCGATGCTGTTTTCCCCGACGGACTCGTACGTCTCATACACTCATATCTCACGAACAGATGTTTCGACACTGACGTGCAGGGCAAACAATCGACACAACACGGTACCCAAGCTGGAGTACCCCAGGGGAGCTTTATGGGGCCAATTTTGTTCAACCTTTACATTAATGACTTTCCAGCAATACAAACATGAATTCAGTCATCAATGCGGATGACACAGCCATCCTTGCGAAAGACCGGAAACAGTCGAACATAAATTCACGAATACAGACGGTGCTCAGAACCGCCGAGCCTTGGTTGGAAAGATGACGTATTAAAGTGAACGTTGACAAGTGCGAAGCAGTTCCGTTCACACGCATACCGAAGCTACTGCGCAAACAACACTGTAGACGGTTAACATGCCATGCACAGCCAATATGTTTCCGTGAGAACGTCAGAAACCTTGGTGTCTGGCTGGACAGGAAACTTAAATGGGGGGACCACACAGAATACAGAGCGCACGGAGGCTCTAACATCTCTGCCCAATGGTCAACGGGGAAAAGGGTGTCGAGGTCATACACATGACACACATTAGACCTCTGATGACGTATGCATCTTCCGTCTGGGGATACGCAACTCCTACACGCCTGCGCCGCCTGCAGATCATAGAGAACAAAGCTGTGCATCATTAGCAACGCTCTTCACAATGAATACCGCCTTGAAACCCTCAAGGAAGTATCCAAAAAACTCGCCACACCACTATACAGGAACTCAAATGGCTCTGAGCACTATGGGACTTAACATCTGTGGTCATCAGTCCCCTAGAACTTAGAACTACTTAAACCTAACTAACCTAAGGACATCACACACATCCATACCCGAGGCAGGATTCGAACCTGCAACCGCAGCAGCCACGTGGTTCCAGACTGAAGCGCCTAGAACCGCTCGGCCACCGCGGCCGGCACAGATGAAAAGTCCTTTTCTCCTTACTGTGGGAAACTATGATCACAACCGTAGGTGGAAGCATAAACGGCCAAAGACACCACTAGCCAGGGCATAACCACCTACGGCGAGCTAACATACACTCACAAGCGACAACATTGCCAAGCCTCTGCCAATCAGCAACACTGGATATGGCAGCTGGTACCAAAGGCGACCAACAGGCTACAGTAGCGAAGCCGACAAACTCACACATTAAGGCACAAACAAACCACCAACACTACCCTACATTGTGAATCGGTTATATGACCTGTCGGACACTAAAACGATGATGAACCCAACTGTTACAGGCATGCTGAACCTGACCGCGAAGCCAACACCGGTATCCAGCTGCAGCCGTCGAATAACACGGCTGCATAACGCAAAGGTTACCATGTTACCAGGTACTGACAGAGCCTAGCCTTGCATGACCTATCGCAGGCAGCAATAAAACCGCTACCGCTCTTACAACCTCACCCAAGTATCACAAAGGTTTTTTTCCCTTGGCTCTTGCCAAGGCATTTTTTTACCTCTGCCATTCAAACTGCTACCCTTTCTCCAACTTTCGAGCCAATCTATCTTCAGATGAGCGCGTATTAATGGTTACTCATCGTAAGCAAACATCGCAGTACCCACCTCCTTCGAGACCTCATTTAGTGACAACTAACTAAATTGTAGATATGACAGTAGACCTTTTGTGCTGGCCATCAAGCCGTTGTTGGCGTGGAGGGGCTCCACCCTATAAAAAACAGCCTTGACAGTCAGTGATTTTTACACCTGACGACTATAGCGGAGATAGCCATCGAAAGATTGAGTATTTTATTCGAATTGATGCGCTTGTAAAACTGGGAAGATTTTATTCATTTTACACTACAGTTGATAATGTGCATAACAAAAACCCTGTCAGAAACACAGTATAATTCGTATGTGTGAGTTACGTGTGTGAGAAAAGTGCACTGATATTACAACACCGTATAAGAAAATGTAATGGCGACTAGAGGCATTGCTTGCAGCCAGAGGACAATTTTATATCAAAATGAAGATATTGAATTCGAGTGTGACATTTTCGATGAACATGAAAAGACATTTTCGCTACAGAGTGACCATCATAAACTAGCAAATCGAAATTGAAAGAGCAATAAAGCTGAAGACCGTTTATCTGATAACAATACAATGCAACAGCAAAATAGGGATGGTTCATACATGTACTATTATCACGTGTTCCTCCTACGTTTTGCCGGCCAGGGTGGCCCAGCAGTTCTAGGCGCTACAGTCGGGAACCGTGCCACCGCTACGGTCGCATGTTCGAATCCTGCCTCGGACATGGATGTGTGTGACCACACCAAGTTGTAGGGGACTGACGACCTTAGTAATTAAGTCCCATAGTGCTCAGAGCCATTTGAACCTTCTACGTTTGGATTTGACTGCTTCTTCTATGATCGACGAGAATGTGGAAACAAGTTGCCCGATTCCTCTTTCTCAGAAGCTTTCTCAAGATATATGAAAGCAAGAACAGGTGGTAATTCATATTTATCGTTTCATGCCATAACTTCGTCCACAGCCTACATTTGGTAATTTGTGTTGTACTCACTTCTAAGTCCAGGTTGTTTCTTCGAATGTTTTTTCTATGCTTTAGATGAAAATTTTAATGAAAATCTTCCACATTACGGAAATGAAAGTGATGGGGTTATGTTTTTTTATGGTTCGTTTATCCATTTTCTCGTGAAGGAGAATTATTAAAATATTGTTTCAGTTTCGGTGAATTTACATTCTGTAAATAATTTTGTACGTTTCCTCACGCTTTAACCATCTCTGCTGAAACATCATAGTGCCTTCACATTCTTCATAACTCGACGACTTCGCATACTTCATCTTTCCTGACTCCCAGAACGGCACTGCTCTCGTTGTTAACTAAATGCGTTGATTCATCTCTTGTACTGCAGAAGTATTTAAAGACAAAGTGACATACTTCCAAAGTTTTCTCTTTCCTGTCAGTAACTGTCACTTCAACCTTCTTCACTGATAAAATATTGAGACTGGACATCTGTTTTGTTTTCTTCATACTTATGACGTTATAAACAGTGTCTTTTAAAAAGTTGTCATTCTATCTTCTTACATCTGGCCGAAGTTATGTCCGAACACATTTTATCGTGTGCCTGTTATCATTTGCCTGAAATTTTCGCTTTCTCCTTAATAATGTCTCGTTTCCTTTGACAGTTAATGAATCCGAAGAAAAATTTGCAGTAGGATTTAAAGTTCTGGGAGAAGAAATAAAAACTTTGAAGTTTGCCTGTGATACTGTTATTCTGTCAGAGACAGTGAACGAGTTTGAAGAGCAGTTAAAGTATGGATATACAGATGAACATCAACAAAAGCAAAACAAGGATAATAGAATGTAGTCGATTTAAATTAGGTGATGCTGAGGGAAATAGGTTAAGAAACGATACACGTAAAGTGGTAGATGAGTTTTGCTATTTGGACAGCAAAATAGCTGAAGCAGAGAAGATATAAAGTATAGACTGCCAATCACAAGAGAAACATTTCTGAACAAAACAATTTTCAACGTCGGATATAGATTTAACTGTTTAGGACTCTTTTCTGAAAGTATTTGTATGGAGTGTAGCCATGTATGTAATTGAAACATGGACGAAAAACAGTTTCGACAGGGACAGAATAGAAGCTTTTGAAACGTGGTACTACAGAAGAATGCTGAAGATTAGATGGGTAGATCATATTACTAATGAGAAGGCACTGAAGAGAAGTGGAGAGAAAAGATTTTGTGGCTCAACTTGATTAGAGGAAGGGATCGGTTGATAAGACACATTCTGAGACATCACGTCTCGATCCCTGAGTCAACAGATGGGGAAGTTTGCAAGGCAACAACCATCTGCACGAACAGTTCGACGACGTTTGCAGCAGCGTGCACTATCAGCTCCGAGACCATGGCTGCGGTTACCCTTGACGCTGCATCACAGACAAAAGCGCCTGTGATGGTGTACTCAACGACGAACCTGGGTGGACAAATGGCAAAACGTCATTTTTTCGGATAAATCCAAGTTCTGTTTAGAGCATCATGATGGTCGCATCCGTATTTGGCGACATCGCGGTCAACGGACATTGGTGGCGTGTATTCGTCGTCGCCTTACTGGTGTTTCACCCGGCGTGATGGTATGGGGTGCCACAGGCTACACGTCTCGGTCATCTCTCGTTCGCATTGACGGCACTTTAAACAGTGGGCGTTACATTTCATCTGCATTTCTTCTTGGTGTAGCAATTGTAATGGCCAGTAGTGTAGTTGCCATCCGACGCCAGGGTAACCAACTCATGCCTCTGTCTATGGGTGGTCACCGACCTTTGCCGAAATCCAGGGGCGCCCTTTGTGGGAACAGGTGCGATTTGCGTCACACTGGCTTTTAGCGCACCGCACCGATATTCGTGCGCACTGGTGTTTCGCATACAGCGGGCTCTGTTCGCTGACCCTACCTCTTCTTGAGATCTCACCTTCTGCCAAGCAGTCCATCGCGGCTCACGTGTAACTACCGTGTAAACGAAGGTTTCGTTGCCCGATGCAGACACTGTTTGAACTCTACGTGTTTATGCAAAGCGATTTGTTTCAACCATGTTCGCCTAATTGTATTCGAAGCTTATTCTCTTGGGTAGGAAGGCCAATTGTGTAGGCCAATGGCGTAGGAACGTAACTGCTCTGTAATTCATTGGTTTGCTGTTATTTCAAGAAGGTGGTGAATAGTTGATACTTTGAAGGGAATAGAAAAAAAGTCAAGAGGAGTTTTAATTGTTCTCACTCTCTAGATTCAGGAATATTTTTAAGTAGAAGAGGAGAACAACGGTTGGCAATGGCGTCTAACGTGGTACAGATATCTAATAGCGATGTTTTTAATGATTGACAAGTATTCAGAAGTTGGATGCTTTATGCTGTTTTATTACTGACTACACTGGATCTTCTGAACAATGTTGAGATTTTGTGTATCAATTTGTGGGGCTCACGTTTTAGTTTCTTACGTTACATGGAGTGTGACTGAATGTCGCGTATGGGTACACAAAGAAAAAGATAGATAAATTTCCTTTCCCCGAAGATGATTTGCGATAATCCAAACTGGAAACAATAAAATGGTTGAAATGGCTCTGAGCACTATGGGACTTAACATCTGAGGTCATCAGTCCCCTAGAACTTAGAACTGCTTGGACCTAACTAACCTAAGGACATCACACACAGCCAAACCCGAGGCAGGATTCGAGCCTGCGACCATAGCGATCGCGCGGTTCCAGACTGAAGCGCCTAGAACCGCTCGGCCTCACCGGCCGGCGGATACAATAATATAGACTTTTCATGTCATATGATGGTGGTACCTTACAATTTCCGATAGCGTTGGGTAAAATACGCATTTCTGAATTAATAAGTGGCAGACCCATACTACACCCGGCGGCGGCTAGAGATAAGCTTGCTAACGTGAGGCGTAATTTTACGTCCATTTTACCGGAAAACGGAAGTCACTCTTGCGCACACGAGCACGAACAGCATTACTCCCATATGCGTGTCAGCGTGCGAAAGTAGAACGTTTCAGTTGTTCTGTCGAAGACTGAATTCTGTTTTAGATTAAGGGAAGCTTGTCTATATACACATGTTACAACGTCCCTGAGCCGTCCGTAACTCAGTTCAGCTTAAGGCCGTGTTAACAGCAAATGCATATTTCTTGATGTATGTGCTTCGCAACTAAACGGAATGATGATAACTGATACGTGACTGTTTGTCGTGTTCATCCCTCATTATAATTAAGAAAATATGTTATTGGACGAACAAAACGGTTCAGGGAGAGAAGTTTTGTGCGGACAATACATTTGTCATCAGACAAATTTTTGAAAATGATGTCGAATTTAATAACAAAACATGTTTGCTGTTTCTTGACAATGTAAAAGCTGTTGACAGTGTAGACAGGAGAATGTTGTGTGACATACTAGAAAGGTGAGCCATATAGCGCCATTTTCTAAGAGTGGTATGAGATATGTATCAAGATTCCAAAACTACCTTTTACGTGAAGGAGAATGTTAAAGTAACAACAAAACTATGCTTCCTACAAGGATGCAGTTTGTCTCCAATATTTTTTAAGACCTGTGTTAACGGCATACAGAGAGAACGGCTAAAAGAGTTAAGAGTTTCAAACTATAAACTTAACTAGCGAAATTACCTAATGACAACACTCTTTGCAGATGATCAATTTCTTATAGCTTCGGTTTTAAAAATCCATTTATAAATTAAGTACTGCTATCAAGAGCTATATCTCAACAGTCTCGACCTAAAAAACAAATGTCGTGGCTTTTAAAAGTCAAGACAAGGTGCCAAGCAAAATTATAACAAACGACCAGAAAATATGGAGAGTGAAAAAATCCAGCTTCCTGGGAAATTACTTCACAAAAGAAAAGTCGCACAAAAATTGTAATCAGTTCAGTTATAGTAAAGGGATCGTATAAACTCTGAATAAAAAAGTGAGGAAAGAAACCCCAAAAAAGTTCTAGGGAACACCTGGAAATGACGAAAATACTTGCTCCGAAAATGAGACTTTTATATAGAGCAAGTTGCTACAGACTATATCAAAATGAATAATACCATCAGACAAGAACTAATATTCAAAAGCATAAATGAACAGCTCAACATGTGTGTAAAGACGTAGGGAGATCATGTCACAAGAATGAATGAAAACAGATTGTCTAAAATAGTAATGAACTAACGAGCAATAAGAAAAAGATCAGTAGGCCAAGAAAGAGGTAGGGACATTAAGTACAAACAACTAAGGTACTAAAGGAGAATACGCAAGAGTTAAATGTCTAATAGATAAAGAAGAAGATAAAAAGGGGATGTAGCTACAGCTTATGGCATTACCAATGTGATAAAATAAACACTCCTATTTATCCGTATCAAGGATATACAGCGTTGTCAGTTCCAGCTGTTGTACAACAACTAGAGTTAAGGGATGGACTGCTAAGGTAAGACGTTACTAAACTCAGACTCGTACTGTTGATTTGTGCAACGATTTTCGAGTCACTCGCCCAACGAATTTCTAAAGTGTATGAATGTGGCCGTCGCTAACTCCGTGGATTGCAGTTTAATGTAATTAAGACATTCCTTTAATAAGTGACAAGGGGCATGGGACAAAGGGCCAGAAGGATCGGTTTATATGGATAATTTCTGTGGTAGGTGTTCACTTAGAAAGAAACTATTGTCTGCATTTAAGCGAGCAGTAAGAATAATATGTGGCCTTAATACACAGTCATATTGTAGTTATCTCTCCAAGGAGTGAGCCGCTTTAACTGCAGCTCCACAATAAATAAATAAATAAATATATATATATATATATATATATATATATATATATATATATATATATATATATATATATATATACGTTACCATTTCTACTTTAAAAGAAACGTTCATATGAGCAACGGAAAATGTGACTGAATGACTAACTACAGTCAGCGCCGGTGGTAGGATTTTCTGGCTGCAGGTAATTGTTCTTAGGCGTCTCCCCCAAATTTTTTATTTTAAACTTTGGTCTTTCGATTAAGTCAGGAAATTTTAATGTAAAAAATCAAACAAGGCATTTCGACAAACTTTTTTAATCCTCGCAGTTCACATGAATTCGATACTTCACAAAAATTATACTTTCCTTCTAGTTTCTTAGATGAGAACTCTTTTATAATCCCGGTATAATCTAATGAGTGGGGTAACTCTGATTCTATTGTGATCAGAACTAATACAAGCTGCTCTTGCCCTATTGTAATTCTCAAACAACTTGGTCTTAAATCTTGCAATAGCGCTGGATGATCGCTGTGCTTGGGTAACAGTAACAGATAAAGTGCAGAAATTCCGCATTATATTTGGTAATAAAACAGCTCTTATGAATAACATTGAGAAGGCGCAATGTGGCTCAGACCAAAAATTAGCTAAGTGAACCCTTTTTAACTGCAAAGTCTCTTAGTTCAAACCTTTCTTATTAACTTCTATGGTGTACAAAGATGCCACATTTTCTACGCACTCTGATAGTGTAGAATCGTCTAAGGTTATATAATTCCGTAAGAACCCAAACTTGTCCATCATGATGTCTACGTCGGCGTACCCTATAGTTAAGCTTCCTACAACTGTACCTAGAATAACATCGAAAATATTTAGTTTAAAACTGTCCTTTGCGCTCAGGTTTAAATATTCTTCTGCTGTTTCATCTAAGAAACTCTTTGTTTTTCGTTTCTCTGTGCTGCGAAAACAGGGGATATTACAATCTTTTCTGCTACTTTGCAACTTTCTGCATAAGTAGTGTCGCATCTATTTCTTAATTTAATTGACCTTCCCACTAGACTCTTAATATCAACACTCAACATCTAATGTGACTTCCATTGCTTGAAGCACAACGTTACGTATATTTATTGCAGCTAATAATTTATTCCACGGGGAGACGTCAAGAATATTCAAATGATTTCAGATACTTATGAATGGCATTATGTTCCTCCATAGTCAAATTAAAATTAAAAGCTAGTTCAGTCACCCTTCGTAATCTTGGAAATGGCTTATCAAACAGAAGCACGGCATCTTTCCGTGCAGACCGTCTCTTTTTCCGATAGCCCGTAATGGGGCGATCCAATATTTATTTTCAAAATTTTCTATCTTTAGGAACCAGACTGACACTTGTACTTCCATTAAAATCTGATATCCACTGATGGAAATTAAAATGCGTTCCTAAATATTACAATACTTGCACGTATGTAGTAGTAATATTTATGATCCTACAGTGTCAGATGTACTGGTTGTGCCTTACAAACGGGACCATAGTATTTTGCATTAATTTAATCACCGGTTAGCCGGAAGGGGTGGCCGAGCGGTTCTAGGCGCTTTAGTCTGGAGCCGCGCGACCGCTACGGTCACAGGTTCGAATCCTGCGTCGGGGATGGATGTATGTGATGTCTTTAAGTTAGTTAGGTTTAGGTAGTTCTAAGTTATAGGGGCTGATGACCTGAGAAGTTGAGTCCCATAGTGCTCACAGCCATTTGAACCATTTTAATCACCAGTTATACGATACAGTATATGTTCCTTGAAACTATCCCGCAGTTTCAGTGAGGGTCTCTAGTGCTCAGGGCTTTTATTCAGAATAATAGGTACAGATTTTAAAAGACGTTTGATTTCTAATTAGTAAGGCATTGAGGTCAACGGTTCCTTCAGCGGGCCGCAGACGGGGTAATTTTACCCCGCTTACTCTCCCTTCCCGCAGGCTTAGGAAGTACAACAATTCATTTATCTAGCACCAATAGATGGCAAGTTGAAGTAGCGAAATGGATGAGATCTGTCGAGGTCATATAGTATGGTTCATATTGCCCGCCCGGTTAGCCGTGCGGTCTGACGCAGTGCTTTCCGCGCGCGAAGGCGCGCCAGTCCCCGGCACGAATCCGCCTGGCGCATTAAGCGTCGAGGTCCGGTGTGCCGGCCAGCCTGTGGATAGTTTTTAGGCGGTTTTCCAACTGCCTCGGCGAATGCGGGCTGGTTCCCCTTATTCCGCCACAGTTACACTACGTCGGCGATTGCTGCGCAAACAAGTTCTCCACGTACACGTACACCATCATTACTCTACAACGCAAACATTGTGGCTTCACTAGTCTGGTGTGAGACGTTCCCGGATGAATCCACCGGGGGGCGAACCGCGCAGTAACCCTGGGTTCGGTGTGGGGCTACGGAGGAGTGAGTGGACTGCTGTAGTCAGTTGTGGGGATGTGAGACACTGAGGATACGATGGGGACGAAGCCTCTCCGTCGTTTCTAGGTCCACAGTTCATTACCGTACAATACGATACTATGGGTCATATTTCAGTAGATACCCTTATCTGATAAACACATATTCTCAAAACGGTTCTCATCTAGTTGTGTCTCGTTCACAACCCCACGACGACTACCGCAGTCCACTTCACCCCTCCGCCGCCCCACACCGAACCCAGGGTTATTGCGCGGTTCACCTCCCGGTGAATTCATCCGGGAACGTCTCACATCAACGTCCAACAGCTGTGACACGATGTTAGGACACACATTTACGTGAAACAATCTACCCCATATTGTCCTTTGTATTACTTAGTCAAATCTATGCCAAACCCATGCTCGCCTAGAATACACACACTTAGCAGACTAGAAATGCTCGCGTAAATAAGTAGTTACATGTGTACACGGTATTTCAGATGCATAGCAGCTATTTCAGGACGTGGTAATATAGACATGTGTTGTGTTTTTGTTTACTACAAAAATACGGGTGGTTACAGAGATAAACTTTCATTTCGAGTGGTGGTACAACCGATGCTATACGTTTATTTATCGTTCAACATTTATGCTTTGAAATTAAAGTTGTGAAGTTGTCCTTGAATTTTACACCTGTGATTATGAATGTGACTTGTTAGCTATCCCTACTGTATCCTTCAGACATGCCGCAAGTTTTAAGAAATATAGGGCTACAATAAATGGTTCACTTATTTTCAGAGTTCTACATTTTCCGGCGTTTTACATGTACGAAACGGACTGCTACATGAATACAACTGTAAACTCACCGATTTTGCATTGCGCCCACCAGTCGACGATACAAATGCAGTACAATGACAAGTGGCTATAAAGTAAGAACAGAGTTTTTGTGTGTTGGAATATGGGGGATGTTGATATGATACAACAATGCAGCGTGGATTCAGAAGAAATTATGGAAAAGAACTGCCATATAAGCAGAGCATTGTGCGTTGGCGTCGACAATTTAGGGACGCTGGTTGTCTTTGTAAACAGAAAAATACTGGTCGACCCACTGTGCCGAGTGCAGGTGTGGAGAGGATGAGGGAAAGCTTCGTATGCAGTCCAAAAAAATCGACAGTCCGCGCAACCCACGAACTCGGAATACCGCAACAGAGTGTGGGGAAATTTTGCTACTACCGTTACGTTTCAAACTGTATCGTGTACAGCTCGTGCAATAATTTAAACCGGTAGATTAATGCCGGTACCTTTAGTTTTCCATCATTATGCAGTAAGCTTCTGCGGATGAACACTTCACCTCCAAGCTGATATACAGCGACTGAACACCCATTTACCTGGAAAAGTAAATCGCCACAATGGGAGAATGAAAATTCTCATGAAATTGTGGCTCATGAGAGAGATTCGCCGAAGGTTAATATCACAGATGAAGCTGTACGGGCCGATTTTTTTCTTCTGTGAGAAGAGTGTTACGGGTACCTCTTATCATGATATGTTACAGTTGTACTTTTTACCGCAACTAACCGCCGATTTCGAGAATTTTATCTTCCAACAATACGCGGCACCCCCTGATTGGGGGACTGAATACGCCGTTGCCTAAACGGCGAACTTCCGCGTCGCTGGGTTGGACGTAATGGTGAAGATGATGCGGCTTTGTCCCCATGGTCCCCCAGGTCCCACGAACTAATGCGTTGTGACTTTTTAGTTTGGGAATAAATTAAGGATCGTGTTCATGTACCCCCACCGTCAGTAGCACTGGGCAGCTCAGAGAACGTGAAGGGTGTCTGCATGAAGCTCTTCATGATTTTGCCATACCACACAGCTTCATCTGTTTGCCTCTGGCACCTCAATTGTTGGCGCAAATGGTCTATTACCCTAGATGTAAAGAAGAAAAGAGTAAAGACTGAGTAGCAAAGTGCGTTTGTGGTGACCGCGGTATATTATCCTAATTTAGTTTTAACATTTAATTGGGTTATTGGTACTTGTCGGAGCCTCACATGCGTGTTGGATACATTTATGTGCTATATTTCAATGTATCTATTCTTTCCTCTTCCTGTCCGATCAATTGAATGGATGAATGAGAGTGTGCAAGGATTTCAAATCTGCCACTGTGTCAGAACAGCCAACTTTAGGAAACACGTTATCAAGTAGAAAAGAGGTTTCTGTTTGCCGTGGACAAACGTTTTATAGAGGGTGGCACCACAATAGGGGTTCCTCTGGCCACTTCCGTAGGTACGGGGAGCGGTTTTTGGCGGAGAACGAATGCTCGCGGAGTGTTCCGTGGGACGCAATACGGGTGAGACCTGTTGGCGGTAAGTGAGCCTTTCGATGAGAAGTTAATATTGTGTTTAATGCAAGTTTTTCAAAGGTAGTCAAAGTAAGTGATTTCTTTCATCGTTCATAGTTTTTTATGGTGTGTGACAAATTTTACTTGCTTATTCGCGAGTCCTAAACGCGTTAAAACCCAGGAACGGTGTAGGCTATTGTTCAGTTAAACCGTTAATCAAACACGTGGAGACGTGTTGAGTTCCTTGTGCTTCAGTTCATTTTGTTTAGTATCCCTTTCGCGAGAGCATGTATATGTGGGTGATTTTATGACCGAATTTTGTGCAATTTGTCTCGCTTTATAACTTCCTTTGTGGACGCTTTTGTTTGTGGGCACCATGTGGTCGTGATCTAATGAGAAAATCTACAGTGCAAAAGCCACAGTGATCTTTCGCTGTAGAATATTTGAATCAGTTGTGACTCTTGTTTACTCTTCATTTTTATAGCAATTCACTTTAGTAGAAATTTTATTCATTTATCCCGCATGTTAAAATCAAGGGAACAGCCCCTCTTGCTACCCACCTGTCTGTGGAGAAGGCTTTTACTTCTATTCCTTCTTCTTAGTATCTCAAGTACGTGTGTATGTAAGTGTTCGTGATTAAACCAACCTTCGACCATTCCTCTTCCGTAGATCATAGACCTTGCAGGGGATTTCTAAGCAAAGTTCTAGGGTTAATTAACATGCGACGTAATAGATTGTGGGCAGCGGCAACCATCATATTACTCACAATACACTATCATTAAATTTACTTATCTAAAAAATGTTCTTTTGCCAGAATTTTTTTTACGATCTTACTGATAAAATTCCACCCCATGCTTCATCCAGTTGTGATGTACGGCACATCCTACAGTATCCCGTTTGCGAGACAGTTGTATTGAGGCCAAAATTTATCCCCCCCCCCTCTCCAGATTAGTTGTAAAGATACCCACTAATACTAAAGACACCTTTCAAACGTATCGATGCTGCTGTGATGACCACTGACAGTATGTTACTACATAAGGTTTCCTGTAACCAGAGAGGCACTCGTAGAACATTTGTAGAGTGCAAAATGTAAACTTGGTGAGCTTGTGGTTCTATTCATGCATCAGTCACATTTGTATATGTAATATTTTAGAAAATACAGAGTTCTGATAACGAACGAATCATTTATAGTAGCCCTGCACTTCGTATACCAGCGTGGTATTTGTGGACGGGTTTTTCAAGGAAAACTCTGCTGCTACTGAAAGGGAATATGGTAAACGATTTCGTAACTTCATAAGCGCAGTGTCGAGATTCGAGAGTGGTTGTTCGTCTTTTAACGTAATTGCGTGAGACTGGTGCAGTGCCCAGTAGCGATGTCACAGCCGAATGTGCTAATGAATGTAGTGGATGAAGCAGTACACCTTATACTGTTTATAGAACGTAGTCTTCCGACAATCACAATTACAATTTTTACGCCTATCATTATTACACTTACAATAATGTGACAGTCATTGCGCACGCCCTGTGCCCTCTCAATTTACTGCGAATTCAACATCCCAGAAAAGGAAATGAAGTAGACGATTGGAATGTTGCCCTTGGCCACTTGCAAATTGTCGACTAATGCCATTAATACAGTTTTCTGATGAAGCCCTTTTCACTCGTGACAGTATCAGTAATAAATGGTTCAAATGGCTCTGAGCACTATGGGACTTAACATCTATGGTCATCAGTCCCCTAGAACTTAGAACTACTTAAACCTAACTAACCTAACGACATCACACAACACCCAGCCATCACGAGGCAGAGAAAATCCCTCACCCCGCGGGGAATCGAACCCGGGAACCCGGGCGTGGGAAGCGAGAACGCAACCGCACGACCACGAGATGCGGGCGTATCAGTAATACGAGGGGGAGTTGGAAAATAAGTTCCCCCTGTCGAAAGACGACACGGCAGGTGAACGCGCTCGTGCAAGACACCGTTACATCATTGGGTAGAGGTTGACCGCCATCAAGCAGATGGCGCTGTCTCAGTGCTTGCGCATAGCGGAGGCCAGCCGCTCAGTCTTCTCCCGGAGCTATGGAGAGAAGGTGCGTTTTGGAGTTGTGGTCACGGGCGGATGCGTGAGTTGTTATCCGCTATGAATGGGCACGTGGAGTACCAGGCACAGAAATTCATGCCCGCCTTGTTGAGGTATATGGGTCAGGTTGATGTCGAGGCAAATGGTGTGGAGATGGTGCCAGCGATTCAGTGATGGACGTCAGCAAGTGCAGGACATACCGAGACCTGGACGGACGCGCACGGCCACTACAGATGCAAATGCCAGGAAGGTGGATGACATGATTAAAGCGAACCGGCGTGTCACCATCGATGGAGTAGCGGCAGAACTTGGAGTCGCACATGAGTCAGCTCACAAGATCATCCACGACAGTCTTCAGTGCAGGAAGTGCAGCACGATGGGTGCCCCGCCAACTGACCCCGTTACACATGGAACAACGCATGGTGTTCAGCCTGGAACAGCTCGTGCATTACCATGAATCTGGCTCTTGTGTACATAGTTCCGCGTAGTCAGTGCGTACATAACTTTCCCACTAGAGCGCGCCCCGCTAAGCATAACAGCGCAGGCGCAGAGCTCGTCTGTCTCCGCACTACGAGATGGCGCTGCCATAGAGACGGACTAAATTGTGCTTCCGCCGACCCGCGTATTAATATGTAACGCAGCCAATGAGATTGCTGCTAACATAGAACCTTTTCTCCTCGCAGATCACACTCGGGCAATGATACATGAACGCGCGAGTTATTATAACGAGTGTACAGACCTCCGATTAGTCAGTCTGCATTTTTCTGCACCAGTCTGTACCCGTCTGCACCAGTCTGTACCCGTCTGCATTAGTCCATAGCAGTCTGTACGAGTTCTACATTTGTCTGTACCAGTCTATAGTCAAGTTTCAGTCTGCGCCTAATAAGATTACCATATTCCTATACATAGCCATGAAGATAAACGTATAGACACTTTTATCAAGTATCAGAGATATATGTGAGAATAAGATTAACGTTCCAATACCCAAAGGAACTTCGGATTGTGAATTGTAAATTATTTTAATAAGTGTGTGTGATAATTAATCAAGTTCTGTTTAAAGTTGGTCACCGTCAATGCAAGGGGCATTTCTATCGTCTGACCAAACGGCAGAAGGTAAACACGCCACGATATGACAACGAGACATATTGCTGACACTCGCCTACTTCGTTAGAGCGACAAGTCAAATAATCTGATGGTGTGTGTACCGAAGGTCTGACAGTACGCACACCACACTGTTTCGGATTGTGATGGGGGATGAAACGTGGGTCCACCATTACACACCCGAACCGAAGGCCGCATCCATGGAGTGGAAATATCCGTCATAACCTGTCCGAAAGAAGTTCAAAAGCACTCCGCCTGCAGGTAAAGTGCTACACACCATTTTCGGGGACGCCAAAGGAGTTTTGCTGCTGGACTTTCTGGAGGATACAACCATCAGTGCTGCGCGGTACTGCGCCACTCTGTCGAAACTGAAGGAGGTGATTCGGAAAAAGCGGCCTGGGCTTCTCAGCTCTGGCATTCTGCTGTTGGATGACAAAACGAGATCACACACGATGACGGCAACGCAAAACCCTATAGCAACTCTTGTTTTGGAGAGCCTACACCATCCACCTTACAGTCCGCACCAAATGACTTCCATCTGTGTCCTGCTTTGAAGAAGACTCTCGGCGGAGGGTGCTTAGGCACAAATGATGACGTCAAACAAGCCGTTCAGCGCTTCTTCCGTATGCAACGCCCTGATTTTTTCCTGGAAGGCTTTTTGAAGCTTATAAATCGGTATGACAAATATCTCAATGTACTTGGAAATTATGTAAAATAAAGATATATCTTATCTTTAATGTCTCATTCTCTTTTTTTTCCTTTCACACACAACACTGACCACAGTCGACAGGGGAAACTTATTTTCCAACTCCCCCACGTACTATGAAATATGAACTCACATCGGTGGTCCGACGAAAACCAACATCCCTTTGCGGAGAAGGACATTTCTCTGTAAATGTGTAATATGGTGATATCATTCAGTTGATTGACCCTATTGTGTTGTACGGCATCGGCTTCCAGGACCCCGTTCTCTAGCCTTTATTGAAAAAGAACTTCAACCACTGCTGGAAGAAATTCCTTTGGCTACAAGGATGAGTATATTCCCCCAGCAAGACTGGACCCCTCCACATTCCAGTCTTACGTGACACACCATCTAAACGTCGGGCGGTAATGACCATAGCAGTTTTGCGCCCTAAAACAAAACAAAAAAAATTATAATAATAATTTAAACGTAATATTACCGGAAGATGGATGGGCGGAAACGGCTACCTTTTCTGTTTACTTAGTTCCCTTGACTTTACCCCTTTAGTTTTTTGCTTGTGTTGGTGGTCGAAATGGAAAGCCCACAAATAAAAAGTAAACACAAGAAACGAAATGATAGTACGGATTATGAACCATGCTACCCCCACTATAGAATGCCAAGGATACCTCAAAAGAGCTGAAGATGTTATTCTCAACAGAATTCTGAAGTATGCTGAACTCTGGCGTGTAATGTATGAAAGTCAACTCTGAACTTAGTCATTTATCTTTGCTTAACACTCTCTGCGTGTCTTCGTTTGTGTTACATTCTAACAGCTGTATCTCTGTAACCAACAAATACTGAGCACATGTTGTATAGAATTCTTTGTTCAAATTAGTCTGTACTAGTAACTGCAAGAAGATGTACACCCAGAATATGTCCCAGCAAACTTACTTCGATACAAACACATTCTAATCATGAGCTCAGAATAAGACAGGTACAACGGAGGCATCGCTCAGTGTCAAGATACGCCTGTCAGGAGGTAGCAGGAAGCGATAAATCAGCAGAATTACTCATTTAAAGGCGATGCTCACAGAATTTATAATAGTTATAAATGACGTTGCTAGGTGATATATATAGCTCCACGGAGAACAGTGATGTATTAGGTACCGGGTTTCGCGAACCGTGCAACAGATGGCTACTGTTCCTTGTGATAAAATGGTTCTTTGCAAATATATTTCTGACCAAACATTTCATTTTCGAGAAAACATTTAACGCGATCAACGTAAGACTACCGGATGAAAGAAAAGTTTCAAAAAAATACGGCCCAGTTACTAATAAACAAAGGTATTTCGTAACCTCGCCACCTCGAGTCACCGTGGCTTGAGAAATACAGGGTGCCCATAAAAGGATGCCTCGGTTATAAATTTTCGACACTATATACTGTAAACATTGTAGACTTTTGGTTCACGATCAGAATTAAAGACTAACTCAAACAGTTTAGAGAAGCACTTGTGCAGGTGTATTCCCTCATGAAGCGTCACAGGAGCCTGAGCGTAAAGCGTTTTCTGTTCTGCAGTTTGCTAAAAGCGATTCTCTAATTTCAGTTAAAATTTGACTCTGATTCTCCAGTGTGGAAGGTTTTAAGAAAACTTTTAACATGCGCCCATACTGGTCACAAGTGGCACATGCTTTACAGCTAAATGACTATGCTGTATGTTATAGCTTTGCAGGCGAAGTATTGCAAATGGTTCAAATGGCTCTGAGCACTATGGGACTTATCATCTTAGGTCATCAGTCTCCTAGAACTTAGAACTACTTAAACCTAACTAACCTAAGGACATGACACAACACCCAGCCATCACGAGGCAGAGAAAATCCCTGAATCGAACCCGGGAATCCGGGCGTGGGAAGCGAGAACGCTGCCGCACGACCATGAGATGCGGGCTAAGTGTTGCAGCGTGGTGACTTTCTTTATCGTGTGGTGTTCAGTGATGAGACAATTTTTCGTCTAAGTGGGAAGGTAAATACCCATAATTTTTGTATATGGGGGTGAGAACATCTTCATGAACTTGTACGATGTCAAGGAGATTCCCCAAAATTTAATGGTTTCTGTGTTGCGTCCCAACGTAAAGCAGAAGGACAATTTTTTTGCTGAAGCTGCCGTAACAGGTGTGGCTTATCTGGGTATGTTGGAAGAATATTTCTTTCCATAATTAAAAGATGAATCTGAAATGTTAATTTGACAACAAGATGGGGCCCCTTCCCATTCACGTCTCTTTATGTGAGATTGCTTGAACGTCTTGCCATTGGATTGGTCGTAATGGTTAATGGGACAGAGTTCTTTTCTGCTGGCCTGCACATTCACCTGACCTCATGCCAGGCCAAGACTGTGTGTTCTGCCACTACACAATGATTTTCCAGAGTTGACACACGGAATTGAAGAGGCTATTGGTTCCATTACTCCGGACGTGTTAAACAAAGTGCATGAAGAATTTGATTTTAGTATGGATGTGTGCAGTATAACTAAAGGCGCACATATTGAACACTTGTAAGAAAAACTAGATTAGTTTACCGTCAATTTGATATAAGATTTGTTGCGTAAGTAGTCTAAATTAAACTGTTATTATGTACCATTAAAAGTGGATTATTCTATCAGGGACACCTTATATCAAGTTGCTAAGGTACTGTGTATCATTTCTTCTCCATCCGAGTTGGCTGCCAGCTTTTAATGACGTCTGAGGTGACTGGCAAGTGACGAACTAGACTTCGTGTTCTGGACATAATTTGAAGCTGTTCTGTACGAAGTCAATGAGACTGTGGTTTTAGCGTCAAAAGCTACTCATAGAGATATGTATCAATTGGATCCCACACTGGGAGGGCTGACTAATGCTTTTCGTAAGACAATTATTATGAAGTTGGGTGGTGACAGTTTTGAATATTACCACATTACCGAACCATCAGTTTAATAAGTAAGGGTTGCACAAGTACTGACATGAGCTACTTACAGAAGAATGGAAAAAATGGTGGAAAGCATACTTGAGGAAGATCAGTTTATGTTCCAGAGATATGTAGGAACACGGAAGACCAAACTGATGGTTCAAATGGCTCTGAGCACTATGGGACTCAACTGCTGTGGTCATCAGTCCCCTAGAACTTAGAACTATTTAACCCTAACTAACCTAAGGACATCACACACATCCATGCCCGAGGCAGGATTCGAACCTGCGACCGTAGCAGTCGCACGGTTCCGGACTGCGCGCCTAGAACCACGAGACCACCGCGGCCGGCCCAAACTGATGCATCAGTTTATATTAGACTGAAGAAAGGCAAATCTTTGTTATACCACTTTTTGATCTAGAGAAAACTTTTGACAATGTGTACTGGAATACGACATTCTGAAGGTAGAGGGGATAAAATATAGAGAGCAAAATGTTGTGGTTGGCAGGAGAGCCAACACAGGGTTACTAAAGGAGGCCGAAATGCACGCGTTTTAGCTCACGCAGGTTGGCGTGAGGTCTGGAATATCACAAGGGAATTAGAATTGAGAAAAACGGACGTAGCTGGTGGAATACGTAACTTTAATCCATTAATGTCGAACGTCGCTCTTGACGGTACATGATTTACAGTATCAATAGGAAATGATCATGTTGCCTTGCTAGGTCGTAGCAAATAACGTAGCTGAAGGCTGTACAACTGGGGCTAGTGCTAGGAAGTCTCTCTAGACCTGCCGTGTGGTGGCGCTCGGTCTGCAATCACTCATAGTGGCGACACGCGGGTCCAACGTATACTACCGGACCGCGGCCGATTTGAAGGCTACCACCTAGCAAGAGTGGTGTCTGGCGGTGACACCACACAAAACGTTATGTACGCTTTCTGCAGAAATCAGATTTCGGTTGTAAGATGCAAAGGATATGAAAATGATGTGCTAGGTGATAATGGGATGAGAGATGGTTGTGGGCTCTCCCAAATATTATTCAACCTGTACGATCAGCAAGCAATAAACAAAACCAATGAGAAATTTGGAATGGGAATCAGAGTTCAGGGAGAAGAAATAACAGCGTTGCGATTTTCCTGTGATGTCGTAATTCAGCCAGAAAAAAACAGAGAATCTGCACGATCAGTTCAATGGACTGGATAGTGTCTTGAAAAGAGTTTATAAGGCGAATGTCAAGTAAAATAGAAGAAGGGTAATGGAATGTAGTTGAATGAACTCAGATGATGCTGATGGATTTATATTGTGAAATGTAACGCTAAAATTAGTCGACGAATTTTGCTATTGAGACAGCAAAATAACGTGACGATAACCGAAGTAGAAAGGATATAAAATGTACTGGCTGCAACAGGAAAAACATTCGTTAACACTGAGTGTGAATGTCAGTATTACGAAGTCTTTTCTGAAGATTCTGCATGGAGGGTGGACGATAATCAGTTCAGAGAAAAAGAGAAATTAAGTTTTTGAAATGTGATGCTGCAGAAGAATGTTGAAGATTAGAAGGGATTTTCCAGTAAGTAATGAAGCTGTAAGGGATCGGGTTGGGGAAAAAAATAATTCATAGAACCACCTTTCTAAGAGAAGGGTTCCATTGGTGAGACACATCTTGGGGCAACAAAGAATCATCAATTTGACAATGGAAGACAGGATGGCGGGTGAAAACTGTAGAGGGAGGCTAATGTCTGAATACAGCAAGCAGGATCAAACTGAAGTGGATTGTAGTAGAGCCGGCCACGGTGGCCGAGTGGTTCTAGGCGTTTCAGTCAGGAACCGCGTGACTGCTACGGTCGCAGGTTCGAATCCTGCCTCGGGCATGGATGCGTGTGATGTCCTTAGGTTAGTTATGTTTAAGTAGTTCTAAGTTCTAGGGGACTTCTGACCTCAGCTGTTGAGTCCTATAGTGCTCAGAGCCATTTGAACCATTTGTTGTAGTAGCTATGCGGAGGTCAATGAAACTTGCACAGGACAGATGAGTGTAGTGAGCTGCATCAAACCAGCGCAAACTGAACGCCGCAACAACAAGAACAATAGCAACATGGCAGGTGTACTAAACTGCTGATGGTTTATTACCTCAGTTTCCTTAACTCTAATGGAATGGCTGTATAGAATTATTCACATACGGCGCAGCTACTGTTGCTCGGTAATGGTACTGAGAGTGATTTGTTGCAATCTCTATATGATGGAAAGGTTGAACCTGCAACGCTCATTTTTATCTCATGCAGGGTAATGCCTGCCCACATGTTGCCAGAGTTGTTTGAGTGTGCTGCAGAAGTCTCTTTAGGAACCACTTAGACATTGTAACGGGACATCCTGCTCTAGCATTACTTTTCCCCAACAGTAGTTGTCGACACCAATATTATTTTTCGAATGTTGGGCACGTCAGTATTATCTCAGTTGCTTTTCTGAAAACTTTCATATAATTTTATATGCAGTATGTTAAATTTCAAGCTTAAATTTATGAAAAGGCATTACTTTATAAAATATTTTAGTTTCGATGTTATAATCGATAAATACTAATTCTGAATGTGCTGTTAAAATTATTTTTTTAAGAAACATTTGAAATTACAAATTATTTGCGCACTTAAAATTTCTGTTATTAATTACGCAATCTTGTATTGTTCACTATTTTTATATCTGGTTTCATTTATGAAATAATAATCGAAATTAATAATGTAAAGAAGACGAATAGGAATTAATTTATTAAGAAAAATTGTAAACCCTTTGGAATATTGTTATTACCGTGGAGGTGGGAGTTGTAAACTTGTCTCTGATGTGATCGGACGTATTTTTGTATAATAAATGCGAGCAATGTATTTCCGGCTTTGTTAACGTGAGAAATCGAAATAATTTATCACATAAAAAAATCTGAGGAAAATCAGTGGAAAATATTTTTACTTAAAAAAATTCTGCAACAACTATCTTCAAATTTATTTAGTTCATATCAACCGTGAGGATCTGATTTTAGATTTTTTCAGCTTCAAGAATCAAACCCCAAGACAAGAGAAACTGGAGCCATCTCAACATGACAAACTAAGTAAACATCGTTGTAATCTTCGCTCCTCTAAAATGTTCCGAAAATATTTTTGTATGAGGGTACTGACCATCATGTCTCACAGTGGGATAAAGGTATTAACATTTATGGCGATTAATTTTAAATTAGTAAGCAGTTTATTTACTTTTTTCCGTGACTACTACTCATTTGACAGCCCCTTATAAATACTCTCTGCGAATGCTTGCCTATTGCAATGACATTCAGAGAGAAATTATTGTTCTGCAGTTTTAATTGCTCAGCGTCAAATTTATCCACAATTCCATAAAATGTGACGCTTCCCATTTCAGTGGTCGGATGTGCCTTAAACCGGAGCGGAGGTACAAAAGCAAAATAATACATTACGTTCAATGGAAGCACAAAGTAAGCGGACGAGATGGCGCAGCGGTAAAAAGCCAGAGCTCCGTGGCGAAAATCATTGTCCGTACCTAACATTAAGAATCTTTTGTGTAAAAAACGGGCAGGACTTTCGCATTCGTCGGTACATTAAAGGTACCGCAGGCGAAGCTATTGTACTGCTGTCTGTGTTAATTAGTTTTCCTCGGGAGCGAGCTGAGAAGAACAGAGCGAAACGTAATAGGAGGTGCTGCTCCCCGTTAATGCGACGTAGTGAGAGGAAAATTAAGGAAAAAAAGGGAGCCTCACAAAATGAAGTGTGAGTAAACGAGAGAATGCTGACTGGAGCTAGGTGGACTTCAAACTGTATTAACAAGAGGAAGCGTACAAACTACATTCTTACAGGACAACAGCATTTGAAATACCTTGCAAATAACTACGAATAAAGACACGTATTGCAACGTATCAGGTTCATACATTATGTTTTTATTTCCTTAAAGACAATACGCAGGTAGGTAATGGGATTTTCAGTAGAAACTGATAAGCGCAAAGCAAAATAAATGTCCAAGCTAACGGAGAACTATGTGAGTAGAGACGAAACTGGACCTGGTCGAGTCAATTGAGAAAACGAGACTAGGACTCACTTTAAAAAATTCCAATCGTGAGAAAAAAGCATAAAGCAAAAAAAAATTGTTCCAAGAAAAAAGAAACAAGTATGTATCAGGACAACGCAGTGAAAGCCGTTACCCAAAGCAAGAGAGAAAAATAAAACGAAATGTTTGCTCTTCAGACTAAGGAATGCATTATAGTTGTAATACGAGAAACTTGACATCCCATCTGATTTTCTGAATTTAAAACGATTGATAATGAAACGAGCCGTACAATTGTAGGGAATTCGTTATTAGACATTGTCTATGGAACAAGCCAGCTAATATTTACCAATTTTTTAATGAAATTGTCTTGATCGCAAAAATCAGTAACAGTTTTGAACTGCTAAACAGTCATGATCAGAACTAAAAAAGGATAGGAATGACAGAGTGTAAATAGTTACCGTAAAAAATGAGATAATAAAGTGCATACATGTTAGAGGAAAGATACCCATTCAGCTTGTCAGGTAGGAAGTATGCTTCTGCGCCCGCTACTGATATATTTTATCTCGCTGTTACAAGTGTCACTCAGCTGCGCCAAAGGCAGTTTGTATTTTGCGACTAATGCTGTAACAAACTGCATGAGTATCCTTTAATAAGTATGTACTTTTTACCTCATTTTACAGTAACCACAGGGTGATTATAATTAATTTTTCGCTACTTGTGAAAGCCCCCTTGAAAGACGAGTGCTCATAGGACAGTAAAACTTTGTGGAGATATTTGTATGGACATGAAGAAGAGAAATAACGAATAAACCAGTTGCTTTGATACATCTACTACACAAAAAACGTAATAAACAGGATGTAAACAACTAAAGAGGAATCACTTTACTGACTGTAACATACAAAGTATTTTTCAAGGTTTTATTAAGCTGGATAGAAATAACACTAGACAACAGTTAGGTGAATTTCAAGGTGGTTTTAGGAAAGCAAGGTCATGCTCAAAACAAATATTTTATCTTAGGTCAGTAATTCGCCAGAAATTACTTACGTCAAAGGATATTGTAGTTACGTTTGTGGATTTCAAAAAGGTTTTTTATTCTGTTGACAGAGAAACTATAGATACAATAATTTGAGAAGTTGGCGTAACGTCTAAACTGGCAATCCGTGAAATACTTACAGATACTGTCTGTAGAGTAAATTTATGGAAGACATTTCACGGCGTTTCAAAATAAAAATAGACGCCCGACAACCAGTTCTTTTTGATAATGAGTTAGAGAAAACATTAGGAATTTGAACTCAACATCACACCAATAAAGTTAGGAAGAGGAAGATGGAAATCCACTGTCTTGCATTTGCAGATGATTTTGCTATACTTTCCGAAAATGTGGCATCTGCTGTAGCACAAATAAATCTCCTGGAAGAAATAGCCAGCAAACTGGCTTAAGAATTTCTGCAGAAAAAACAAAATTTGTAACAAACGTTAAGGATGCTCCAAAATTTCTGAAAACAGATATTGGCCAAATAGAGAGAGTAAGAAAATTCAAATATCTAGGGGAGATAATCCAAGAAAATGCCTTGGAAAAAACCTGCAATAGAGGAAAGGTTCCATAAAATGGAGAGAGCATATGGTATCACCAAAGACCTTTACAATGAGAAGTGCCTATACAAAAACGCAGAAATAAGGCATTACAACACAGTAGTGAAGCAATAATTCCTATAAGCAAGTGAATGCCTGACAATGAATTATAGTTTAGATAAATTAGAAGTACTAGAAAGACGAATTATAAGGAAAACATTAGAACCACAAAATACAACAGAATGTTGGAAATTAAGAAGTAATGCTGAAATATACTTAAATATAGAAAATATTTCAAACGTAATGAGAAAAAGAAGACTCATGTTTTTTGGAACTCCATTTCGAATGCAATACAATAGATTTAACTAATAAGATTTTCAAATATTTGTGGAGGAAGAAGTCCAGAACAAGCTAGGTTAACGAAGTAAAAAAGTATTCAGAAAGAAACAATATAAAAATAGAAGATGTAAACAACAGAGAAGCCTTTCGGGAAAAAGAATTAAAAATGGAAAGATCCCAAGGCTTGGTAGCTAAAAAGACTGGTTCAAAACGGTCTGAAGACAAAAAGAAGAAACATAATGAGCAGATGAAGGCATACTGGAAGAAAAAAAAACGAATTACTGAAATTGGAACGTGGTTCTCAGATGGCCTATTCGTAACTACAAAAGAAAAAAAAAAAGAATAATCCATTAAAAGAAACTGATTTTAAATCCCGCATTGGAAGGTAACATTTGTTAATTGCGTTTGTGTTTAGGTTCCAGGTTACAAACATTGCTCAATGTGAGGACCACCTGCATCCACGACATCCTGGACCCGCGCTAGAGATATTATGTCACAGCTGTTCGCAGAACTTCTCGAATGTTGGATGGTGGACTGTTCAGCTGTCGTGGCAGCTCGTACATTGCTTCGCACATTGCCTCCAGAATTCTAGTCAAGGCAACAGAAATTTTTTTAACAGTTTGTAACGCAATTCCCAAATCTCCAATCAATTCGTACTTCCCAGCCATGTTCTTCAACCTTAGCATGGAAAGAGGAGCTCTCCGCAGTACTTTAATGCTTGGCTGGGCAAATGGTGACCCACAGCTCGGACCCGACCTTCGATTGCTTTTAATCCGAACCACGGAAGAAATTCGTGACAGACAGAGAACGCGAAGCGCTCGAAATATATTTATTTAGTATTGCAGAAACAGTCCATGCATATGCGATCTGTCATCATAAGCATTTTTAATCAAATACTTAAAAAAAATGTTTGCTAATAGGATTTGTGGATGTTAACCCACTACATTTCAAACATTCGAATGAGCAGCCTCTAGCCAAAAATAGCAAAGCTACGCCTAATTGTTTGTCGAATGGAATTCTATATCTCACTGCAGCGTATTGTTTTCTAATATTAGAACAGTGCAAATGTTGAAACTTAAAGTAATATGTAATTAATTTTCGGCAACCAGTTGCTAGTAAAGGCATTTATTTTTCCATTACGACACTTCAAGATGTCTGACATCCTATATCCAAATGTTTATATTGATTTAAATGCCCTGAAAATCGTTTATTGACTAACAGTGTTGCAGAATTTCGCAAAGGAAATTTTTAAGACAGCTGTTGTGAGATGTTGTGTAAGTCAAGAAACAATGTTCACGGCCCATACATAAATGTATGCACATGAAGATGATGTGAAAGTTAATAGAATGTGCTCTCAAAAAACGTGTTTTGAGGCATCATTTGTGCCATTCATATCGATACGTTACCGCCATTAACAATAACGTCACAAACGCTATAGTTTTGATTTTATGCTTTAGGAGCGTTGCTGTCGCGTCATATGACGAAGTGGCCCGCTAGCTTAAAAAAGTACGTAAATCACGTTCGCAGGCCACCAAAGGTTACCATTGCGTGCTTTGATGCGTCCATACGAAGAGCAGCAGCACTATTGCTGTTCTTTTGATAAAACAGCTTTACGATAAAGCCCTGCTCACCTTGTTCAGATCCATGTTGACTGTACGCAACTGTAATGCACGCCGTGCTTGTCCTTCAAACGTACGTCGCTGTACCAGAACCGGTGCCTGACGTAAGTCATAATACCAACGGTATTAACAACGCAAATCCTGCAGCGAACAGTATGAACATCATTCCCATGAAGTCGATAAACAGTTTTCCATCGACACTGGCTGAAGCTGCGAAAGTTTACTTACGTTTTCGAACCTTATGACTGAGTTGGGATGTGGGTACCAGTCCAACATTCATATTGTGGGATGTGGAAAACCGCCTGAACACCATATTACGGCTGCTCGACACACCGGCCCTCGTCGCTAATCTGTCAGGTGTATTCGATCCCGGACCGGTGCGTCTCCCTGAACCCCAGATGCGACGAGCTAACGTGCACAGCTGTGCGGGCAAATGAAAAGTAGTAATGAGCTAAAAATATATTACTTGTTATAGGACAGAAATAATTATATAACTGACTTTATTTTTTAATGTACGGGAACGAATCATAGTCTTTCAGCCCATTATTTGGCCACGTCCAGGGCTTCTTTCTTGTCCATCCACAAATAATCGAGGTTGCATCTGGAGAGACAGTTTCGACAGACCACGAGTTATTATTCACAGCATCACAACCGTACTTGTCGTCAGCAGCATACGATCACCCCACCTGAACATATCTGTTTTCACTGGGACCACCACTTTTCACACGCGGTTCAGGGACCAAGTTTTCCAGTTTGTTGTGGATCCTTCAGGCACTACCTGTGCTGATGAATAGTCAGGCGGTGGTTCTTTGATGGCTGTGTTTTAGATCCTTTTTCGGGATGTCAGTCGTACAGGCTCGCACTCTGTGTTCGAAGAGAGGAAGTCGACCATTGATGGTTTGTCTGAACCTCTCTATCAATTCGTGAGATGATCTTCTGGAGATGAGCCTCTCAAGACGAGCAGCTCTCTAAAGCTGTTATGATTCGACATGTTTCATTAAGGCTAATGCCGACCTCCTCTGTATGGCTGTTCTGATCACTCCTTTGCAGGCACATTCAGCTGTGGAGAAACATAGTGCTAGGGCAGGGTTCTCAGGATAGTAAGTTTAGCTCCTCATTTGCTGTTTACGAGTTCTCGTAAAATATTATTTCTGGAGGTCACCTTCTGTTGGATCTTTTCAAGCGATTTCTATATGGTAGAGATCTGTCCAACCTCACACCCAGCTAGGTTGATTTACCTGTCGACTCCAGTGTGGTATTATTCTATGAAGCACTGAACTTTCGCTTTACTTGCCGAGACCGGAAGTGGAAAGCACTTACTTGAGTCTTCGGAGGATTCGGGTTAAGCAAGTTATCTCGATAGTATTCTGACAAGTCTCTGAGTGCTTTCTCCAGTTTCTGCTCTACCTCCTCGAAAGTCCTCCCCTGAGCTATGATAGCTACATCATCTGAACACAGGAAATGCTTAGTAAGATTAGGTGTTGACTGGTCGCTACTGTGTAGCTTAAATTGGGAGGGGGCCAGAACGCTTTCCTGGACCGGTCAGTATCTTTGGTTTATGTATCGGTTCTTCTTTCCATCGAGAACGAAGCAAAACTGTCTGTTTTGTAAGAGACATTCAATGATCTTGACAAAATTTTAATGTCCCACTTCGTTATAGTGTGGAAGAGTGGCCTATGGTTGCCTGTATCGTATGCAAAGCTGAGGTCGACCATTTCTGACCGTTAGATCCTTTTGTTTTCGTGCCGTTCTTCTATTCGTTCTGTCAAATCCAGCATTTGTCTTGTGCATGATTTTCCAGGTCTAAAACCAGCTTGTTGAAGCATTAGTTCCAGATCTATAGGGTCTGCCATGTGGTTCAAAATTAATCTCTCATACAATTTGCACAGGTGACAAAGAAGTCATGTAGTTCGCTAGTTCTTTGGCGAATCTTGTTCTTTCTCAGGCTTCAACAGCGCCACTATCCTTGCCTAGCGCCACTTTCCTTGTCTCTCTACACATCTTGGGGATCTTTATAAGTTTCGCGGCAATGGTTGAAGAACCACAGGGCCCAGTTTCTGGCGCCTGGACCAAAATGTTTCATATGCACCATGGACATATCATCCACCCCAGCCACTTTACCGTTTTTAGTAGTATTGCCGCACTGGTTGCGTTCTTTCATTGTGAAAGGTGCCGAGGACGTATGGGTTTCCGATTGTAGGGCGCTGTTGATTATTGCTTTCCATTCAAGAGGAGCTGGTGGACCACTTGGATGGGTGTTAGCTGGCTACCTGGAACCTTTGGATCACTGGTATCCTTTGTGACAAAATCCAAGACTCGTCTGCTGCTGTGTGTCATGTCCGTCTTCTGCAGTCTCGATCCCTCCATTTTGCCTCTCTTCACTTAGTGTTTCCGTCAGTGTGAAAATGTCCCCTTGGAAAAATTTTACATGACTGTGCTTAAACTGACACCCCTTAGAAAAATTTTACAAGACTGTGCTTAAACTGACACACAATATTTTTAGAGCAATGCAGTCTGACTTTCAATAATCCCTACAAAAGAATGGCCCTGACTAACATTAACCTTTACCTTTCACAAATCACTTACCTCCCCAAAAATCTTCGTTACTCGAACTACTGCAATACAGCGAGCACCACTACTGCCAGCTAAATAAAAGATTCAAACTACAGAAGGCACTAACTACTGATAGGCATAGTTAGCGAATGAAAGATTTTAATAGAGAACAAAAAATGTATTTGCCTTAATAGTCATAATATACACTCCTGCAAATTGAAATAAGAACACTGTGAATTCATTGTCCCAGGAAGGGGAAACTTTATTGACACATTCCTGGGGTCTGATACATCACATGATCACACTGATAGAACCACAGGCACATAGACACAAGCAACAGAGCATGCACAATGTCGGCACTAGTACAGTGTATATCCACCTTTCGCAGCAATGCAGGCTGCTATTCTCCCATGGAGACGATCGTAGAGATGTTGGATGTTGTCCTGTGGAACGGCTTGCCATGCCATTTTCACCTGGCGCCTCAGTTGGACCAGCGTTCGTGCTGGACGTGCAGACCGCGTGAGACGACGCTTCATCCAGTCCCAAACATGCTCAATTGGGGGACATATCCGGAGATCTTGCTGGCCAGGGTAGTTGACTTACACCTTCTAGAGCATGTTGGGTGGCACGGGATACATGCGGACGTGCATTGTTCTGTTGGAGCAGCAAGTTCCCTTGCCGGTCTAGGAATGGTAGAACGATGGGTTCGATGACGGTTTGGATGTACAGTGCACTATTCAGTGTCCCCTCGACGATCACCAGAGGTGTACGGCCAGTGTAGGAGATTGCTCCCCACACCATGATGCCGGGTGTTGGCCCTGTGTGCCTCGGTCGTATGCAGTCCTGATTGTGGCGCTCATCTGCACGGCGCCAAACACGCATACGTCCATCATTGGCACCAAGGCAGAAGCGACTCTCATCGCTGAAGACGACACGTCTCCATTCGTCCCTCCATTCACGCCTGTCGTGACACCACTGGAGGCGGGCTGCACGATGTTGGGGCGTGAGCGGAAGACTGCCTAACGGTGTGCGGGACCGTAGCCCAGCTTCATGGAGACGGTTGCGAATGGTCCTCGCCGATACCCCAGGACCAACAGTGTCCCTAATTTGCTGGGAAGTGGCGGTGCGGTCTCCTACGGCAATGCGTAGGATCCTACGGTCTTGGCGTGCATCCGTGCGTCGCTGCGGTCCGGTCCCAGGTCGACGGGCACGTGCACCTTCCGCCGACCACTGGCGACAACATCGATGTACTGTGGAGACCTCACGCCCCACGTGTTGAGCAATTCGGCGGTACGACCACCCGGCCTCCCGCATGCCCACTATACGTCCTCGCTCAAAGTCCGTCAACTGCACATACGGTTCACGTCCACGCTGTCGCGGCATGCTACCAGTGTTAAAGACTGCGATGGAGCTCCGTATGCCACGGCAAACTGGCTCACACTGACGGCGGCGATGCCCAAATGCTGCGCAGCTAGCGCCATTCGACGGCCAACACCGCGGTTCCTGGTGTGTCCGCTGTGCCATGCGTGTAATCATTACTTGTACAGCCCTCTCGCAGTGTCCGGAGCAAGTATGGTGGGTCTGACACACCGGTGTCAATGTGTTCTTTTTCCATTTCCAGGAGTGTATATATCAGTTCATGACATCAATTCTTACAAATTTGAAAACTCCGCCATCTCTGTCCCCACGTCCACCACTGCTGGCGGCTCACCTCCAACTGCGCAACGCTACGCGCTGTCAGCATCCAGCTGCCGCTGCCCAACACTACAATGGCAGACAACAATGGAAACCAGCCACAGACTGCACACGGCACAGCCAGTGATTTTCATACAGAGCGCTACGTGGCGGCGGCGTTGCCAATAAAAAAAACCTAAACAGCCTACTTACAAGTGCTGTACAGCATTAAAAGCGTCTTTCTCTAAACACTGAAGAGCCAAAGGAACTTGTGCACCTGCCTACTATCGTTTATGGGCCCCGCGAGCACGCAGAAGTGCCTCAACACGATGTAGCATGGACTCGAATAATGTCTGAAGTACTTGCGGAGGGAACTTACACCATGAATCCTATAAGGCTGTCCAGAAATACGTAAGAATACGAAGAAGTGGAGATCTCTTCTGAACAGCACGTTGCCGGGCATCCCTGATATCTTCAATAATGTTCATGTCTGGGGAGTTTGGTGGCCAGCAGAAATGTTTAAACTCAGAAGAGTGTTCTTGTAGCCACTCTGTTGCAATTCTGGACGTGTAGGGTCTCGGATTGTCTTGCTAGAACTGCCCAAGTCTGTCGGAATACACAATGGACATGAGTGGATGCAGATGGTCAGTCAAGATGATTGTGTACGTGTCAGCTGTCAGAGTGATACCTAGACGTATCAGCGGTTCCATATCGATCCAACTGCACACACCCCACAACATTAACAGAGCCTCCACCTGCTTGAGCAGTCTCCTGCTGACATGCAGGGCCCATGGATTCACGAGGTTGCTTCATACTCGCAGATATTCTTCCGCTTGATACAATTTGAAACGATACTCGTCCTACCAGGTAACATATTTCCAGTCACGAACCATCCAATGTTGTAGTTGACGGGTGCAAGCGAGACGTAAAGGTTTCTGCTGTGTAGTCATCGAGGGTACACTAGTGGGTCTTCGGCTCCGAAGGCCATATCGATGACGTTTCGTTGAATGGTTCGCAGGCTGACACTTGTTGATGGCCCAGCATTGAAATCTGCAGAAACTTGCGGAAGGGTTGCACTTCTGTCACGTTGAACGATTCTCTTCTGTCGTCGTTGGTTCCGTTATTCCAGGATCTTTTTCCGGGCGTAGCGATGTCGGAGATTTGATGGTTTCCCGGTTACCTGATATTCGCGCTACACTGATGAAATGGTAATATGGTAAAATGCCAACTTCATCGCTAACTCGGAGATACTGAGCCGCATCGCTCGCGCGCCTACTTAGATCTTGAGAATCTGCCTTTGCAGCAGCAGTAACCGGTCTAACAGCTGTCACAAACACTTATTGCCTTACGTAGGCGTTGCCGACAGCAACGCCGTCTTCTGGCTGTTACATAGCTGTGCATTTGGATACGCATGCCTACAGCAGTTTCTTTGGCGCTTCAGTGTAGTTCCTCACATTTAGCAAGGAGGCCTCTCACTACATCAGTTAGCAATGACGAGATGATACGTACTAAACTGGGAACTCCATCCGAAAAGGTCTCGGTAGGCCCAACGGCACTGACCGACGGCCTTGGCATCCTCAGCCTATAGGTGTCGCTGGATGCGGATAGAGAGAGACGTGTGATCAGCACACCACACTCCCGGCCGTTGCATTTTCGTGAACGGAGCCGCTACTTCTCAGTCAAGTAGCTCCTCAGTTAGACTCGCAAGGGCTTAGTGTACCCCGTTTGTTAACAGCGCTCTGCAGACCGGACGGTCACCCATCCAAATTTTAGCCTCTCTCGACAGCGCTTAACTTCTGTAATCTGACAGAAACCGGTGTTACCACTGTGACAAGAGCGTTGGCCGATGATACGCACTACTTTCAGCAAAAGCGGCCATTTAAAATATTATTTTTGAACACATTATGAGTAACAGCATGTCTTACACAAAACATACATTTTCTTCAGAGCAGGTGCTCAAACAGACCTCCTAACGTTTAGCGTCTCGCTGGATCAAGCTTCTCTAAACTGTTCGCAACATAGTTGCATCGACAGTTACGAGATCAGGAAAGAAGTACGCTACCAGTTCTTCCACATTCATCCGCGGATTAGGATTACCGTAACAGAGATTGGCAATTATTAGTCGATCATAATATTATTGCGCCTGAGAGTTTGAGTGCTTCGGTCGGCTCTTGTGTTTGGTTTACCTGTGTGTTTGAAGCTGAATGTGCAATGCTGTTTTGAAGAGCAGAGAACTTTGCACGTAAGGCATTCGGACATCCACAGTGTATTCGTCACTCGAAGAAGTTGTGGTTTCTGTATACTGTAACGTCACTGCCCATTACCGTTAACGGACACGGAAGCCCGAGTGCAGTAACTTTATGGTTGGGCAGTACTTGTGAAGCAGGTTGCTAGAATAGTGGTCATCAAACTGCTGCCAGTGAGCCACATGCATCTCGAATTAAGTATTCCTGGGGCCTGCAGCTCTCAGCCGTGTTTTACAATAATTTACTTCTAGCAACTAACCCACGAATCCTAAGACGTTAACTAAAGTTAAGAGCTTCTCAATACTACTCAATAACAAACAAAAACATTTGCAGACAGCAATATTTTAAGATGTTCTTAATTTTAACTGACATTGGTAAATTTGTTCGTGAGCTAAGTAAATTTGGTCGCTTACCTTACGGGCGCCGATAAGTGACTGAGGGATTAGAGCACTTGAGAGGAGGGATATCCCGTTTGTATGCCAGTACAGACATCTCGCGAATCTGCACTATTTATATCCGTTAGCTACAAAGGAACACCCATATCTGTGCCACAAAATGATTAATATTTGGAACCTGTTATCAGAACCGCCATAAATAAAATAAACATGGACCAAGTTATACTACCAGATGCGAAAATTTCCCTGGTTCATATGGCTCTGAGTACTATGGGGCTTAACATCTGAGGTCATCAGTTCCCTAGAACTTAGAACTACTTATCGGCCACAACGGCCGGAAATTTCCCTGGTGCTAAACACAAAACGTTTGTCTGGCTTGTTGGACACTTGACATTTCTCCTCAGAAAACACTAGGGCACTGATGTAAAGGAATTTACCATTTATCATTGCAACATTGCAGCCTTAAATCTCATAAATCAAACGGATATGAACCGTCAGTGCACAATTATCTACCTGTGATTCTTGAGACTGGTTAAGAAAGGAAAACGACAGCGAAGAAAATACTACGTCAGTAATACAACCACCAGATGGAATAAGACGTTTGAGAAAAGCATTTCAAGTTTACAAAGACAAAGAATAAAAACGCAGACTGTTCTGAGACCACACTGAGAATGCAAGAGACACAAATCTTTGCTGTGTGTAATTATAACATCTACGATATATACATATATATACAGGGTGATTCAAAAAGAAAACCATGCAACGACAAAAGGCAGAGCTAAGCACTATCTGTCGGCGAATTAAGGGAGCTATAAAGTTTCATTTAGTTGAACATTTGTTCGCTTGAGGCGCTGTTGACTAGGCGTCAGCGTCAGTTGATGCTAAGATGGCGACTGCTCAACAGAAAGCTTTTTGTGTTATTGAGTACGGCAGAAGTGAATCGACGACAGTTGTTCAGCGTGCATTTCGAACGAAGTATGGTGTTAAACCTCCTGATAGGTGGTGTATTAAACGTTGGTATAAACAGTTTACAGAGAATGGGTGTTTGTACAAAGGGAAAAGTTCTGGACGGCCGAGAACGAGTGATGAAAATGTAGCATGCATCCAGCAAGCATTTGTTCGCAGCCCAGGAAAATCGACTCGCAGATCTAGCAGAGAGCTGCAAATTCCACAATCAACTGTATGGAGAGTCCACATTGGCACTTATCTGTCCGTAACTACCTGAACGTCAACTACCCGAGGGATGGATCGGCCGCCAGGCAGCCCGTGACAGAACACTTCATCACTGGCCTCCAAGAAGCCCTGATCTTACCCCCTGTGATTTTTTCTTATGGGGGTATGTTAAGGATATGGTGTTTCGGCCACCTCTCCCAGCCACCATTGATGATTTGAAACGAGAAATAACAGCAGCTATCCAAACTGTTACACCTGATATGCTACAGAGAGTGTGGAGCAAGTTGGAGTATCGGGTTGATATTGCTCGAGTGTCCGGAGGGGGCCATATTATGTTTCTTTCATTAAATACACATTTTTAAAGTTGTGGTATTCTTTTTGAATCACCCTGTATTTTATTATGAGTGGAATATGAACATGTGGATAATATTCATTCAATTATGTAATTATTTCTTAAAAAGATGATAATTACGTAAAACAGAGACAATATTTGACTCACATTCTTTATTAATCTATGTTATTCTTTTGTTTTGTTTTGTACCCTTTTGTCGTCTTCTTCCGATGTACGTCGCAAAACGCGAATCGATTTGAGGTCTGTTAAATGAGAAACATTTAATGTAAAATAATTGTACTTTTATTTTTATTTGCTGGTAAAACAAATAGAGCCAAATGCGTTAAAACTATTTATGATCAATTATTGAACATTCACTTTCTCTTTTAATTATAATTTTGTATTAATTGTTTTATCATAGCTGCAAGAAATGCAGCCATTGTCAGTTGCGATTATATACCAACTTCGTCTGTACTTCTAGTTGAAAATATCATGGGTTTGTGTTCAACTAATTTGAAAAATAATGTAATAATTTCTTTTAATTGGAAGCATCAATTTAAATGATTTATTGGGAAAAGGAAAATCTTAATTAAAAAAGAAATCCTCTATCTTTTGTTGGCCGCCATCTTAACTTTTATTACAGTGGCAAACTTAAATTACTTGAAACAGCAAACTTTCAATATTCCGATGTGTAAGAAATAAATGTGCACTGGTGGTACTGAACTCTATTTATAAAAGAAAAAATTAATCGAATTAGACTGCATTTTCTAAGAACAGTGCTGATGGTATTTATTGTTGAACAAGGTTTCATTCCTGATGTATGTGGCCAAAATTAAACAACGCACGAATCACGGAGAAAAATATTTCTGGTAGCATATGTCAGTGTTGTGTGCGGGTGGTATTCTGTGGTTCCTTTTCATGATCAATTTGCTAAGAATAATTAAATCCATCGAAGACAAAAAAAACTTATAAAAGCTCTGATGTACGATCTGTAAATTTAGTGATATGTACACAGCCTACAATCAACATTATTACACTATGTCAGGTGGAATTCTTGTGCAATTTGAACAAAATAATTATCTGGGAGAAATTGTAGTTTGAATAATGCATTACACATGTGTATAATATAGTCAGTGTCATTTACAAAATCAAATCAATGCAACTGCAAAAAAAAAAAAAAAAACAAAGTGAATTCAAACCGCAGAATACCATTGAATATCGTATCATTCATATTCATTGCACTTGCCAATGTTGATGATACGCAACAAGCGCCACATAATGTTGCTGTTTTTTATCTTTTTTAAAAGTATTTTTATTTCTATTATTGTTTTGTTATTTTTGTAAGTGTAATGCTTTTATATGCATAAAAATTCGTAAAATCTTGTAATTCTCATTTCAGTTCAATAAAAGATGTACTTAAAAACTTTGTATAAGTTTCAAATGCAAGTATAATTGATTCTTGAATGTGCATTGAAGAGACAGTCATGTTCCAAAGCAGTACATATTTGTAGCGAAGAATATGAAATCTAATAATGCCTACTGTAATGCAACGTAATGAGTAGAAGACCAACAACATTCGAACACATTTAAAACTTTTTCTAGTTCATAACGGGGTTGGTACAACAACCAATATGTATACTAATCAAGGAACAAGCAATCTTTGTTGCAGTGTTAAACCTTTTGTTTTGACCCAATGACGAACTTCACCTTTACTTACGTATCTTCGGATTGGCCTACGGAGGAAATACTATTATGAAATTTTGTATTTTTCCGAAGGCCGAACCGAAGATACTTAAATAAAGGTGAAACGCATCATTGAGAAGTAATAAAATTTTTCAACACTGCACCGAAGACTATTTGTTTCTTCATATTCAACATATTTTCTAAACATTTATGATTGTGTCTTACATTGCATAATATATATTTAAGTATAATTAATCAATTAATCATCTGCCTACGAAGACAACACAACCACACTTCGTCAGGCATTTAGTACGTCACAGCTTCCGGGTCGCTGACGGTGGCCGTATTCTGAAACAGAGAACAGTCGACGCGAAGTTTTTCGAATGGTGCCGACTTCTACCGATCAGGAATAGTAGGCCGGTGGCCAACATTTTGCGCCCTTACTATAGCTCGGCTACTGGGAGCTCACAACATGCTAATTTATGTAGGTTACCAGTCAATAACAAGATCGGTACTTATTTGTCCCGAGGAGCTGCTCCACAAAGTCAGTATCGGCTCTTCAGCAAACAAGTTTGACGACCATAGTGCTACACGTATTGGTGACGTAAAGTCCTGAAGAAATGTAATCGACATGAAAGCGGTAAGCACGATACTTCGTACTAACTGACAGAACCACTGGCAGGAGTGAACTCTGGAAACCGGTTTCGAGTAGTTCGAAACAACACACTTACTAGTGGACCGAGCCTACTGGTCATTAGCAATTTCGTCCAGATTTATGTTGTTTACAGGGCTTGGTTAGAAATAAAAGCGACAAGCGTGGAAGCGTCAGATGGCTAACCTTTAGGAAATGTAGAGGATCGGCCGAGGTATTAGCCATTCATGTTTTCCATAACTTCCAAGCGGCGGTTGGCTCAGCGAAAACCGTTCAGTAGGTCTTGACCCTACTAAGAAAATTTTTTATTTTCGGTTTTTACGTCCCCTGCACTGGAAATAAACCGAAATAATGCAAAATATACTGTATGTATTAATAACGTCATAAAAAGCCTTATAGGGAAGGCAAATGAAAATTTGTAATTACAAATAATTTCCAAGAAAGGTTTGTACTTAGAGCTTCCATGAGAACTCTGCTAATAACTTCAAGAAGGGACTGCAATTAAAGTGTACAGGACTTCGTATTCCGCCAGTTTAACTTGGACCTTCGAACAGCCCTTTGTAGCTACACATGAACAATAGGTTTCTGTATTTTTACAGTGACTATCAGTCCAGCACATGTAAATCATCAACTGTAAAACAATAAAATAATTTAATTTTATATGCAAAGTTCTCGCGTACATCTTACAATCCCTTCCTAGAAATTTATTTACAGTCCCAAGATTTCCTTTGCCTTTCATTTTCATTCGTATTATGAAAATATTAATAAATACAATGTATTGAGCATTATTTCCTTATATCTGCAGCGTAGGTAAGTTACGTAAAAATAAAAAATAAAGATAACTTTCTGCATAGGGACTCGAGCCCATGACCGTCGGATTACCGTTCTGCACTGTTTGTACTGCGCCAAGAAATCCCTGGAAACTGCGATAGCATAAATGGCTCGGGCCTCACCAGAACCACTCCAGAAATGCTATATTCACTAAACGCTTGGGAGTCTGGAACTCCCAAATCTATCGGTTTATTTCTGTCCAACCCTTGCATGTACTGTGTATGTTTGATATTGCGTCAGTCATTGGGGGCGTTCTGAAGGTTATATTATTCTTGAAGAATCCAGTTAGCCACGAATCTTTTTATTACTATTACCGGTTTCGACCGACCTACGCTGTCACCATCGGATCTGATAAATACAAAAACAAACATCGCAAGTGACCGGGGGATCAAAAATATACGATTTCATATCCGCTGTGTACACTACTGCGTCATTAGAACATACTTTGTAACATAGTTAGATGTACATGCTTTTTACAACACTGAAGGTCGTATACATTGAGGTGACATATACAGGTGGCGGAAGATTAGCGTCCGCAAGGTATAAAAGTGCACTGCATTGGCAGGGTTGTCATTTGTAGCCAGGTGGATCATGTGGAAAGGTTTCCGCCGTGCTTACAGACGCACTAAGGGAAATTAGAGACTCTGATTGCGATGTGGTAGTCGGAGCTGGACTTTCCATTTCGGAGATCGTTATCGAGCTCAACACTCCGAAACCCACAATGTCGAGAGTGTCCCGAGAATTTCAGTCACTGCCTCTCATCTCGGACAACACAGTGGCCGATGGCCTTCACTTAACGACCGAGAGCAGCGAAATTTTCGCAGTGTTGTCAGGTCTAACAGACAAGCAACACTACGAGAAATAACCGCAGAAATCAATGTGGTACGCGCGACGATCGTATCCGTTAGGACAGTTTGTCAACATTTGGCGTTAATGGGTGACGGCAGCAGACGACTGACGCCAGTGCCTCTGCTAATAGCATGACAGCCAGCAGCGCTTCTCCTTGGCTCGTGACCATATCGGTTGGACCCTAGAAGGCTGGAAAACTGTGGCCTCATCACACAAGTCCCTACTTCTGTTAACAGGAGCTGATGGTAAGGTTCGAATGTGGCGCAGCTATGGTCCCACGTTGTCGACAAGGCACTGAGCAAGCTGGTGGTGGCTGCGTAATGGTGTGGTCCGTGTTTACACGGAATTGAGTGCGTCCTATGGCCCAATTGAACTGGTCATTGACTGGAAATAGTTATGTTCGGTTACTTGGTGATCATCTGCAGCCATGTAACAGTGGAATTTATATGGATGACAGTGCACGATGTCATGGGGCCACTACTGTTCGCGATTGGCTTGAATAACATTCTGAACAATTCGAGTGCACGATTAGGCCACCGATATGAATCCCACGAGTACTGAATATCCATTGAGAGTAAATCGAAGGAACGCGAAAGTGATGAGAAGTAGCAGAAATGAGAACGGCGAGAACATCAGGATTCATGGTCACGAAGTAGATGGAGTTAAGGAATTCTGCTACCTAGGCAGCAAAATAATCAACGGCGGAAGGGGCAAGGAGGACATCAAAGCATACTAGCACTGGCAAGAGAGGTCTACTAGTATCAAACACATTTGGAGCACAGCATTGTATGGTACTGAAACATGGACTGTGGCAAAACCAGAAGAGAATCGAAGCATTTGAGATGTGGTGGTACAGACGAACGTTGAAAATTAGGAGGACTGATAAGGTAAGGAATTAGGAGGTTCCGTGCAGAATCGAAGAGGAAAGGAATACGTCGAAAACACCGGCAAAGATGTAAGGTGTCAGGCAAATCCAACACCTTCCATGAAAACCCTAACATGATAAGCAAATCCAGTAGTATGTCACATAGCTCCGAATAAATCGTGACTTTAAATTAACCAAAGTAATACGAGTAACAAGTGAGCAAATGGAATACCACAGACTAACACAAGCATGCCTAAATGCATGTCACACCTTCCCACCGTGAGACAGACGCAGTTCCGACGGGAGAAACGAGAACAGAAGCCGAGAGCAGAACCGTGTTAAGCTGAAGGCCCTACGATAAGGGACGGACACCCATGTCGCCAGCTAACCGCTAGGTCCACCTCCCAGCCCATGTTAAAAGCTAGAGCCCTCCAGAAGAACAGTATAGATCTTACGATAACCCTAAAAGGACCACACCAGCTGCAAGTTTTAGCATGGGACTTTTTCGCGTCTCTATTACGTTACAAACTTTAAAAACATTGGCCCACCACGAAAAGTATAACGTTTCTCATTGGATAGACAGAATTTATGTAGGCGGAGCTTAAGGTTAACATTGAGACCGTGATTGGTCAGATGGAAACACAGCCAGATATTTTTTTTAAACCAACTCCGGTAAATTGTAGTAAGGAGAAGTTAGGACAGAGTTGCTTGGGAGTCGGCGAGGTGAGCGGAGCTGTGCTGCCCGCCGCCCCCAGACGAATACCGACAAGGTAATGAATGCACGCGATGCCGTATAACAGCGCATAAAGCTTCACTCAGATCTACAGAAGTCTCATCTGTTACACTCCCTTTTTGCGTAATACTAGTGTCGATCGTCAATTAAAACTCATGGTATTCACATTTGCTACTTGAAGTAAAAATCTGAAACGCAATGATTTTTCTGTTATAAAGTTATCGAGAAGCCACATCAGCCACTGTAATTTACGACAAGTTAGATAAGTAATTAAAGATAATTGGGGGTCACTGTAGACCATTTTGATAGTATTCTCTTTTGTAAAACTTAATTTAAACCTAGATTATGGATGTGATATGGCATAGGTCATCCTTCGATCCATTGTAGAACTTGGAAACCCATTCAGGGAATATTCGTTAACATTTTTGTTGAATGCAGTTGGTTTTTACCATCCTGTATTAAAACATCTCCTTTTATCAATAGTGCAATTTATAAACAATGTTTTGTGAGTAGAATAAAATTTCCAATGGTAAACTTAACTGCTTTTTCGACGTTATTTTACCAGCTAACTAAAAATAGGAAAGCCTTGAACCTCGTCCACTAAATCTAATTAGTATTAAGATTCTTTTACAGGGAGTGCAGTGGAGCTGACTCTGAAATCATTTAGTATTTGGTTATATCATCGCTAGTCTCACTGAACTCTTCTGAATTCCGCATGTCATATGTGGTCTGACGTCTCCTTACCAGGAACAGGTCCCAGGTTCAAACTTGTCAATTCCTTAAAAAACACGCTCAGAGTGTCAATGCACGAAAGTGGTAGGGAGACACGATATAGAACAAACAGACACCACACAGAATGTTAGAAAATGGCGACCCTGCCAGGATGGTAAAATACCATGATTGAAGGTCGACCACATGCCTAACTAGGTCAGAAAAATTACCTGTTAAAAAATTTTCGTAGTACAATTTTTTTCCCTAAAGTTATAAATAGTCGAAAACTTTAGCTGCAGCGATAGATAGCAAAAGTATTCAATAGAAAGTGAGTGTAGCAGAGACAATAACAAAATTAAGTTATGAAATTTAATATTGATAGAATTAAGTTTTCTCCTCAGTGCAAGCGCACAGGTGGCGGATACATTGTTGACGAGTTGGTTCTGACCCAACAAGTAAGTGAACGGTTTGTCAAGTTGCGTGAACAACAATATTTTTATGAAACGCGTGATATCGTATGAGCGCGTGTTGACTCGAAGTAGGGCGCGTGAATTGCTTTTAAAACAGAAAATAAGGGATTCGGAAAGATTAGTAATGGCAGATCGAGACCTTGACCGAATGGAGTTAGAGACCCAGCATGAAAATGGACAGAGAGTAGAGGACAGTACAACAGACGATGCAGTATCGCGGGAAATAGGACATATAACGCACCATAACGAGGATAATGTACGTCAAGGCATAGAAAACGTAAGTCAGCATACGACAGAGGAGCAGGAAAGTAGAGAGACAGTCGATGAGGATTCGAACTTGCGTCTTGAATTCGTAGAAACCATAGTACAAGTAATCAGAGCTCCCTCACCACAGAGTACAAGGAATGCGAGCAGAAACGTGTGACAGCACAGTTCAATGCAATCAGTTGCGAACCAACACTTGGGCGAAAACACAGAACGTAGGACGTCGGAAAAAAACGCAATAGCATCCACCAATCTTTCAGAGTTGTTACAATTAATGACGGAAACCATGACAAGACAAAATAAAGAAATTGCGAACCAAATTAAAATTCAGAATGCAGAAATGACGAAACAAAATGCAGAAACCACGAGACAAATGCATTCGATTAAAAAACAAAACAAAAAAATTCAGTTACACCTAAGTCATATTGAAGACGAGGCAAAAGAATCTCGAGAAGTGATAGGAAACTTAATAACAGGTTACAATCAACTGAGAATAGACATTCACAAGGCACAAGTGGACGTACAAACATTGCGTAATGACACTCAGGTCGAGATCAAAATATTACGTAACAACACCCAAGGAGAAGTCAAGAAACTAGAGAAACAGATAATCGAAATTACTGGACAAGCAGCAGGTACAGCGCGTGAAGTTGTTGAAAACAGTGTGTTACACAAACGTATCACAAAAGCAGCGCTGAAAAGATATGATAACCGCATAGTCAAAATAGAAGCGCAAACGAAGCATCAATTTCAGAAATTGCGGACAGAGTAGTTGCAAACCATTGAAGAGCATCGTGAACAGGATTGAACAAGCACAGAATCTGCAATCACATCCGTATCTGTAACAGCACCGGAAAAACACGCAATTAACGAAGATATTACGCATTTGCGATTCCAATCACAGGCGGAAAGTAACATACGTGAAAACAGACAGCTTGCACAGCAACAAACACGTTTCGAAATTCTTGATGAACAAACGGCACCATAAACACATGCGGAACCACAAATGTATGTTTCAAGACAGTTTGGATTGTGCAATGAAGCAGATAGGTTAGCCAGACAAGATATCGAAACAATACCTGACAATGGAAAGCCAGGTCGCGAAGAGAACAGTGCAATGCATTCAGCTACACTTTCACAAACGATGGAATAAAATTAATGCGTACCACTCCAACGATACTACGCAAGGGTAGGCGAAAGTTACAGTGGACAATATCCAATGGAGCTACCACAACCGGAAAGAACGACGGGAGAAATGATCAGAAACAAAAGTGGCGAAGAATTGCGAATTTCATATGGAACTATGACGAAGTACGACAACGATCATTTCCTCACAGTCAGAAAATTTCAACACTTTCGAGATGGAAACTCATTACATTAACGAACTTTTATTAATCAATTCCGAGTAGGATTATCAGAAAACTGGACGCTAGCACACAAATTAGACTTTGTATGTGCACACATGTCAGGAACAGTCGCAGAAACCATGCAGAATGTTGCAGCGACATGCCGATCGTACAAAGATTTCAGGGAGAAGTTTCTCTCACGATATTGGTCCAGCGAAGCACAGAACAGAGTACGAATTATTACAGAACCCATATTTTGAAAATTCAGGAGAGAAGAGTCCAGTGAAATTTTTCAAACTAATGGCAAAGAAAAATAAATGCTTAGATGTACCATACAGTGACGAAAAGTTGATTAAATTATGCGCGGTAAAGCTACCATTGAAATACCAGCATTCATTAGTAGGTCGCGGAGCAATGACGTCGAAGCATTTAAAGGTATTCTAAGCGAACTAGAGTTCATATTTTTGGAGGATGACGCAAAAAAAGACGCAGCGTACGTGAAAACGAAAGCAGAAAGCAGTGGAATCCTCAAGACACTGTAAGAAGAAACAATAATTACGAACCACGTGATAACGTCGCACCAAGAAACAATAGATTTCAACAAAGAACCGGTTATGGATTTAGAAGAGAATATGGCAATAACTATAATCCACCCAGGAACGGCAACAACTATTACAGAGGGAATAACGACAGCTGGAACGGGTACTGGAGAGCCAATAGACCGACAAATTATCAACAAAGAAACCACTATCAATAATCTGTACAAGAAAAGAGAATACAGATAGAAGAGGTTTAGGTAAGACTACCAAACCCCAATAAACTTTCGAATTGACAGCTAAGCGCCCATGCCAAAGAGAATGACGCACCGACCCAGGACAATTGCAGCACCTTGATCAGAGAAGTAAAAATCTTATCACGTGAAGAGAAGAAGGAAGAAACAAATCCGCAGGGAACAGATGAGAACGAAGACAAGGAAATAACAATATCGTGTTGGGACGAAATTAATTGGGAGAATACTGACGAGGAAGATTAATTACCAGAGGCATGCACAACGAATGTAGGAGTAGAGGACGAAGTAATGAATATTGCAGAGCTATTTGAGATGGAAACCAGGGAAAGCAAATTCAGTGAGGATAATGCGCAGTAGACAGAAGTTGAAACTAATTGTATATAATGTAGGAAGTTATGAAGCGATAATTAGAGCGACTATGTGGAAGTAGCGACGAAGATGAGGAAAAAGTAGAGGATGTTGAAGAAAGCGTAAATGAAGGAAGAAATAGAGAAGAGGAAATAAAAGAGAGAGAAGTAGCAGTAGAAGATTATCCTACAGAAAGTTCGAATTCACAAGGAAAATTCCTAAAAAGACTCATGTATGATTCAGTGGAGGATTCGTTGATGCAAGAAGAAGAACAGAACCAACCCTTTCAAATTCAACCAATTGTGAAGGCCATGGTTAAGCATATCTCAGTCAATATTGTAATTGATAGCGGAAGTGAACAGACTGCGATCTCAGTCAGAGTAGTTTACAGAGTAGTTTCTGGCAATTAGAATTGGCCCCATAATGTAGAAAATTTACAGCATTTATCGTATTCGGTAGATGTTACCAGTTTAAGTGATTGCCATTTGGTTTAAACATATCATGTAAGAAGAAGAAGAACATAACCAACCCTTTCAAATTCAACCAATTGTGAAGGCCATGGTAAAGCATACCCCAGTCAATATTGTAATTGATAGCGGAAGTGAACTGACTGCGATCTCAGAAAATTTATTCATGCAGTGTAATGCCAATGAGGAATTGCCAGTTCTGAAAACACGTAAGATTAAAGTAAGAGGTCCTATCAGAAAAAATGCTGCGGAAAATACGAGACTCTTTCGTGCGAAGGTCAAAAGATCGAAGCCAACATCGTGATTATACCTAAACTAACTGTAGATTTGATTATAGGTGCAAATTTTTTAAATGAGAGAAAGGTAGCTTATCATTCGGGAATGTCACACTTCTCTTTGAGCGAAAGCTAAAATTAGAAGAAATACCAGTTACAAACAAACAATTAAGAATGACGCGAGATAAAGAGGATGAAGAATTAGAATGGTATGCACAAAAGAAGGAATCGCCTCAACTCATGTTAGAAGTCCATAAAGAAATCGACGAAAAATTGCAAGAAGTTCAAGGTATTGCGGAACACAGTAAAAGAGAATTAGAGGGTATTTTACGAGATAAAGCAGAGGCATTTTTACCTAAGACTGGCAGTATTTAACACTTTCACTACAAGTTTGAAGTAAAACAGCACAAACCATTTAGAGTGCCACCCTATACAATCCCATTAAGCTACAGGAATAAAGTATTTCAGGAGATATCTAAAATGTTAGATGACGATATTATTGAACCAGCTGCCTCCACATATAACAGCCTACTCCATATTGTACAAAAACGAGATGGGAGTATCAGGCTAGTGCTTGGTTCCAGACAGATCAACACAATCATAATCACTGAGACAGATCGCTCAGAAAAATTAGAGGAATTGCTACAAAACTTCCACAGTGCTTGGATATTATCATCAGTTGATTTACAGAGTAGTTTCTGGCAATTAGAATTGGCCCCAGAATGTAGTAAATTTACAGCATTTATCGTATTCGGTAGATGTTACCAGTTTAAGCTATTGCCATTTGGTTTAAACATATCATCAGAGCGTTTATTAGCGGATTTAATACTATACTCAATGCTGAAATTTTACAAAAAATTACTTGTTATGTTGATGATGTGATTAGAGCAGAACCCTCTCGGGAACATCACATCGACACATTAAATCAGTTTTTACAGATCATGAAAGAGCATGGGGTCACAGTAAATATAACAAAATCCAAATTTGGGAGGCGAGAGGTCAAATTTCTAGTACAAATAATTTCCAAGAAAGGGGTAATGCCCGACGCAGAAAAACTAACGGCAATCAAAGAATTCTGTACTCCATATAATAAGAAAACTCTCACGGGATTTCTAGGTCTCACCGGATTCTATAAAAAAATTATTTGGATCGACTCTCTCGCAACACCACGCATATGTGCACTGACTGGAAAAAACACGCCATCGGTATGGGATCAACAAGCCAATGAAGAATTTTTAAAGTGAAAACCGCACTAACAACAGCACCGATTTTAGCACATCCTGATCTGACACAAAATTTTTGTATGGCCACTGATAGCGCGAAAACAGGTTTAGGAGTTGTTTTATTCCAAGAATACGAACAGGCAGGGCTAAGATCATATAGAACAATTGCATTTGCCTGTCGGGTACTCACAAAAAGCGACAAAAACTATTTAGTCACGGAGCTGGAAGCATTGGCCATTGTATGGGGCTTCCAATGTTTTCGATACTTCCTATTCGGAAGAAAAACAAAAGTATACACTGACCACAAAGCATTAGAATTTCTGTTATCCGCCAAACTAACTCATGGGAGGTTAGCCAGATGGATGTTAATACTACAAGAATTTGACTTCACTATTACACACATACCAGGACAGGGAATGTACTAGCAGATGCTTTATCACGATGTCCACAGGGTGCATCCAATAACGTAGGTTTGGAAGCAGCAGAAGACCAGTTTACAATGTACTATATGAAACAACTACCTTTCGAAAACTACATTACGACAGCATTGAAAAACATAGGCAAAGAACAGGACAAGGATCTCAAAATACTGGGAATCAAACACAAGTGGAGAAGTAAGGATTGCCCAGACATTCGACAGCACTATCTGGTAAAAAACAATGTTTTATTTTTTTAGACAAAATGTTGCAACGAATGAATGGTTAATTTATATCCCAGATGAACTAATTAATAAGTACATATGGTGTACACATTTAAGTAATGGCCACTTTGGACCAAAGAAATGATTTTTAAAAATTAAACAAGCAAGCCATTTTCCTAATATGGAAAGACGAATTAGAACAGTATTAGTCAAATGCAAAAAATGTATGAGAGCTAAACACGTCACTTTCCAAACCAAACCACCTATGTTTCCAATAAACCCTAAAAGATTAAAACAAATAGCTGCAACAGATTTGATGGGGCCCCTCCCACACACAAAAAATGGATATGTTTTCATATTTGTCGTTTTGGAGCTTACTTCTAAATATGTTACATTGACACCATTAAAACGGGCAACAGGTCTTACTATAAGTAAAGCATTTAGACAAGATTTTCTCAGGCAAGTAGGCCAAGTGGAACGAATAATTTCGGGTAATGTCCCACAATACAAATCAGTGCAATGGCAGAACACGTTAAAACAACACAAAATAAAACCCATCTACATATCTAAGTACAAACCTAGCATAAATCCAGCAGAATGATCTATGAAGGACATAGGCACTTTATACCGATTATATGCAGGCAAAAGACTTAACACTTCAGATATATACCTTAAAGATTTTCAAGAAGTAATAAATGAAATGCCACATAGCACTACACTACTACCTCCAGTTACTGTACTTAAAAATATAGAAATATAGAACGCCCAAACATAACCAGAGAAAATGTTAGATATCCTATTGTACCACATAGACAGCACAAACAAGTCATAGCAACAGCACTCTCCAACTTCAGAAAAGCAGCCATTAAAAGAAAAGAAAGAGGAGATAGATCGGCACTTAAAAGAACATCCTAAGTAGGCCAGAAAGTATTTATAAAAACACACCATCTCTCCAGCAAACAGAAACACAAAATACATAAGTTTTCCGCTGCATACAAATGACCTGTCATAATTAGCCGAATTTCTCATGGTAATGCTGTGGAACTAATGAACCCAAAAACAGGCAAAACCTTATAACTTCACCATGTGAGCCATATCAAAAAGTTTGAAGATTAATTTAATTAATAATTAAATTAAATTAATTTAATTACTAGTAAATAATCAGCATAATATTTCAAGGTTATGTTGCAGATAAGATCGTCAGGAGAAAGAAGAAGGAAGAGAGAGGTAGGTGGGAAAAAGAAAGTAGTTTCAATAATAACACCAATAGTACCATAGATTAAGGTGAAGGGATAAAGTGTAGATAGTCTAACAGCATGAAATACTAAAATGCTATACACCACGATACTACACAAAAATAAAAAACGAATTTGAGGATTCTTGAGTAGACGTTAAGACTCAAAATATCTTACAATTGTAACATGGAAAGGGCGCCGAAATTTGTAAAGCTTTTTAAGAAGGCATAAAACAATGTAGGTACTAGACATATGTTAGATAATTATAAATAAAACTTTTTGTAAGAACCATTGTAAAAACTCCAGCAAAGACCAGATGCAATGACCCACAAGTTGCAAAGCGAGAAGTGTCAAGAAAGAAAGGACGTAATTAGCAAGAAACGATTCCTACAAGGCAGAAGTGTCGAGAGAAGGGAAAGGACAGCGAGACCAACAGAATGCCCTTGTAGCTGAAGTGGGCTGTATGTCTGCTGGAACAGAACACGGAACCCAGCAGAGAGACGACAGGACACCGAACGCCAGAAGGGACCGGTGCAAGGAGTGACAAGCAAACACTGGACTTTCACCATTCCTAAACCCCCCCTCCTAAACCCCCAAGCGCCCCTACGCCCCTACTCAGTGGAGCGCACCACTGGCAAAAAAATATGTGTAAAAGTCGCACTACTGCTATTAAACAGTACGCTGATGCACGAAACTGAAGAAAACTTCCACAAAGTAAAAATGATGCGCCCAAACAATTTATCAAACTGTTACTAGGAGGAAAACTTCAAAGCGACTAGTTATCAATAAATATTTCCATATCCTGCCCAGAGAAGAACCAAGAAGCAAGTAAGAAGCAGAGAAAAAGCAGGAAGAACAGAAGTTGAAGATTCCCAAGATTGAGACCAAGAAAAAAGATGGGTGAAGAATAGACGACATACCTTCCCAAATCCCTATCCTATTGTAAACTAGTCGTCTGCGAAGTATTACAACGAAAAACGACCGCTTTCAGCGACACATAACGATAACTTTCACACATACCAAGCCAGTAATCCACGAGATTCAGCACTCACAGCTCCATTCAACTATGGGACCTCCACAACAGCAACACACACTTGCAAAGCCAACATGGAACGACGAACGAAGCTGTACATCAAATACTTGCCCACATCCATCTCGCTCAAGTGCATCACCTTTGTGCAAAAACATTCGCCAACCTCATGCTTAAACATTCATAGGATTGTGTGAATGTGTGAAATCATATTATGTGATGTAGGAATTGTGCAAAAGAAATGTGTGCAAAACTAAATAAGTTAAGCACACCAGACAGCTAATAAACTACAACATAAGTCATTGACTATGGACTTAAGTAAAAAATAGACTATCGATAAAAATTAGTCATTAGTTCTGAAATGGACAGTATATGAAGAACAAAAGTAAGGCATAATAAATACTAAAACTATATGCCACTTATTTTCTCCTCATTAAAATAAAAGAATATCTATATTTTACTTATTTCTTCCTTATAAAAACAAAGAATAAAAATTATCTTTTGGATGTTTTCCCTTTTTTAACATTTGTACCATTTATTAGGATAATATCTCAATACTTGTGTATGTATATCTCTTTGTCAAAGCAATTCTTGGAAATAATTCTTATTTTGTTAGTGAAACAATGTTGAAATGAGTGTCTAGAAACAAAAACATTTTACTTGTACAGATTTTACTTATTTACTACATCTATAAAAACAATATTTCTAAGAAAATCGATGTGAAAGACGCCTCACTTTCGATAACAAACAACCTTAAAAAACAAACTTCACACTTAAATAAAGAAAGAAAATAATTAAAAATTAATAATAGCATAAAAATATTCTTCTCTTCTCATTTTTAACTATAATGTGGAAGAATATAAAACTATAAATTAGTAATACAAACTAGCATAGAACAGAATAATGTGGCTGAACAATAGGCAACAAAATTTAGACACCAGAATAATTTTCGACTGACTTAAACAACGATTCAATCATTGCCTAACTCCAGTGCAAAAATTAAGTTCGAAGAGTGGTGACATGTAAGGTGTCAGGCAAATCCAATACCTTCTATGAAAACCCTGACATGATAAGCAAATCCAGTAGTATGTCACATAGCTCCGAATAAATCATGACATTAAGTTAACCAAAGTAATACGAGTAACGAATGAGCAAATGGAATACCACAGACTAACACAAGAATGCCTAAACGCATGTCATACCTTTCCACGGTGAGACAGACACAGTTCCGAGGGGAGAAACGAGAACAGAAGCCGAGAGCAGAACCGTGTTAAGCTGAAGGCCCTACGATAAGGGACGGACACCCACGTCGCCAGCTAACCGCTAGGTCCACCCCCCAGTCCATTTTAAAAGCTAGAGCCCTCCAGAAAAACAGTACAGATCTTACGATAACACAAAAAGGGCCACACCACCTACAAGTTTTAGATTGAGACTTTTTTGCGTCTCTGTTACGTTAGGACCACCCCCCAGCCCATGTTAAAAGATAGAGCCCTCCAGAAGAATAGTATAGATCTTACAATAACGCTAAAAGGACCACACCAGCTGCAAGTTTTAGTGTGAGACTGTTTCGTGTCTCTGTTACATTGCAAACTTTAGAAATATTGCCCCACCACGAAAAGTATAACGTTTCTCATTGGATAGACAGAATTTTTGTAGGCGGAGCTATAGGTTAACATTGAGACCATGATTGGTCAGACGAAAACACAGCCAGATAGATTTCTTTTTAACCAACTTCGGTAAATTGTAGTAAGGTGAATTTAGGACAGAGTTGCTTGGGCGACGGCGAGGTGAGCGGAGCTGTGCTGTCTGCCGCCCCCTGACGAACACCGACAAGGTAATGAACGCACGCGATGCCGCATAACAGCGCATAAAGCTTCACTCAGAACTGCAGAAGTCTCATCTGTTACACCCACTTTTTGCGTAATACTAGTGTCGATCTTCAATTAAAGTTCATGTTGTTCACATTTGCCACTTGAAGTAAAGATCTGAAACGCGATGATTTTTCTGTTATATAGTTATTGAGACGCCACATCATCCACTGTAATTTACGACAAGTTAGAGAAGTAATTAAAGATAATTGAGGGTCACTGTAGACCATTTTGATAGTATTCTCTTTTGTAAAACTTAATTTAAACCTAGATTATGGATGTGATATGGCATAGGTCATCCTTCGATCCATTGTAGAACTTGGAAACCCATTCAGGGAATATTTGTTCACATTTTTGTTGAACGCAGTTGGTTTTCACCATCCTGTATTAAAACATCTCCTTTTATAAATAGGGCAATTTATAAACAATGTTTTGTGAGTAGAATAAAATTTCCAATGGTAAACTTAACTGCTTTTTCGACGTTATTTTACCAGCTAACTAAAAATAGGAAAGCCTTTATCCTCTTCCACTAAATTTAATTAGTATTAAGATTCTTTTACAGGGAGTGCAGTGGAGCTGACGCTAAAATCATTAAGTATTTGGTTATATCATCGCTAGTCTCACTGACTCTTCTGAATTCCGCATGTCATGTGTGGTCTGACGTCTTCTTACTAGCAACAGGTCCCAGGTTCAAACTTGTCAATTCCCTAAAAAACACGCTCAGAGCGTCGTTGCGCGAAAGTGGTAGGGAGACACGATATAGAACAAACAGACACCACGCAGAATCTTAGAAAGAGAAGGGACAAAATGATAAGATCTCTGTTAAGACATCAGGAAATACCTTCCATGATAGTAGAGGGTGCTGTAGAGGGCAAATACTATAGAGCAAGAGAGGGATTGGAATATATACATCAAGTAATTGAGGACGTAGGTTGCAAGTACTACTCTGAGATAAAAAGGTTGGCACAGGAGAGAAATTTGTGGCGGGGCGCATCAAACCAGTCAGAAATTCTCATCGAACATTTATAGGACATAATCAAGAGATCAGTTCGTGCACAAAATCATACGCCGGCAAAACTTTCGCAATTATGTATGGCTAAAGAGACAGCATGGCTCAGTGTTTCTGCAGGGGACTTGCAACGACTTATTGAGTCGCTTGCCAGGTTTAGGCGCACAAATACGATATTGCAGTGCCTGTATTGTTCAGAAACGCGATACAAAGTTTCATCGGACATGCATGGATGTCGTATTTATCCGCCGAAATCAGGCAAGCGACTTTCAATTAAACTGTCTTCCCTTTACGGGAATATACATAATGGATATACAAGTCCAGGTTGTGGACACGAGGTTGACGACAGATGGATGATTGTCTGGCCGTGAGTGGTGCTGGGATATCCTAATGGCAAGCCGACCGCTCGCGATGAGCGAGAAATCCGGGTTCGAGCCCCGGTCCGGCACGTATTTTATTGTCTCATTCCATTATACACTGATGGCTGTCCTAAACCACAACTGCGGATTCATTTCAAGTATTTCATAACTGCTGTAGTCGCCGCAAGTATGCATGCCCGAAGGAACCTTCCTAGATGCTACTCCAGGCGGGTGTAAAAATGAATGTGCACAACGGAAAATAAGAAACTCTAAAATGATGATTTGACCCTGTCTGACTACCTCTGAAGCAGGTCTTAGGATGTCTTAGTTGTCTTTTTTTACATATAAATTACAATCTAAACATAAGTGAATGATGAAGGCAACTAATACTACTAAATGATAAACGTTGTTGGTCAGTATATATTTATTACAGATTAAAATGTCCGCCCCCGGTAGCTGAGTGGTCAGTGCGACATACTATCAATCCAAAGGGCCTGGGTTCGATTCCAGGCTGGGTCGGAGATTTTCTCCACTCAGGCACTGGGTGTTGTGTTGTCCTAATCATCATCATTTCATCCCCATCGACACGCAAGTCGCCGAAGTGGCGTCAAATCGAAAGACTTGCACCAGGCGAACGGTCTACACGACGGGAGGCCCTCATTACACGACATTTCATTTCATTTCATGGATTAAAATCAACCGTTTACATACAATTGTGTATATTTCCTAACTAAAATTATCAGTCAATTGCCCAAATCTGTCCCTTATTCTGACTGTGTGGTCTAACATGACTAACGCGAAACGGCTGACATCCTCTACGTACCGAACACTAGAAGACACTACTTTCAAAGATAATCTACAGTGGTGTGGAACCTCAGTGGAAATAAACTAACGTGGTCACAGCTGTTTAGCTTTATAGCCCTAATAAGCCGAAGTAATTTGCGATATCACCCCATGTACTACGTCCGGTGCGTCGAAGTGGTGATTCTCGTACTCGTCTGCGACGATTGAAAAACTCCAGTCACAAATAAACTCTTTCAAACACTAGGACGGTAGAAGGCGGTCCTCTGACTAATATACTCTAATACTTTCCCCTCTCTGTGTTCTACAGACGAGAAACGCGAACTCCCAGCCACGAGGACGGAGTTCAGATAACGTCTCAAAGTAAGTATAGGCAGAAGAAGTTCTCTCAATTACTGAAAGCTACATACTCAACGACGACTTCCAACCCAGAGGTGAAGTCGAGAATCGCATAGGTTCGCAACAGTACAGTGCCTAACTGCTCTAACTATAAACTCTCCTGAGAGCAAGTCCGTCTGTACCAATACAGTTGATACTGAGCGACTGTCATACACGGGCGCTCACAACGGAAGACCTCATCCGTCCACTGCTGGCTTCCCAGCAAGGCTCGGCTCCCCACCCTCGTAATTCCGAAAACGAATCATATTCCCGAAACCACGGAATATTCACACTCTCTACAGATTATTCCGAACTCTGACCAACCATATTTTAGTCTTTTGTGGTCCAGCGCGGAAAGTTTGCGAGGAAAAACCTATACACGTACAATGGTACGATTCTGAGTAAAAATCCTTGGAAATAACCCAGCCTTCGTGGTTCCCGAGGTGCAGCTTCTTCGTTCCTCTCACCTGCGTCCAAGATTTGCTGACTTCCCGGTTATCCCTGCAGTCCTGCTACAATAGCGGCCGGCTGTCACCCCATTGTGCTCCAGAGCTCAGGTGCCACGATGTCTGTCTAGCTACTTCTGTGTTTAAGCATGACCAACACCTGTGCGGGCCTTGCATCCAGAGCTTGAGTTCTGCCCGCCATTTCATCTCCACTGCCGTTCCAGCCTCTAATAGTATAGGCAATCATTCATAACGCCATTTTGACAATAAAGTCAATCCGTCACCTTTCATCCAATAAGCATTAACAATTATTTACAAGTCGTATGCGTCAATGTCAGTCTACTTTAAATATTCATATATACGATGTACAACCTATCAAATGATACCTAATTGTGGTTGTAGTTCACGGCAAGGTATGTAGCTGAGTGTTTGTAATTCGTAATTCCGAAAACGAATCATATTCCCGAAACCACGGAATATTCACACTCTCTACAGATTATTCCGAACTCTGACCAACCATATTTTAGTCTTTTGTGGTCCAGCGCGGAAAGTTTGCGAGGAAAAACCTATACTCGTACAATGGTACGATTCTGAGTAAAAATCCTTGGAAATAACCCAGCCTTCGTGGTTCCCGAGGTGCAGCTTCTTCGTTCCTCTCACCTGCGTCCAAGATTTGCTGACTTCCCGGTTATCCCTGCAGTCCTGCTACAATAGCGGCCGGCTGTCACCCCATTGTGCTCCAGAGCTCAGGTGCCACGATGTCTGTCTAGCTACTTCTGTGTTTAAGCATGACCAACACCTGTGCGGGCCTTGCATCCAGAGCTTGAGTTCTGCCCGCCATTTCATCTCCACTGCCGTTCCAGCCTCTAATAGTATAGGCAATCATTCATAACGCCATTTTGACAATAAAGTCAATCCGTCACCTTTCATCCAATAAGCATTAACAATTATTTACAAGTCGTATGCGTCAATGTCAGTCTACTTTAAATATTCATATATACGATGTACAACCTATCAAATGATACCTAATTGTGGTTGTAGTTCACGGCAAGGTATGTAGCTGAGTGTTTGTAAGGTGCGAAATTATTGCCACCTTACAGCCTTGCATTGTGTTTATGAACAAGACAGGCACTGAAATATCGTAGTTATGAATTACCTCCACGATAACGATCTACTGTCACAGTCAGCACGGATTCAAAATAATCCTTCTTGTGGAACATAACTGGCTCTATATTACCACGAAGTAATGGGTGCTATCGACAGGGGATCCTAAACTGATTCCATATTTCTAGATGTCCAGAAGGCTTTTGACATCGTTACTCACAAGCTGCTTCTAATCAAATTGCATGCCTGTGGAATAGTGTCTCAGTTATACGATTGGATTTACGATTTACTATTCAAAAGACCACAGTTCGTAGAAACTGGAGGCGAGTCGTCGACTAAAACAAAAGTGATATCTGGCGTTCCCCACGGAAGTGTTACAGGTCGTCTGCTATTCCTAATCTATATAAATGATTTGGAAGACAATCTGAGAAGTCATCTTAGATTATTTGCAGATGATACTGTCATTTAAGGTCTAGTAACGTCATCAGAAACCAATGGGAAAATTATTTAAGCAAAATATCTGTACGGTGCGAAATGTGTTAGTTGTCACCGTAAATAATAAAAAATGTTAGGTCATCCACGTGAGTAACCTACTAAAGGGAATCCGTCAAATTTCAGTTATACAATAAATCACTCAAAATTAAAGGCCGTCAAATCAGTTAAATTCCAAGTGATAGCAGCTAAGAACAAATTACCTGGAACGAAGGGGTACATAATGATATGGGAAAGACAAACCAAACACCGAGTTTAATTAGCAGAACACTTAGAAGATGCATCAAATCCACTATTGTGTCTATACTACGCTTGTCCATCCTCTGGTAAAGTATTGCTGTGTGGTATGGAATCCTCAGCAAAATCGAAGAAGGGTATTATCGCGAAATAGGGGAGAGAGAGTCACGGATATGACACATGATAATTAAAAAAAAAGTTCTTCGTTGTGGTGAGATCTTTTCGGGATATTTTAATCTCGACCTTTCTCCCCCGAATACTAAAATATGTCGTTGAAACTCAACTAGATGGGGAGAAATGGTCATTATATTCAAACAAGAGAAATCAAAGATAGCACGGAGAGATTTAGGTGTTCATTTTTTCTAAGCGCTGATCGAGAGTGTAATGGTAAAGAAGGAGTATGAAAATGGCAGATGAACCCTCTGCCAAGCACTTCAGTGTGAACTACGGAGAAGTATTGCGTATTTATACACAGACTGGCATCATAAAAGAAGGAAAAGTGGGATAGAAAAGTTAAATCAAGGAGAACCAGTGCAATATGCGTATGTAAGAGGGAATATCGTAGCACATTATGTACACAGTTATGGGCTCTCTTTGTGTTCTTACGGGAATGGGATAATTTGTTTACGTTGCTCATTTGCAGTGCGGCATCGACGCACAGGACCTCATTGCGGGTTTAGGGAAGGGATGAGCTAGGACGTGGGGTACAGGTAGCCTTTGAAGTAGTGAGCAGGTAGTTTTCAGGTATACTGAGTGCAAATTTCACTGATTTCTGGCTTGGTGCAAATGTCACTGAGTGCAATTGTCATATATGCGGAACCACTAGAGATAGTTCAAAAATTCAACGAAATTTCAACGTGGCCTACGCAGCTCATACTGCTTCTGCTTTTTCAACACTCCTTTTTTTGCGTCCTCCAGTGGTGTGATCAAGGGGGGAGGAAGTGGTGCAACATTAGCACGTGAATAAAAAAGCAAATCGTCCCTGTAAGACATCCCAGTTCCCCAATAACCTCCGTACCACCCATGCACATTGTATGTACGTATTAAACTAGGGACCTACAAACGATGGAGAGGCTTCGACCCGCCGTGGCCCTCAGTGGTTCAGAACCCCACAACAAGCAACAGCATTTCACCCACTCCACCGCCTATGGTGTGGTTCGGCCCATAGTGGAACTCTCGTCCCGGGAACGTCTCATACCAGACGAATGTAACTCCAAATGTTTGCGTGGTAGAATAATTACGGGGTACCTGTACGTGGAAATGGTGTTTGCGCAGCAATAGCTGACACAGTATAACTGAGGCAGAATAAGGGGAACCATCCCGCATTCGCCGAGGTAGATGGATAACCGCCTTAAAAACCATCCACAGGCTGACCGTCCCACCAGACCTCGATACTATCCGCCAGGCAGATTGGTGCCGGGGACAGGCACGCCTTCCCGCTCGGGAAGCAGCGCGTTAAACCGCGGGGCTAGCCGGGCGGGCTACCCATGGATCTTAGTTGGGCAGGTGACACACACACCTGTCATAAACTTCGACACACATTCAGCCTTGCAGCATGTGTAGCGCCTGAAGGCAGGCAAACCCTACCAAAGGGTTGTCGAGTGTGTTGCCTAACCCTTACTACACGTTTCAGCTCATATGAGCTTCTGAGCTTGGCGTTTTTTGTGTCCATGTGTCGACATCTTACTGTTTGAAGCGTCGCCGACCCCGAGGATGACGTTGCAGGGCGCTACGCGTTTGCACCTTTACAGAGGAAGGTCGTAGGTACTTTTGAGCCAAATTGCAAACTTCTGTGTCGCAATGGGAGGCGATTACGGGGTTTCGAAAAAGTGATCCTACAATTTTGTTGCACGGTGTATAATGAAGTATTGCCTGAAAAAAGTTTCAAAAAAGTTCGGTCAGATATTGTTAAGATATCAAAGTGGTGCAAAGATTGGCAACTTGTTTTGAATTTTTTTTTAAATTTAAGATCTGACTCTTCGCAAAGCTGGAGCACGTAATATCTTACGATTACAATGTCAATTAATCGCAGATGGAACCAGTCATACAGTACCCGGGTGTAAGACTTTGTGGAGATACGAAACAGAATGATCACATAGGCTCGGTAGTGGGTAAATCAGGTGGCAGACCTCACTTTATTGGGAGAATACTAGGGAAATGCAATCAGTCTAAAAAGGAGGTTCGTTATAAATCACTCGTGTGACCCATCTTAAAATTTTGCTTATGTGTCTGTGACCCTTACCAAATAAGTCTAACAGAGAATTTTGAACGGATACGGAAAGCGGCAGCATGAACTCATATTTTTTTGAACCCTGGGAGAGTGTCGCTGAGATGTCAAAGAACTAAACTGGTAGACTACTGAAGATAGATGTAAGAGAAAGTCTGTTTAGAAAGTTTCAATAACCGCCTTTAAAGCCAGCCGGAGTGGCCGATCGGTTGTAGGCGCTTCAGTTTGGAACCGCGCGACAGCTGCGGTCGCAGGTTCGAGTCCTGTCTCTGGCATGGATGTGTGTGATGTCCTTAGGTTGGTTAGGTTTAAGTAGTTCTAAGTTTTATGGGACTGATGACCTCAGCTGTTAAGTCCCATAGTGCTCAGAGCCATTTGAAGCGTCTTTAAATGGTGATTCTAGGAATAACTACAATCCCCTACCTATCGCTTCCATAAGGATCATACACTTTGTTTTGCAAAGTATGGATATATGTTGAACTCTATAGGATATCTTTATCTAGCAGTGGTAGTCAAACAACAACGATTTACTGTATACTAGGGTAAGACTCAATAGTGACCTGATTTTTCGAAAAATTATTACTTCAGTAAACTTACTGGCAGATTAGAACCGTGTGCCGGACCGAGACTCGAACTCATGAGCTCTGCCTTTCGCGAGCAATTGGTCTATCGACTTAGCTATCGGAGCAAGATTCACGATCCGCCCTCACATCTTTACTTCCGCCAGTATCTCATCTCCTACCTTCCAAATTTCAAAGAAGTTGTCGTACGACTTGCAGGAAAAGGTCCCGAGTCTCGGTGCAGCACGCAGTTTTATTCTTCCAGGAAGTTTCATGCAGAGCGAATACTCATTCTTGTTATTTCATGTCTGAATGAAATAAAAAAAATGGAGTGTTTTTATTTTGTTTTTACCGCTTGCAAAATTTTCGCGACTGCCTCCTCCAGATGTGGTAATTTCTGCCATGTTGGGATCCACTAGTCGGGTGTCATCAGTTTTTAAGCCGTTGGCCCCACAAATTTCCAGGCGCGTTCAGGTCAAGAGGTTTCCCAGCGGCGGGGCGGCTCGTCGCGTCATGGGGCCGGCGAGACGGCGTGACTCAGCGGCGTCGATACCTGGCTGGCCACGGGAAGGCTGCCAGGTCACCGCCTACAGCCCCGCTGACTCCTCCAGAAGCGCATCTGCACCACTGTGTCACCCGATTGATAGTAGCTGACGATACTTCTCTGTTCCATACCATTCGTATTTTAACGACAGCACTTTGAAACTTGCATATCTTATTTTCGTTGTGAGAGCGTTCGGGATCATTATACTTTTCACTTATTCTTTTCTGTTTTCTCCTTTATATTCTTGAAATCCATTTCTTTCCTTTTCGTGTCATTTTTGAAAACATAAATTAATCTACGACATTGGACTTGTTTCGTCAGCAACCGGAAGATAAATATACACTGAAGAGCCAAAGAAACTGGTACACTTGCCAAATATCGTGTAGGGCCCCAGAGAGCAAGCAGAAGTGCCGCAGCACGAGATGGCATGCACTCCACTAATGTCTGAAGTAGTGCTAAGGAATTGACACCATGAATCCTGCAGGGCTGTCCATAAATCCGTAAGCATACGAGGGGATGGAGGTCTCTTCTGAACAGCATGTTGCAAGGCATCGCAGATATGTTCATGTCTGCGGAATTTGGTGACCAGCGGAAGTTTTTAAACGCAGAAGAGTGTTTATGTAGCCACTCTGTAGCAATTCTGGACGTGGGAGTGTCGCATTGTCCTGCTGGAATTGCCCATCTCCGTCGGAATGCGCAATGTACATGAATGGAGCCGGCCGAAGTGGCCGTGCGGTTCTAGGCGGTGCAGTCTGGAACCGCGAGACCGCTTCGGTCGCAGGTTCGAATACTGCCTCGAGCATGGATGTGTGTGATGTCTTTCGGTTAGTTAGGTTTAACTAATTCTATGTTCTAGAGACTAATGACCTCAGAAGTTGAGTCCCATAGTGCTCAGAGCCATTTGAACCATTTGAACATGAATGGATGCAGGTGATCAGACGGCATGCTTAAGTACGCGTCACCTAGTCGTTTGTAGAAGTATCAGGGACCCCGTATCACTCCAACTGTACACGCATCACACCATCACAGAGCCTTCACCAGCTTGAACAGTCCTCTGCTGATATGCAGGGTCTGTGAATTCATGAGGTTGTCTCCATAACCATACCCGTCCATCAACTCGATACAATTTGAACGACACTCGTCTGACCAGGCAGCATGTTTTCAGTCATCAACAGTCCAGCGTCGGTGTTGATGGGCTCACGAGAGGCGTAAAGCTCTGTGTCTGCAGTCATTAAGCGTCTGCGAGTGGGCCTTCGCCTCCGAAAGCCCATATCGACGATGTTTCGTTGAATAGTTCGCCCGATGACGCTTGTTGCAGGCCCAACACTGAAATCTGCAGTAATTTTCGGAATGGTTACACTTCTTTCATGTTGGACGATTCTTTTCTATCGCCGTTGGTCCCCTTTCCTGCAGATCTTTTTCCAGCCGTAGCGACATCGGAAATTTGATGTTTTATCGGATTCCTGATATTCTGCCGGCCGCGGTGGTCTCGCGGTTAAGGCGCTCAGTCCGGAACCGCGTCACTGCTACGGTCGCAGGTTCGAGTCCTGCCTCGGGCATGGATGTGTGTGTTGTTCTTAGGTTAGTTAGGTTTAAGTAGTTCTAAGTTCTAGGGGACTGATGACCATAGACGTTAAGTCGCATAGTGCTCAGAGCCATTTGAACCATTTTTGAACCTGATATTCTCGGTACAGTCGTGAAATGTTCACACGGGAAAATCTCCACTTTATCGCTAGCTCAGAGGTGCTGTGTCCCATCGCTCGTGCGCCGACTACAACACCGCGTTCAGTCTCACTTAAATCTTGATAACCTTCCATTGTAGCAGCAGTACCTGATCTAACAACTGCGCTAGACACATGTTATCTTATATAGGCGTTACCGATCGCAGTGCTGTATTCTGCCCGTATACATATCTCTGTATTTAGATATGCGTGCTACATCAGTTTCTCTGGCGCTGCAGTATATATTTAACATTATTCAAATCACGATATCTCATTACCAATAATTATGCTTAGGAATAGATAATTGCCTTTTCTCCATAAATACGTTTGTGTACTGATTATTATTTTCTTTTCAATTCTCAACCGAACGTAGCCGTAATGTTACCTCACAAACTCTTTGCACCGACGAGGTTTGCTGTCTTTGTTTGCTGTAATATATCGTTTTCGAGGGAGTCTCTGTTTTTGGTTGGAGGAGCACGGACATGGAAAACAAGTGATTTGCATCTAGGTAAAATAATGTGAAGTTCTCGATTGTTAAATGTGTGTGGTAAAATCAGACTGTATCAAGAATATCTGTGACAGCAGGAAATATAAAACCAGCGGATCTTAAAAACAATGTTTAATTGGAAAGTAGTGATGTTTAAGCAGTTTAACATGTAAATCAAGATGAACTCAGGAAGATACTATGATCGTCCAAGGTCAACAGGTTGAAGTTCTTTTCGTACACGCGCCAGTACAAAGGATTCTGAAGGAATCGCACCCCGAATTTTAGATGATTATGAGCCGAACCAACAATTTCTACGAGAAATCAAGATGAATATATTTATTGAGTGACAATTACTGCTACAATCAACTTAGAACTGGCCTATCTACAATTCCTGTCTTCCACCTGAAAATATTATATATTTCTATTTTAGTTGATGCCGATAGAAATACTGAAAATTATCATTACATTATCACCAAGATTACTGAACTAAGTGTACGGATTGCTGGACTCTCCACTCTCTATCGCCAGAAAGTCTTCCCCACCTCCCCCACCCCGCCCCCTCCACCCCCACCCCCAACAAAACTCATTTCAGTGATAACCTGGAGTACCCTGCCTGTGAAGGGAGACCAGCTTGAGATATACCTATATTTATTAGAATTATTTAAATAAAAATAAATTTTTAATGTTCGGCGATCTTAAAGCGCACTAAAAAGTAAAAAAAAGTGTCTTCTATCTCGATACAGATTCCTTACTCTGTGCAGACATCCCTGAAAGTCTAAATTTGTAATAGCTATGAAAATAATTATAAAATTTAAAACGAAAAACATGGGCTGCATTCAACAGATTATAGTAAGGAGGTGTAGTATACATGCATCAGTTGATAAATAGTGAAATATAAGCAGCTGAACTATTCATCCACCAATTATGTGTTACATGCGTCCCCCGTTCTTCGTTTTAAGCTGTACAAGTATTTTTATAGCTATCATGAAGTCACAATCACAAATCTTGAGGGATATCTGTATGGGATCTCTATGGAACTAGGAGAAATTATTTTATCCTTCTGAGTCTGATTTAAAAACATGGTATAACAAAAATTAATTTTTATTTCTATAATCATTTAATGCTGTTTGGTGTTGTGTGTGGAATTTTTCAATCGATTTCAAACATTTTGATGAGATTATAACACAGACATGACGTAATTGCAGGTTTATCTCAGTATCGCTTCACTTGACTCGACCAACATATTACTTCCTCGTTTATACATCTCGCAAGAAAGTAATGAAGCTAAATATAGAGGGATTTGAGCTCGCACTGAGATTTACCAGCAATAGTTCTGTTTACGAACCATTCGCGAATTGCACAGAAAAAAGCAAGAATGTCAGCGAAATAATGTTGCATTATCATCCAGTTCCCAGTTACGTATAAAATTTAATGTCTCTAGATAATTGGGAAATTACTTTAGAATCTATTCCAAAATTTGCCCTGAACAGACAGACAGACAAGAGAAATATCTAATGAAAGCGCGGTAATATGTCATTAGTACAAAATCCCCCTAATCTACGTTACTAAACGGCCTAAACGGTCTCCATTTCCAGTTACAATTTACCAGTGTAATGGCTTCTCGACGAGAAAAAACATAAATATTTTCATTTATATTATCCAACAGTCCAAAGGTGCACTGGCGGTCCATAGTGTCCAACGGGGACAATATTTCGGCTATCAAACATGTCGTCATCTACATCTACGTGATTGCTCTGCTATTCACAATAAAGTGCCTGGCAGAGCGTTCAGTGAACCACCTTCATGCCATCTCTCTACCGTTCCATTCTCGAACGGCACTCGAGAAAAACGAGGACTTTTTCTGTGCGAGCCCTGATTTCTCTTATTTTATAGTGATGATCATTTCTTCCTGTATAGGTGGGTGGTAACAGAAAGTTTTCGCAATCGGAGGAGAAAACTGGTGATTGAAATTTCACGAGAAGATCCCGTCTCAACGAAAAACGCCTTTGTTTTAATTATTTCCACTCCAATTCACGAATCATGTCTGTGACACTATCTCCCCTATTTCGCGATAATACAAAACGAGCTGCCCTTCTTTGCACTTTTCCGATGTCATCCGTCAGTCCCACCTGATGCGGATCCCACACCGCACAGCAATAGTCCAGAATAGGACGGACTAGCAAGCGTAGTGTAAGCAGTCTCTTTGGTAGGTACGCTGACGAACTGGGTTCCTGAGGCCGCACGGCCGACATTTTCCCTTGCCTCATCGAGCCGATCAGTCTGCGGTTTCCAAATGGAAACCCACGTGTTTTTCTTGTTATGTGGATGACAAGTTCGTCATGTACCTCCATAAAATGGAAAAACTCCGTAAGTTCCTTGCACATTTGAACTCCACACTTGTTGTTGATGCAGCTCTCCATGCTACTCTATCCTGTGAAAGCTTCTTCATCTCCCAGTACCTACTGTAGCCTACATACTTGTGAATCTGCTTAGTGTATTCATCTTTTGGTCTCCCTTTTCGATTTTTACCCTCCACGCTGCCCTCCAGTACTAAATTGGTGATCCCTTGATGCCTCTGAACATGTCCTACCAACCGATCCCTTCTTCTAATCAAGTTGTGCACAAGCTCCTCTTCTCCCTAATTCTATTCAATACCTCCTCATTAGGCATGTGATCTACCCATCTAATCTTCAGCATTCTTCTGTAGCACCACATTTCGAAAGCTTCTAATCTCTTCTTGTCCAAACTATTTATTGTCCATTTTTCACTTCCATACTTCGTGGCACTCAAATCTATACTCGATGTTGACAAATTTCTCTTCTTCAGAAACGCTTTCCTTGCCATTGCCAGTCCGAATTTTATATCCTTTCTACTTCGACCATCATCAGTTATTTTGCTTCCAAAATAGCAAAACTCCTTTACTACTCTAAGTGTCTGATTTCCTAATCTAATTCCCTCAGCATCACCCGACTTAATTCGACTACATTCCATTATTCTCGTTTTACTTTTGTTGATGTTCATCTTATACCCTCCTTTCAAGACACTCTCCATTCCGTTCAACTGCTCTTCCAAGTCCTTTGCTGTCTCGGACAGAATTACAATGTCATCGGCGAACCTCAAAGTTTTTATTCCTTCTCCATGGATTTTAATACCTACTCTGAACTTTTTCTTTTGTTTCCTTGACTGCTAGCTCAATATACAGCATTTACCAACATCAAATTCACTATGAAGGAATATTACCATTCCTGGACGTCATGGTCAGGATCAGAGCTGATGGCACCCAGAACCACGGTGTACATCGGAAGAAAACGCACACTGACCTGTATTTGCATGCAAAGAGCTCCCACCACACTTGGGTTACTTAAAACACTAGTACACAACGTGCGCACAATTTCAGAAGCAGAGAGTCTGCCTCAGGTGCTGGAACACCTCAGAACTGTATTCCGAACAAAACGGGTACCCAGAATGGCAGGTTAGCCACGCTCTCTGGCCCACCAGAACAGTACAGTCTGCGGAGACGGAAGAATCCACGGAGGAAGAGGCAGTCACTGCCTTTATACCGTACACTGGCTCACTATCTGGAAAAAAACAGGACGCATATTGTAAAGCACTGAGATAAGAACCGTCTTTTGCCCGCCCAATAAAACACGATCGTTATAGGGAAGTGTCAAAGACGATCTGGCTTTGCTCGAGCCGGCGTATGCCAGATTCCATGTCAATGTGGGAAGACATATATTGGACAGACAGTGCGCACCGTCGAAGACGCTTGCCGAGAGCACCAGAGGCACGCTGGACTGATACATCCCAACAAGTCAGCAGTCCAAGAGCACTGTTTGTTCGAGAATCACGCGATGGGGTACCAACGTACCAGGATCTTGGCACAGACTTCCAAATACTGGGACAGCGTCGTTGAGAGGCTATAGAAATTCGTACCATGACGGTCTCATCAACCGAGATTGCCCCTATAATCTTAGCAAAGCTTGGGAACCAGCACTGAGTTTGACTAGGAACACTCTCAGCAAACAAAACGCACCGAGAGACGTGGCGCTGTGGTTATCACACTGGACTCGCATTCAGGAGGATGACGATTCAGACCTGCATCCGCCCGTCTTGATTTGGTTTTCAGTGATTCCCAAAATCGCTTCAGGTGAATGCTGGGACGATTCCTTTGAAAGGGCACGGCTAGCTTCCTTCCCTAATCCGGTGGGACCGATGACCTCGCGGTTTGGTACCCTCCCCGAAACCAACCAACCAAACAAAACGTTATGGCAACCAGGACGGACAGAGAACTTACATAAACCCTATCACAGACGCCTAAGCTAGCATGTCCGCGACCGCTGACGCGGGCGCGGACCTTCGACGGAGCGGCTCACAGAGGGCAGGGGATATTAGTCAGCCACGTGCCCTCAGGAGCTAAGTTTGTCAGCGCACCAGAAGATGGCGACACGTCTGATCGCCGAAATATTGTGCCCTTTGGACACTACGAACCGGCAGTACTTCCGTGGACTGTTCGATCAACAAATACGCCGCGAGAAACTGAAGAATCACTTCATTATTTCATATAATTATTGACCAATTTTTAATATTAAAATTGTGTCATAATCTTCTCATAAAACTACATCACCCTCTCTAATCTTAAAATGAAATGATCGTATGGCATTGCTGGTGCGGAGGCCCCATCCGGGGAATTTCGGCCGCCGAGTGTGAGTCTTATTTCAGTCGACGCCACACTGAGCGACTCGCGTGCCAGTGATGAGGATGAAATGATGATGATGACGACACAACACCTAGTCCCCGAGCGTGGAAAATCTCCAGCCCAGTCAGTAATCGAAGCTGGGTCCGGTGAATGGGAGGCAAGCACGTTACCACGAAGGGAAGGAAGGCTAGGGATTTGGCCAGCTTTTCTTCCCTTCGTTGGAAATATCTCCTTCAAAATAGCGAGGATTCTGAATAATCTTCATGTGAAAGTGGTTCTTCGTCCACTTTCTAAGATTTCTTATTTGCTGGGATCGGTGAAGCATGATTTGTTACTGCGGAAGGCTGGAATTTACAAAATACAGTGTCAATGTGGTATGGCCTATATAGGACAGACAACGCGTACAATGGAAGAGCGTTGTACAGAACACGAACGTTGCACTCACCTACTGCAACCAGTAAGTTTACAGTTTCGGAACATTGCATTTCCAACGGACATTCAATGGAGTACTACAAAACTTCTATTTTGGCCACAGCTACAACTTTTTGGGACTCCATTATTCAAGAATCCGTTGAAATACACATCGCGAGAAATCTAATGAACCGTGACAGTGGTCACCAATTGAATAACGCGTGGAGTCCCGTCATCTTCGAAATCTGCTCGAGACGAAGACGCCAGAAGACTTCGATAGCTGTGGCCAGCGACAATACTGACGGCAGCTGAGTCTTGCAGTTCCAAAAGCGAGGGCGCTGGCGCTGGGCGGTGTGGTCCTTCTGTGTCCGTGACTGCAACGCATGCACGGCAGTGCCATCAGCGCACTATATAAGCTGGAGCGGAGAACGTCTTCGTCAGTCGTTGTTCGGCTCACCTGAAGATGGCTGGCAGTTGTCCAGCCGAAATATCGTGCGATGAAGTTTACGACGACCGACTGCAAGCCCGAAATCTTTTTGAACAATTGTCACCCTGTACCTCATAGTCTGACTTTCGCTGATCAGGTGCCATTTGCACGGCAGACAGCCTACACGACGGTCGTAGTGTAAGAAGACTACTCCAGACAGACGAGACACAGTACAGGAGTAAAACACCAGCGGCACTGCAGTAGACAGGCTTGTGACGAGTGGTGAGTTGACACAAGAAAGTCAGTCGTGTGAAGGGGACCTTAAACCTTCGATACAGGGACGATGCTTCCGAACGCCGGTGTTGCGTGCCGAGTTCGTGCTGCTGATCGCTAAGGTATGGAGCGAGACGTGCATACGGTACGTTTGCCTCAACATGGAATATTCTACGACTCTGGCTTTCATATCACACTGTTTACGAAACGGACGGGTGTAAAATTCCTGCGTTGGGTCTATTAAAGCACACATTTCCTCCCCTGTCCATATGCTAGTCCTTTTGTTCTGTCTGTAGTACACATAAAAGGGAAGCTCCGTTTCCATGAACATGTTAGAAGGGAAAAAGTAAAGTACCGTGTACAGTCAATAAGGACATTGGCTAATGGAAGTTCCATTACAAATGCTGCGATACAAGTTTACAATACTTTTCTACCAAAGATAACCATTATTTCATTATTCTCGCTCTTCAGTAAAACGCTAAGGTTGATCACTGTTCCTATTCGGTACAAGGATGTGCAAAATATCTTAATGCAAGAAGTGCAAGCTGTCTTGTAGCTAAAGTTAATGGAACGAACTCACTCCTCGGAAAGAGCGGACATATTTACATACCATCGAATATTATAAGGTATACCTCTATAAAAGTATAAGGAAGTATCGGATCCTATTAGAAAACGCGAAGGTTAGTAAAAAAATTTGGATACAGTGAGATCTGAACTGTCAACAGATCAGCCACTACTTTCTAAATGAGCATCTCTACGTATCACGCTACACCAGCCTCTCGTTCTTTGCCGCTAATCTTTCCATGCTACCATCTCCTGAAAGCATTAATCGTAGATATGCTATTGCATTTAATTACATCGAACTGTGCGGTTTGATGGATCCTCAATGTGCCGTTGCCTTGAAACGGCGTGCTTTCATAATAGGCAAGTTAGGATAATTCTTTAACCGTAGAACACTAATGGGGGAAAGCATCGTGAAGTTTAGTACTCCATGTTTCGTTCGAAGGAAGTCACAATGTATGTTAGTTAATTATAATTGTTAGATCTCCAGTTGTATGTTGCCGACACCCAAGTCGCTCAGTGGGACGTCAATTGAAAAGACTTGCAACTCGATTGGAAAACACCTCCAGGTAGGGACTCCCAACCATCAGTTCATTTCATTGCATATCAAACTGCTTACAAAATGTCCTGTTTTATACCCTACAGCTGTCCCAAGTACACAGGGGTTTAATAATTTAGGGTTAAACACTAACGTGACCTATGCCATAATTTTATTACAACAAATCGTAGAATTAACGACGGACTTTCGAGACATCCTCAGTTTTCTGGTGCTTAGAAAGGGCATATATACATATCGGCTTCAACTGAAAGTCAATATATTTATGTGGATATGGTGTCTGTACTTTCGGAAACCATTGATCATCTGCAGCCATTTAGAACGCAATTAGAATTATAGTAATACCTTCAGCTGCTGACGGGGGTTGTTATACACTAACGGGGACAGGTGAATATGAATGCCCTGACTAGGACTCCAACACAGGATCTCCTGCTTACATGGCAGACGCTCTCTCCATGTGAGTCACCGAGGGCACAGAGGATAGCGCGACTGCAGGGACTATCTCGCGTCTCCTCTCACGAGACCCACATTCTCACCTTGTATGCCCACACAGTACATTCGTAGTGTCCCATCCCAACACACTCATTACTGGTGGAAGACATTCTTACCAAGTCCTGTAAGAGTTCAGGGAATGTATGTGCATCCGCACCAAAGACGAAGGTCATGGCCGTATCGCCAGATTTCTCTACCTCGTGATGACTGGGTGTCGTGTGTTGTCCTTAGGTTAGTTAGGTTTAAGTAGTTCTAAGTTCTAGGGGACTGATAACCATAGATGTTAAGTCCCATAGTGCCCAGAGCTATTTGAACCGTATTGCCAGAACTATATATTTTATGGATATTGTGTCTGTTCTTTCGGAACGGCTGCTAGCAATTGTTAAGACCAGGAGTGTCACGTGCTAAGACGTAAGTGCCAAGGGCTGTGCTTTCTCACTGGCCTGGGATGGCATCATGTGATGTACGTGACGTTCTTAAACTCGTTGATGTTCGTTCAAATGCACGTTCAGAATATGTGACATGCTAGATTTTGCTCTCAGTGTGCCTTTTCCACGCTATGACGTGAACGGCACGCTCAGTGTTCACGTTTGAACGCACCGCCCATGTGCCGACGACTTTAGGGACGTGACACCATGTTACCGTTCCTTGCAGCATGAACGCGCTGCTGTCTGAGGGTGACGTTCTCTTCAGTATTGCGCGACGCCCCCTTGTCGTCCAGTATGAATCGACTTTACGTGGCCGTCTCGTCTGCAGCTTGTGAAGCGGGGCAGCGCAAATGCTAGACAATCTATCTGTTCCGACAACTTTTGGAGAGAAGCTGGCGAAACGAGACAGCAGCAGACAGAGGGTGCTCGGCGCTTTCTTTTTCTGTCTCGTCTCGTTTGTGCTCCGGAGGGGGAATGGGGTGGGGTGGGAGTGGGGGGGGGGGGGGTGGAGTCCCGGTTTCCCTCGGCGGCGTGGCGGTGAAAATTAAGACCGCCCGGCGGTCTTTTTTGCCTGGCCTTTCTTCGGCATTCCCTCTCCCCGGTGAAACAGTAGCCTCCTCCTGGAAGCCGGGCGGCCGCGCCACCCCTTTGTTCCTGCGAGCAGTGTCCGCCGCCGCCACTCGAACGCCAGATATGAGCGGGGTAAACAGAGCGCCGCGCACCCACCGAGCTGTCCGCGTCTGCACTCTGCAGTCAATTACTAGCGCCGGCGACGTGCCAGCCGGGCAGGGGAGGGTGGTGCCACGGTGTTGGGGGGGGGGGGGGAGGAGGGGGAGCGTCGCCTAGCGACGAGGCGTCACCAGACGTGCTCGCACCTCAAAGGCGGCCGTCTCGAATTGTCCTCGGCAGAGGGCGGCGCGGGGGGTGTTTTTTTAGTTCTCGGCGGCCGTTTGTCAGTCTTCTGTTTCTCCGTCGCGCTTCATTTCCTGCCGACGAGGGCGGCATCGTCGTCGTCGCGCTTCCGGACACCCACAGAATTGGGTCGTTAGCGGACTGCGGACGCAGAAAACTGCAGAGGGAGACGACTGCATGGCCCGCTGTCTGCCGCGATGGTGCTGGGCTTTGCGGCGGCACGGCTTGCAGCAACCCTCCAGCAGCTCTGGGTCGCTGAATAGGGATGAGTCCGAATTCCTGACCCTACATTTTCTCCAGAGCCACACCTGCTGGTTTGGCTATATAGTTGTGTTGAACCATGCCGGCAGAACAGATCAACTTGTTCGGTTATTCGGTCAGAGGGCTAACAGCCCTCTTAAAACAAAAAACAAAAAAAGAAATAGTCAACGGTGAACATGAACAGATGTCATGTAACGTCCTTCAAGACCAACTACTGTGAACAATGCCGAGGAAGAAATCGGTCAAATGAATGCATGCGTGCACTTGGAGAGGTCACGGGTCAAGTCCTAGTCGGACCATGCATTTTAGATTATTCGTTTTAGCCTAGTTTTCCTCTCTCAATGATGTGAGAAGCCTCCAGGAGCGACACGTCGTTCCGATTCCACATTGAACTGTAGGTCCCACTTGGTTCAAATGGCTCTGAGCACTATGGGAGTTAACATCTGAGGTCATCAGCTGCCTAGAACTTAGAACTATTTAAACCGAACTAACCTAAGGACATCACAAACATCCATGCCCGAGGCAGGATTTGAACCTGCGACCGTAGCGGTCTCGCGGTTCCAGACTGTAGCACATAGAACCGCTCGCCCACTCTGGCCGGCAAATTGCACGTAGGGATGGACATGATCGCAAAGGATTGATGCCTACTTGTGTCGATTCATTGTGCGTGCCTTCCAGAATGACAAGATCAAGAGAGAATGCCACTAAAACTTTCCCAAAACCTTATCCCTCGAACGATTGATGGCGAGTGTTTGCTTTCAGATATTTCAAGCCGTACAAGCTGTGGCTATCTGTCCGATAGACCATAAAACGTGATTCCTCTGAAAAGGACGATTGTTGCCACACAGTGGACAACGAGTTACGGTATTGGTGTGTAAGTTCCAGCCTTCGTCGATGATGAACAGCAGTTTGCAATGGTGCATGAACCAGGTGTCTTCTATGAAGGCCCATTTGCGTCCATGTTCACTGAACGGTCGTTTGGGAGGTATTGTTGGTAGTCCCTTTGTTCATCTGGGCGGTCAGTTGCACCTTTATTCGTCCGTACATATGACAGTAGCCATCGTTCACACCCGTCATCTAAGGCCCGCGTTCCACAACAGTTGCCTTGACGCCGATTTTAGACAACACCATTTTGCCATGCGTGCTATGCTTCAACCACGGCGACACGCCAACAGTTCACAAACTTAGCTGTGTCGGAAATGCTTCCATCCTTGGCCCGAAGCCAAGGCCACTTGGGCGTCAGATAAATTGCTCCGTTTCCGCACTGTTTTCCACGTCCCCCTGACACGGTTTGCATGTCTTCTACTGCTAGTACTGCCACCTACCATCAGTGAGTGGTTATTGCACGCTGGCATCGAAAGTAGGTGGTACTCACATTAATGCGACTGGATCGTGTGTTATTAAAACAAAAAACAAAGTGCTTCAGTGTTTCATGGCAGCCACACAGCATATTATTGTCAAACTGAGAGAGTAAAATAAACGGAAAAGTTAGTTATAAGCCCCATCTACTGATTTACTAGCATTTTATTTACCCCAATACACTTTTCGACATCACAACGTCATCAAATCTTAGTTAGGGGCCTTTAGTTAGGCTCGATTCCCCGCTCCGCCGGTCCGCTTGGTCTTACTCCTTTAGTAACAGTATGGTCGTGCACAACGTAATTTCCGGTTGACTAATAGACTAATTAATTTACCTGCAAATAGTTTTTATGGTCAGTACTGTTTTTCTGGGGCAACGCTCAGGGTAGCGTACCCGCAAACTTTTCCGTCGACAAAGTAATTTTTTTTTCGATGCTGCAAACTTGGAAGAGTACCAAAAATCGGACGTAAATTTTTTATTTCATTTTTTCGAGTTGGTAATTGCAATACGAACGATACGAGTGCAGTTTGTGGTGGGAAAAGCGATGTCATTGACTGTTTCAAGCATTTCAGTGCTGCAGCAACCGTTCTCGACAACTGAATGGCTGGCAACCAGTTCGGGAGTATTTGATAGAGAAGAAAATTCCAGTATCCCCCCATCCTCTTAAGCCCCCATCCTCTTAAGAATGTACTGAAATGTCTTCCTATGTCAATGAGTGAATGTGAACGTGGGTTTTCCCAAATGAATATGTTCGACTCGCCAACGAGAGCTTCATTTCAGCTTTCCACAGTCAGCAATCTGAGGTTCATAAAGCTGGTTGGTCCTCCACTGAAGTTGTTCCAGCCCATGGACTATGTTTGCTCTTGGTTCATGAAAGGCAGACGTCTTGCTACTGATAGCAAGAGTAAAGTAAGAAGGCGTGAAGACTACAGCAGCCATGAACTAAAGTCATTTTGGAAACTGTTGTAATGCTATTAATGTAAGTTACACTGTAGTTTTATAGTTAAATAAATTTTCAGTTGAATTAAAAATTGGATCAGTTGAAGAATGGGATACCACCCATCATCTATGCCATTTCGGCAGCCAAACGAGGTTACAAAAGATTTTTGTAGTGTAGTTTCTATTGTTGTTTATGATACGTGTGGATGGTTTTTGTTGTATTGTGTCTTTTAGTGGTGTTTTATAGGTTGAAATATGTGTTAGGTAATATTTCCTTGCATTGTTTTGTATGTCGGAGGGTTGATTGGACTCACCTCTTTCATCTGAAGTGTGTTACAGGCCAATTGAAGTGTACGATACCATTTATTGTTCAGGGGTTGATGGGAATAGCATGCTCCAGTTGAGATGATTTAAACTGACGTATTCGTTACCACATTCTCTTGTATGGATGGGTGTTTCCAGGTATCGCCTGCTTCATGAGCTGTAAAGTCAACTGACGAGTCAGATACCATTGTTGATGACGTTATAGCTAAAAGCAGACGGATGGTGTCCCATGCTTCAGTTATAAGTAATTTTCGCAGCATTATATCCAATGTCGGAGTACCCTCCAACATTTTTTTTAGAAAAAAGCACTGAGTAAACATTATTGATTCTAGGACATGTATGACCTCGTCGAAAGAGTTTTGAGGGAGGTAATAAGTAATTTTGAATGTAAACAATAAAATTTGGAGTGAGGTAATAAGCAATTTTGTATGTAACAAATATACTGTACCTTACAATAAATAATGTATACAGCGAACGGGTTGCGTAACGTTTAATGTAATAATCTTTGACCGGGTTCAATACCGCTGTGGGTATCTCCTTCAGAAGGAATGTAGTCACATGGCATGCATTACGAACTGAAATGTTCAAATAAAAAAGCAGAAAACAGATTATGTCCTTTATGACAAACCGCAGGAATTACACCACAAGTACAGCTTATTCTAGGAGCAGTCAAGGTAGTTAAGGCAGTAGGAAACCATTCGTAATATATAAACGCTCGGGGGAGGGGGGGGGGGGGGGAGGGGGCTGGGTGGGAAGCAATCCGCTGCTATTTGGTGACGAAGCAGTAGTTTGCGGTTCTGTGTAACTGAGGTCGTGGGGTGCAAGTGCCACTCTGAGATTAGCGAAGCAACAGATAAAAAAAAAAAAATCCTACTTTCTTAGTACTATTGTACCTATAGACAGCATTCATCACTTATCCTCACTTAATTCATTTGAAGGGCGTATAGTATGTTTTCAACTCTTAAATTTGTGTAAGAAGATTTTAATCCATGCGCCACTCATTCGAGCTGCAGTCGCGCTCTACGCCCTCGGCAAGAGATTCTGTGGTTGGACGGACTAGCAGTTAGCGAGTGGATTGGGGAATGTATGGACATGATATTCTTAGTGGAGACTCTGTGTTGGCAGGACACGCATCGTAAAATGAGATGAAATGATGTGTTTATAAAAAACTACGCAAGGAAATATTTGAAGATGGATGTTTGGTTGATAGGGTTTGGGCAGTGGAATTATTGACAACTACATAATTTTTGTAACTGGATGTCAAATGAATAAGTTAAAATTTTCTAGCCGGCCGCTGTGGCCGATCGGTTCTAGGCGATTTAGTCCGGAACGGCTTTACTGCTACGGTTGCAGGTTCGAATCCTGCCTCGGGCATGGTTGTGTGTGCTGTCCTTAGGTTAGTTAGGTTTAAGTAGTTCTAAGACTAGGGGACTGATGACCTCAAACGTTAAGTCCCACAGTGCTTAGTGCCATTTGAACCATTTTTTGAAAATTTTCTAAATACATTGTTTGCTCTTCAACAATACCTTTCTTTCGCTAACTATTTGCCTCCTAGTAGTTAGAGTCTATGGTAGTTGGAATATTTTTGTTTGGCTGGGTGTAGTTGCTACGTGCTGTAATTGCTGTAGTTCGCGTTATGAAGATTTTCTGTGAGGTAGGTGACTTATGAATTGGGTTTGCACTGATGGGATTCGTGATTGAAGAGAGTTTAGGGAATTCACGGAGTTGGAAGTCGTTTCATATTTATTTAATTTCATGTTATTGCTAGGATTTCTTGCAATTCAGCGCCATTCTTTTGTGTTACTTATTGGAAGTCATGTTGTCAATGTACAGCAATCAGTTTGCATTGTTCTTGTATATTGCAAGTAGTAAATGAATAGGTTAGGTTTGAGTTGTCTTTGTAAGAGAAAATTCTGCAGGTCCGCGTTTAATAAAAATAAGTGAAGGGGTAGTTTCAACCCCGGCACCACCCGAACCAACCGCGCACCCGGCCCGCAGTCACGTGTTGTTCTTGAGGTAAGACTGTGCCGTTTGCGAGTGTGCGCTCCGTGCTGCTGAAAACATACGCCTCTGATGACTGGTCTGTCGAAGAGACAACAACAGAATTTGTTTTAATTGTTATCGTGGACTGCTTTTGTTTGTTTTTGTCAAATTAAAAAGAAAGGCATCGAAACGTAAACAAATAGACCTTCATCCTTTTTTTACGGAAAAGAAAGAACAGTGTGAATCAAGCGAGAACGAACCTGTTATACGTGGAAAGAATGCCAGAGACTTTATCACTGTCTACTCAAAATTCATCAGGTATGTCCTTCTGATTATCTCGTATGTACTAAATGACAGTCACAAACATGATTAGTCGAGTTTGTGACTCTTTATTCGGTTTAGTTCACTGATCTTTCGACCGGTGTGGTGAGAGTTGCTGTAGGCTGGTCTCTGGATACTGGATCCTCCCTGACTACCCAGCAGGGGGCAGAGTGGAGTAACATGTAAGGTGAATAATGTAATATAATATCAATCATCGCGTTTGTTCGGTTCTGAATTCTTTGTAAAATAACTTTCTTGGACAGTCCGCCACCGCCGTTAAATTCATAGTTTTATAGCGCGTTATTTTCTGAAAATCAGTCAATAATCTTTCAAGCGGTTAAAGTACTCATCAGTAATAACAATTTTTACTATGGGGACCAATTTCGAAATCGAGAAAAATATCAGGTGCTTCATACGTTTTGGTCAAGTAGATTAGTACATATCTAACTTTTATAGGAAATAGCTGATTTTCTTCTCGATTCCGAAGTTGGTATCATAATAAAACGAAAGCTGTTCCTATTGCTTGATGAGTATTGTTTTAACCCCTTAAAGGATATTTGTCCATTTTTAAATAACCCTGTGGAATACTTACGAAGACTTAGTGTAGTTGTTGGTAGGTTGTCGATTTGACTGTGTGAGGTTCTCTCCTCCTTGAGCAGGTTTCAATTTTTGTTTTCTGTCTTTAGAGAGCCGGAACCAGTGCCAGTGGGAATGGCTAGCAGACTACTTGTGCTGAAATAGCATTGATTCTTACATAATAGTTACAGCACTAGCAAAAGTATAATATCCGTCGGTGTCTTCAGAACTACGTCGTAATTATGATTGCCCTGAGCTGACAGAAGGTGAGCTAAAAAGAAAATTCCGATCTGATTGGCTAAAGGAATACTCTATAGCCAACAACTGAACAGTGCATATTATTTGCCTTGCTTACTATTTTCTGGACCAGATAGTGAAAAAGAAATCCTAGAAATCTTCAGAAATTATTCCACTACCGATTACCATAAAATGGCAGTGTTACAAATTCGTATTTAAAAAACCGAGAAACTGAAAACTATTAAATCAAACAGAGAGCGGCTGATTCCTGCAGTAAAGACGATCGTACTATATGTTAGAGAAAATATATGTTAATAGGCTACCGAGATGGTGGTACATTGGGTGGAGAAATCGACCAAGGAAAATTTCGAGCGAAGCAACTCAGAACCAGCTGAGTGATTTTTGCCATTCTGACATAATGAAAAAGGTACCGACAACATCAAAGAAACAAAATATTAAGCTGTCCTTTGTGGCGAAATAACCTATGTCAGTGATACAGAACAAGTCAGTGTGTGGCTCAGGTAATTGGATATACAAAAGAGCACAATACACGAAGAGTTCAAATGCTTTCTAGCCCCGTTAAGCGATTAAATCGTTCAAGAATTAAATGAAGTTGGCACGTAAGTTAAGAATTTGAGAAGTCAAGGTTATGAATGGAGATGGCAACATGTCTGGAAAGTTTATTGGTGTTCAGACCAGAATAAAGCAACTCGAACCGCTAACGACTTATATGCATTCTACAGAACATAAACTAAACCGAACTACCGTGAAGGCCGGCAGATTGTCCAGTGTTCGCAGTATGAAGGCAGTTACCAGTTACGTGCGTGAGTCAGCAAAAGGGTTGGAACTTATCAAGCAAGCTGTCCTTGAAGAACACACAGACGCGGAAAGGGTTCAGTTACACAGTCTTACTCATACACGCTGGCTTAAAAGGCGTAATGCATTCCTTACATTCTGACTCTGTCCTATAGTACCTTGAAGAAACGGACAGAGCTTCTCTGTCATAAGAATGTGCAAGTCTTTTGGGTTCCATTAAACAATTCGACTTCATCTTAACTTTGATGGTAACAGCCGCTGTATTTGAAACTGCTGTTTCGCTTTCACGTCAGTTTCAGGCTGTTGCTGTAAATCTTAATTTTTACTGTAAGATGGTAGTAGTGTAATAAGAACACTGGAAAGGTACAGAGAAACTAAATGTGGATAAATTCTCCAAGAGGCGTGTCGTATTGTACAACCTTTGGACATCGTAGTGCAGGCACCCAGAACAACCAAACGTTCAACTCATTGCTCAAATATGCTTCTAGAAGCACCTGACGCGAAGAAATACTACAGGTAAAATAAACCTTTAATACATATACACGCTTTTTGCTTGATGCAGCATTTCTTTCTTACTGTTATATTTTTAGAGCTCAAGAATAATGTGATATCATATTTGGTTTCAGACTGAATGCATTCCCTTCTTCATCGATTTTGTGTTGGGACAGTTGAAGAGTCACTTTTCGAGGGCAGAGCACTCTTCAGTTCTCGACCTGTTCACTCTTATACCTAGTGCCATCGTAAGAACAGAAAATCTGAACTCCTTAGTGGTAGATGAAGGTGTTCACTGCAGAGATGTGCCTCATGCTCTTTCGTGTTCGGGAGAAATAACGCTTTGGAAGGAGCTTTACAGAGACAGGTGGCGTCTCCTCCAAACAGCAGCGTAGACCCATCAAGAGACAAATGAGTTTTTATCAATACAAAAATTCTTTTACGAATTCTCGCTAAATTGTCAGTATCCACCTGCAGTGTGGAGCGCAGCTTCTATTCGCTTAACCTAACAAAATCGTTGCTTCGTACGATAATGGTGGAAGACAGGTTGAACGGTTTGACTGCCATGTACATTCACCGAGCTATATCTGGCAGCCTACAAGTTCTCGAAGTCACTGAAGAATTTGCAAAAAAGTACCCGAGGAGACTAGCTAAGCGTTAAACGAGGAAAATGAAATGTTACGTGCTTTTTTTATTGTTTTAGTGTTTAGCTTTGATAAAGCCTACTCTCAGCTGTGCCAAGCCCCTTCCAGACCAAAGTCCTGTATCCACCACTGGATTTGAAAGTAGAAAGGATAGAGACCAGACATAAAAACCTACAGACCATCGAACTACTGATTGTAATGGACAAGATGCTCACTGAAACTACTACCAACCGCATAAAAAAGACACTGAATTTTTAATTACAGAAAGGTACACATTGGCTTAAGAAGCTGATATTGTACAAAGAACTATTCGCAAACTTTTGACAAAATAATACGCGGAACAGTTACTATGGATTACCGCAAAACATTTTGACTAGAACTCAGTTTACAAGTTTCTAAATGTGATCAACGCCGCCTGAGAAGAGATCCACTTTCCATTAGAGGAATACTGTTAATGAGGCAACAGAACTTCCAACTATATGTGGGATTCGCCCTCCGGTTGGAAGTGTTCCAGCTATCTCCAAGAGTGATCAGCGTATTTAGGGACTGGAGTCAGCCAGGAACATTTAATTCTGGAGAATGTCCATTACTAACAAAAGCTTGACGTGACAACGTATTCGATATTCGCTGTGTATTAGTATTTCGATTTTGTTTTACATGTTACAGTCGGGTGCAAAATTAATTTACTGATCATGAAGTTCAGAAAGTTTTGAAGTTTGGTTTGGAAGTGCTCCAGCCTAGACAATGATTCATGAGTCATATTCTTTATACACCATTCTAGAATAGTAAAGAGCTCATATTGTTTGTTTGACAAAAATGTATGCCAATTCAAACAGTCAATAGAGTCAGCGAGATATTGCTCAAATGGAAAGTATTTCACACTTCACAGTTCGAAATGTAAACTACAGACTGATACATATTGAAGTCTATAAACACAGCGGGGAAGTACAAGCGGTCTAAAACGCATTACATCCCCTAGAACAGACAGAAATAAGACGGATGATAGTGGGAAACCAAAGAAAACTGATACGGGTGATTAAGAACATGATGGAGAATGGTGGAGTGATTGTATCTACCCGTATTCTGCGGCGAAGGTTCAGTCGAATGGAGCTGTGATGCCGTTATCCTGCAAAGAAACAGAAACTTAATCCAATGATGAAACAAAAGAGTACAAAAATCGAACCGTGGATCACTAGAGTAAGGTAAATAAACTGTAATATCATCCTACCGGTTCTTTTGTGATAACAGAAACTTCTGAATGTGACATATGATTACATTTCGGGTTTGCTTCTCTGACGAAACAAGTATGCACATTATGCGAGACAAAACGGAATTTTGGAGTGGCAGGAGCCAAGAAAAATTTTACGAAGACTATTGTTCAAAGAGTCAAGCATCGTCTGCCAGTAATGGTTTCAGGAAACCGTCGGTGCAGGGACTAGCAGTTGACCCTAAACATAACCAAATGTGACGTATTGCGGTTACATACGGTTAATGGGCCATTACTGTATGAACAGACGATTACAGGAAAACCACTGGAAGCAGTCGCATCGCTCAACTACCCCGTAATATGAGTTCCTAGTGACTTAAAATGGAACTACCATTTAAAACTAATCGCACGTAAGGTGGATGCTAGACTCAGATTCGTTGGAAGAAGTCTCAGGAAATGTAACCCATCCACGAAGAAGGTAGCTTGCAGAACCCTCCTTCGAACGATAACTGAGTATTGCTCGTCAGAGTGGTTTTTGCATCCGATAGGATTGACAGAGGAAATGGAGAAGATCCAAAGAAGAGCTGCGCATTTCTTCAGAGGTTCATTTTGTAAGCTCGAAGCAGACTCCAAAAGAGCGGCGTTGTGTATCACAGGAAGGTTCACAGGTAAAATGGCGAGGCCATAAGTGGGTAGAAGAGTCAACAGATGTATTGCTCTCTACTACATGTATCTCGCGAAAAGACCATTAAAGAGAAATTAGAGCTCACACAAAAACTTACCAATAATAGTTCTTCCGCCAGACGTTTCCTCGCTAGAGAAAGAAAAAGGAGAAGGGGCTATAGTGTATTAAGTATCCTCCGTCAGATACCGTAACGTGGCCTCTGTACTTTGTAAATTTAGATATTACCGTACATGTGCAAGCGACCTTGGGTGTAGAGGCGGCTGGTAAGATGTTTAAGGTATTGTATTAACGTACTAACTGTCCAGCCACATTAATGTGACCAACTGTCAGAAGCCTGAATAACCACCTTTTGCAGTGCGAGACGTGCAGGAAGAGAATTATCGAGGGTGTGGAAGGTACCCACAAGGATATGGAGCCATGCCGACTCCAGTGCCTCGTCCAGCTGCACTAGACTTCTCGGTTGACGATACGTGGCGAGGACAGCCCAATCGATGTGTCCCACAGAATCACTATTGGGTTTAAATCAGGAGAGTTTGGTGGTCAGGGGAGTACGGTAAACTCATCATGGGGCTCTTTTGATCACGCACGTACACTGCGAGTTGTGTGACACGTTGCGTTCTCCTGCTGGCGTATGCCATCGTACCAAGAGAAAACAAACTGCGTGATGGGGTGGACTTGGTGTCGCGTCTGTAGTTTCCTGCGACCGGATCAGGATGGGAGATAGATGCTAAATCCAGAAATGAGGTGGCTCGTCCAACTCGAAGACCTGGTGCTGGAAAACAAGCTGGAAATTGTTTGCAGATAAGGGAACTCGCTGGGATAAGGGACGTATACTTGTGATGAAATAACTAAGATGAAACAGGAGGTAGGCACCAACACATTGAATATAAGTTAAGCAGTCCTGCATGTACCCTGTGCAGCTAAGTCCCATGAGAAACTAAGTCCCGCCCCGAGGGCAGAGTAACTCAGGTCCAGTGTTTGACGCAACTGTCGAAGGAATATCTCTAGCAGCACTAGCGGCCCTGCTTATATAGGCTCGTCTGATGCAATCAGCCGCGATCACGCGCGTCTCCCCGTGTTCTGTCGGCCTTCCAGAAAGTTCTGTCGTAGCTGGTCACGTAGCTCTAGCGTCCCTTGGCATAAAAAAAACGCAACCACTCCTGCTTCACAACGTCATGGCTGACGTTAGGTTGCTTTCCTACATGTTCATCTTATGCAGTCTTATGCAGTTCTACCTACATCCGCGACCCATTCGTGACATTGGTGCCCAAGGGTGGATGCATACTTGCCCCTGGACTCTTGCGACGATTGTTCAGAGAGCTTGACTTCAGACGTTTCACGTTATTGAGCATAAATGATTCATCTGAAAAGGTGAACTGTCGCCAATTAGTGCACGTCCTGTTATGGTACTGGCGTGCGAATTCCAGCTTTCGTCACCGATGAACGCCATTGAGCGATAGGTGCATGACCAGGCGGCTGCTTGCCGGGCCTCATACGCAGCAACGTTCGCTGAACGGTCGTTGAGGAGATACTGTTGCTAGCCCCTTGGTTGATCTGGGCGGTCAGCTGATCAACAGTTGTACGTCTGCTCGCCTGTACATATTTCTGCAATCGTCGTTCACCGCTGTCATCTATAGCTTGTGGTGCGCAGCAGTTGCCTCTGCGCCCGATTTTGATAGCACCATTTTGGCATGCGGGGTACACTTTAACCATGGCGGCACGAGAACAGTTTACAAACTTAGCCGCTTCGGAATTGCTTCCGCCCTTGGCCCGAAAGCCGGCAGCCATGCCCTTTTGGTCAGATAACTCACTCCGTTTGCGCATTACAGATCACTCCGTTTCCGCATTACGATAACAGCTGCGTTGTTTTTCGCGTCTCCCGGACAGGCTTTACATCCTCTCCACTGCTAGTGCTCCCATGTGCCATCAGTGAGTGGTTATTTCACGTTGACGTCTAACATAGGTGGTGGTCACATTTATATCACTATATCGTGTTTTATGCAGTGATCGATATGGTAACACCATCCTCGAAGCAACCAACTTATGGCATGAACATGCTTGTAGCTAACAAATAAACAGAATTACCTCTTCTGATTTTGGTAGCTTACTGCGATAGTCCCGTAGTTAGTTATTTAGTTTGTTAGTTGTGTGTTCAAATGTGTCGAAAGTGTAACCTATCCGTGGTTCCTAGCTGCTTGCAACGGCGTCGGAAGGATGATTAAGTTTAATTGTACTGTAGAGGAAAATGTAAGTATAAAGAAGAGGGTCGTCAGGATGAATACATTGCCATGAATAAATAAGAGGGGGACACACTGTGCATTTGAATATCAATCTCATCAGCAAAACATGAAAGGGAGAACTACTTGCAAAAGCAGTTGTGAATGTGGGTTTGTTCGCTCGCTGCAACGGAAAGCACGTCGCTTCTAGATCCACATACCATCCCAGAATGACTATGAATTAATTCATCTAAAAGAGCATCAATATGCATATATCAGTTTAGCATGCCAAAAGAAAAGATATTTAGCATGTGATACACTATACAAATTGCCAGTTGGAGTCGTGATAGGATTGGGGAATCGTGAGCTGAATCCAACGATTATTATGGCACCATCATCTGTGGTTTATTCAGATTTGAACTGCGAAGAATAATAGATTATAGAACAGACATACGAATTAAGACACGACTGGTTTCTGCCAGTAATTTTTTATAGAACAACTTGTATATGGCAGAGGAACATACTATTAGTAAGGTAACTGTTTCTGTCGATAAGCACTGAGGTTAATAAGAACATTACTTGGCTTCTAGGACGAGGATCGCACATAAAATTCGTGCGTTCTGCCACTCATTCATAGACTCTTTCGGCAAAAACATCCTATTATAACACTACGTCATGCAATGCTACAACACGTGAACATAAACAAGAACAAAGTTCTAAGGTTACAAAAATTGTTACCTGACAGAAAACTGAGACTTTGATCATCTGTTACAATAGAACATGATTAAATAGCTACTACGAAAGAGGGCGCAATTCCGCTGCTATTATTGTGGATTCTGGCAGGTTGTCGGAGGGACGCCTGGCTGTTAATCAGTGAATTGACACCAAATATCCATTTAAAATCGTGATGCAGAAGGTATAGTAACTCGGTGGAACGGAGGATTTGAATAAGCAAAGCATTTTTAATTGTTTACACCTCACACAAAGTAGTTATGTATTACCCACCAGCCACACAAAGGCATTTGTATTCAGAATTCTTAAGTCCAATTACACAAAAATGGCTATAAATTGCGAACTGGCACGCTTTTGCTATCGCGGTAGAAACACGTGCGTGGCGCTGAGGTGTTTAGTGAGTAGGGACAAATTCCAGGTATTTCAGGAATTCGCTTGGTGGTTCGAACAACTGAAGCTGTTTCCATAAAATAGAGCTGAGCCAGTTTTGTACTGTCAAAAATGTTTCTTCTTCTGTTGAACTACGCTCCTGAAAATGGAAAAAAGAACACATTGACACCGGTGTCTCAGACCCACCATACTTGCTCCGGACACTGCGAGAGGGCTGTACAAGCAATGATCACACGCACGGCACAGCGGACACACCAGGAACCGCGGTGTTGGCCGTCGAATGGCGCTAGCTGCGCAGCATTTGTGCACCGCCGCCGTCAGTGTCAGCCAGTTTGCCGTGGCATACGGAGCTCCATCGCAGTCTTTAACACTGGTAGCATGCCGCGACAGCGTGGACGTGAACCGTATGTGCAGTTGACGGACTTTGAGCGAGGGCGTATAGTGGGCATGCGGGAGGCCGGGTGCACGTACCGCCGAATTGCTCAACACGTGGGGCGTGAGGTCTCCACAGTACATCGATGTTGTCGCCAGTGGTCGGCGGAAAGTGCACGTGCCCGTCGACCTGGGACCGGACCGCAGCGACGCACAGATGCACGCCAAGACCGTAGGATCCTACGCAGTGCCGTAGGGGACCGCACCGCCACTTCCCAGCAAATTAGGGACACTGTTACTCCTGGGGTATCGGCGAGGACCATTCGCAACCGTCTCCATGAAGCTGGGCTACGGTCCCGCACACCGTTAGGCCGTCTTCCGCTCACGCCCCAACATCGTGCAGCCCGCCTCCAGTGGTGTCGCGACAGGCGTGAATGGAGGGACGAATGGAGACGTGTCGTCTTCAGCGATGAGAGTCGCTTCTGCCTTGGTGCTAATGATGGTCGTATGCGTGTTTAGCGTCGTGCAGGTGAGCGCTACAATCAGGACTGCATACGACCGAGGCACACAGGGCCAACACCCGGCATCATGGTGTGGGGAGCGATCTCCTACACTGGCCATACACCTCTGGTGATCGTCGAGGGTACACTGAATAGTGCACGGTACATCCAATCCGTCATCGAACCCACCGTTCTACCATTCCTAGACCGGCAAGGGAACTTGCTGTTCCAACAGGACAATGCACGTCCGCATGTATCCCGTTCCACCCAACGTGCTCTAGAAGGTGTAAGTCAACTACCCTGGCCAGCAAGATCTCCGGATCTGTCCCCCATTGAGCATGTTTGGGACTGGATGAAGCGTCGTCTCATGCGGTCTGCACGTCCAGCACGAACGCTGGTCCAACTGAGGCGCCAGGTGGAAATGGCATGGCAAGCCGTTCCACAGGACTACATCCAGCATCTCTACGATCGTCTCCATGGGAGAATAGCAGCCTGCATTGCTGCGAAAGGTGGATATACACTGTACTAGTGCCGACATTGTGCATGCTCTGTTGCCTGTGTCTATGTGCCTGTGGTTCTGTCAGTGTGATCATGTGATGTATCTGACCCCAGGAATGTGTCAATAAAGTTTCCCCTTCCTGGGACAATGAATTCACGGTGTTCTTATTTCAATTTCCAGGAGTGTACAAGTTAAAGAGATGAAAATCGGCTCCTTTCGCTGACTAGAATCTCCACCGTTCGTCACCGACAAGTACGTAAGGCACTCGCTGGCTCAGAACTCGTGTATCAATCGGAGCAGCAACATTCCTCCATAGAGTGTGTCCTATATATGGGAACGAGTTTTCGTTTGCAAATGTTCATTGTAATTTCTGCTGCCTCTTTTAATTCACATGTCTCGCAGTCCATGTATTGTTTATATCGTGTAACATCGACAAGTACTGCGATTTGCAACTACTATATGTTGTCGCAGTTACAGCATATATTTGTTTGTAGAGTTATTTTACGTTACCTCATTGACACAAGGAAACCAAATGAAAGATACATGTTGTGGGTTTCAGTCCGAAGGCTGGTTTGATACGGCAGTCCGCGCTAATCTATCCTGTGCAGACTTCTTCACCTCTTCTTAGGTACAGTGACCTATATTAGAACCTGCTTACTCCTTTGTGTCTAGTCTCCTTCTGTAGTTTTCACCAGCCACACTTTCTTCCGCTACTAAAATAACTATTCCTTGACGCCGAGAAAGTGTCCTATCAACTGATCCTCTCATTTAACCAAGATGTGTCGTACATTCTTTCTTCCCCATTTCGATCTAGAACCTCTTCTTCAGTTCTTCGATCCACCCACGTAATTTCATAATCTTTATGTAGCACTACATTTTAAAAGCTTCTGTTCTCTTCTTGTCTACTTTGCTTATCGTCTACGTTTCTCTCCCATTAAACGGTTCCCACCACAAAGATACCTCCAGAAAAGACTTCGTAACAGTAAGGAAAATAGTCCAAATCAGCAAATTTATCTTTTTCAGAAATGCTTAACTTACGTTATTACTTTTAACTTATTTTTATTAATTTTCGTTGAATTTCTTTGAAAGAACAGAGCGGCTTCTTTAAGAGCGTGTTGGTGCTTTTTCCAGCCATTTAGTTTAATTCTTTTATTTTGTTTTATTCATATTTCACTATTCTTTGTGTATGGTCTTCTGTTTAGTTTTATTTAATATTTGAACACTTTAAACATGAGCATTTTTATTTATTACGTTTTATTTGTTAAAACTTTGCAACCCAAATTTCTGCAAAGCGTCATGTCCAGCTCCATAAAGTCACAGGCAAGGCGGGTAGTATCAGGCGTTCTCCAGGGTTGGGTATTAGGTCCTATACTCTTTTCATTGTACGTAAATGTTGCCATCAGTCTTGTCCTAGTGCAGATACCATATGTACGCTGATGACCTCCAATTGTATCTAAGTGCAAACCCTATAAATCTGAAGACAGTTATCGAGAATCTCAATACCCACCTGTGTGCACTATCAAAGTGAATGCACAATATAGTGTTAAAGCTGAATCCATCCAAAACCCAAGCGGTACTAGTTGCTCATTCTAGACTCAATAGCTCGAAATATCGGGAATCCCTACCATCTTTGATTCTGAATGGGACAAGTATCAATCTCTACTTCAGAAAGAGTCTAGGAGTAATAATAAATGAAAATCTAAACTGGGCTGAGCACGTAACTGTAATGTTCAAGAAGGTATCAGTATCTCCCGTAACCTAAAAAAATAAAAAAAAACTCTTCCCTCTTGAACTGAAAAAGAAACTTGTACAAACGTTTCTGCTTCCAGTCACTGATTACAGCGACGTTATCCTGCAAGGCCCTTCTCAGGAAACCTTACGGCACCTGGAACTGGTTATGAATGTTTGTGTTTGTTATATCTGTGATGCTAGGGTCTCTGATGTCATTTCACCATGATATGCGCTGCTATTCTCGATGTGTGCAGACAAGGACAGATATTTCCATACTCTCTGCTGTCTCCACCCTCTTATCAACGTACACTGCCCCTCATATCTCTCCTACACCTTAACGCTGTTGTCTGAACGACACGGCAGAAATACCCGTTCTCATCAGATCAGAATCCTTTCTTTCTCAATGCAGTCACCTTCTCGAGTTCCTTCTCAATAGCAGGAAGCCGACTGCAGTACAACTTCCTCCGTTATATCAGAGAACTAAGAAACATCTCCAGCTTCAGAAGGCACGTAATGACATATTTACTAAAGCAACAATAACTTCATCATTGCCCCTGTACGCAGTCGTTACTCTTGTACGTCCTCCCACCAACCTGATCTTTCTCATTTGCCAGTATGCGCAGCCAGCGTAGTCTCCTTAAATTTCCTTTTCCCAGAACTCGCCATCTCAGAAAACGTCTGTTTTGTAGACTTATAAACTCTTCTTTTATTTGATAGTGCTATTGTTATTATTAATGTTACAATTATTGTCATTATTATTATTATTAGGTTAATATTATTATTGTTATCTCTTTCCTTTGTCAGACGTTATGTATGGTTAAAAACGGAAAGTGACGCTGACCTTGATCAAGCGTGACTTCCTTTTACTGTACGGTATATGTTACAGGATCTTTCAGGTAATTGAACGTGTATCAATAATTACAGATTTCTGTAGTTGTATTGCGTTGAGGTACTGATGGATATTGTGTGGTATGACTCCTGTAGTTGATAGTGTAATTGGTATAATGTTAAATTTATCCTGATGCCACATGTCCTTGACTTCCTCAGCCAGTTGGATGTATTTTTCAATTTTTTCTTCTGTATATTTGTTGTATTGGGTATGGATATTTCGATTAGTTGTGTTAATTTCTTCTTTTCATTGGTGAGTATGATGTCAGGTTTGTTATGTGGTGTTGTTTTATCTGTTATAATGGTTCTGTGCCAGTATAATTTGTATTCATCATTCTCTAGTACATTTTGTGGTTCATACTTTTATGTGTAAACGTGTTGTTTTATTAGTTTGTGTTGTATGGCAAGTTGTTGATGATTTATTTTTGCTCCATTGTCATGTCTTCTGGTGTATTCTGTATTTGCTAGTATTGTACATCCGCCTGTGATGTGATCTACTGTTTCTATTTGTTGTCTGCAAAGTCTGCATTTATCTGTTATGGTATTGGGATCTTTAATAATATGCTTGCTGTAGTATCTGGTGTTTCTTGTTTGATCCTCTATTGCAATCATGAATCCTTCTGTCTATATATTGCCTTTTCTTAGCCATGTGTTGGATGTGTCTTGAGTGATGTGTGGCTGTGTTACATGATACTGGTGTTTGCCATGTAATGTTTTCCTTTTCCAATTTACTTTCTTAGTATCTGTTGATGTTATGTCATCTAAAAGGTTCTAGAAGTGGTTATGAAATTGCAATGGTGTAACCGATGTATTTATATGAGTGACTGACTTTGCTAGTTTCTGCTCGTTCTATAAAGAGTTTTCTTAAATTGTCTACCAATCCATAATGTAGGTTTTTTATGTCGATAAATCCCCTTCCTCCTTCCTTTCTGCTTAATTTGAATCTTTCTGTTGCTGAATGTATGTGATGTATTCTGTATTTGTGGCATTGTGATCGTGAGGGTGTATTGAGTGCTTCTAGGTCTGTGTTACTCCATTTTACTACTCCAAATGAGTAGGTCAATATTGGTACAGCATTAGTATTTATAGCTTTTGTCTAGTTTCTTGCTTTCAATTCTGTTTTCAGTATTTTTGTTAGTCTTTGTCTATATTTTTCTCTTAGTTCTTCTTTAATATTTGTATTATCTATTCCTATTTTTTGTTTCTATCCTAGATATTTATAGGCATCTGTTTTTTCCATAGCTTCTATGCAGTCGCTGTGGTTATCCAACATGTAATCTTCTTGTATAGTGTGGTTTCCCTTGACTATGCTATTTTTCTTACATTTGTCTGTTCCAAAAGCCATATTTATATCATTGCTGAATACTTCTGTTATCTTTAGTAATTGGTTGAGTTATTTATTTGTTGCTGCCAGTAGTTTTAGATCATCAATGTATAGCAAATGTTTGATTTTGTGTTGGTATGTTCCAGTAATATTATATCCATAATTTGTATTATTTAGCTTGTTGAATAGTGGGTTCAGAGCAAGGCAGAACCAGAAAGGACTTAATGAGTCTCCTTGGTCTATTCCACGCTTAATCTGCATTGGTTGTGATGTGATATTATTTGAATTTGTTTGGATATTAAGTGTGGTTTTCCAATTTTTCATTACTATGTTAAGGAACTGTATCAATGTAGTATCTACTTTGTGTATTTCCAATATTTGTAGTAACCATGAGTGGGATACACTACCAAAAACTTTTTGGTAATCAATGTATGTATAGTGTAGTGACCTTTGTTTAGTTTTAGCTTGATATGTCATCTCTGCATCTATTATCAGTTGCTCTTTACATCCCCGTGCTCCTTTGCAGCAGCCTTTTTGTTCTTCATTTACAATTTTGTTCTGTATTGTATGTATCATTAATTTCTGTGTAATGACTGAAGTTAATATTTTGTATATTGTTGGTAGGCATGTTATGGAGCGATATTTTGCTGGGTTTGCTGTGTCTGCTTGATCTTTAGGTTTCAGGTAAGTTATTCCATGTGTGAGTGTGTCAGGGACTGTGTATGGGTCGGCAATGTGTATGGGTCTGCAACTGTTAAATAATTTAGTTAGATGTGAATGTGCTGAGGTGAACTTCTTTAGCCAGAAAATTGCTATTTTATCTTTTCCAGGGGCTTTCCAGTTGCGTGTAGAATTAATTGCTCAGGTGGCTTCATCTTGCAAAATTATGACTTGAGGCAGTTGTGGTATCGTCTTGTATGTGTCTGCTTCTGCTTGTATCCACCGCGAATGTCCGTTATGTTGTAACGGGTTTGACCATATGTTGCTCCAGAAGTGTTTCATGTCTGTTATGCTTCGTGGATTGTCTATTTTAGGGTGTGTGTTATCTATTGTCTGGCGAAATTTCTTTTGGTTTGTGTTGAATGTTTGGTTTTGTTTCCTTCTATTTTCACTTTTATTCTATCTTCTAAGTCGTTTGGTCAATGTTTATAATTTCTGCTTCTTTTCATCTAATTGCTCTATCGCTTCTTGTTGTGAGATTTTAACTAACCTTTTTCGTTTTTTGTCTGATATTTCACTTCTTATAAATAGTATTAGCTGTCCGATGTCTTTTCTCAGTTTTTATATTCTGAGCTGTAGCCTGTGTTGCCATGCTGGTTTTGTAGGTTTCTTCTGTGCGTTTGTTGGTTCTGATCTCTGCCTAGTGTGTATATTTAGTGTAGTGAGTGCTCCTATATAAACTATATAAACCAGTAGTTGTAACTTTTTCGTAGGTGTATTTTCATTTATTTTGTTGTGTATGATTGTGTTGATAGTTGTTATTGTGGTTTAGACTTGTGGGTTATTTGGTGGTCTATGCCAGAATGGTCTAATGTCTGTATTTGTGTCTTTGTATTCTACATATGTCAGCTGAAATTTTTCTTCTATATCTAACATGTGTATCACTTCGTGTCTGTTTGTGCGTGTTCTGGTGGCTGTCTTAAGATTTCGTTTTCCTCTGATTGTTTAATTGATGCATGTTGTTCTTTGTTTGTTTGCTTTGGGATGTTTGGGTCAATTACTGTATTTTCTTCTTCTTCTGATTGCATATTATTTTGTTCCAGTATTTATTGCACTTGTTGTTAATGTTTTCTAATTCTGACTGGGGTATCCTGTTATTTTCATTGTTACACAGATCTGATCAGCTAGTCATTGTTCTGTCAAAAATTTTAATTCTGGGTATCTGGCAATAAATGTTGTGTATACTTGTGATCTGTATCCAGTTGTGTGGGTTCCTAAGTTTGTTGCTTGGTAATAACAGAACATGAGGTGTCAGTTGACTTCATCTGACGATCTCATCCTGTGTCTTTGTTTTCCTTCTAAGGTGGTTGGAGGAAGCATATCCTGCAAAACACCTCTATTTTGATTTAACTCATTATCCGTGTCGTTACCATTGTGGATGGGCATAGGGTTCAAGCGTCGTCACCGATCATGACAGCGCTTGTCTGAGGATTCATTAGTTCTGTCCTGAACCAACTAATTACACTATTAGTGGTTTGTTCCTTATTATTATTATTATTACTCTTATTATTATTAGTAGTTCCTGTAGTTGCAGTAGTACAACTAATGTCAGTATTAGCTTCGTTAGTCCATAGTCAATATTATTTAGTCATACTGCCATCCCAGACAGCCATATCATTTTAATACTAATTGTCACACTAAATTGTTATTTTATTAGCTAACTATGATATTGGAATGTATAGGTAAAACCCTGGTCTGATGTGAGAGAGAACTTGCTGGCCCGAATCAGATCAGGTTAAATAAATAAATAATAAAATTTCTTTTCATATATATTGTCATGTGGTGTGTCTGTTTTGTGTATTATAAAATGTTAACTTCTGGTACATTTAACATTTTATTCGATTACGTTTTGCTCTTACGTTGTTACTATGAGGTGGTGTACCGTGTCTTACATACAGTTAGGGTAGCGTGTTTTGGTACATGAGAGATTGATGTGCTGGTTTAATGTTGTTGACGTATAGTAGATGTTTTCCGTGTTGTATGGCCCAGTGAATATGGGTTTACAGTGATTCTGTTTCTAGATTCATTTTATAGCTACGTTGGTATCCTTCGGGGGAGGTGGTCGAGGGAGCGGTTGGCGTTCAGTGGCCGTTCGTCCATCACGGTGTTTGTTCATTTTCTATAATTGGTAATAACGCGAATGTTTAGTCTGGAAATATTCTAGTTCTGCCCAGCACTAGCGTCATGGCTGGGGTGATGAGAGTTTCTTTTGATTTTCTGATGTTTGGTGGTTTTGATGTTAGTATTGCTTTCGTGCTTGGTCGGTTTTCCAGTAGTATTGCCAGCCTGCATTTTATATCCTCTCTGTTTGGGCCATCATCAAATAGCAGACCGCATTGACTTCTTAGTGTCTCGTTTCTTGTTCTAATTCCCTCAGCAGGTAACGAGTTCAAACGACTTATATCGGTTGTCGCTGTCGCGTTTTGGGCAATGGAGATTACATTAAAGGGAAAAAAAGCTACTTTATTAATGAAGGAGCTGAGAGTACAAGAGGCAAAAGTGACGTATCACGAGAAAATTATTGAAGCACACATCTGTTAAGCTAAAATGTGGATCTCTTCTGAGAAAAAGAAGTAGAAGCGATTTTCTGCATGGTTCTGTACACTTTGATGGAAAAGTTTAGGCTCTAAGCTAATGCCTGGACTGCATTTAGCATACAACTAGTGTAACTGAAATAGCTGATGAAAGGAGAGTTGCTGCTATGTTTAAGGAAGCATCAGGTATGCACATTTTAAAGCAGTGCTATAGTTTAATATGAATGCCTTTAAGGTTAATCACAGTAATATTTAATGCATGTTTGAATAGTCTCTGTTTTAAAATAGAGGTTGAACAGCTTGGCGCACAATCAGCATCTTGACACAATACATCAGAAGATCCTTGAAATTGGGCATATGTACATGGAATGTGGTAATGCTAAGAAAAGCAATATATATTTTTTCGCCCAAGACAGGATGCAAGCATTGAAAGAGGTCAGCCTCAAGTTTTCTGTAGTGGGAGTGAAACCAGAAAACTTTCTTTTAGTTAAGGCGATGGATGCCATAGCAAAGAACAAAGTTGCTCGAGACACTCAAGGAAACGAAATACTGCGGACAAATATTACTCGGATCCGAATCAGCAAAGAAAATCATCTAACAAATGGTTCAAATGGCTCTGAGCACTATGGGACTTGGCATCGGAGGTCATCAGTCCCCTAGAACTTAGAACTACTTAAACCTAACTAACTTAAGGACATCACACACATCCATGCCAGAGGCAGGATTCGAACCTGCGACCATAGCAGTCGCGCGGTTCCGGACTGAAGCGCCTTGAACCGCTCGCTCACTCCGGCCGGCCGAAAAATCATGTAACAATCTTAGTCTAAGTATTCACTAAAACTTGATGATGAGTTTGAAGCGGACTGTGGGGGGCAGAATACCTGTCTCCCATTCCTCTTCTGCAGCCATTGCGTCTAATATGAAAAAAAAAAAAAAAAAAAAAAAAAAAAATTGAGTAGTGGAAAAATCTTCAGGAAATAAACAACTAGATCCCTCCAATTTATCATGAATTCTGCAATTCTGCAACAATATACCCCATTCCTAGACAGCAGTTCACACGTGTATAAGAATGCGACTGGAGAGACAAAAGGATATGGTCAAAGAAGGGGACGAGAAAGACTGATAAATGGATGACACAGGCCACAGCATGATTAGTGTTGCCCCCAGGAATGACATTCTTCAAGAGATACCACGGAAGGAAATGATTGTTAATCCACATTAAGGCAACGGCTGCGAGAGGGTTATACAAAGCGACATTGAGTGGTATCTCATATGCGTCGGAAACACACCAATATGTTTTAGTTTTGATGTTTTTATTTTGTTTGGTTTTTACCTTTTGTTTTTCAGCTTATAATATTAATTTTGCGTTTATTACACACACATTATTGTTTTACAACTAACGCCTATTGCACTATGAGTATAGTTTGTTGTACCAAAAAAGAAAAAAAAAAGTCAGGGTAAAGCATAGTAAAGAAAATGTTTTTGCATATGTACGTGTTTTATTCTAAACAGTTTTAAGATGCAAGGAGGATAAGGGGCAGTCAAATAAAAACCGAACACCTGCCACAATGGGACCGTGGAATGGTTTCATTCAAGAGTAAACACGTCACTCGCTAAGACGTTCATCGCACTGGAGACGATACGATCAGTTCCTGTCTCGTAAGGCATGGGCGGCCGCTTACGGAGCATCCCTTGCACTTCCCCGTCGGATTAAAACCGACCTCCACGCATGTCTTTCTACGGGTCGCCAAAGACGTGAAAAGCACACGATGAAAGAGCCGGGCTGCACAGAAGATCTTGCAGTATTTCCCAAACAAATAACTGAATAAAATATATAATGTGCTATATTTTATCTACATGACAACTTGGCGGGAGGCCCAAGTGAAAATGAACACATTTTATACAAAAATTTTTTTGAAGACCTGAAGATGACCGGAAGGTCTGTCTAAATTTTTACTTGATCTCGGCCTCAGAAAGTTTTTACCAAATAAAACAGATCGCTCCTTCTGATTTCTGAACAAGAGGAAAAAAAAATCCGTGAAGCCTAGTCTTCGGCTGATTGACAATATGTAGGGGTGGGAGGGGGTGGGGCGTTAACCCGCAACAGTACATTTCCTTCCGAAGCGTTCGTGGTGTTTTGACTTTAAGGGGAGGTTTACTATCTTCTGGCTAAAAAAATAGGTTTTTTAAGACTAAAATTGTTTATAATCCGCCCCTGAAACGGTTTTTCCGAATGTGGAACGGAAATGTTTGTTATTCGCGGTTGAACAAAAAAATGCACCTGCCTGAAATCGACCTTTTTCACGTACCAGCTTTTTTCTTCCAGAGGACGAGTTATTGTAGCGGTGCTTGGGAGGAAACACACAAAATTCAAATGAAAGTTTGAATGTGTGTGTTTTGAAGTTAGCCCCCAAGCATTTGCATTCTGGTGCGAAGACTGTGGAGATTGCGACTTTTCTGGCAGTGAGTAGCTTCAGGGAAGGGTATTCAGCAATTCTGAAGACCATGACAACGATGGACGTCACCCTGGTACTTTATTCGACGTAGTTCGCCAAGGATTCGGACGACCACCGAATTCAAGCGGCCGAAAACCGCTTGTCACAGGCCGTACGAGCGGCTCTGGAGCAGCGCAGGATGGCCCAGATCAAGCAGAACGCCCTCTATGAGGGAGAGGAAGGACTAGTTTATGGGTCTGGAGTAGCAGATTGAATTTACAGTTGATAACATTTCATTTATATGTAGTCAAATCTTCAAACGCGTTTTTCTCGAAATGACGTTTCTTTTATCGCACGGTATTGTAACTTCAAATATACTGAACCGATTGGCATGATTCTTTGTTTCTGACGAAGATAACTAAATTTTCTAGGAGTTGTACCACTTTTATTCCGATCTATCAACCAAAAGTATTTTTACTTGGCCGACGAAGTCGAAAAATCGATAAAACACCCTATTTTTTCGAATGGCTGCCATTTTGTTTCCTATGGTCCAAATAACTTAAGCGAGGTGCAACTCCTAAAGAAGCTTATACACTTCGCTAACGTCAACTCATTTTTGATTTCAAACGAGCCGGCTGACCTGTGACACCGTGCGTGGATGTCTACATCGAAATTTTGTTTCGTTCAGACGGCACTTTCGCCTTTGCACTTCGTCATTTCCGGTATAAAAAATTATAGTTTGTGGAGGAAATATCAATAAACATTTTGACCAAATTTGGCATTGGTATTTATAGCATATCCCGAGGAAAAAATTCTCAAGGAACATTTTTTTTTGGGCCAAACATAGTAAACCTCCCCTTAAGGCTTGTCGCAGTTTCTGCTAACTGTCTTCTTAGCGCTGTGCATTGATTGTGGTTCCACGCTCGCTGAACCCGACGAGCAGAGAGCCACTGCAGCGAATAAGCTCATCATGACCTTACCAGAACTTGTGTGCTTTGGATTTCTTTGACGGGGCGAGATGTGGGATGTTTGCTGTTTGTCTCGGGCTGCCGGAATGGTGTCGGACAGAATCACCGTCTCTAGTGTCCAGGAAGCCTGCATACTCGGTTCGCTAGATAAACAATCAAACAAGTCGTATTAATGAGTTTTATTACAATAAGAATATTGCAGTACTTTGATAATTACACAGGTCTGTCGCAAGCAAAGTGCGACATACTAAATAATCAACCTTCTTCATTATAGACGGTCTCAAGTCTGTGCTACATAGAAAGTAAAAGCGGCGTCTAGCGTTGACGTTGCTTTTGAATAGGGGCCGTCACCAGTCTGTCGCGGCGCTTATCTCCTCTTCACATAGGGGCTGTCGCTGTCGCGTTGTCGTCCTGGAAGGAGTTCCGGTCAGCGTGCAATTGGCTGACTTCTTCTCACAGCCATCTCTTCCCTGTCGTTCCCGACTGGCGTGTCGGCTCTTGACTCTATGCACGATAACGTCCACCCCTGTAGTGCTCAATCGGACGAAGCCTTCGCTTCAGAGATTTGGTTGGAAAACAATGAAAAATGCTCCGTACGGCCCGGATCTTTCCCCGTTTGATTTTCACATCTTTGGCGACCTGAAGAAAGACGTGCGTGCACATCGGTTTCAATACGACAAGACTGAGTGCGGTTGTGGATCTGTCAGCGGACTACCGCGTTCTACGTAACGGGAGATGATTGTCTTGTGCCAGTGGAATAAATGTTTTAAGGCGTGCGGTGATTGCTTTTGAATGGAGCCATTCCCTATTCCCGTTGTGGCGGATGTTCGATTTTCATTTGACTGTATCTCATATTTTTAATACCTTCTTCTTTCGTTTCACCCTCTTTGGGGTTCGCTGGATCAACCATTTCCTTGTGCGTTGTTCTTTCCCTAGGGCCCAGTATTTCTTCATTCTTTCTGATCTTCTTTTCCTCTCTTTTTCCGAGAAGCAGCGTTTGGACTTTTGTGTAGATTTGGCTTGGAACCTTATGTTTTCATCTTTAGCTGTTCCATCAATAAGTGAATTTTATGAAATCTTTAATTCTACTAGGTCTTTCTCAGTCTCTTTAAACCAGTTGGGTTTCGTTTTGCGGTTAAAGAAAAAAACAAAGATTTATTTAGTTAATCTGTTGAATTCATTCTGAGAAGATGACCATAAAAATTTATCCTTCTTTTCAGCATAATATCTCATAGTTTCATTTTTGGTCTATATAATCTAATAATGGTAAGACAGAGATTTAGGTACAAGGTTTTAAATTGAAGGACATTTCCAGGGGCAGATGTGGACTCTGACCACAATCTATTGGTTATGACCTGTAGGTTAAAACTGAAGAAACTGGAAAAAGGTGGGAACTTAAGGACATGGGATCTGGATAAGCTGAAAGAACCAGAGGTTGTACAGAGTTTCAAGGAGAGCATAAGGGAACAATTGACAGCAATGGGGGAAAGAAACACAGTAGAAGAAGAATGGGTAGTACTGAGAGATGAAGTAGTGAAGGCAGCAGAGGATAAAGTAGGTACAAAGACGAGGGCTGCTAGAAATCCTTGGGTAACAGAAGAAATATAGAATTTAATTGATGAAAGGAGAAAATATAAAAATGCAGTAAATGAAGCAGGCAAAAAGGAATACAACCGTCTCAAAAATGAGATCGACAGGAAGTGCAAAATGGCTAAGCAGGGATGGCTAGAAGACAAATGTAAGGACGTAGAAGCTTATCTCACTAGGGGTAAGATAGATACTGCCTACAGGAAAATTAAAGAGACCTTTGGAGAGAACAGAACCACGTATATGAATATCAAGAGCTCAAATGGAAACCCAGTTCTAACCAAAGAAGGGAAGGCAGAAAGGTGGAAGGAATATACAGAAGGTTTATACAAGGGAGATGTGCTTGAGGACAATATTATGGAAATGGAAGAGGATGTAGATGAAGACGAAATGGGAGGTAAGATACTGCGTGAAGAGTTTGACAGAGCACTGAAAGACCTGAGTCGAAACAAGGCCCCCGGAGTAGACAACCTTCCATTAGAACTACTGACGGCCTTGGGAGAGCCAGTCATGACAAAACTCTACCAGTTGGTGAGCAAGATGTATGAGACAGGTGAAATACCCTCAGACTTCAAGAAGAATATAATAATTCCAATCCCAAAGAAAGCAGGTGCTGACAGATGTGAAAATTACCGAACTATCAGTTTAATAAGTCACAGCTGAAAATACTAACGCGAATTCTTTACAGACGAATGGAAAAACTGGTAGATGCGGACCTCGGGGCGGATCAGTTTGGATTCCGTAGAAATGTTGGAACACGTGAGGCAATACTGACCTTACCACTTATCTTAGAAGAAAGATTAAGAAAAGGCAAACCTACGTTTCTAGCATTTGTAGACTTAGAGAAAGCTTTTGACAATGTTGACTGGAATACTCTCTTTCAAATTCTGAAGGTGGCAGGGGTAAAATACAGGGAGCGAAAGGCTATTTACAACCAGATGGCAGTTATTAGAGTCGAGGGCATGAAAGGAAAGCAGTGGTTGGGAAAGAAGTGAGACAGGGTTGTAGCCTCTCCCCGATGATATTCAATCTGTATATTGAGCAAGCAGTAAAGGAAACAAAAGAAAAATTTGGAGTAGGTATTAAAATTCATGGAGGCGAAGTAAAAACTTTGAGGTTCGCCGATGACATTGTAATTCTGTCAGAGACGGCAAAGGACTTGGAAGAGCAGTTGGACGGAATGGACAGTGTCTTGAAAAGAGGATATAAGATGAACATCAACAAAAGCAAAACGAGGATAATGGAATGTAGTCAAATTAAATCGGGTGATGCTGAGGGAATTAGATTAGGAAATGAGACACTTAAAGTAGTAAAGGAGTTTTGCTATTTAGGAAGTAAAATAACTGGTGATGGTCGAAGTAGAGAGGATATAAAATGTAGACTGGCAATGGCAAGGAAAGCGTTTCTGAAGAAGAGAAATTTGTTAAAATCGAATATAGATTTATGTATCAGGAAGTCGTTTGTGAAAGTATTTGTTTGGAGTGTAGCCATGTATGGAAGTGAAACATGGACGATAACTAGTTTGGACAAGAAGAGAACAGAAGCTTTCGAAATGTGGTGCTACAGAAGAATGCTGAAGATTAGATGGGTAGATCCCGTAACTAATGACGAGGTATTGAATAGAATTGGGGAGAAGAGAAGTTTGTGGCACAACTTGACTAGAAGAAGGAACCGGTTGGTAGGACATGTTTTGAGGCATCAAGGGATCACAAATTTAGCATTGGAGGGCAGCGTGGAGGGTAAAAATCGTAGAGGGAGACCAAGAGATGAATACACTAAGCAGGTTCAGAAGGATGTAGGTTGCAGTAGGTACTGGGAGATGAATCGGCTTGCACAGGATAGAGTAGCATGGAGAGCTGCATCAAACCAGTCTCAGGACTGAAGACAACAACAACAATCTTATTGTCTTGAAATTTTGGTCCTATGATTTTTCTTAAAATTTTTTTTTCCTTTAGCTCAAGTTTCTCCATGTGACCTTTAAAATTCATGTTGAGTGTTTCTGCTACATACAGTGCTTCTGGCTTAATCCCTGTCTTGTAATGTGTGATTTTGGACCCCAATGAAAGGGATTTTTTGTTTTATAAATTTTTTGTTAGTTGGAAGGCCAATCAAGTTTTTTTTTTGTGATTCCATTGCTTTGCTTTCCCCAGCATTCCATCTAATCCATTCTCCGAGATGTTTCAGTTCTTTTACTATTCCAATCTTCTGTTCTTGAACTTTGAGGTATTTACATGAATGGTTTATGTTTGTCAATATCTAGAGTTTATTCAAAGGAGATGTGAAGATCTATTTTAGCTGCTTGTTGCTTTTGTTCAAGGATTTGCTCCCGTGCTTCTTCCATTGTTTCAGCAAACAGGGCCATATCATCTGCAAAAGCAATGCAATTTACTTTAAGGTTGTTCTTTTTGCAACTCAGTCTTATACCACTCTTACTATTTGTCTTCCATTCTCTAACTACTTTCTCAAGTGCACAATAGAACAGCAACGGGGAGATTCCATCCCCCTGTCGCACTCCCGTTTCATATGCTTCCGATAATTCGCCCATAAATTTAACTTTCGAAAATGTATTTGTAATGATCGCTTTTATAATATTAGTTGTTTTCTTATCCAAACCCACTTCTTCCAGGACTGATTATAGAGATTCTCTATAAATCGAATCATATGTTTTTTTGAAATCAATGAAGGAGATAACGTATGTCTTTGCCCTTGATTTTTGGTATGCCATGATGTTTTTGAGGTTTAGTATTTGTTTCGAGCATGATCTCCCCTTTCTAAAACCTCCCTGGTATTCCCCGATTTGTAGGTCCAATTGCGGCTCTGTCCTGTCCAAAAGGACTTTAGAAAGAATCTTGTATGTTATATCCAGCAGTGATATTCCTCTGCAATTGTTGGGGTCTGTCTTCAAATCTTTCTTGTGGATAGGGTGGATGAGAGCTGTTCTCCATTCTGTGGGGATCTCTTCTTCTTTCCAGGTTTTATCCAAAACACACTGAAGGGATGTAATTGCATTTTTATCAGCCTTTTTCCATACATGGACTTAGCGATCAATAGAAAAAATCCTACATTTTGGTAGGAGCTAAAATATTTTGTAAATAGCCGTTACCTTAGGCAGTGACTTACTCAGTTTCCTTCAGAGAGCATCTGTACCACTCAGTTATTTATATGTTCTTTCGGACATGTCAAAGAGAACAAACACTAAGCGGAATAAGCAGCTGTGATACCTACCATGTACACTGAAGTTGGAGGGGCGAGAAAGGAAAGAAAAGGAAATAGTGGTATCAGCTGCATTGGTACTTTATGCGGAATCAGTGGCGACGACTGAATATGTGGGCCGGACCGGGACTCGAACACAAAATCTTCTGCTTAGTAGATAGTTGCGTTACGCACTGCGTCATTCGGACATAGTGTTTCACGCAAATGCGGGGACTATTTCGGCACGCTTTTCCGGCCGACGTACTTCCACCTATCGCCACCTATCCGCAGCCACCATTCATGTCCTCCACGTTCGCTAACTTTAGTTTGTCGAAAGTAAATGTGTATCCGCACTAATGGTTGCGTATCCACTGTTCATCAGGCGAATCAATTATATGAGTTGGCATGGAGAACACCGACAGGGAGTGCGGATGGATAGTGCTAGATGGGAGTGTGAGCTGGCCAGGGAGCAGACCGAGATAGCTCTTTATTCCCATGAAGTAATGAGCGCTGTCGACAAGGGATCTCAGGTCGATTTCATATTCCTAGATTTCCAGAAGGCTTTTGATAGCGTTCCTCACAAGCGACTATTAATCAAATTGCGTGCATGTGGAGCATCGTCTCAGTTGTATGACTGGATTCGTGATTTCCTCTCAGAGACGTCACAGTTTATAGTGATAGACGATAAACCATCGAGTAGAACAGAAGTGATATCTGGTGTTTGGCAAGGTAGTGCCATAGGCCATCTGCTGTTCCTGATTTACACAAATGATCTAGGTGACAATCTGAGCAGCCCCCTTAGATTGTTTGCAGATGATTCTGTAATTTGCCGTCCAGTAAAATCATCAGACGATCAATTCCAATTACAAAATGATGTAGAGAGAATTTCTATATGGTGCGAAAAGTGGCAACTGGCACTAAACAAAGAAGAGTGCGAGGTCATCCACGTGAGTAGTAAAAGAAATCCGATAAATTTTGGGTATACGATAAAACGCACATATCTAAGGGCTGTCAATTCGACTAAATACCTAGGAATTACAATTACAAGCAGCTTAAATTGGAAAAATCGTTCAAATGGCTCTGAGCACTATGGGACTTAACATCTGAGGTCATCAGTCCCCTAGAACTTACAACTACTTAAACATAACTAACCTAAGAACATTACACACATCCATGCCCGAGGCAGGATTCGAACCTGCGACCGTGGCGATCGCGCGGTTCCAGACTGAAGCTCTTAGAACCAGTCGGCCACACCGGCCGGCTAAATTGGAGAAACCACATACATAGTATTGCGGGGAAGGCGAAACAAGGACTCAAAGACTGCGCTTTGTTGGCAGAACATTTACAAGATGCGAGAAACCCACTAAAGAGACAGCCTACATTACACTTGTCCGTCATCTGCTGGAATACTGCTGCGCGGTGTCGGATCCTTACTAGGTAAGATTGACGGAGGATATCGAAAAAGTGCAAGTTTCTTGTTATCGCGCGATAGGGGTGAGAGTGTCACTGATATGATAAGCGAGTTGGGGGTGGTAGTCACTGAAACAAAGGCATTCTTTAGAATGAGATTTTCACTCTGCAGCGGAGTGTGCGCTGATACGAAACTTCCTGGCAGATTAAAACTGTGTGCCCGACCGAGACTCGAACTCGGGACCTTTGCCTTTCGCGGGCAAGTGCTCTACCAACTGAGCTACCGAAGCACGACTCACGCCCGGTACTCACAGCTTTATTAGAGCACTTGCCCGCGAAAGGCAAAGGTCCCGAGTACGAGTCTCGGTCGGGCACACAGTTTTAATCTGCCAGGAAGTTTCAAAGGCATTCTTCTTTGCGCCAAGATCTATAGACGAACTTTCAATTACCAACGTTCTCTTCCGAATGCGAAAATATTTTGTTGGCGCAGACCTACGTAGGGAGAAATGATCATCATAATAAAATAAGAGATATCAGATCTCGAATGGAAACATTTAGGTGTTCCTTTTTCCCACTCGCCATTCGAGAGTGGAATGGTTGAGAAGTAGTGTGAAAATGGTTCAATGAACCCTCTGCTAGGCACTTAAGTGTGAATTGCAGAGTAACCATGCAGATGTAGATAGTCCACTCATTTACGATAGTTACTGTGTCTGGGTGGTGCAGTGCTTAACACAACTGCCTAGTAATCATAAGAGCTCAGCTTCAAGGCCCGCTCTGGCACACATTTTCACCAGTCGGCGCCGATTCCGCATAAAGTCCCATTGCAGCTGATATCATTAGTTCCTTTCCTTTCTGTGGTGAGCGTACTTGTCGCTCTAAAGAAGTAGGCGAGTGTCAGCAATATGTCTCGTGGTCTTATCATGGTGCGTTTATCTTCTTCCGTTAGGTCAGACGATAGAAATGCCACTTGCATGCTTAGAGTAGCAGATTGACGATGACCAACTTTAAACAGAACTTGATTAATTTTCACACACATTTATTAAAATAATAACAAGCATAAAAATTACTTAACTTGGTTCTGGATACAATGGACAATCTGAAGTTCCTTTGGTATTGGTACATTAATCTTATTCTCACATATATCTCTGATACTTGACAAAAGTGTCTATACATTTATCTTCATGGCTTTGTTCAGGAATATGGTGGTAATCTTATTGGGCGCAGATTGAAACTTGACTATAGACTGTTACAGACAAATGTAGAACTCGTACAGACTGTTGCAGACAAATTCTGACTGGTACAGACTGGTGCAGACAAATGCAGACTGACTAATCGGAGGTCTGCACACTCGTTGTAATACCTCGTGCATTCAGGTATCATTGCGCGAGTGTGATCCGCGAGGACAAAAGGATCTACATTAGCAGCAATCTCATTGGCTGCGTTACATACACTCCTGGAAATGGAAAAAAGAACACATTGACACCGGTGTGTCAGACCCACCATACTTGCTCCGGACACTGCGAGAGGGCTGTACAAGCAATGATCACAAGCACGGCACAGCGGACACACCAGGAACCGCGGTGGTGGCCGTCGAATGGCGCTAGCTGTGCAGCATTTGTGCACCGCCGCCGTCAGTGTCAGCCAGTTTGCCGTGGCATACGGAGCTCCATCGCAGTCTTTAACACTGGTAGCATGCCGCGACAGTGTGGACGTGAACCGTACGTGCAGTTGACGGACTTTGACCGAGGGCGTATAGTGGGCATGCGGGAGGCTGGGTGGACGTACCGCCGAATTGCTCAACACGTGGGGCGTGAGGTCTCCACAGTACATCGATGTTGTCGCCAGTGGTTGGCGGAAGGTGCACGTGCCCGTCGACCTGGGACCGGACCGCAGCGACGCACGGATGCACACCATGACCGTAGGATCCTACGCAGTGCCGTAGGGGACCGCACCGCCACTTCCCAGCAAATTAGGGACACTGTTGCTCCTGGGGTATCGGCGAGGACCATTCGCAACCGTCTCCATGAAGCTGGGCTACGGTCCCGCACACCGTTAGGCCGTCTTCCCCTCACGCCCCAACATCGTGCAGCCCGCCTCCAGTGGTGTCGCGACAGGCGTGAATGGAGGGACGAATGGAGACGTGTCGTCTTCAGCGATGAGAGTCACTTCTGCCTTGGTGCCAATGATGGTCGTATGCGTGTTTGGCGCCGTGCAGGTGAGCGCCACAATCAGGACTGCGTACGACCGAGGCACACAGGGCCAACACCCGGCATCATGGTGTGGGGAGCGATCTCCTACACTGACCGTACACCTCTGGTGATCGACGAGGGGACACTGAATAGTGCACGGTACATCCAAACCGTCATCGAACCCATCGTTCTACCATTCCTAGACCGGCAAGGGAACTTGCTGTTCCAACAAGACAATGCACGTCCGCATGGCTCCCGTGCCATCCAACGTGCTCTAGAAGGTGTAAGTCAACTACCCTGGACAGCAAGATCTCCGGATCTGTCCCCCATTGAGCATGTTTGGGACTGGATGAAGCGTCATCTCACGCGGTCTGCATGTCCAGCACGAACGCTGGTCCAACTGAGGCGCCAGGTGGGAATGGCATGGCAAGCAGTTCCACAGGACTACATCCAGCATCTCTACGATCGTCTCCATGGGAGAATAGCAGCCTGCATTGCTGCGAAAGGTGGATATACACTGTACTAGTGCCGACATTGTGCATGCTCTGTTGCCTGTGTCTATGTGCCTGTGGTTCTGTCAGTGTGATCATGTGATGTATCTGACCCCAGGAATGTGTCAATAAAGTTTCCCCTTCCTGCGACAATGAATTCCCGGTGTTCTTATTTCAATTTCCAGGAGTGTATTAATATGCGGATCGGCGGAAGCAGAGTTTGGTCCGTCTCTATGGCAGCGCCATCTCGTAGTGTGGAGACGGGCGAGCGCTGCGCCTGCGCTGTCGTGCTTAGTGGGGCCCGCTCTAGTGGGAAAGTTGTGTACGCGCTGACTATGCGGAACTATGTACACAATACTTTCCTTCCTCCCTTTCAATTATGCTTACCTAATTTGTTTTCGTACGTAATTCATGTTGTAAGTCTCAATGTGCACTGTGGGCGGCACGACACGTGCACGGTTAGAGAGGCGGGCCGTCCTCGGTATTGGCGTTATCGGTATCCAGGAAATTCCCGCGAATTCGTGGCGTGAGGGCCCACCGCCTGCTGCGAGCAGGCAGGGCAGTCATGCGGAAGCCCGTGCCCGCGACTCCGTGACTCGGTCGTAAGTCCTGTGGCGTCAGCTGCCTTCTCCTCCAGACACCTCCCCACTGACTCACACCTGCCGTGATACGTCCGCGCTCCCTCACCGTGAAAGCCTGCTTCCCTTCTGTTTTTCCCGTGAAGCCGCGGCGACGTGTGACGTCTCACGCGCTTCCGTTGCCAGAATGCACGAGCTCCCAGCAGTACGAGTAAAGTCATATGACAAAGACTGCGTATCATAATACTAACTGAGTGCCAGACGTTGTCCGGATATGTACACTGAAGGAAAAATCGTAACACCGAAAATAATTAATTTAGAGTAATGGAAATGTCGGGCGCGGCCAGCACTTGGATGGGTGCCCATTCGGGCCGCCATTTTTCGGGGTGCCAACTGAGGAGCTACTCGACCTAACAGTAGCGGTTCCGGTCACAGAAAACCATCATAACTGCGGCTGCGCGGTTCCTTCCGTCCCTTTACGACGTACCTGCACCTACCTGTGAACATTGTGAGAGGCATCCACATGCCTTGCTCATACTGTGGCATCAAGCAGTCGTGCCTGCAAGATGAGTGGTCTGCCAAGCGAGTGGACTCATTCTTATTTATCAAGTAACATGAGCTCTGGTACTCACAATTAAGTTACAAATTATTCTCCTGTTTGAATATTACACAACTGATAACGCACATCTGACTATTAGTGACTGTTAGTAATTGGTATTGTAACTGTTCACTACGCACTGGCAATACCGTATTTTCTTTCTCACCCAAAGGCTTTGATCAACACGTGGCCATCGCACTGAATATGAATGGCGCACACGTTATAAATTCTTGATATCACGACAACATACTATTCGAAGGAAAAGGCCACCAATCTTTTACTTTTCACTATTTTTTTATTGCGAAAATTCTATAACCTAAACACACCATTACATTTTCTACAACAATTACACATGAGAAACTACTCCCAGAGATGCATGGCTTTAAATTGGTGATTCTCTATCTTATGGTCTCGTAATTATCTAACACTACAGTGCACTTTCTGGATAGGATGGTGGCTCTTTTGCTATATCTCACACTTTGACTCTCACACCCATCATCACGAAAATTTCCTCCAGACCGAGCGGTACAAAAAGGAACATGCATAATCCACTGCCTCTGAACCTATCTTGCTACTCTCCCATGCAAACCACACATACTTAAATTACATGAAATACACCACACTGGCGACATGGAATACAACACAAGGAATAGTCATAACGTTATAATCACATCACTTTCAGCTTTCCCACTTCAATCAGTATTCATCCCAGTTTCACACGACACTGCCTCACTTCGTAACTTTTCTTTCCTACCATGAACTCTGGAGGATATATGCACGTCTTCCTGTGCAATGCAAGCCGAACGGCGTTGCTGGACAGACGGCTGACTCACATTGCTTCACTCTGAGAGTATTATAGTTTGAATCAAGCGTCATACGGAAAGATAACACGCAAAGCAAGATTAAGAAAATATTCGTCACACACGCGAGAACTCAACTGATACCATGGACGAGTACTTCTCTTTATTCTTTCTCTCATACGCAGATTGAGACTCACACAGTACTCACCACGTGGAAGTACTCGTCTCTAATTTCAAGTCCTGCACATGCCATTTCTTAAATATTTCCAACTTATAGTAAGCACGCTAGCAATTCAGCTTAACTTAAGCACTCGGAAGTATTTCAACTTATTGCTACACGTGGTTTCATTGTGACCATTGGTCACTTCCGAAGATTACTACGATCACCTTAATATTACCTGCCTGACATTTAATTCGCCCCACAAAAGTTCCTGAAATAGAGAAATTATTATCCCAAACTACTCTTAAGTATTCCACATGCATACCATTCTATCCACTCTTTTGTCTTTACAGAGCACACCTAAGACAGGTCTTACCAACACAAGATCCAGCGCCAGAATGCTGGAAACATGGCCGTTCTTCAGGTCATCTTGCATCTCTGCCGAAGTGGGGAAACCACCTTGCTACCGTATTGGTCAGCCACATTTCAGGCGCTCAAAGCTCCGGTAAATTTCATCTCTTTGGTTCCACCAAAGGTGACCAAAGGACTGTCGCCGGCCGCGGTGGTCTAGCGGTTCTAGGCGCGCAGTCCGGAACCGTGCGACTGCTACGGTCGCAGGTTCGAATCCTGCCTTGGGCATGGACGTGTGTAATGTCCTTAGATTAGTTAGGTTTAAGTAGTTTTAAGTTCTAGGGGACTGATGACCACAGTAGTTAAGTCCCATAGTGCTCAGAGCCATTTAAAAGGACTGTCTCAAAGATGATCATATATTCAAATTCACTATCTGCGGTTAGCAGACGACCATACATTCATTCATTTCACAGATCTCACCAAATTGGATGTAGGGATTTATTTTGTGGGAGTGCACATGTGATCAATGATCCTTCATCCCTACACTGGTATCCGGCTTGAGTTATTATTACAAAAAATATGTTGTTATGACAAGAATAACGAAGAATGTTGCACCTGTTTTCAATGTCGGGCGGTACTGTACCCTTTCAATTGTCTCAGCATATCATCAGGAGGGAAGCCGAGCCAAACCTACAGTACTTCATTCAACGTGAACCAGGCTGCAATTAGAGTCACTGATCTACCTTTCGGGGGAAAGTTTTCACACGAAATGAAAGGTTGGAAATTTTGTTCTCAATTAATATATTCTGAAACTTAGGTGAACAAGTATCCCTGCCAAGCCCTTGGTAGTCTTAACACAGTCACTCACTGTCCCTTTCACTCACGGTAGCAAGTTTATGGTGTTGCATTTCTCGAAAACGTAATAGCTACAAAAATACTGATTGTTTTTGATTGATAATGCTCGCCAAATATTAAGTCCGTCGGTACCAAATGCAGTCACAGTTTCTAGCCACCGACTTGCTCAATACGTCACGCGGAATATTTTTCTCGTCACAAAATTCACTTAAAAATTCCGAAATTTCAACCCGCCCATGGGAAGAATTATGCCGTTACTTTACCGCACTTTTGATGTATGAAACACTGCTAGATCGGGCAACTTCTCATTTCCATCGGAACTACTACTACACACGTCCGAACTGTTTCACAGCTAGGCTCCCACTCTTTTCTAGAATACTCTAAGTCTTTACTAGCAGCAGAGAAAGGCGCGCGAAGAATACTGATTTACCATTGGTCAGTTTACTCAAGAGCCAATAGCAAAACAACATTCTCCCGCGTCAGTCGGCGCTTTTCATCCATAACCAATCTCAAAATAGTAAACCTAAAGTCTGCACTTTTTACCGACGTAATTATCTAATATGCTGAAGTTTTGATTAAGCATAAAGTTATTTACTATTGTTATTTATACCTGAATTAACTTTCCCTTTACCATAAACTTACTTTACGAATCTGTTCTACAAAAATCCCCTTTGTCCATATCCATACTTCTTCGAAATGTTCCCACACTAAATCCTACTACATAACTCGTTAAACAATTATCTTCATATTAACCTTAAACCACACTCACGCATCATTCACACTGTTAAAAATATTTATAACATTTTATCTACACAAAAAGACATAATGACACTTTATGAAAATACTAGAACAGTTTATGAAAAACATTCTATTACTGTAGTGCACTCTAGTGGGCACAATCGAAACTAAATCAGCCCCCTATCCAATATTGTCCTCTATCGGCTGATACATAAACTACGTGCGCGTCCAGTCTTTGGTCACCATCTGTCACTATCCACCTCTGAGACACGTCTCCCACTTCACCGCCTCCAAGGCAGGATCGTTATACGGCTCTACGCCTCATAACGACAGGGAGAGCGGTGTACTGACCACACGTCCCTCCCTTCCGCTTCCTCATCTGAGGATGACACGGCTGTCGGATGGTCCCGATGGGCCACTTATGACCTGAAGACAGAGTGCTTAATGGAAATGCCGTGTGGCTAGGGTCCCCCCGTCGGGTAGACCGTTCGCTTGGTGCAAGTTTTTCGAGTTGACGCCACTTCGGCGACTTGCTTGTCGATGGGGATGAAATGATGATTATTAGGACAACACCCAGTCCCTGAGCAGAGAAAATCTCCGACCCAGTCGGCAATCAAACCCGGGCCGTTAGGTATGACATGCCGACGCTCTGACCACTCAACTACCAGGGGCGGACATGCAGAGTAATGAAATTTCGGGAATACGTCTAGGCAACATTTTTAAGTGCCTAACATTCCAAGATCACAGCTTAATGTAAGCGCGGGATTAGCCACTTTAACTGTGAAATGTTGGTACGTTAATATCTGATATAACGGCCAGAATGTTCAGTGCAAGGATGTAAACGTTCATGTATTGTGTTGTACAGGGGCCGAATGTTAGCTTGTGCGATGGAGTTCCATGCCTGTTGCAGTTGCCGGCCGCGGTGGCCGTGCGGTTCTAGGCGCTTCAGTCCGGAACCGCGAGACTGCTACGGTCGCAGGTTCGAATCCTGCCTCGAGCATGGATGTGTGTGATGTCCTTAGGTTTAAGTAGTTCTAAGTTCTAGGGGACTGATGGCCAAAGAAACATGTCGACACACTGTAGAGCACGTTGTCTTACAACAGCAGCATGCGAGTGAGCGTTATCCTGTTGCAGAGACATGGCTTAGCCACAGCCTGGGGGATGTTTCCAGAATGAGATGCCTTGAGTCGTGCTTGAGTAGTTGAGATTTTAGAACACTTGTCCGCGAAAGGTAAAGCTCCCGAGTTCGAGTCTCGGTCCGGCACACAGTTTTAATGTGCCAGGAAGTTTCATATCAGCGCACACTCCTCTGCAGAGTGAAAATCTCATTCTGGAAACATCCCCCAGGCTGTGGCTAAGCCATGTCTCTTCAATATCCTTTCTTTCAGGAGTGCTAGTACTGCAAGGTTCGCAGGAGAGCTTTTTCAAAGTTTGGAAGGTAGGAGAGGAGGTACTGGCAGCAGTAAAGTAGTAGTAGTCGTAGAGGGGTTTTGGGCGCACGACAGCAAGGTCTTCAGCGCCCGTTCAGTAACTTAGTGAGACGGGTGTCAAGAAAAATCCCAGAACAGGAATATAAAACGGAACAGAAAACATGGATAATAATCGTCGAAAAACATGTGCTCACCCACACCAAAGCGTGGGATGAAGCAGAGCGTCAGCAATAAAACATGGACAACACAGGAAGAAAATGATAGAGGAAGCTAAAACAACGTAGCAGATGGAAGTGGCTGGGTGACCGCAAGGAAAAAAGGGGAGGAGTCAGCCACTCTGCAATACACTAAAACCTCCAGCCTAAAATTTTAGGCCAGAGTCCAGAAACATCACAAAACTTAAAAACCCTAGACACACACGTCTCATCATTAGCTAAAACAGAAGGCAGATCCCCAGCAACTTGTGCTTCTGCCCGTGCATCACGGTATAAAATGCAGTCTGTTAAACGTGCCGGACAGAGATGTGCACACCACAAACATCACAAAACGCTCGATCCTCCCGCCGTAATAAAAAGCCATGTGTGAGAGGACAGTGCCCGATCCGAAGACGTATGAGGGCCACCTCCTCCCGCCTGAGCAACCGGCAGGAGGAACGCCACGGCCGAGTGGTTGACTTTATCAACCGCAGTTTATTGGCCGTCACCGCCAGCCATTCGTCCTCCCACAACTCCATGCACTTCATTGCCCCAGATGCCAACATGACCAGGCACCCAGCAGAAGGATACTTCCGTACCCCGCCGTTGGATCAAGTACAGTTGGTCATGTATCAGCTGGACCATCGCCTCAGTCGGATACAGGTTCTGCAGTGATTGTAAGGCACTAAGAGAATCGGAGCAAAGAAGAAATCGATCGCTCCGAACACGATTCATCTGCTCCAGTGCCTTCAGTATCGCGTGGAGCTCCGCTGCGAAAACGGTATATTCAGCAGGGAGGCGAATCCGGGTAATTTGATCACGGAACAGCCATCAGTGTACACGACACTGAAACCGTGATGCACATCTAAAATGTTAAAAAACAGACATTGGAATGTAAAATCTGGTGTGCGATCTTCCTTAAAATTAGTCAAATCTAAAATAAGTTTGTGTCTCCGGAGGAGCCAAGGTGGGGACCTGCTCAAACCGCGACGCAAAACACGAAGACCAGCCATAGACATCGCAGCGAGGCAATCCTGTGAGCGAATCCCATAGGGCTGCGTCGCACGTTGCCGGTTATGAAATAACTGTGCCAGAGGAGGCTGAGCAATGGCAGGGTATGCAGGGGTGTATGGTGTGGACAAAGTTTTATACGCCTGGCGCACTGTAAGTAGCCGTCGCCGCTTAGGAAGTGGCGGTTCACCAGCCTCTGCACAGAGGCTTGGTATGGGGCTAGTTCGGAATACCCCAGTGGCCAACCGAAGCCCTTCATGGTGCACAACGTCCAACATCTTCAAGTAAGAAGGCCTCGCAGACCCATACACCGTGCACCCATATCGAGCCGAGATCGCACAAACGCCCTGTAAAACTGGAGCAGACAAGTCCTGTCAGCTCCCCATGTACTGTGGCTAAGACATTTTAAAATTCTTAAAGCCTTAAGCGACCGCCGTTTCAGGTCTTTAAGATGAGGTAACCACGTGAGCTTCGAGTCAAAAATGAGCCCCAGAAACCTCACCGTGTCTTTAAAAGTGAGAATAGTGTCCCTCATTCGCAACTCAGGAAAGGTTAAAATCGAACGAGAACGGTTAAAAAGAACACATACAGACTTCTCGGTGGAAAACTTAAAACCACTCTTCCGCGCCCAGTCATCCAAACGTCTAATCGTAAGTTGCAACTGACGAGTTGTCGTTGCAAGGCTTGAAGAAGAGCAAAACAAAGAGAAATCATCCAGAAACAAAGAACACTGGAGAGGACTTTTCACTATGGACGTAATGCTATTAATAGCGATGGCAAAGAGAGTCACACTTAAAACGCTACCCTGACGGACACCGTTCTCCTGCTCAAAGCGATCAGACAGGAAGTCACCAATTCGGTATCTAAAATATCGTGGCGAGAGGAAAGACTGAAGAAAAAGAGGAAGACAACCCCGAAAACCCCATTCGTGAAGTTGCTCCAGGATGAGACGCCTCCAAGTGGTATCGTAGGCCTTCTCAATGTCAAAAAATACACCTAGAAGGTGATGACGGCGTAGGAAAGCTTGTTGTATAGCCGCCTCCAGTAGGGCCAGGTTATCGAAGATGGAACGAAACCTCCTGAACCCACACTGAAAGCGACTAAGGAGTTGCCGGGATTCTAACATCCAGCAAGGCTGCGGTTGACCATCCGCTCCAAGGTCTTCCCTAAGCAACTAGTGAGGGTAACACTACGGTGCGGTCTTTCCTAGGTTTTAAAAAAGGGATTAAAACTGCCTCACGCCACGCTTCAGGAAAGCGACCCGACGCCCAAATTCCATTAAAAAGTGCGAGGAGGATTTCTTTGTTGCGCATTGTGAGGTGCCATAGCATACTGTAATGGACCCTGTCGTGACCAGGGGAGATGTCACGAGCTCCATACAACGCAGAATCCAGCTCCCACATAGAAAATGGGCAGTTGTAAACTTCATGAGATGTGGACTGGAAGTTCGGACTACATCTCTCAGCAACGGCCCTATGGCGCTGGAAATCTGGATCCTGACTGGTTGTTGCAGTAACTGTGGGAAAATACGCTGCCATAGTCTGGGCAATGTTTCGCGGATCCGTGTGGAGAGTGCCGTTATTCATTACAGCAGCTATGGGACACCTCCCTCCTCTGCCAGAAATTCTCCTGATGGTCTCCCACACAATGGAACTTTTGGTGGAACGATTAATGGTATTCAGGAACTGTTGCCATGACCTCTTCTTGCTCTCACGAATAATGCGGCGACACCTTGCCCTCGCCACCCGAAATACTGCAAGATTCTCAGCAGTCGGCCGAGACTTGAACCGACGCAGAGCTGCACGCCTGGTCCTGATGGCAGAGCGGCAGTCGGCACTCCAACAAGGCACATGTGGCCTCTTCCGGGGGCCCATGGACTGTGGAATGGATGCTGCAGCGGCGTGGTGGACCGTTTCGGTAATATGATCCACCCGCACCTCAACAGTCGCACAGTGTTCGAATTGGGCTAACTGGCTATAAAGTGTCCAGTCAGCTCCACTGAGCACCCATCGTGGTGGTCTCCTTTCGGGGCCCACGCCATCTGGCAGGTGAATCCAGATGGGGAAATGATCACTGCCATGCAAGTCAGCGACCACTTCCCAGTGAGCACTGGCGGCAAGAGCTGGAGAGCAAATCGAGAGATCAATGGCAGAGAACGACCCAGTCGCTGTGCAGAAATGAGTACTCTGTCCTCCATTGAGCAAGTAGGCACAGGATGACAGGAGAAGCCTCTCAATTGCTCTACACCTGGGGCAGGTAATTGCAGAGCCCCAAAGCACATTGTGGGCATTAAAATCACCACAAATAAAGAATGGTTGGGGGAGCTGTGTAAGAAGATTGGTGAGGGCCACTTCATCAAGTGCCTCATGTGGGGGCAAGTAAAGTGAACAGACAGTCAGTGGATGATGTACTTGCACAGACACAGCGACAGCCTGTAAAGTCGTCATAAGCGAGATAGGCGAGGAGTGGTAGTCCGTCCTGACGAAAATACTTACACCTCCTCTAGCTCTCTCTCCACGCAGGTCGTCCGTTTTGTGGAGTGTATAGCCTCGCAGCTCAGGGGAGTATGAGGGATGGAAATAAGTCTCCTGGAGACAGAGACACAGTGGTCTACCCTGAGAGAGTAGACGAAGTTCCTCCACATGCGTCTTGAACCCTTGCAAGTTCCACTGAAGTATCGGAGCCATCTATGTTGGGGGTAGCACCTTCATCCTATCTCTCCGACGGGGCGGGGAGACTGCAGCAGGTGGAGGGGCAGGTGTGGGGTGAGCTGATTGCCCCACACATACGTCGTATTCCATCAACTCTGCTGAAGAGTCAGATGAAGCCTCACGTGAAACAACAGCCGCATGGTCAGACGGTTTACCACGGGATTTGACCCGGTGTTGCTGCGGTACAGGAGCTTTCTGTGGTTTGGTGGGCTTTGGGGGAGCTGATGTGGGAGTGGTAATTGGCGCACTGGGCTTGGGAACAGCCTCAGCTGTTGGAGGCGACAGGGGCTGGCCCAAGTTCGCCACTATACCCTTCTCTGCCGTTCGAGTAGGGGCTACCGGCTCTGAAACACTGGCTGTGTTGCAAGTGCACAGACAGCTGCAGGTAGTGCCAACACTCACCACCTCGGTCTGCGTTGAGGCATCGACTTTTGGAGTAGGCTTCTGAACCAGGGATGCGAAAGATGTAGCAAATGTGGGAGGTTGCATCGACATATAGATCTTCTTGGCACCATAGGGGATTCGCTTGGTTGTTTTGATTTCCTGGACTTTGCGTTCCTCTAAAAAGATTCGGCAGTCCCTACTCCAAACAGGGTGGTTCCCAGAGCAATTAATACATTTAGCCGGAGACGAGCAACCAACTTCTTCATGAGCAGCCTTACCACAGTTGCCACAAGTCGCTTCGCCTTTACATCCTAAGGTGGTATGCCCAAAACGCTGGCATTTAAAACAGCGCATTGGGGTCGGGAAATAAGGCCTCACACTAAGGCGAAGGAAGCCAGCTTTAACATGTTCAGGAAGTTTTGTGCTACAGAAGGTCAGAATAAAGGAGTCGGATTTGACAAGATTGCCATCAACCCTCTTCATGATGTGTTGGACATTAACGATACCTTCCGGAGCCCACTCACGTTGCAGTTCGTCCTTGGGAATGTCAACTAGATCCCGGCATGTCACAACACCTTTGCTGTAGTTCAAGGTGCTGTGCAATTCAGTGTCTATGGCATACTCTCCAAGACATTTAGCAGATTGGAGGTTAGGTGCTTGCTGGGAAGTGGAAGTTTCCACTAGCAAGGTCCCATTACGTAAGCGCTTCACCGAATTCAAGGAGCCACAGATGCCCTCCAATCCCTTTTGTATATAGAAGGGCGAAACCTTCTCGAAACTACCCTCCATCCGTTTCACAATGAGAAACACATTCTGAGCACCAGAATGCATCCTGTTACTAAAGCCTTCACTTGTCAAAGATGTGCTGCAGTCAGGGGGACTGACTGCACGAGCCCTCTTCAGAGACTGGGTGTTAGAACCCTCCAGCGGCCCACCCTTTCCGCTGGGAGGAGGAAAAGAGGATTTCGAAGGATCCATCTCGGTCCCACGAGCAGCTAGGGAACTAGAAGTCCACCTAGACAGAGCCCCGCGTGCCTAGGTAAGCCTTATACAACTGAGGTGCGGCAGGTACCCCAGAGGTTGCCCGCTAATGACTGTTCCACCTCAACAGCCATGCATCTCATCGGAGCGCAGCACAGCTTGAGATTGAGGGGTTGTTTATAGAGGTTTATTCCATCCTCGCGATCCGGGCGGCCAAGCCAAGATCCCCACTCCCTGAGACACACAACATTCCACCGCGGTGCCGCACGGTGGTCGTTGAAGCATGCCCAGAGCTTACGGTGACAGGGGACTGGCGGCGCTTACCAGTCCCCAGCTCAGGAACCCCGGGGTCGCCAAGCTGGCAGAAGTAAAGCTGTGAGGACGGGGCGTGAGTCGTGCTTGGGTAGCTCAGATGGTAGTGCACTTGCTCGCGAAAGGCAAAGGTCCCGAGTTTGAGTCTCGCTCCGGCACACAGTTTTAATCTGCCCGGAATTTCATGTCAGCGCACACTCCGCTGCAGAGTGAAAATCTACTAGCGCTACTCTTTTGCGACTGGCGTGAATTTTGAATAGACATCATCTTTCAGATGTTGAAACATGCCAACCAACTTCCGGTTATGTAGGTCAACTTCCTGCTATGTTGCAGGAGCTCAACCGGTCTCCTTATAACAAACAAAAGGCTACCACAGGCATCTAGGCAGAACAAGGTTTCATCGGAAAATGCAACAGACTTCCACCGTGCCCTCCAATAAGCTCTCGCTGTTTTTCCATCAGTGTATTTATTCCAGTTTTATTAATCTGTCTGCTCCCCCCCCCCCCCCCCCAACTCAGTGTAAGTCCTTGACTCTCCTCTCTCTGTCCATCATCTCCTCACTCACATCTACGTCCATCTCGTCTTTCCCACTCTCTGTCCGTCCAGCTCTCCATCCCCCTCACCCTTCACATTATCACTTCCATCCCAATAGGAGGTTGATGGTTATTACCCCTACAGTACTTCTTTACAGATAGTAAGTAACACGTCTTTCAAGTTCGTCTGAAATCAATACAGAGTTCTAGGAGGATATTTTTTATCCGTGACTTTGCCCGCATATACAAAAGTTTATTTAACATATTTGACGCATATTTTTACACACGTTTCACTTGTTCAGGGTATCTATAGAAAATATATCCATGCAGTTTCGATTTTAGGCAGCCCAATGTTTATCACATCTCCTAAAATATGTGCCGCACAGCGATATAATTTTGTAGGTACATTCAGTGGTACGTCTAAATACTGCCTGAGAAGTATGCCACCAATACAGTCTGTAGTGAAGAACCAATAAACTAAAACATAATGCCTTATGCAAAAGATTTACTGCATGAACGGCGAAAATGTTGTAAGAGATAATTTTTTCTTTTCATCATTTTGTGGGTGTTTTCAGAAAGAAAAAAGTTACGTAAAGGTTTGAAATTTGTGACAGGTGACAAAGTGCTCTCGTTCTGATATACACTGAAGCGCCAAAGAAACTGGTACGGTCATGCGTATTCAAATACAGATTTATGTAAGCAGGCATACTACAGCGCTGCGGTTGGCAACGCCTATAGAAGGCAAGTGTCTGGCGCAGTTGTTAGACCCGTTATTGGTGCTACAATGGCAGGTTATCAAGATGAAAGTGAATTTGAACGTGATGTTATAGTCAGCGCACGAGCGGTGGGACACAGCATCTCCGATGAAGTGGGGATTCTCCCGTACGACCATTTCACAAGTGCACTGTGAATATAAGGAAGCCGGTAAAACATCAGATCTCCCAAGTCGCTGCGTCCGGAAAAGCATCCTGCACGAACAGGACCAACAACAGCTGAATGTTCAACATGCAACCTTTCCGCAAACTGCTGTAGATTTCCATGCTGGCCATCAGTAAGTGTCATCGTGCGAACCATTCAACGAATCACCATCGATAAGGGCGTTAGGAGCCGAAGGCCCACTCGAGTATCCTTGATGACTCTACGACACAAAGCTTTACGACTCGCCTGTGTCCGTCAATACCGACATTGGACTGTTGATGACTGGAAATACACTCCTGGAAATTGAAATAAGAACACCGTGAATTCATTGTCCCAGGAAGGGGAAACTTTATTGACACATTCCTGGGGTCAGATACATCACATGATCACACTGACAGAACCACAGGCACATAGACACAGGCAACAGAGCATGCACAATGTCGGCACTAGTACAGTGTATATCCACCTTTCGCTGCAATGCAGGCAGCTATTCTCCCATGGAGACGATCGTAGAGATGCTGGATGTAGTCCTGTGGAACGGCTTGCCATGCCATTTCCACCTGGCGCCTCAGTTGAACCAGCGTTCGTGCTGGACGTGCAGACCGCGTGAGACGACGCTTCATCAAGACCCAAACATGCTCAATGGGGGACAGATCCGGACATCTTGCTGGCCAGGGTAGTTGACTTACACCTTCTAGAGCACGTTGGGTGGAACGGGATACATGCGGACGTGCATTGTCCTGTTGGAACAGCAAGTTCCCTTGCCGGTCTAGGAATGGTAGAACGATGGGTTCGATGACGGTTTGGATGTACCGTGCACTATTCAGTGTCCCCTCGACGATCACCAGACGTGTACGGCCAGTGTAGGAGATCGCTCCCCACACCGTGATGCCGGGTGTTGGCCCTGTGTGCCTCGGTCGTATGCAGTCCTGATTGTGGCGCTCACCTGCACGGCGCCAAACACGCATACGACCATCATTGGCACCAAGGCAGAAGCGACTCTCATCGCTGAAGACGACACGTCTCCATTCGTCCCTCCATTCACGCCTGTCGCGACACCACTGGAGGCGGGCTGCACGATGTTGGGGCGTGAGCGGAAGACGGCCTAACGGTGTGCGGGACCGTAGCCCAGCTTCATGGAGATGGTTGCGAATGGTCCTCGCTGATACCCCAGGAGCAACAGTGTCCCTAATTTGCTGGGAAGTGGCGGTGCGGTCCCCTACGGCACTGCGTAGGATCCTACGGTCTTGGCGTGCGTCCGTGCGTCGCTGCGGTCCGGTCCCAGGTCGACGGGCACGTGCACCTTCCGCCGACCACTGGCGACAACATCGATGTACTGTGGAGACCTCACGCCCCACGTGTTGAGCAATTCGGCGGTACGTCCACCCGGCCTCCCGCATGCCCACTATACGCCCTCGCTCAAAGTCCGTCAACTGCACATACGGTTCACGTCCACGCTGTCGCGGCATGCTATCAGTGTTAAAGACTGCGATGGAGCTCCGTATGCCACGGCAAACTGGCTGAGACTGACGGCGGCGGTGCACAAATGCTGCGCAGCTAGCGCCATTCGACGGCCAACACCGCGGTTCCTGGTGTGTCCGCTGTGCCGTGCGTGTGATCATTGCTTTTACAGCCCTCTCGCAGTGTCCGGAGCAAGTATGGTGGGTCTGAGACACCGGTGTCAATGTGTTCTTTTTTCCATTTCCAGGAGTGTATGTCGCCTGGTCGGACGAGTCTCGTTTCATATTATATCGAGCGGACGGACGTACATGGTTCTGGAGAGAGCCTCATGGATCCGTGGACCCTGTATGTCAATAGGGGACTATTCAAGCTGGTGAAGGCTCTGTAATGGTCCTGCCTGATCACCTGCATCCATTCATTCCACTGTGCATTCCGACGGACTTGAGCAATTCGAGCAGGACGTGCGACACACCACATGTGCAGTATTGCCACAGAGATGCTCCAGAATCACTCTTCTGAATTTAAACACTTCCACTGGCCACTAGACTCCCCAGACATGAACTTAATGTAGTATATCTGGGATGTCTTGCAACGTCCGGTTCAGAAGAGGTCTCCACCCACTCGTACTATTACGGATTTATAGACAGCTCTACAGGATTCATCGTGTCAGTTCCCACCAGTACTACTTCAGACATTAGTCAAGTCCTTGCCACGTCGTGTAGCGGCGGTTCTGCATGCTCGCGGAGGCCCTACACGATATCAGGCAGATGTACCAGTTTCTCTGGCTCTTCAGTGTGGTAGGTGAGTGAAGTCTGAGTATTCGGGCGTCGTGGCCTACAGTTTTCTTTCACTCCCACGGTCACCCGTTTGATATGCAGAAGATTCTTATAGTCACAGCGATTCTTTCCAGACATTAAGTGACATGTGTACCGATTTTGGTTGAAACCGATCCAGTGGTTTAGGAGGATACATGCTAATAACTATGGATTAACAAGAGAACATCGAAAATTGAAGTACCTATTTTTAATATCAGTTATACAGGAGAACTATGAAATTGCTAGGTTCTGAAAGATACTATCCCATAGACATGCCCCTCCCCCCGCCCCCCCCCCACCGAAATAATAATAATAAAAAAAATGCCTGCGCATACCTATCCGTTGAGGGTGTCTCACGTTATTGCCAATTTCTACCCTGCATATCGATCTGCTCTGCCAGAATTGAAACACGAAAGTAACAGTTCGTGAAATCGCTTTTTAAGGACGTTCATGTTTAAACGACGCAGACGGTTCGTTTACAATAAAACACGCATAGTGGCCAGTTACAGTGCCGCAACTGCTAGGTCGTTGATGTCAGTAGTGGAAAACAAAACATCGTAACACACATGGAGCTATAATGTGGAAATATGGCCTTACGCCGGCAGCTGTGGAAGAGCGATTCTAGGCGCTTCAGTCCGGAACCGCGATGCTGCAACGGTCGCAGGTTCAAATCGTGCCTCGGGAATGGATGCGTGTGATGTCCTTAGGTTAGTTAGGTTTAAGTAGTTCTAAGTCTAGGGGACTGATGACCTCATATGTTCAGTCTCTTAGTGCTTAGAGCCATTTGAAACATTTGATGGTGCTACAGGCGTAAGCTGTACATTGAACTGAATTCGGCGTTACCATGTTAGCCGCAAAACATTAGCACACTACTGTTAACAATTGCTTCTCATTCTTAATTTTTGTCGTGTCATGCAGCAGTTGTTTCAAATCGTAAATATTACAGTGCTATCGTGACGAAAACAGTGTCAGGATGGCATTTTAAAACGTTTATCTGGCCTTAACGGCATATTTCATACAGCAATACGACGCATTTGTTCTCATTAATGTAATTTTCATTTTGCTACACGTTTCGAGCAAGCACGAATCGAAGTGCACTATATGATCAAAAGTATCCGGAAACATGTCTGAAAATGACTTACGAGTTCGTGGCGACCTCCATCGAAAGTGCTGGAATTCAATATGATGATGGCCCACCCTCAGCTTTCATGACAGGTTCGTCTCTCACAGGCAGACATTCACTCAGATGCTGGCAGGTTTCCTGGGGAATTCCACGGAGAGCTGCACTAAGGAGTATCAGTGTCGGTCGGTGATTCCTGGCACGAAGACGGCGTTCCAAAACATCCCAAAGGTTTTCTATAGGATTCAGGTCAGGACTCTGTGCAGGCCAGTCCATTACGGGGATGTTATTGTCGTGTAACCACTCCGCGACAGGCCGTGCATTATGAACAGGTGCTCGATCGTGTTGAAAGATGTAATCGCCATCCCCGAATATCTCTTCAACAGTGAGAAGCAAGGTGCTTAAAACATCAATGTAGTCTTGTGCTGTGATAGTGCCAAGCAGAACAAAAAGGTTACAAGCCCCCTCCATGAAAAACACGACCACGCCATTAACACCAACGTCTCCTAATTTTGCTGTTGCTACTACACACGCTAGCAGATGACGTTCACCGGGCATTCGCCATACCCACACCCTGCCAACGGACCGCTACATTGTGTACCGTGATTCGCCACTCCACACAACGTTTCCCAGCTGTTCAATCATCCAATGTTACGCTCTTTACACCAAGCGAGGCGTCATTTGGTACTTCCCGGCGCGATGTCTACTTTATGAGCAGCCGCTCGATCATGAAATCCGAGTTTTCCCATCTCTCGCCTAACTGTCATAGTACTTGCACTGGAACTTGATGCAGTTTGGAATTCCTGTGTGATGGTGTGGAGAGATGTCTGCCTATTACACATTACGACCTTCTTCAACTGTCGGTGGTCTCTCTCAGTCAACAAATGAGGTCGGCCAGTACGTTTTTGTGCTGTACGTGTCCCTTCACTTTTCCACTTCACTATCACATCGGAAGCAGTGGACCTAGGAATGTTTAGGAGTGTGGAAATCTCGCGTACAGACGTATGACACAAGCGACACTCAATCACCTGACCACGTTCGAAGCCCGTGAGTTCCGCGGAGCGCTCTATTTTGCTCTCTCACGATGTCTAATGACTACTGAGGTCGCTGATATGCCGTAGCTGGCAGTAGGTGGCAGCACAATGCACCTAATATGAAAAACGTACGTTTTCGGGAGTTCAGGGATACTTTTGGTCACATAGTGTATGGGATGTGAAATAGCCTCTTTCGTATTACAGCATTTTCCTTAATACAGAATGACGATACTGATGTTCTGTCAATGAGCCCTTCCAGAAAATGCTGGGAACATGTTTTTCTGTGGCTGGACGTTTTTCAATATTTGCTTTCTAACATTCTGCGTGGTGTCTGTTGTTCTATATCGTGTCTCCGTACCACTTTCGCGCAACGACGCTCTGAGCGTGTTTTTTAGCGAATTGACTAGTTTGAACTTGGGACCTGTTGCTGGCAAGGATACGCCAGACCACACATGACGTGTAGAATTCAGAAGAGTTTAGTGAGACTAGCGATGATATAACCAAATACTTCATGATTTTAGCGTCAGCTCCACTTCTAACATGAGTTGAGGCGATTCCCTCTTTTGTGCATACCATTCTAATTTTTCATCCTCTTTATCTCACGTCATTCTTAATTGTTTGCTTATAACTGGTATTTCTTCTATTTTAGCTTTTGCTCAAGGAGAAGTGTGACATTCCCGAATGTTACGTTACCATTCCCCATATCTATTATCGCTCGTCTCTCAATAAAAATCTGCACCTATAATCAAATCTACAGTTAGTTTAGATATAATCACGAAGTTGGCTTCGCTCTTGTGACCTTGACACGAAAGAGTTAACCTTGTTTGTCTCGTAACTTCGGAAGCATTGTTTCTAATAGGACCTCTTACTTTAATCTTACGTGTTTTCACAACTGTCAATTCCTCATTGGCATTACACTGCATGAATAAATTTTCTGAGATCACAGTCAGTTCACTTCCGCTGTCAATTACAATATTGACTGGGATATGTTTTACCATGGCCTTCACAATTGGTTGAATTTGAAAGGGTTGATTCTGTTCTTCTTCTTCTTGCATCAACGAAACCTCCACTGAATCATACATGAGTCTTTTTAGGAATTTCCCTTGTGAATTCGAACTTTCTGTAGGATAAGCTTCCACTGCTACTTCTCTCTCTTTTATTTCCTCTTCTCTATTTCTTCCTTCATTTACGCTTTCTTCAACATCCTCTACTTTTTCCTCATCCTCGTCTATCTTTTCCTTCTTCATCGCTACTTCCACATAATCGCATCTAATGCTCTAATTATCGCTTCATAACTTCCTTCATTATATACGTTGGGTTGTGTGCCCACTCGTAACTTATTTTCAACTTCTGTCGACTGCGCATTATCCTCATTGAATTCGCTTTCCCTGGTTTCCATCTCAAATAGCTCTGCAATACTCATTACTTCGTCCTTTCCTCCTACATTCGTTGTGCATGCCTCTGGTAATTCATCTTCCTCGTCAGTATTCTCCCAATTAATTTCGTCCCAACACGATATTGTTATTTTCTTGTCTTCGTTTTCATCTGTTCCCTGCGGATTTGTTTCTTCCTTCTTCTCTTCTCGTGATAAGATTTTTACTTCTCTGTTCAAGGTGCTGCAATTGTCCTGGGTCGGTGCGTCATTCTCTTTGGCATTGGCGCTTAGTTGTCAATCCGAACGTTTATCGGGTTTTGGTGGTCTTATCTCAACCTCTTCTATCTGCATTCGCTTTTCTAGTTTAGCTTGTTGATAGTGATTTCTTTGTTGATAATTTGTCGGTCTATTGGTTCTCCAGTATCCGTTCCTGTTGTCGTTATTCCCTCTGTAATAGTTGTTGCCGTTCCTGGGTGAATTATAGTTATTGCCATATTCTCTTCTAAATCCATAACCGGTTCTTTGTTGAAATCTATTGTCGTTTCTTTATGCGAAGTTATCACATGGTTCGTAATTATTGTTTCTTCGTACTGTGTCTTGTGGATGCCAGTGCTTTTTGCTTTCGTTTTCGCGTGCGCTTAGTCTTTTTCTTGCGTCATTTTCCGAAAATATGAACTGTAGTTCCCTTAGAATACCTTTAAATGCTTCGACGTCATTGCCTCCGCGACCTACTTATGGTTGCTGGTATTTGAATGGTAGCTTCATCGCTCATAATTTAATCAACTTTCCGTCACTGTATGGTACATCTAAGCATTGATTTTTCTTTGCCATTAATTCGAAAAATTTCACGGGACTCTTCTCTCCCGAATTTTCAAAATATGGGTTCTGTAATAATTCGTACTTCACTCTGTACTGTGCTTCGCTGGACCAATGTCGTGAGAGAAACTTCTCTCTGAAATCTTCGTGCGATCGGCATGTCGCTGCAACATTCTGCATGTTTTCTGCGACTGTTCCTGACATGTGTGCACATATAAAGTCTAATGTGTGTGCTAGCGTCCAGTGTTCTGGTAATCCTACTCGGAATTGATCAATATTCCCTGAGTGGGTTTCCAAGTTCTACAATGGATCGAAGGATGGCCTATGCCATATCACATCTATAATCTAGGTTTAAATTAAGTTTCACAAAAGAGAAAACTATCAAAATGGTCTACAGTGACCCTGAATTATCTTTAATTACTTATCTAACTTGTCGTAAATTGCAGTGGATGTAATGAGTTTCCTTCTCGAAAGTTTTAAAATTTTCTGACTGTGAGGAAAGGATCGTTGTCGTACTTCGTCATAGTTCCATATGAAATTCGCGATTCTTCGCCACTTTTGTTTCTGATCATTTCTCCCGTAGTTCTTTCCGGTTGTGGTAGGTCCATTGGATATTGTCCACTGTAACTTTCGCCTACCCTTGCGTAGTATCGTTGGAGTGGTACGCCATAATTTTCTTCCATCGGTTGTGAACGTGTAGCTGAATGCATTCATTACACTGTACTTTTCGCGACCTGGCTTTCCATTGTCACATATGTTACTTTCCGCCTGTGATTGGAATCGCAAATGCGTAATATCTTCGTTAATTGCTTGTTTTTCCGGTGCTGTCACAGATACGGATGTGGTTGCAGACTCTGTGCTTGTTCGATCCTGTTCACTACGCTCTTCAATGGTTTGCAACAATTCTGTTCGCAATTTCTGAAATTGTCGCTTCGTTTGCGCTTCTATTTTGACTATGCGGTTATCAAATCTTTTCAGCGCTGCTTTTGTGACACGTTTGTGTAACACACTGTTTTCAACAACTTCACGCGCTGTACCTGCTGCTTGTCTAGTAATTTCGTTTATCTGTTTCTCTAGTTTCTTGACTTCTCCCTGGGTGATGTTACGTAATGTTTTTATCTCGTCCTGAATGTCATTACGCAATGTTTGTTCGTCCACTTGTACCTTGTCAATGTCTGTTCTCAATTGATTGCGACCTGTTATTAAGTCTCCTATCACTTCTCGAGATTCTTTTGCCTCGTATTTAATACGACTTAGGTGTAACTGGATTCTTTTGTTTTGTTTTTTAATCTCACGCATTTGTCTTGTGGTTTCTGTATTCTGAATTTGAATTTGCTTCACTATGTCTTTATTTTGCCTTGTCATGGTTTCCGTAATTTGTTGTAATAATTCTTCCAGAATGGTGGGTCCTATTGCCTTTTCTTCCGACGTCCTACGCTCTGTGTTGTCGCCCAAGTGTTGGTTCGCAACCGATTGCGTTGAACTGTGCTGTGACACGTTTCTGCTCGCATTCCTTGTACTCTGTGGTGAAGGAGCTCTGATTACTTGTACTATGGGTTCTACGTATTCAAGACGCAAGTTAGAATCCTCATCGATTGTCTCTCTACTTTCCTGCTCCTCTGTCGTATGCTAACCTAGGTTTCCTGTGCCTTGGCGTACATTATGCTCGTTATGGTGCGTTATATGTCCTATTTCCCGCGATACTGCATCGTCTGTTGTACTGTCCTCTACTCTCTGTCCATTTTCATGCTGGGTCTCTACCTCAATTCGGTCAAGGTCTGCCATTGCTAATCTTTCCGAATCCCTTATTTTCTGTTTTAAAAGCAATTCACGCGCTCTACTTCGTGTCAACATGCACTCATACGATCTCACGCGTTTCATAAACTTTTTGTTCACACGACTTGACAAACCATTCACTCACTTGTTGGGTCAGAACCAACTTGTCAACGATGTATCCGCCACCTGTGCGCTTGCATTGAGGAGAAAACTTAATTCTAACAATTTTTCTAATTCATAACTTATTTATGCTATTGTCTCTGCTAGAATGTCTCACTTTTTATTGAATATTTTTTTACTATCTATCGCTGCAGCTAATGTTTTCGACGATTTATACTTTTTCTTAAAAAAATTTTTACTACGAAAATTTTTCGTAGGATATTTTTCTGACCTCGTTAGGCATGTGGTCGACCTTCAATCATGGTATTTTACCATCCTGGCAGGGACGCCATTTTCTAACATTCTGCGTGGTGTCTGTTGTTCTATATTGCATCTCCCTACCACTTTCGCACAACGACGCTCTGAGCGTGTTTTTTAGGGAATTGACTAGTTTGAACCTGGGACCTGTTGCTGGTAAGGAGACGTCAGACAACACATGACATGTAGAATTCAGAAGAGTTCAGTGAGACTAGCGATGAGACAACCAAATACTTAATGATTTCACCGTCAGCTCCGCTGCACTCCCTGTATAAAGGAATTTTAATACTAACTAAATTTAGTGGAAGGGGTTCAAGGCTTTCCTATTTTTAGTTAGCTGGTAAAATAACATCGAAAAAGCAGTTAAGTTTACCATTAGAAATTTTATTCTACTCACAAAACATTGTTTATAAATTGCACTATTGATAAAAGGAAATGTTTTAATACAGGATGATAAATACCAATTGTGTTCAACAAAAATGTGAACGAATATTCCCTGAGTGGGTTTCCAAGTTCTACAATGGATCGAAGGATGACCTATGCCATATCACATCTATAATCCAGGTTTCACAAAAGAGAATACTATCAAAATGGTCTACAGTGACCCTCAATTATCTTTAATTACTTATCTAACTTACAGTGATCCTCAATTATCTTTAATTACTTATCTAACTTGTCGTAAATTACAGTGGCTGATGTGGCTGCTCAGTAACTATATAACAGAAAAATCATCGCGTTTTAGATTTTTACTTCAAGTAGCAAATGTGAACACCATGAGCTTTAATTGACGATCGACACTAGTATTACGCAAAAAGGGGATGTAACAGATGAGACTTCTGCAGTTCTGAGTTAAGCTTTATGCGCTGTTATGCGGCATCGCGTGCGTTCATTACCTTGTCGGTATTCGTCAGGGGGCGGCGGGCAGCACAGCTCCGCTCACCTCGCCGTCTCCCAAGCAACTCTTTCCAAACTTCTCCTTACTACAATTTACCGAAGTTGGTTTTTTAAAAAAAAACTATATGGCTGTATTTTCATCTGACCAATCACGGTCTCACTGTTAACCTTAAGCTCCCCCTACAAAAATTCTGTCTATCCAATGAGAAACGTTATACTTTTTGTGGTGGGGCAATGTTTTTAAAGTGTGCAACGTAACAGTGACGCGAAAAAGTCTCACGCTAAAACTTGCGGGTGGTGTGGCCCTTTTTGTGTTATCGTAAGATCTATACTGTTCTTCTGGAGGGCTCTATCTTTTAACATGGGATAGGGGGTAGTCCTGACGTAACACAGACGTGAAAAAGTCTCACGCTAAGACTTGCGGCTGGGGTGGTCCTAGCGGTTAGCTGGCGACGTGGGGGTGCGTCGCTTATCGTAGGGCCTTCCAGATTAACACGGTTCTTTTCTTGGCTTCTGTTCTCGTTACTCCCCTTGGAACTGCGTCTGTCTTAAGGTGGGAAGGTATGACATGCATTTAGGCAATCTTGTGTTAGTCTGTGGTATTCCATTTGCTTACTCGTTACTCGTATTACTTTGGTTAATTTAATGTCACGATTTATTCGGAGCTATGTGGCATACTACTGGATTTGCTTATCATGTCAGGGTTTTCATGGAAGGTGTTGGATTTGCCTGACACCTTACAGCTTCTCACTGCATTCAACCGGAGCGGTTTTCAAGTTATACTGTTAGGAAATATTAAGTGAAATTGCAGAAATAAAACCACCACAGTAAAACTAAAATTGGTCTATGTAACACATAATATCGCTTGAATGAGTACACTTACGAATGACATGTGATTCCTTTACACTTTAGGCAAAAATCAAAACGAATAGTAAACCCGTGAATTATGGAATCTTGCATTTTTTATGAAAACTCTTGTACAAGAAGCTAATGTTTGGGGCTACTAACATGTCGGGCATTGATTTCAAGTCTCTGACGTCATGACGACTTCTTGTGTTATACTACAATGGTAATAACAAAGTTTTCGTGGGAAACACAGACTGTAGGTAACGTTGCTTATTGGCGTCTTTTTCCCCTTTCTTTTGTCTAAGAACAAACGGACCTGACTTGATGTTCATTTGCCATCACTCCCACAAAATTTGAAAAGTTATTAATTTTCAATTTCTTCAATTTTGAACAGCTACAACTTCCGTTATAATACGGAAACTATATTTGTTTTAGGATATGCCTCTAGCCTCAACACTAACGGGTCGGACGGAAAGACAAAGAACCAGAGAAACACAATATGTGCATTGAGAAAGTAAAAGTAATATGGACACTTATAATCGTAAGTGTATTGTTGCGTTGAAGGACACATTTAAATGCGAACTGAAAGGAATTTCAAATAATTTTGAGATTTGTAACTGTGTCTTGCTGAAATTACAGTACAAACTTTGTAGTGCAAAACATTTCGCATCTGAGTTTACTTTACACGATGCTACGGCATTCACATTGTGTTGTCATAAGAGAAAAGTTAATTTGCAGCTGTTAAACAGAAGATTTATTTTTCAGCGCACTGTATCAAGGACTCATGTGATATGATGAAACAGAACACATATTAAAAGGAAATAAAAACATTATTTCAATAATTTTCGTTTCTAAAATGCGTCATTTGCTGTAGTTGCTTCGAGGACAATATTTCAGACACAGTTTTACGTGGAGTGTATCACTGTAAGATACACGTTTTTATCATAGATCTACTACAGTGGCTTATAGGTTTGGTTGTTCAGCATATCACGCACAATTATATTTGTGGAAGTGAACCGATCAATGCTATGCAGTTTGATATACGTCCTAATCTATCTCTCCCCCTCTCTGTCCACCCCCTCCTGCGCCTCCCTCTCTCCACATCCTCTTCCTCCCCCCTCTCTGCCCACTCCACCTTCCCCCCCCCCCCCCACCCACTCCTACCCTCTGTTTCCATCTACTCCCCCCGCCTTCACATCTATCCAATCACCTTCCGTCCTCACCCTGAAGTTGAGCCTTGTTTATTGTTATTGGAAACGAAACCTTCTTTGTTAATTTAAGTCACTTACTGTGAATGGGAAAACCTGTTGGGATCATTGGTATACGGACGGGGTATGAGGCACATCTCATGACGCCGGACTTTGGTGGACAGTACCTACAATGACAGTATTTGGCGTAGTTTTAATCAGCGAATGGGTAGGATTTCAAACTTTCGGAATATTCAGATTCTGTGTTAATATTCCAATCGCAAGCATATAAGACATGAATACAACTTTCCTGTTAAAATTGGCTACGAGGAGGAAAACAAAACAGCATGTTGTTATGTATATATTTTCGTTTAAAATTATATGTAAGGAGAAAGAACATATATGGGAGAAGCAACTTGTCTAAAGATTTAAATGGCGGCCCAGACCAGTACTTTTTGAGGATGCAGGGACGATGGGACTGCAACATGGGGCTTTTCAGTTCCTCAGATGCGCCAGTTCTGTTTATTGACAAAGCCGTCCAGGTAAAAATAAGCTTCGTCAGTAAACCAGATGCTGCCCACATGCATATCGCCGTCATGAATCCTGTGCACTATATCGTTAGCGAATGTCTCTCATGCAGCAATGGTAGCGGCGCTGAGGGGTTGCCGCGTTTGCATTTTGAATGGATAGAGGTGTAAACTCTGGCGCATGAGGCGATAGGTGGACGTTGGCGTCATTTGGACCGCAGCTGCAACACGGCGAACGGAAACCGAGGCCGCTGTTGGATCACCTGCTGCACTAGCTGCGCGTTGCTCTCTGTGGTTGCCGTACGCGGTCGCCCTACCTTTCCAGCACGTTCATCCGTCACGTTCCCAATCAGTTGAAATTTTTCAAACAGATCCTTTATTGTATCGCTTTTCGGTCCTTTGGTTACATTAAACCTCCGTTGAAAACTTCGTCTTGTTGCAACAACACTGTGTTCTAGGCGGTGGAATTCCAACACCAGAAAAATCCTTTGTTCTAAGGAATAAACCATGTTGTCCACAGCACACTTGCACGTTGTGAACAGCACATGCTTACAGCAGAAAGACGACGTACAGAATGGCGCACCCACAGACTGCGTTGTCTTCTATATCTTTCACATCACTTGCAGCGCCATCTGTTGTTGAAAATTGTAACTACTGTAATTTCGAAAGTTTGTCCGCCTGAAAATGTACTGTTGTCCCAAGCATATTGCAACAAACGGTGTATTTCTATCGCTGCTCGTTTAGTTTTTATTGCCGTTTCAAATATACCGGTCATTTTTGAAACACCATGTATATTAGAGTCCTGCGTATCATGTACCGTGGTGTAGATGACATCGATACAACTGTTCGAATTCCTACCACAGGTGATTTCATACATGCACTGTGTTATTCGCATTCTGCATTCAGCGGTAAAGTTAGTAAAGGCAAGGCACAACTGCAGTCAGAATAAAGTTTCAGAAATGCAATCAGTAGAAACGTTTTGCTATTTTTTGTATGATTTACAGGTTAGAAAGTAAGTGACGGCGTGGTGATACGCGATACTGCTTGACCTGATGATGTTATCTTTGGCGTGATTGCTTGGGATCTTTATACTTCAGGTTTTGCACAGTGGGATGTTAGGTTATCATACAGAGCCATGCATGCTTGTTGTACATTCAATTCAGAGTCCACCTATAAGAACGATCGTGTATATACTCTTCAGACTATGAAACTTCTAGAACTAACTTTGATCAAAGAAATTCACTCATTCAACTATACCCACAGCTCTCTCCGTTGCACAAAGTAGTAACGAACTGCTCTGGAATATGCTTTTCAGATACCGTTAGACTGCGTTATAAATCATTCTCGGCTCAAGACTGTATGTAGCAGGGGCAGTTATTCAGGGAATTTTTCTGAAGGTGTACTCTCCCGTACTGAGTTCAGTACACTAGAAAGAAGTAGTGGCTTGCACATTTAGCTAGATAGCAAACACACTTTAGATTTTCTCTGTTTAAACTCGTTTTAGAATTATATTGGCACTGGAATAATAATAAAGTACCTAATATACAGGACGTTTCCTTCATTTGATACAAACGCCCAGGATTGTGGGGAAGGATGAGTATATTAATTTGAGGAAAGCGACCCAGGCACGGAAACGACAGAGTCGAAAGTTAAGTGCGAAATCGGTTCTGATGCCTGTTAGAGTGGAATAAATATACTGGTACTGTTATAACTAAGAATGCAGGGGAGGTGACTTTGAGAGGTGGCAGTATGGACCAAAGCAACAAAATCATCTTCTAATCATGGGCTACAAAATGCATATCTTGAGAGGTATGAGCACTTTTTCATCTTCGCTACTGTGAAACTCATCTCTTCTACTGTGCTCATAGCTATTAAAGCAGCGTTTCTCAAGCTTTTTTTAGTAATCCCGACCAAGTTTTAAATCATTATTTTCATCGTACTTCCACCCTTCCCCCCCCCCCCCCCCCCCCCCCCCCCCGCCCATCATACGGTAACAATATGTATAATGATATATTTTGAGTGTTTTGACGCTAGAGCTACAAAGTTATAAACCTCACAGATTACAAAGAATAATTAAATGTATTTGCATTTCGTACAGACATCCACTACGTTTACAAAACCGGTTCAAATGGCTCTGAGCACTATGGGACTTAACATCGGAGGTCATCAGTCCCCTAGAACTTAGAACTACTTAAACCTAACTAACCTAAGAACATCACACACATCCATGCCCGAGGCAGGATTAGAGCCTGCGACCGTAGCGGTCACGCGGTTCCGGGCTGTAGCGCCTAGAACCGCTCGGCCACCGCGGCAGGCTACAAAACCGGAATCGATGGCCTTGTATTTCTCTCTATCTAATAAAGAGCACACGAAAATATTCCCGAAGGTCTCTCAACTGCCGGAGAATCCACTGACTTCAAGGGTAGTGACGAAATCAAAAGGTGCTCCTTGAATTTTGGGCAGTGGTAGACGATGAGTTTTCTGCACTGAAAAGAAGAGCATTTCGTATACTATTACAATTTTCAACATGTTACCTTTGCAATACCGGATTTTCTGCGTCGCTTGCTTTCAAGACGAAATATAGATGTCAACTAAACATAGAAGAAGACCTCAGAGTGTCTATTTCCAGTATTAAATTCTTCTTAAAAAATACTGTGCTCTGCAAGTCAGGCGAAACGAAGTCGCTAATAATTATAAAACTTGTTTTTCACGTAGTGCTGAAAAGTAAATTACTAAATGCATTCTGCAGTTGTGATACAGTCCTGTAAGTGCACTATGTCAGTGTAAATGTGAATTTTAATTTTTATCATGTCAGAAAGTATTTTGATTTTCTTTATAAAATTAATCAGTTTTTAAATATATTTTTATTTGCTTGCTAGGCTGCCGCTCCCCACAAGTTGAGAATTGCTGCCTTATGTGTCCATTCTTATATCTGTCCACGATGTAAGCCATTGTTTTAGAAAAATTAATCAAACGTGAAATGTATTCGCAGTTGCGAATATGGACAACCATCAGCTGTGTTTTGGGATGACGACAATGAAAATTTGTGGCGAAGCGAGACGCGAATATGGATTTCCCGCTTATCGCCTTACCATCTTTTCTCCTCACTTTGTTAGTTATTTTGCTCTGGGCGGACACGTCTGCATGTCCGAAGGAATATTACAACGTACATCGGAACGACACAAGGACTCGCATAAACTAATGAAGCAATGAACGTAAATATTTCTGCACATTATTTATTGATTCTTGGACAGCATTTTCTGATTTTTTTAAAGAAATTCAGTCATCATTAAGCCCCTTATCCGACGAGCTGAAGTTATTCTGTCCAAAATGACATGTGCCAATGACTGACGTCCTGCAGTCTGCAAATCTTATTTTTGTTCCCGGTAGCTGAGTGTTCAGCGCAACAGATTGTCAATTCTGTCGGCCTGGGTTCGATTCCCGGCTGGGTCGGAGATTTCCTCCGCCCAGAGACTGGGTGCTGTGTTGTCCAGTCTTCATCATTTCACCCCCATCGCCGAAGTACGCCGGCACGGTAGCTCAGCTTGTTCGGTAAGAGAGCTTGTTAGCCTCTGTAAAAAAAAAAAAAAATAAATAAAAAAAAATAAATAAAAAATAACAAACAATGTTCTTAATCGGCGGGATTTTGAATACGGAGTAGTAGCACATGTGGTTTTGGTCATGCAATTTGCAATAACTGAGGAATAAATTAAAATTCTTTTACTCCTTGTGAATAGGTCTGAGGAGTAATTCAACCAATATATGTTTATTAGTGTGCCCACAATCCATTCCGTCAGCTTCACATTCACTGTGTATGCACACACATAATTTTGGACAGAGCAGCTCTAACTCCTCAGATGGAGGACTTACTGACGAGTGAATTTAAAAAAAATCAGAAAATGTTGTCCAAGAATCAGTAAAAAAATGTCCAAAAAGATTTACGTTGATTGGTCCATTAGTCAAAAAATCGTAAAACTTGAAACTTCCTAGCAGATTGAAACTGTGTGCCGGACCGAGACTCGAACTCGGGACCTTTGCCTTTCGCGGGTAAGTGCTCTACCAACTGAACTACCCAAGCACGGAGTGGGCGCTGATATGAAACTTCGTGCTTGGGTAGCTCAGTTGGTAGAGCACTTACCCGCGAAAGGCAAAGGTCCCGAGTTCGAGTCTCGGTCCGGCACACAGTTTCAATCTGACAGAAAGTTTCATATCAGCGCACACACCACTGCAGAGTGAAAATCTCATTCTGGAATCGTAAAACTTGCTTATTTTATAGGCTGACTGAGGAGAATGAACCCCTAAGGTTCACATTTTGGAGCCCATGTTTAGAAGACTTACTTGGTTCGCACGGTCGTTGCTGTCATATGCCTGAACATTGACCATTCGTCCGTGGCACCCTGCATATTATGCAGATGTAGGACTGCGTGTAGCTGCAATGATGCCTCTTTTTGTCTCTCTGCATCCTCGTTGCATTTCAAGTTATTCGCGTAGCAATGTGGAGGTTGACAACAGAAAGGCGGTCTGAAACGTAAACGTGGAAGAAAGCGTTCATTGTGGGAGAACAAAGAAGAGGAGGGAACGTGCAGGTTGGACCGGGCGGTCTGCGGCACGACACGAGCGCGTGGCTGTTGGCACGTAGGCACCCAGCAGGCGCTCCACCCGTCACCCGGAAGTCCGAACCACACAACGCCACCCGCCCTCCTTGCCCTCGGCTGCTCTGGTCTCTACCAGGGGCAGTCATAAAGTTTTAATTATCGCCTAGCAAAAACAAAGTTGCGCACATAACTTTTTTGAATTCAAAATGAAATTTTCACTCTGTAGCGGGGTGTTGCTGTTATGGAGCTTCCTGGCAGATTAAAAGTGTGTGCCAGACCGAGAGTCGAACTCGGGAACTTTTCCTGTGGCGGCCAAGTGCTCTGCCAACTGAGCTACCCATGCACGCCTCACCACCATCCCTTACATCAGTACTTCCAACATCTTGTCTCCAATCTTCCGAACTTCACAGAAATTCTCCTGAGAACCCTGCAATAAAAGCACTCGTGAAAGAAAGGATATGGAGCAGGTAGGAGACGAGCTACTGGCGGAAGTATAGCTGTGAAGAGGGATCGGGAGTCGTGCTTGTTGTAGCTTAGTTGGTGGAGCACTTGCCCGCTGAAGGAAAAGGTCGGTCTGGTATACAGTTTCGATCCGCCAGTAAGTTTCAGATTTTTGTTTGTTTCTAGCTACAGTTGTGCAGTCCTGGTAAATATCGATATCGTCCCACCGCAGTGCCGTAGAACGACGCTAGAGGAGCCAAAATAAAATAGCGCACTCCTTTGATTAAGTGGAGTTGTTTACTATTGTTGTTGTTGTTGTGGCCTTCGGCTCGATGACTGGTTCAGTGCAGCTCTCTCCACTGCTCTATTCTGTGAAGCCTCTTCATCTTCTCCGGCCGGTGTGGCCGAGCGTTTCTAGTCGCTTCAGTCTGGAACCGAACGATCGCTACGGTCGGAGGTTTGAATCTTGCCTCGGGCATGGATGTGTGTGGTGTCCTTAGGTTAGTTAGTTTAAGTAGTTCTAAGTTCTAGGGGACTGATGACCTCAGACGTTAAGTCCAATAGTGCTAAGAGCCATTTGAACCATTTTCTTCGTCTTCACTGCCACTTACATCCATTTGTGTGTGCTTATTGTATTCATCACTTTGTCTCCTTCTACAGTTTGTAGCTTCCACACGTCTTTCGGTTGGTCCTTCCGATTAATTTCGGGGTTGGAGATGTGTCTAACTAGAGACATCTATGACGTCAAATGCTCGGAACCGCACAAAACTATGCTTAGAATAACATTCTATCATAAAAAAAATAGTGGTGCAAGTCATTTCCATGCAAAACGTTGCATTCTACCACAAGTGACATTTTGATCAAGACAAAGAAAGTCATTACCATGGGAGGGAAATTACACGTTATTCACTGACGTTAGTGAATCATTTCATTTTCGATCAACAGTACGAAAAACCCTTTGCTTAAAGCATTTATAGTGCCGCAAAATACACATTTCCTATGCACCTGATAGTGCTTATATCTGTCCTCATTGTGCAGATGCAGGATTTCGATGAAATGATTAAAATAAAGTGGAAGAGAACAATGTACACACCTCACTAAAGCCTCGTTTTTACATTCAAAATCACTTTCCCATTCACGCAGTGCAGTATCAAAAGCCACATTAGTTATATCCTCTAATGATTGTATGGGTATGGGTATGCCGATAACATACTCTGCCTTTCGCTAAGCATATTGCAACATACGCGTATACTTTGGAACAGAAAGTTGGTTACAAATCACAGAGTGGGGTTTGAAGATAAAATATCTTGATGATAAAAGTATCTCCCCTTTTTGATTCGGCACATTGACAGTCTTACAAAATAGCAATTCGTTTGATATAGACCTTATATTGTCGAGAGAAGTAATCATCAATGGGTTGACAATATTTTGTTGTTTTCGGTGGCAATATCCACGGAATAAAGTCTTTGTTTGAAAAACGTTCATCCAGAAGGGTACGATTCGTATGACCTGAACAGGAATCACACAGCAGTAGCCTCTTTTCGCTTGTTACATGTCGCCAAGGACTGACGCTAGAAAATGTCTCAAGCGTTTCTTTAACCATTTTTCCACTTTTGCTTGCCTCCACCTGAATGTTTCGTGGGGAGGTTATTTCAAGTTTCTTTGAAATATTTGTGAAAGAAAGAGCCTTGTGCATCTTGCAGAAAGACGTACAACTTATTTGCTAGTCTGCCTGTCGTAGATGAAATGAAATGATCGTATAGCATTGTTGGCCGGGAGGCCCCATGAGAGGTAGATCGGCCGCCGTATTGCAAGTCCTTTTAGTTGACGCCACTTCGGCGACTTGCGAGTCAATTATGATGAAAGACACACAACACCCAGTCATCACGATACGGAGAAAATCTCTGACTCCGCCGGGAATCGAACCCCTGACCCCGTGCGCGGGAAGCGAGAACGCTACCGCAAGACCACGAGATGCGGACCCTGTCGTTGATAAAACCACATTAATTGTGTATTTGTAGATACAGCTATACAAAGATTGCAACACCGTAGCTGCAGTTTTCTTCTATCCTCTGTGATACAGTGTAGATGATGATATTTCATACTGGAATTGACTCTGGTCACTGTATCAAACATTTCCTTTCTCCACGTCTTGCTCTGTTATAAATAGTCGTGCCGTCTGCCGTACTGTGATCGTCTTCTATGTCGTTACGTGTGACAATCGTAGTAATATGCCTCGATGGAATGCCGTATTCAGCCTTAAGATTGTCAATAAAAGAGATCGAAGGTTTGAAATTTCCCAAGCCAACTATTTCAGACTCTTCTAGTGACCACATTTACAGATGCATTGAACACCCATACGACCTTGCTCTATCAGATTGTGATATTATAAGTTCTTTTATAGCTTGTAATTGCGACAGTATTCTTCCTTTCAAACGAGCTCGCTACGCACATAACTTGGAATTAATCTGCAACTTGTTTTACTTTTAATACGCTTACAGCATCTCATTGGTTTGCTATAGGAACTGAAACCACGATTATGATAGTCTTTTCAAATGTTCTCTAGTACGCTGTAATCACTATCCAAATATACTAGGCATCGACTGTTTGGGTGGAGTAAGTTCGTACTGACTTTGGAGATGAAACTCGTTTACCGCTTGAACAGTCACCTTCAAGGTTAATATTATTCCTGTCTTTCAAAGTCAGTATATCTATCAAGCGTAACGTCATGTAATACTGTGTCATCCACACTATATTTCTGTATTGTTATGTTCTGTAATACGGTGTACCCGTGAACTCTCTATCCTCGACTTCGATTTCATTTCCATATTCAGCACGTCGCAACTTTGTTCCTAATATTTGGACCACATTCATAGGAATTTACTTCATGATACCACTGCACACAGTCTACACAGTAATCCGCATACGAATATTCGGAGAGACACGTTCGTATTGCAGCTACGCCATTGGGGCGTTTTGGATGGAAATGAAGCAGACCACTGTTGTTTTTATGATCGAGTGTTAGTCCAAGAATGGTTTCGTGCGGCGACGAGCGTTCAAGGCCACAGGTGTCACTTGTAAGTATGGTAGACGGATTTGTGGACTGTTGGAAGCTGGAGGAAACACTTTCCAACGATATTCATACTCCTTTGGATACACGATATAATTTTTACTCAATTTCAAAGAGCTGTGGTCGTGTTTAGCTCATTTTTTTCTGAAACATTTGTATACGGAGTCTTTGCGAATAGGAGGTATTGTTAGAGGTTGACGTGCCGTGGACGATGACGTCATTGTAGACGGAGGACAAATTAGCAACATGGAAGGATGGTAATGCGACGTAGGAAAACCGTTCGACAATGTAAAGTGGTGCAACATCTTTGAAATTCTCCGGAAAATAGGTGTAAGCTATTGGGGAAGACGGATAATACAAATTTGTGCAATAACGTAGAGGGAAGAATAATACTGGAAGACCAAGAACAAAGTACTGGGATTATAACGGGTATAAGACAGTGACATAATCTTTCGTCACAACTATTCACTCAATATACCTGAACTGCAATGACGGAAGTAAAAGAGAGGTTTAGGAGTGGGATTAAAATCCAGCATGAAAGAATATCAATGATAAGATTCACTGATGGCACTAATATCCTCAGTAAAAGTGAGGAGCCGGCCGGAGTGGCCGTCCGGTTCTAGACGCTACAGTCTGCAGCCGACCGACCGCTACTACGCTCTACGCTCACTAAAACAACTCTACTAGTACCAAACATAGATCTTAATTCAGGGAGCAAGTTTGTGAGACTGTGCGTCTGGAGCACAACTTTGTATGGAAGTGATTCTTGGGCAGTGGAAAAACCGGAAAAGAAGAGAACCAAAGCGTTAGAGACGGGGTGCTAGAGAAGAAAGTTGAATATTAACTGGACTGATTGGAAATGAGGCGATGAACACGTGGAAAATACTGACGATAAGAAGAGGCAGGATAACACGTCATATGTTAGGTTCTCAAGAAGTAACTTCCATGGTACTAGATGGAAGTGTAAGGTGTAAAACTGTGCGTAAAGATAGATATTGGAACATATCCAACAAATAACTGTGGAAATTAGGAGCAACAACTACTGTGGCATGACAAGGTTGGCACAGGTCTCATTAAACCCGGCAGAAGACTGGTAAAAAAAGGGCGGACGAACTCGACCGTTCCCCTCACAATAGAATTGAAGTTATTTATGCAGCCTATGTTCACGCAGACAGTGAATTTCTTTAGTTTTGATTGAACATGTTGAACAGTGGAATTAATGCTTTATTTCTATAGCTTACACTGATATGTTACATGTCCGTAGCTAGTGGTCTAGTAATTAGCATTACTGCCTCTGGATCATGGGGTCCCGGGTTCGATTACCAACCGGGTTGGGAATTGTCTCTGCCCGGCGACTGGGTGTTGTGTTGCCCTCATCATTTCATCATCATAATTCGTGGCAGTGGATAGATTGGACTGTGTAAAAAAGCTGGCATGTATAAAAATTGGGACCTTGTACGGACGCTGGTGACCGCGCAGTTGAGCCGTCTACAAAACTAAACATCATCATCACTGCTATGTCTTTAGATTAAGCCTAAAACAAAATTAAATTGTAAAAGGAACGGCGATAAGGTAGAATATTAAGCATCTTACAATGCGTTATGTAACCCCACTTGATGCGTGATTTCTCCCACCATGGTCAGGTAAAATAGTGCAATGCATAAATTAGAACGGAAGTGGTGCCATACAAAAATTAGTCATCCAAAAATCATATTGTGTTTGGACTGAGTTACGAGCAAATTCCGTGATTTTAGAACTACAATTTGATAATAAGACTCCCCAAGCTCCATCTTAACAGGTCTTGATACATCTTCGCAATCATTCGAGTAACAACATGTTCAACAACTGTAGCTAACACCTCTAATAGCGAGTAGGCTTGGTTGCTTGTGTGCCAGGGCATGTGGGTGCCAATAAGCAGCGTTGGTGGAGCGAGCGTTTTCAAGCGACTGTAGGATACTAACCGATTTTCATAAAGCTACAAAAATAATAATAATTTAGAAAGCTGTATGTCCAACGTAATTATACTTACTCAAGTGCGGGATGTATGAGATGTGTTAAATGAGACTCTGAAACTCACTTCTGGACAACGTCCTTATTTTCGTACAAAGAGACTTTCACCATTTGAAGCAGCATTGGGACACATTCATTGTTCATTGTTTAGTGATGGTGGACGCTATCGTAGAGGTCCTGCGTTCGATTCCCGGTGACTCTCTCGGAGTGTGCTGTCATGAAAAGGTGAAAATATCAAATGAGAAGCTATCTGAATACTTTTGTATGAATGCAACGTCTGTGCTTTTTTGGACATGTGATGGACAATGATTCCACTACTTTCACTGCAGATGCATAGTTTCATTGCGGAATCTCAAAGCAGCAAGCATGGAGCCCATGCTAGGAGATAGCGGATAGGTAGCGCCAGTCGGGAATGTGGGTCGGCCACGCGTCATCCCGAGATAATCCGCGCAATTTCGATGAACACCGCGTCCGTGTGGCGCAGTGGTGACCTCAACTGCCTCGCAAGCAGCAGACCCCGGGCTCGAATCCCAATCCGGCAGACATTTTCACTCGTCGCTGCTGATTCCGGTGCAGCTGAGATCTTTAATTCCTTCCCTTCCCATTCCTTTCATTTCTGCCCCCTCCCCACAACCTCCGTTTACGTAATACCTGAATTCTTAAGTAGCGGAATTGTCATGTAAACCATCGAAGTGACCTAAAATTAAAAAGCTTGCATCGAAAGTCAAATGACACATACTTTTACGTTTTTTAAATCCATATTGGACCTTCTTAAACACCTTGTCGTTACTCAATCATCACCTCTTGATGAGGAACGTAACCAGCTGCAAATACTTAAAAAAAACTTTATTTTATTACAATTTCCGGTTTATGACTGTTATACCTAGCTTCAGATGACTACACTTGCTTTAATAAAGTATTACATCCGTCAGCAGTTCGCCTCCGTGGGTTAGATGTCAACATTTCTGACAGCTATTCGGAGAAAACGTGTTCAAATGTATGTGAAATCTTATGGGACTTAACTGCTAAGGTCATCAGTCCCTCCGGCCGGTGTGGCCGAGCGGTTCTAGGCTCTTCAGTCTGGAACCGCGCGACCGCTACGGTCGAAGGTTCGAATCCGATGTGTGTGATGTTTTTAGGTTAGTTAGGTTTAAGTAGTTCTAATTTCTAGGGGACTGACGATCTCAGATGTTAAGTCCCATAGTGCTCAGAGCCATTTGAACCATTTCATCAGTCCCTAAGCTTACACACTACTTAACCTAAATTATCCTAAGGACAAACACAGACACCCATGCCCGAGGGAGGACTCGAACCTCCGCCGGGACCTGCCGCACAATCCATGACTGGAAAACGTGTTCGATTCCTGGTACCGGCAGGGATTATTCCTTGATTGGAGGACTGGACAGTATGTGCTCAGCCTCGTTATATCAATTCAGAAGCCATGGAGTCAGAAATAGCGGTTCCAATGTCTGGGGCGCTGACAACGGCCGGGAGTGCGGTGTGTTGACCGCGTGCCTCTCCACAGTCCACGCGCATGACGCCGATGGCAGAGGATGACACGGCGACCGGTCGGTATTACACGGAAAAATATGCTAATATGCAGCAATTTCTAACATGTGAAGTAAATGTGTTATATGCGCTTACAAATGTTCTAGAGACTACCGTTTCGACTTGTTTTCTTCCTTCTACATTTCTGGGGGGGGTACACATACTCGAATTTTATGTAAATAACATTGGCACACAAACATTGCACAAACTTCTCCACTTAAATTGCGGCCATAAACATAAGCGTTGCGTATAATGTTTTTATTTACAATGTAAATACAGTCCAGTAGACAAAGATATTACCCATTTAGCAACAAGCAAACATCTCAGTTACCTAATGTACACAAAGTGTACGTGTCGGAGATGCAACAAGTTACAAATAATTTTGGGTATGTGGCCGCGTCAGCCGGCCGCTGTGGCCGAGTAGTTCCAGGCGCTTTAGTCCGGAACCGCGCTGCTGCTACGGTCGCAGGTTCGAATACTGACCCGGGCATGGATGTGTGTGATGTCCTTGAGTTGGTTAGGTTTGAGCAGTTCTAAGTCTAGGGGACTGATGACCTCAGATGTTAAGTCCCATAGTGCTAAGAGCCATTAGAACCATTTTAGGCCGCGTCATTGTAAAACACTAAAGCAAGTAAACTGATGACGTTTCGATCGACTTGCTGCGGTTCTCTTCAGGGCGGTTAACTGCTGGATACTGATGAATTCTTCCTGTATGTACCGTTTATTTTGGTTGTACAGTGGCTATAGATGTCACGTATCTGTGACACCACTGGACAATTTGAAGAGAGGTTACTATGCAGGGGACGGCTATTGCCTGTGCTACTCTGGTGTCTGATGGAAACGTAACTCCAGTGGGTGATTGGTAGAAAATACCATATCGGTAATTTATTGCCTGTGGCGTTCTAGTAACTGATTGGTAGACAACTCTCGTCGGTGGTTGGTGTTTATTGTTGCGGTCTTCCGCCCAAATACTGATTTGATACAGCTCTTAATGCTACTCTATCATGTGCAAGCCGCTTCATCTCCGGTAACTATTGCAACCGACCTCCTTCTGAATCTGCTTAATGTATTCATCTCTTGGTGCCACTCTACGATTTTTACCTCCCGCACTTACCTTCAATAGTAAACTGGCGATATCTCGATGTTCCGGAAAATGCCCTATCAAACGATCCCTTCTTTCAACAAGATAGTGCCACTTATTCCTTGTCTGTCCAGTCTATTCAGTACCTCCTTATTAGTTACGCGATCTACCTATCTTCAGATCCATCTATAGCTCCACGTTTCAAAAGTCTCCTTTCTCTTCGTGTCAAAACGCTTTATCGTCAATTTTTCGCTTCCACACATGGCAGCACGCCAGACAAAGGGCTTCCAAAAAAGGTATCCTAACACTTATATTTATATTCAATATTAACAAATTTTTCTTCTTCAGAAACGGTTTTCTTGCTGTTGCCAGTCTACATTTTATATCATCTGTACTCAGTTTTTTGTTGCCCAAATAGCAAAACTCTTCTACTACTTTAATTGTCTCGTTTTCTAATCCAATTCCCGCAACATCACCTGATTTTATTCGACTACACTCCATTATTCTTATTATTGTTGTTCTTCACATATCCTCCTTTCAAGGCGTTGCACATTCCCTTCAACTGCTCCTCCAAGTCCTTTGCTATCTCTGACAGAATTCTGACGCCTTGGGCAAACTTCAAAGATTTTATATCTTCTCGCGAACTTTAATTCTTACTCAATTTTTGTTTTTTGTTTCTGTTATTGCTTGCTCGTTGTACTGATGGAATAACATATTGTATAGGCTGCAACGCTATATCACCCCCATCTGAAACACTGCATCAATTTCCAATACCTGGACTCATATAACTGCTGTCTGGTTTCTGTAAAAGTTGTAAAATAAACTTTCGCTCCCTATATTTTACCCCTGCTACACTCAGAAAATTAAAGAATGTATTCCATTTGGCATTGCCAAAAGCTTTCTCGAAGTCTACAAATGCTAAAAACGTAGGTTTGTCATTTCATAACTTATTTTCTAAGATAAGTCAGTATTGCCTTGTGTGTTCCTACATTTCTCCGGAATCCAGTCTGACCTTTTTGTATGTCCATCCTTTTGACTGGAGGTCTGGAGGACCAATCTGACCTCTCCCAAGGTCGGCTTCTACCAGTTGTTTTTCCATTCTTCTGTGAAAAATTCGTGTTAATATTTTGCAGGTATGACTTATTCATATATTAAGTTTAGTGACATTCACACCTGTCAGTACCTGCTTAATTTGGAATTGGAATTATAACTACTTCTTTTTCTCATACATATTGCACACCATATGGAATACTTTTGCCATAGCTGGCTACCCCACAGCTATCAGAAGTTCTGACGGAATGTGTTCTACTCCAGAGGCCTTGTTTCGACTTGGGTCTTTCAGTGCTCTATCTTATTTCCAATCTCATCTTCTTCTACGTGTTCGTCCCTTTCTATAATACTAGTTCATCTCCCTTGTAAATTTGTGGTAAGTTCCTATGGGACCAAACTGCTGAGGTCATCGATCCCTTGGCTTATACACTACTTAATCTAATTTAAACCAACCTACATTAAGGACAACACAGACCCCATGCCCACGGGGGTGCTCGAACCTCCTACGGGGAGAACAGCGAGAACCGTGGCAAGTCGCCTTAAACCACGCGGCTAACCCATGCGGCGCCTTGTATAGATTCTGTATACTCCTTCGAACTTTCAGCTTTCCCTTCTTTACTTAGTACTAATCTTTCATTTGAGCTCTGGATATTAATACATCTGCTTCTCTTTTCTCGAAAGGCTTCTTCAGTTTTCCTGTAGGCGTTATCTATTCTTTCCCTGATACAATGTGCTTCTAAGTCATTTCATTTGTCCTATGGCCTTTCCTGTTAAGCCAATTTGCGCTTCCCGTCAATCATGTTTTTTAGACGTTTGTATTCCTTTTCGCCGTCTTCATCCCCAGCATTTTTATACACACCCCTTTTGTCAATTAAATTCAATATCTCTATTAGACCTGTTTGATCCTCTGATGCCTTCGCTATTTGGTTTCTTAAAGGTACCTATCCGTCTTGTGCTGTACTCCTTTACCCAATTCTTGTCAATCTTTGCCCAATGCTCCCTCTCAAACTCTCAAAAATCTCTAGTTCTCTCTACTTACCCAGGAATCATCTCCTTAATTTCTTACATTCTTGCAATTTCTTCGCCGGCCGCTGTGTCCGAGCGGATCTAGGCGCTTCAGTCCGGAACCGCGCTGCTGCTACGGTCGCAGGTTCGAAGTCTGATTCAGGCATGGATGTGTGCTATGTCCTTAGGTGAGTTAGGTTTAAGTAGTTTTAAGTCTAGGGGACTGATGACCTCAGACTTTAAGTTCCATAGTGCTTAGAGCCATTTGAACCATTTGCAATTTCTTCGTTTTTAATGTTCAGTTCATAGGTAATAAATTGTGGTCAAAGTCCACTTCCGCCCCTGGAAATGCGTAGAGTTTAAAATTTTGTTCCTAAAATCTCTGTTACCTTACATAATCAATCTGAAACCTCCCAATGTCTCCAGGCTTCTTCCACGTACACAACCTTCTTTTATGATTCTTAAACCAAGTGTTAGCGATGGTTAAATTAGGCTCTGTGCAAAATTCTACCATTCGTCTTCCTCTTTCATTCCTTTCCCCAGTGCATATTCACCTTCTACTTTTCCTTCACTTCTTTTTCCTGCTATTGAGTTCCAGTCCTACCCGTCCTCACAGTTAAATTTTCGTCTCCCTGAACTATTTGAATAATTTGTTTTATCTCATCATATTTTTGTTCATTCTTTTCGTTATCTGCGATTCTATTTGGGATATAAACTTGTACTATTGAGATGAATATGGGCTTAGTATCTACCTTGGCTACGGTAATGCGTTCAGTTGGCTGTTCATCGTAGCTTACCCGCATTTCTCTTTTCTTATTCATTACTGAGTCAGTCGGCAGTCGGCAGCTAGTACCCATTGGGTTGTGTTTCCTTGCAGCGAAGCGTTAAGCCCGCACAGTAGTTCTCTCGTAGCCGTTCTTTACGCTGCCAAGCCCCGGGGCAGAGGTGTTGTTGGATGGCGAACAGATGCTGACTGTCAGATTGGAATTGCTGGCAGGGTGTTGATTATTTCAATACTCTCTCTCATGCGATCTCGTACAATTGTGATTGTGTTCAAAATTTGAGGGTAATCCCAAAAGTAAACTCTGTTTGCTAGTTGGTCACACTGTAATGAAGAGTGCTTCATGCGCTGTGTGGAAACATGTGCACACCACGCTGAGGCGCCCCGTCTTCGCTTGGCAGCCGTTGAGGATTGAGCTCCCGTTGTATGTTACCGCCAAGTGCAAACTGCACTGAGTTACTTGGTTTTTGAACTCAAAGGGCACTGTGCTGATTGAAATCCATCGCCAATTGACGGAAGTGTATGGTGAGTCGTGCATGGATGTCAAAATTGTTCGTAAGTGGTGTAGAGAGTTTGCAGCTGGTCGGACCGAAATTCACGACGAACAAAGGAGCGGGAGACCGTCAATTTCTAAGGAGACAGTGTTGAAGGTTGAGCAAAGCACACGTGACGATCGGCGGATCACCCTGGATGATCTCTGCACGTTGGTTCCTGAGGTTTCCCGAAGCACCACTCACAGAATTTTGACGGAAACATTGAACTACTAAATGCTAACATTATCATTGCATTATCTCTGATTTTTATTATCTCCGTTGTTGAATGTATGTTAATGACACCTATTTTGCTCTTGCTCTCATAAAAACGAAGGGAAGTTATAATTGTGAATATTACGTGTTACAACTCGATAGTAAACGTAAAAGTTGTATTCAAGGAAGAGATAAACGAGTGTCATCTCTGATAAATTATTAGGGGAGACTCGAACATAAATACACTAATGGCCATTAAGATTGCTACACCACGAAGATGACGTGCTACTGACGCGAAATTTAACCGACAGGGAGAAGATGCTGTGATATGCAAATGATTATCTTTTCAGAGCATTCACACAAGGTTGGCGCCGGTGGCGACACATACAACATGCTGATATAAGGAAAGTTACCAACCGAGTTCTCAAACAGCAGTTGACCGGCGTTGTCTGGTGAGACGTTGTTGTGATGCCCCGTGTGCGGAGGAGAATTGCACACCATCACTTTTCCGGCTTTGATAAAGGGGGATTATAGCCGATCGCGATTGCGGGTAATCGTATAGCGACGTTGCTGCTCGCGTTAGTCGAGATCCAATGACTGTTAGCAGAATATGGAATCGGTGGGTTCAGGAGGGTAATACGGAACGCCGTCTGGATCCCAACGGCCTCGTATCACTAGCAGGCATCTTATCCGCATGGCTGTAACGGATAGTGCAACCACGACTCGATCCCTGAGTCAGCAGATGGGGACGTTTGCAAGACAACTACCATCTGCACGAACAGTTCGACGACGTTTGCAGCAGCATGGACTATCAGCTCGGAGACCGTGGCTGCGGCTACCCTTGGCGCTGTATCACAGACAGGAGCGCCTGCGATAGTATACTCAACGACGGACCTGGGTGCACGAATGGCAAAACGACATTTTTTCGTGTGAATCCAGGTTGTGTTTACAGCATCATGATGGTCGCATCCGCGTTTGGTGACTTCGCGGTGAACGCACATTGGAAGCGTGTATTCGTCATCGCCGCACTGGCATATCACCCGGCGTAATGGTATGGGGTGCCATTGGTTACACGTCTCGGTCACTTCTTGTTCGCATTGACGTCACTTTGAACAGCGGACGTTACATTTCAGATGTGTTACGACCCGTGGCTCTACCCTTCATTCGATCCCTGCGAAGACCTATATGTCAGCAGGATAATGGACGACCGCATGTTGCAGGTCCTGTACAGGCCTTTCTGGATACAAACAATGTTCTACTGTTGCCCTGGACAGCACATTCTCCACACCTCTCACCAACTGAAAACGTCTGGTCAATGGTGGCCGAGCAACTGGCACGTCACAATACGCCAGTCACTACTCTTTGATGAACTGTGATATCGTGTTGAAGCTGCATGGGCATATGTACCTGTACACGCCATGCAAGCTCTGTGTGACTCAATGCCCAGGCGTATGAAGGCCGTTATTACGGCCAGAGGTGGTTGGTCTGCGTACTGATTTATCAGGATCTATGCACTCAAATTGCGTGAAAATGTAATCACATGTCAGTTCTAGTATAATATATTTGTCCAACGAATACCCATTTATCATCTGCATTTCTTCTTGGTGTAGCAGTTTTAATGTCAAATAGTGTATTACCCTTACTAATCATTGTAATTACTACCGAAAGTTTCAGGTACCCTATGTCCACTTTTAGTTGGACAGACGCTGGGGGGATTGGCGAGCGAACCTGCAAATAAACACGGCCACTTTCAACGAACTCAAGAGCACGTAACAAGAATCTGACACAGCTCAGTTCCAACATATTATCACACGACAAATCGCACACAAGGCCTGTTAATGTTCAACGGACATTTCAAAATATCATTTGAAAACCAAAAATATTTGCAAATACTGCCTATAAAACAATAAAATATAGTAAAAATAATAATATATCGCTCTCTGCCATGCCTTTCTATTCATAATGAATCCTATTCCCGTTACACCATTTTCTGCTGCTGTTAATATTATCCTATGCTCATCTGACCAGAAATCCTTGCCTTCTTTACATTTCACCTCACTGACCCATTGATTGAGTCTTAAAATTTCCCCTTACAGATTTTCTAGCTTCGCTGCCAGGTTCAAGTCGCTGACATTCCACGCCCCGAATCATAGTACGTTATCCTTTCGTTGGTTATTCAGTCTTTTTCTCATCGTCACCTCCACTTTGACAGTCCCCTTGCGGAGATCCGAACGTGGGACTATTCCGGAATCTTTTGCCAATGGAGAGATCATCACGGCGCTTTTTCAGTTAAAGGCCACATGTCTTGTAGATACGCATTACGTGTCTTTAATGCAATGGTTTCCATTGCCTTCTGCATCCTCACGCCAATGATCATTGCTGGTTCTTCTGGCTTTTAGGGACAGTTCCCCACCCCATGGGCAAGAGAGTGTCCTGAACCTCTTTCCGCTATTCCGCATTCTTTGAAAAGGCCGTTGGCTGAATGAGGGTGACTGCCAGCTACTATATGTTTATCATATTTTACTGCGAGCGTATGTGCCAGTCACAAAAGTGTGACGTTCTGTACGTTGTATGCAGCAGAACATCATGTGTGTTGCAACAACATTAACGTTGACAGTAATAAAACGGAAATGAGTAGCAACTTATACACTCCTGGAAATTGAAATAAGAATACCGTGAATTCATTGTCCCAGGAAGGGGAAACTTTATTGACACATTCCTGGGGTCAGATACATCACATGATCACACTGACAGAACCACAGGCACATAGACACAGGCAACAGAGCATGCACAATGTCGGCACTAGTACAGCGTATATCCACCTTTCGCAGCAATGCAGGATGCTATTCTCCCATGGAGATGATCGTAGAGATGCTGGATGTAGTCCTGTGGAACGGCTTGCCATGCCATCTCCACCTGGCGCCTCAGTTGGATCAGCGTTCGTGCTGGGCGTGCAGACCGCGTGAGACGACGCTTCATCCAGTCCCAAACACGCTCAATTCGGGACAGATCCGGAGATCTTGCTGGCCAGGGTAATTGACTTACACCTTCTAGAGCACGTTGGGTGGCACGGGATACATGCGGACGTGCATTGTCCTGTTGGAACAGCAAGTTCCCTTGCCTGTCTAGAATGGTAGAACGATGGGTTCGATGACGGTTTGGATGTACCGTGCACTATTCAGTGTCCCCTCGACGATCACCAGAGGTGTACGGCCAGTGTAGGAGATCGCTCCCCACACCATGATGCCGGGTGTTGGCCCTGTGTGCCTCGGTCGTATGCAGTCCTGATTGTGGCGCTCAACCGCACGGCGCTAAACAAGCATACGACCATCATTAGCACCAAGGCAGAAGCGACTCTCATCGCTGAAGACGACACGTCTCCATTCGTCCCTCCATTCACGCCTGTCGCGACACCACTGGAGGCGGGCTGCACGATGTTGGGGCGTGAGCGGAAGACGGCCTAACGGTGTGCGGGACCGTAGCCCAGCTTCATGGAGACGGTTGCGAATGGTCCTCGCCGATACCCCAGGAGCAACAGTGTCCCTAATTTGCTGGGAAGTGGCGGTGCGGTCCCCTACGGCACTGCGTAGGATCCTACGGTCTTGGCGTGCATCCGTGCGTCGCTGCGGTCCGGTCCCAGGTCGACGGGCACGTGCAGCTTCCGCCGACCACTGGCGACAACATCGATGTACTGTGGAGACCTCACGCCCCACGTGTTGAGCAATTCGGCGGTACGTCCACCCGGCCTCCCGCATGCCCACTATACGCCCTCGCTCAAAGTCCGTCAACTGCACATACGGTTCACGTCCACGCTGTCGCGGCATGCTACCAGTGTTAAAGACTGCGATGGAGCTCCGTATGCAACGGCATACTGGCTGACACTGACGGCGGCGGTGCCCAAAAGCTGCGCAGCTAGCTCCATTCGACGGCCAACACCGCGGTTCCTGCTGTGTCTGCTGTGCCGTGCGTGTGATCATTGCTTGTACAGCCCTCTCGCAGTGTCCGAAGCAAGTATGGTGGGTCTGACACACCGGTGTCAATGTGTTCTTTTTTCCATTTCCATGAGTGTATTTAAACGTTTAAGTCTGTGTGAAAAAAGCTACACCTACGTTTACTATGAGTGTTCTTTTTGTCTTGCAGCGGTCTTTGATCGATACAACTGAAACGTCGCCTTAGAAAAATTAATGAACTACTGTGTTGATAAACCTCTACGTTATTTGATTTTCAAACAGCTGAGCAAAACTGAACGTACTCAGACATTACTCTCTTTACTTATTCTGATCAACACTAAACTGATACACAATATTTTTAGCGCAACGCAATCTGACTTTCAAAAATCTCAACAAAAGAATGGCCTTGACTAACAATAACCCATACCTTTCACGAATCACTTACCTCACAAAAATCTTCGTTACTCGAACTACTGCAATACAGTGAGCGCCACAACTGCCAGCTAAATAAAGGATTCTAACTACTGAAGGCATTAACTACTGACAGGCATAGTTAGCAAATGAGAGATGTTGATAAAGAACAAACAATGTATTTACCTTAATAGTGTCAAAGGTCATTATAATGATATCCAGTCTTACAAATTTACTCTCTCTGACGGACACACGTCCAGCTCATCCGCTCTCAAAACACTGCCATCTCTCCCCCCACATCCACCACTGTTGGCGGTTCACCCCCAACTGCGCAACGCTACGCGCTGTTCAGATCCAACTGCCCAAGACTACAATAGCAAATATTCCAAGAATGCAAATCAGCCACAGACTGCACAAAGCACAGTCAGTGATTTTCATACGTACGTTACCAACATAAAAACCTAAACAGCCTACTTACATAGACCCCATGCTCCCCACAAAAAAAAATTTACAAATTGTTTTGGGCAGTGGCCAACACAGATTTGAAGAAATTTTTCATAATTATAATAACAAAGAAATCAAATGCACACACTTATTGATACAATGTTGGTCAAAAGCGCTACGTGACGTTACCAACATAAAAACCTAAACAGCTCACTTACACAATTCGCGTAAGTTGAGAGTAAATGGGGTACAAGAAAACAGACTTGTACATAAGTCTCTGCCTCTATGCAGTACGAAACTATAATACTTGTAGGATCTAATTCCCTAAGGGAAATAGTAATATAGTGAATGTACAATATGTAAGTTGACAGTATTTAGGTTTACATTTACATACAAGTATGCCGTTAATAGTAAAAGGCACAATCGGGAGACGAATACCTATACACTGATCATATTAAGAGACGCGTAATGTGTACAACTTATTTTAACACTATGAAGAAATACACTCACTGATTAAAACACCAGATACATACATGGTTCTGAACATTAATGTGACCAGCTATCGTAAGACTGAATAAACACCTTTTGCAGCTACAGAGCGGACGTCAGAGAGTCAGTCAATTTTAAATTAGACGTAAGATCGATTTGCTACTTGGCAGACATTTTCTGTTATATGACAAATGATCAACAAAATTTTTTTGCTGTGTATGAACTGTTTTCTGAGTCATTGGCTGTGATATCCTGCCCACTCGTGTAGTGTAGGGTGTCTGGGAAGCTGCTTTCTCGATTACCTAAACAACACACAAGCAAATCATATTAATGGAGTTTGTTGCATTAATTGAACTGACAGTACTTAACTTGCATATGTACAAGATGGTGTCGCAAGCAACTGACGACATACAAATATCAACGTCCGTCGAAATATACAATTTCCATGCAAGGCATTGGTATGGATCACGAGTCACGACTCTGCTAGTGCGGCCTGGACCAGGCGGCGCGTCGCTTTTGCTCTCTTCATGTAGATGCCTCTCCTGCCGTCGTGACGTCCTAGTCAGCGTGCTGTTGGCTGACGTCGTCTCACAGCCCTCTCTGCTGTATCGTTTTTGACCTTCGTGCCGGCGCTTGTCACTATGCCAGAACACTGACATCTTAATAAAGGATAATAAAGAATATTTTTCCCTTTACTGTTGTTGGTATGGACATCAGTGCTTTTCTCAAATTGTGAGGGATTATTTATGAGGAATTCCATCGTATAATATATGTTATGTAATGACAGAGTTCAATTGGCTAGCTCCTTGAAAGTGTACCTACATGATGCCCATGGACAAACACTACATATTATTCTTACTGCTCACTTTTGTGCAATCAGTACTTTTTTCTAAGAGATGAGTTACCCAAGAAAATTATCACCTAAGAGATTACTAAGTGGAAATACGCAAAACACGTCAAAAAGTTGATTCATTTGTTTCTAAGATTAGCAGTTATACAAAGAGTAAAAGTGGAAGAACTTAATTATCTGTGAGGCTCAGTAACATGCTTCTTTTAGTTCAAGTTTTCATCAGTGCGTACATTCAAAAATTTGGAACATTCTGCAATATATACTGACTCATGCTCATGTGCTATATCAGTTATTGGTATAACGCTGTTTGTTGTACATAACTGAATATAGTGCGTTTGGTTTTTAAATTTATAGAGAGTCCATTTTCTGGGAGACATTTTATAATTATTGGGAAAATGTCATTTACATCCTCTTCTGGTGCTTCCTCTCTAATGGAATTTATCACAACATCAGCTGTACTCGGCCACTCTTTGCGGTGGCTCAAATGAAAAAGACAAAAAAGAAAAAAACACACGTTTTTAATACGTATGGAAATTGAATATAGGTCCTAGTCACCTTCTCTCGCCTGTATCTGTCCATCTTCTCCTGCCCCCTCTCTTCCTTCTGCCCCTCTCTCAGTCCATTACCTTCTCCCCCTTTCTCTGTCCATCTTCTGCTCCTCCCTCTCTCTCCATGTCCTCCTGCACTCTGTCCCTGTTCACCTCCTTCTTCCCATTTTCTATGGCCGTTTCCTCCCACTCCTCTACCCATCCAATCTTTCGTCTTTCTCTGACCTTAGGCCTTCTTATTGCAAATTCAGATTCTGTAGTAGTACCCCATAAATACATCTTTCCTATTTGCTAACGGCATTTCACTATTGTATATCTTACATATATAATGAAAGGTATATCCTCTATAAGTGTCTATATTATATTAACGTGTAAAAATTTGAAGTAAATCAGAAAGATAGATGTTGAGGTTTTCGGTGACTATGTTTACCCTTTATCAGTTACTATAGGTTATCCGTCTTGAGCTTACTGCTATTTAATTAAAGAGAATTATACCACACGCTTTTATTTTATAAAGCATCTTCTGTAGTTATTCTGTAAACTGAATAGATACGTTCATACATGTTTAGTTGTTTTAGGTATAATTCTCTTTAATTAAATTGCAGTATGCTCAAGACCATAACCAATAATAACTGATATTAACAGCTGCTGCAGATGATGGCTATGTAAACAAATTTATTAAATGCCTAACAACACTCTCATATTAGGAATCAGCACTGCGTTAGAATTTCAAAGCAATAGGTCAAGAACCTTCGGAGATTAACGACTTTGAACAAACAAACATCTACATTTTTATTTATGTACACTGGCAGTTCAATCAGTAATGCTTTTCCTGCGTTCTTTCCATGGCTGCACAGGATATCTGATGATGGTCTGAAGCCCAAAACTACTAATATAATAAATAAATTTTTATCAGCAGTTGTTGGCGGTGAAATACGACTTTTTGAAATTCCATGTTGTGACGTCACAAAACTCGACCAGCTCCTCGTCCACGTCCTGTGTGACGGTGGTTTTAGGCACAGATTATTGTGCTCCCTGGATAAGGAAAGGAGAAAGAAGTGCAGCGAGCTGTAAGGCGGGGGCGGTGTGACGGCAGGAAGGGTTGTTTTCGCGAGCGTGCAGTGCAGGCAGCAGGTGTTCCAGCGCCGGTGCGCCGGGCCCGGATTGTGTTTCAATTTTCGCTGGAGCCAGGTGGGCGGCGGGGGAGGGAGGGGGAGGGTCGTCTCAGGGGAGCCAGGCTCGCCAGCGGCGTTGCCGTGCAGCGGCGACCTCGCCCTCTGGCCACCGCTGTGTGGGACGCACCAGCCTGCGACACGAGCATACATTCTCCACTCTCCTACACCTACACTCCTCAAGGCACCTTACCAGGCGCGGAAACAGGGTTCCGTGCTGGTTGGGGATGGGGAGGGGGAGAGGATGTGTCACAGTTTGTTAGATACTTTATCTCCCCCCCCCCCTCCTCTGCCCCAAGTATATACACACATATCTGCTCACACTGTGCATCAGAATCACGTATCCACAAGTGGAAACATACCAGAATTAACCTAAATCCGATAAATAATCGATGCAGACTGTCAATGTATCTGAAGATGAGCTCTCAGGCCTTTAAAAGCACCGTATATTCAAATAAAATCATGATTGCGATTGAAAACGGCTACTCTTTATTTTACGAAAATAATACAGGTTGTATACATGGAAGAACACTGGAGATACTAGAAGGTTTCAGATAGATAATATAATGGTAAGACAGAGATTTGGGAACCAGATTTTAAATTGTAAGACATTTCCAGGGGCAAATGTGCACTCTGACCACAATCTATTGGTTATGAACTGTAGATTAAAACTGAAGAAACTGCAAAAAGGTGGGAATTTAAGAAGATGCGACCTCGACAAACTGAAAGAACCAGAGGTTGTACAGAGTTTCAGGGAGAGCATAAGAGAACACTTGACATAAATGGGGGAAAGAAATACAGTAGAAGAAGAATGGGTGGCTTTGAGGGATGAAGTAGTGAAGGCTGCAGAGGATCAAGTAGGTAAAAAGACGAGGGCTAATACAAATCCTTGGGTAACAGAAGAGATACTGAATTTAATTGATGAAAGGAGAAAATACAAAAATGCAGTAAGTGGAGCAGGCAAAAAGGAATACAAACGTCTCAAAAATGAGATCGACAGGAAGTGCAAAATGGCTAAGCAGGGATGGCTAGAAGACAAATGTAAGGATGTAGAGGCTTATCCCACGAAGGATAAGGTAGATACTGCCTACAGGAAAATTAAAGAGACCTGTGGAGATAAGAGAACCACTTGCATGAATATCAAGAGTTCAGATGGAAACCCAGTTCTAAGCGAAGAAAGGAAAGCAGAAAGGTGGAAGGAGTATATAGAGGGTCTATACATGGGCGATGTTCTTGAGGTCAATATTATGGAAATGGAAGAGGAGGTAGATGAAGATGAAATGGGAGATACGATACGGCGTGAAGGGTTTGACAGAGCACTGAAAGACCTAAGTCGAAACAAGGCTCTGGGAGCATACAACATTCCATTAGAGCTACTGACAGCCTTGGGAGAGCCAGTGCTGACAAATCTCTACCATCTGGTGGGCAAGATGTATGAGACAGGCGAAATACCCTCAGACTGCAAGAAGAATATAATAATTCCAATCCCAAAGGAAGCAGGTGTTGACAGATGTGAAAATTACCAAACTATCAGTTTAATAAGTCACAGCTGCAAAATTCTAACAAGAATTCTTTACAGACGAATGGAAAAACGTCGGGGAATATTAGTTTGGATTCCGTAGAAATGCTGGAACACGTGAGGCAATACTGACCCTGCGACTTACGACTTAACTTACAAAACAGATTAAGGAAAGGTTCGAATCCTGCCTCGGGCATGAATGTGTGTGATGTGCTTAGGTTAGTTAGGTTTAAGTAGTTCTAAGTTCTAGGGGACTGATGACCTCAGAAGTTAAGTCCCATAGTGCTCAGAGCCATTTAAACCATTTTTGTAGCTAGAGATGTCCATACACATAACATTCCACTCACGACTGTTAGATGTTTAATGGCTCAACAGTGCACATTTCTGCACTTGGTTACGATTGCAAGACGAGTTAAATGCATTATGGATCCACATTCTTCGTACTATACGGTTCAGCTAGGTACATCAAATAATGTTGATCTGTGATGTATTTAACTCGTCATGTAAATATAAACAATTGCGCAAATGTGTGCTGCAACGCAATTCAGCTTCTAACAAGAATCAGTGGAATCTTAATTGTATGGACATCCCTAGTTGCACAAGGTGCTTTTTAACTATATTGTTTTTATTTGTGACAAACCGATTTTTATTTTTATTTTTAACAAAGCCTTGTGCTATTTGCTACGTAGTATCCACTTAATGTCAATATGGTATGTCTGATGCAGTCGTAATGCAACAGGACATACAACAACAAGTTCTTTAAAGATCAGAAAATGTCATTCTTAACTGTTAAAACCGGTCGTCAGGAATATACACTATTGGACCTTGGCTATAAAACTTTCTTCAGTTTAAAATCTTCCTATTCTGGAAAAATTTAAAATCACACTAGCAATTTACTGTTTACTGATTTAAAGAAATTATTTTACTTAGTTTTATCCGTTGCTGTTAGTGTTTCTTCCATGACTGTATAGTTGTTGTTGTTGTTGTTGTGGTCTTCAGCCCTGAGACTGGTTTGATGCACCTCCCCATGCTACTCTATCCTGTGCATGCTTCTTCATCTTCCAGTACCTACTGCAACCTACATCCTCCTGAATCTGTTTAGTGTATTCATCTCTTGGACTCCCTCTACAATTTTTACCTTCCACGCTGCCCTCCAATACTAAATTGGTGATCCCTTGATGCCTCAGAACATGCCCTACCAACGGATCCCTTCTTCTAGTCAACTTGTGCTATAAATTTCTCTTCTCTCCAATTCTGTTTAATATCTTCTCATTAGTTATGTGATCTACCCTTGTAATCTTCAGCATTTTTCTGTAGCACCATATTTCGAAAGCTTCTATTTTCTTCTGGTCTAAACTATTTAACATCCACGTTTCACTTCCATACATGGATGGCTACACTCCACACAAATACTTTCAGAAAAGACTTCCTGACACGTAAATTTATACTCGATGTTAACAGATTTCTCTTCTGCAGAAATTCTTTCCTTGCCATTGCCAGTCTATATTTTATATCCTCTCTATTTCGATCATCATCAGTTATTTTGCTCCCCAAATAGCAAAACTCATTTACTACTTTAACCGTCTCATTTCCTAATCTAATTCCCTCAGCATCACCCGATTTAACTCGACTACATTCCATTATCCTCGTTTTGCTTTTGAGGATGTTCATCTTATATCCTCCTTTCATGACACCGTCCATTCCGTTCAACTGCTCTTCCAAGTCCTTTGCTGTCTCCGACAGAATTACAATGTCATAGGCGAACCTCAAAGTTTTTATTTATTCTCCATGGATTTTAATACCTACTCCGAATTTTTCTTTTATTTCCTTTACTGCTTGCTCAATATACAGATTGAATAACATCGGGGAGAGGCTACAACCCTGTCTCACTTCCTTCCCAACCGCTGCTTCCCTTTCATGCCCCTCGACTCTTGTCACTGCCACCTGGTTTCTGTACAAATTGTAAATAGCCTTTCGCTCCCTGTATTTTACCCCTGCCACCGTTAGAATTTGAAAGAAAGTATTCCAGTCAACATTGTCAAAAGCTTTCTCTAAGTCTACAAACGCTAGAAACGTAGGTTTGCATTTCCTTAATCTATTTTCTAGGATCAGTGTCGCCTCACGTGTTCCAGCATTTCTGCGGAATCTCATATGAACTATATACTTCAATTAGACTACAAGGTAAACTACTTCTAGCGGCAAAAACACTCCAGTACCAACTGTATTTAATATATCCTCTGCTGCTTCGCTGCATCAAGCGCTCGTTTCCATGCACAGCTCCGATGATATCCGCTATTGCGGTTAAAGCGGATATCATCTGAGCTGTGCATGGAAACGAGCGCTTGATGCAGAGAAGCAGCAGAGACGTTCCTTCCAAGGTTTACGTTCAAACGGAAGCGGTGGCGCCACTGGCACACACACCGTGACATCGTCTGCGACAGCAGTACGTAATCGGCGACCAATCACAGCCGACCAATCAGAAGCCGTCTTCGGGCTATATAGAGGCTATCATAGCAGCAGTGAAGACAGACAGCTCCTGACGATGACGATGGAGGTAACTGACGCGGCAAGAATACCGAGAATGTTTTATATACATTAACCTATTGTTCTCCTTTGAGAATATTGGAATAGCCCTGCTCACACTTCTCATATCCAGCAGCCCGTCTCGCATCAGAGGTCCTCAGAAGGTAAAAAGCTAGCTACACTTGAGGTTTGGATCTCATTTTGTGGCATGTCATGTTTCATTAGGAAGCACTGGAGCGTTATCTGCTGGAGGCACTCTTCGGAACATGGCAAAGTGCTGGTCTCTTGCTGATAAAAGTTCCTCTCCGCACTACTGCTCTGTTGCTAGGCTGGAGACGAGCTGTAAACGAACAGAAGCATTGGTAATCTGGAGGTCGCCCGACAATGCAACCTCCATGGAGACACCTTTCGCTGCATGCTCTGTGTGAATGCCAGAGTCCCTGTTGGCTGCTCAGGCCTATCTTTTCGTTACATCCGACACTGCTTTGATTTTTCCAGATGAAGCGTGTGCCCTGTTTCCAAGCACTCTCAGAAAGCAAAGAAAAAGAAAGTCTGCACCATTTTAAATGTAAGTTGCGTAAAACGTTTGTTAGAGGTCTCTACGTATAGTCTATGCAGTCCAGTTCAGTTCTATACGTCCTTGTTGTAATGTTTTGCCTTCTCGTTATTCTCTTCATAGAGTGTAAATCTCATATTAAATCAAAAAGGATATGCCAAATGGGTTGCCACTTTTCAAACTGGTCTAGACTAAAGCATGTATTCATTACTGAGACAACAAGATTTGAAGTACTGTTTCGTTACTGTGTTAAACGCTTCAGTACTTGTATGTTATCCGCACCGGACATAGTTCGTTTCCGCAGCTCGTGGTCGTGCGGTAGCGTTCTCGCTTCCCGCGCCCGGGTTCCCGGGTTCGATTCCCGGCGGGGTCAGGGATTTTCTCTGCCTCGTGATGACTGGGTGATGTCCTTAGGTTAGTTAGGTTTGAGTAGTTCTAAGTTCTAGGGGACTGATGACCATAGATGTTAAGTCCCATAGTGCTCAGAGCCATTTGAACATAGTTCGTGCCCGACTGGTATAATTCCTCCAGTTACTATCAACGGTAGTGACACGGTTTACCAAGAACATTTTGTCACTCACCATTTTTTTCTTTCCCTCCTGTAGTTCGTGTTCATATCGGGAAGAGACGGCAGCATTCTTTAGCCACACACATACATTTCGTTAGTCCTACCCATTCCAGAGCCGTGTAAGAGCAATAAATAGGTGGCAGGGGTGACTTGTGAGGTATCTACATGTCTCTGGCATGAATTAGTTCGAGATACCAACCTTTCATATAATGTGTTCAGTCCGATTGTAAAATTAAATTGCAGTTTGATGTGAGTGAAGAGATTAGTTCATTTATTACGACTCGCTATATTATTCGGATGAGTTCACATTGACGATAATTTTGTACATATTTCTGAACACAATGTAACGAAAATGAAGCAAATGGTGCTTATTTCCCCAGAGGAGAACAAGGCAGTAAGGCGATGTTCTGACAGAGGAGGATACACAACAGATTTCAGAAACCGTTTACATGTTATGACATTCAATGACGAAAGAAAGAATGTATCAGGTGAGCGTTTCAACAGTAGTGAATACATACGGTAGTCGTAGCTTTTACAGCTCTTGGACTGATGAAACAGGAAGACACGACGCAATGCATCCCGCTTGTCACAAAGCAGCATTCCGACATGTGGTTGAGCTATTCTCTTGTTGGGAGGGGGAAAGTGTTTACATGGCCTCGTAGTACATTTGGCATCACTCGTCCGTGAAGACACAACGACCTACTCACAGACCGACGGTGTGAATTCGTTCGTAGGCATACCGCCAAGGCGGCTTGTAACTATACAGAATCCAACTAGTGACGCGTAGTAGAGCTCTTCTTTGGCACCTCTAAACATCACTCATTAATACAACGCCTAGGTCATCAGATTGCCGGATAATACTCGGACGAGAATGTTGTAAACTCCCTACTACATGGTTGCAAAACATTTCCATCCGTTGCTTCCATTGCGTCACCGCCTAGCATCTGCCTTCCCCACCGCATTGTTTCTTTACTCATTCACCTCTAATCACCCCGAAAGGAAATTTTACCGAATTTCAAGAATGAGACTGACTGCATTGATTGGTCGACACATCGTCTATAGTGCTTTTACATGACCGCCCTGTAATTCACACAGAACTGTTTGGCAGAGGGTACACACAACCACTTCCAGACTGTTTCTCGACAAATCCACCCTCGTGTAGCGTACCGAAAAAATGAACAACATTATGTAGAATGCCTCCACTCCTAGCGCTAATGCTGCGTGTTGATGTAGAACGAATAAGTGCACCGTCTGCTTCAGTTTATGATTGACGATGTAATGTATGGATTTTGTTTTATTTCCTGACGTCAGTGATTTCATAATACCCAGTATAATGTTGTAAATCCTTTTATGAAACTGCCAAAGGTCTGGGGACTGAAACTTGTTGAAATTTTATCTGCAGCTATTGGCAATAATCGTGACTTTCTTGAAATATTTATAGCTCTGGGGCACCACCTTCTGAAAATACATTTAGACTTTTGTATACCCGTTACTGTTCACTAAAAGTGTAAATGATCTCCTGGATGACGTCCAGAACTCCGGGAAGTTTACTAATTTTCCTTCGCAATGCTTCATTTTTTATCCTGTAGTGGGATTTTTTTACTGTTTATCAGAAAATGTATGTTGACGTCTTGTCAGAAACAAATAGTGCCTGAATTACACTCACACTTTCCTAATATTTTTCCACCGTTGAGCAGTACTTTCTGCTATTTTTTTACACTTGGGTTTTGCACACTTATAAACTTTTTACTGCCTGCATTACACTCACACATTCCTAACATTTTTCCACCGTTGAGCAGTACTTTCTGCTGTTTTTTACACTTGGGTTTTGCACACTTATGAACTTTTTCATATCCCTGTACGTGATGTTTAGTTTGGCCTACAATCTGAGAAGTTTCTAATTTAGTTCCTGTATCTTCGCTTGTTATGTGATTTCTACTCGTGGAAAAACAACCGCTTCAGACCTGATGGTTGATCTACGATATTTTCTCGGCACTTCGCGCGTCGCAGTAAAAGTCATAAATAAAATGAATATAAATTATGAAAGCAGTAAAAACAGTCAAGTTCCCTCTGAAGATATTCCGGGGTAGTGAAAGTCACGTATAGGATTACAATGACGTAATAACTGCTTTATTTGTGCGGCAGTTCTGGGCAGTGGTTTAAATATAATTTAAATTATGAAATTATTCATTTCAAATAAACAGTTGGTATGAAGTTCTAGCACATTATGGAGGGAAGGACCAGCAACTTACGTTGCTAAAATTTTTATTTTCCTTCAATATCCGACACAGCTGCGATAACAGTTATTTCTTTGTGGTGGCTAGTGTCGAACAACCACGTCCATTATCAAACCATGGCCTTAAACGTAGGTGTGATCTTACAGTTCCCACCAAAGAATATCTGAGTACCTCAACATGGCCTGTTCTAGGCGCTTCAGTCCGGAACGGCGCGACTGCTACGGTCGCAGGTTCGAATCCAGCCTCGGACATGGATGTGTGCGATGTCCTTAGGTTAGTTAGATTTAAGTAGTTCTAAGTTCTAGGGGACTGATGACCTCAGATGTTAGGTCCCATAGTGCTCAGAGCCATTTGAGCCAACTCAACATGCATTATTCCTCACCACTGGTATTGGTTAAATATAATAGATGGGGGAACGGAAGAGCTGTGGATGAAGGAAGAAAGTCAGAGTGAAGTGTCCCTTCCACAATCAGATCATTTAGCTTTATTTTTGTTTTTCTCCTCAAATTCAGTGGGCTCATTCGACCAAAAACTGTTTGGCAATTCTCGGAATTCCGATTATAAAGAAAGACGAAAGCTAGAGCGATGTATAAAAGAGCAGGAATCATGATTTGGCAGGTGGTGGCAACGGTGCAGGGGACGAAGTATATATCTATTATAACGTTCGGCAGCTACCCTGCGCATGGGCAGCACGCTGTCGAAGGGCTTTCCTCCCTAAATCTATGATTTTTGTCGGAACATTCGTCGCTATCGACAGGTCTGCGCAATTTAAAAGGTGGGTCGAAACTTTGAAGAGACTTCATCAGTGCCGAAAGGAGCCTTTAAGAACCAAAAATAGTAACGCCTCTAAACATCGAACGTATAGAAGTTGGCAAATGTTGTGACAGAGACTTGGCCGTGTTACGTAGACATCCTGGAGAACTTGCACAGTTCGAAGTAAACAAGGGGACATCTTCAATCATAATGAGCAGCATTCCAAACAGGTCGTGGCTGTATTCAGCTTGAAAGCTAAAACGTAGCCTGAACCATTGACAACGCTCAAGAATAACGATTACGCGTTCCGAAGCTTACGAGAATAATCTATACTTGATGAAAAGTGTTGACCAACGGTCATTCATTCAAAATCCCTTCAGCGGTGTGATCATCACATAAAGGTAATGAAGGTAAAATACATCCACATAAAAGACAATAAAATTTTCGTGCTCACTTCGCTTTTAGACAGTAACTATACTTAGCTAAGATAATGAATACTTGTCGACAATGAATGTTGGTAGCCTCACAGTGGCAGCTATCTACAGGGTATTAAAAAAAAAAGGTGCGGCCAAACTTTCAGGAAACATTCCTCACACACAAATAAAGAAAAGATATTATGTGGACATGTGTCCGGAAACGCTTAATTTCCATGTTAGAGCTCATTTTAGTTTCGTCAGTATGTACTCTACCTCCTAGATTCACCGCCAGTTGGCCCAATTGAAGGAAGGTGATGTTGACTTCGGTGCTTGTGTTGACATGCGACTCAATGCTCTACACTACTAGCATCAAGCACATCAATACGTAGCATCAACAGGTTAGTGTTCATCACGAACGTGGTTCTGCAGTCAGTGCAATGTTTAGAAATGCGGAGTTGGCAGATGCCCATTTGATGTATGGATTAGCACGGGGCAATAGCCGTGGCGCGGTACGTTTGTATCGAGACAGATTTCCAGAACGAAGGTGTCCCGACAGGAAGACGTTCGAAGCAATTGATCGGCGTCTTAGGGAGCACGAAACATTCCAGCCTATGACTCGCGACTGGGGAAGACCTAGAACGACGAGGACACCTGCAATGGACGAGGCAGTTCTTCGTGCAGTTGACGATAACCCTAATGTCAGCGTCAGAGAAGTTGCTGCTCTACAAGGTAACGTTGACCACGTCACTGTATGGAGAGTGCTGTGGGAGAACCAGTTGTTTCCATACCATGTACAGCGTGTGCAGGCACTATCAGCAGCTGATTGGCCTCCACGGGTACACTTCTGCGAATGATTCATCCAACAATGTGTCAATCCTCATTTCAGTGCAAATGTTCTCTTTATGGATGAGGCTTCATTCCAACGTGATCAAATTGTTAATTTTCAAAATCAACACGTGTGGGCTGACGAGAATCGGCACGCAATTGTGCAATCACGTCATCAACACAGACTTCTGTGAACGTTTGGGCAGGCATTGTTGGGGATGTCTTGATTGGGACCCATGTTCTTCCACCTATGTTCAATGGGGCACGTTATCATGATTTGATACGAGATACTCTACCTGTGCTGCTAGAACATGTGCCTTTACAAGTACGACACAAATGTGGTTCATGCACGATGGAGCTCCTACACATTTCAGTCGAAGTGTTCGTACGCTTCTCAACAAACAGATTCGGTGACCGATGGATTGGTAGAGGCGGACCAATTCCATGGCCTCCACGTTCTCCTGACCTCAACCCTCTTGACTTTCATTTATGGGGGCATTTGAAAGCTCTTGTCTACGTAAGCCCGGTACCAAATGTAGAGACTCTTCGTGCTCGTATTGTGGACAGCTGTGATACATACGCCATTCTCCAGGGTGTTCATCAGCGCATCAGGGATTGGATGCGACCGAGGGTGGATGCATGTATCCTCGCTAACGGAGGACATTTTGAACATTTCCTGTAACAAAGTGTTTGAAGTCACGCTGGTACGTTCTGTTGCTGTGTGTTTCCATTCCATGATTAATGTGATTTGAAGAGAAATAATAAAATGAGCTCTAACATGGAAAGTAAGCGTTTCCGGACACATGTCCACACAACATATTTTCTTTGTTTGTGTGTGAGGAATGTTTCCTGAAAGTTTGGCCTTACCTTTTGGTAACACCCTGTATATGCATAGTCTCTTCTCCTCCAAGAAAATTATATTCGAACGTGAACACATATGCAACACGACTGATCACCTTGTGCGCGTAACTGAGGAGTGAAACCCACTCCCAAGAAATATCAAAGCTATCAGACATCTCTCATGAAAATAAATGGACATTCGAGTCCCAACCCACACATAGGAAACGCAACCATACCACATTCGTAATTGATGTTTTCGATAGCTAAACAGACGATGTGAAACTGTAACAGTTATAAATTTTTTTTGCGAAGAATTTATTTGCGTCTCCTAAACCATGTTTTCAATTTCCCGTTATGCATAGTAATCCACAATTCTTCCAAAGGGTTTAATTTCTTGCTTTTATTGAGTAAGTGCCAGATTTTAAGATCTTCCTCAGTTCCCAGCAAAAGAGGGCCCAGTTTCATAAATGTGAGTGCTACAGACGACTTTTCAGAATTATTGAGCCGAAATACGTCCTTCTGCTCACTGTATCTTCTTTTGAATACAAGTCCAGTTTGACCCATGTAGTCTGGAACAAAACTCCTACACTGAGTGATGCGACACATGGTTTATAATATTTATTTATTTATTTATTTATTTATGCATTTATTTTACCTGGCAAGATTAGGGCCTTCAGGCCCTCTCTTACACCTAACCAGGCATACTCAGGTTGAACGAGTTACAGTTTCTACTTAACATTAAGGACATATAGCCTATTATGCTGTATTGATGTTAAAGAAAAAAATAGATATTATAACAGTAGTATAATGATAATTATAACAATAAAAATAATTATAACAATCAATAATAATAATAATAATAATAATAATAATAATAATAATAATAATAATAATAGTAATAATAATAATAATAATAATAATGACTATGTATATGAAAGTAAACATACTTTTCTTTTCTGAATGTCAGTCCCATTGTTAGTTGGGAATTTTCTCGTTATGTTCTTGCAGCTTGTGAGTTATTCTCATCGAGCAGAGACATAAGACGATAGAATGGGGTGAAAGAGATATATAAGAGGTAGATAGGTTAGAGGAAGAGAAATAGAACGGTAAAATTCGAAGCTGTGATGGAGAGGAGAAAGAAAGAGATGGGAGGGGCACAAGAATGGTGGTTATACCGTCCCTAATATGTAAGCTTTGAGTTCCCTCTTGAATGTTGAGTAGTTCTGGATAAGACGCAGATCACAGGGGAGCGCGTTCCATAGTCGTATGGCTGAGATGGAGAATGACACGGAGAAAGATTTTGTGTTATGTAAAGGTACAGCCAAGATGATAGACGTATCCGATCTGGTGTTGCGATTGTGGAATGACGATAGGTGTTTAATGTGAGAAGATAAGTATTGGGGGCACCTGTGGCACAACCAACGTTCGCCCTCACCACACGTCGGTTTATTTTAGCTAAGTTGAAATAGACTATGCCTCAAGAAGAGGAAATGGTTACGCGGGAAATGACCGCGAAATTTTTATTGACTTTTATGACATGTATTACCTTGACACAGTACTCAGTATTCGGTTGATCAAGTGTTTCGTAACACACTTACTTCGTCTGGGTTGGGTTTCCTTGAGATTTTTCCAGTGTATCTCAGCCTGGCATCTGCTTTCCCTATAATTTGTTTTATGTGCTCATTCCACTTTATCTTGCTCCGTACAGTCACGCTGGATGTCTTACGGTAGTTACTGTTTTCAGTCATTCATCGTCAGTAGAATAACTGATATACCTCCTCACCTATTTATACAATACACTACATTTATTGACATTTAAAGTTATCTGTTAGTCAATGTACCAACCGTGGATGCTCTGGTGGTCTTCGTGCAGTTTATTACAGTCTTCTGATATTGCAACCGTCCTGTAGACAACACCGTCGTCCGCGAACATACTCCCTGAGTTTCGAACATTATCCACTAGACCATCACTATATACTGTAAACAGTAACGGCCCCATTACTCTTCGTAGGGTACTGCCAAAATTAACTTTGCTTCTGTTGAATTTGTGCCAATGAGAAGAAAGTGTCGAGTTTTGTCTGCTAAGAAGTTCTGGAAGTACTTACAATTTCATCACCAAAACATAGGCTGTTCATACGTGTTTCATTAGTAGACGTGTCATTCACAAGTATGCTATTAACGCTTTGTGGCGTTACTTATGCTTGATTCTGAATTCCCGTAAATTAAATGAAGTCACGAGTGCGCATAACGTATTTCATGGATAAAACGATGCATTAAACGGGCGCAGTCCATACGAGGGGATTGACCCGTGGGTTCACTTGTTCCAAAGGTGCTAAGTTCCACAGACCACTAAATGTGTCAAATTATTTGTTCGACGTTCGTGGTTTATTAGCAAACACACTTCACGGAAATCAGAAATCACAATATCAACAAAAACAACCATCGATTATGTTTTTCCACTCTTTCCAACACAATTTTGGTACGTTTTCACGACAAACAAAGCATTGGAGATTTTGACTAGCTACCTCGACATAAACTCAATTTAAATTGCGTTGGAACGTTACTGAAAATCCTGTGCATAACCACGTCTCTTCCCATCATTTAGGGGATATGAGGTCACAAAATCAAAACAAACTTCCTAATAGAAGTAACTTGATATATGGCTACCACTATTTTAATTTATATTAGTTTTATATAAAAGATTTTGTGCTGTGTGCATTACAATAATCGTAACGTGGCAGCAATAAATATTTGAGTCAACTATTCTTTCCTCAAATCGTTCTGCCATCATAACGAAATAAAGTAAATGCAATTTTTGTGAAATTTAAAACGACTCTAAAATGACATGTCTAGCGTCTCAACTGAAAGCAATTGTTGTGCTGGTTCCAAAAGTGATATTAGATTTTGCGTGACAGCCATATTTCTAAAGTAATGGATAATTTATTATCGTTATGAATATTTTATTAGTATTAATTCACTTGACGTGTTTGGTATCCAATCATATGTGTATAACAGTATCTTTTGTCCTTTATCATTAGTTCAACGACCTTATTTTTGAGAACATCCTTTAACTGAATTCTTATGTTCCATAGCGGATTCCTTTGCTAATATGTGCTATTAATTTGTAATTAGCCGAAAGGCAAGGTCACCCACAAAATTTATTATCCTATCGTGACGTTTAGTTGTTATTGTTTCATAGTAGCAAAATATGTGGTAGCGCATGTATCTCGTTTCAACGTTTGAACATGGACTCTTACAGGTATCTGAAAATACTGTTTCAGAAGATTCGTTAACTATTGGATCCGCAAGCAGTCAACAAAGCTTTCTTGTCGTTAAAAATATGTCTTCATATTATAACAAGAACGGAACACAAAATCAGGACTAAAAAAACGAAAAGAGCATACATGAAAGTGAGAAATCTGTACAATAAAAATGTCTTTCTAAAAACATTAAATAAAGGCATTATATTACAGTTGTACAACCAGAAGCCCCCTATGAGTCGGAAACACTACTATCGAATGCAAAATGGTAATAGGAGACTTGGAAAAGACTGAAAGAAGAACCCTGCGAAAAATATTAGGTCTAATAAAGAACTAAAATGGCAACTACTTTCTGAGGCCATCTAAGGACATATAATCATTCTACTGACTGTATCTGGAAAAGGCGTGTTACAGTCTATGTACATCTAAAGAGAATGAAGGAAGATGGATTAACGAAGAAGATACACACAATCTTCCAAAACAGGGAAATAGACAAAGAAAATGAATGAGGAGGCAAGACAAGAAAGGACTTAGAAGAACGTTGATCGAACAGGAGCCCTTACGCAACGTAGACAAATGCAGACTACAGGTGAAGAAATTCAAAGGTTTTCAGGAAGCTAAAACAAACAGAAAACCAACTGGGGTCAAATCGTCAGATGAGAGGAGAAAATGAAAGAGTATTAGAGGGAAGAAAAAAAAATAATTTGTAATCTTGACGTGGTCCTTGGTTGGCCTTTCAAGGTTAAAAGAAAAAAAAATTACGTAATATAAAGTTAGGTTACAATCAAAGGGTCTGTTGCAGGCTGTTGTAGCTGACTTTAATTCAATAATTGGTAATCGATTACTTAAGGTATATCTCAACTTATTCCATTTCGTATAAAACCCACTGCAAATGTTCACACAAACAAAATAGGAAAATTATGTCATTGAGTTATTTGAGTAATCATTCCAGTACACATCTGAAGTGATTTATGGAAAAAACAAGAAACATGAAACTACACCCTAGGACAGCAATTTGAATCACAGTACTCCAGTATGCGAATCTGTTGTGCTGTCCATTCTAATAACTTCTCCAGTGCTTCTAAGGCAGTTATAGACCCGACGGTTCTTTTGAACACCTCAAAGGTTTATTAAGTACGGCACTACTGAAGATTGTGTTCACTTGTCCTCCAACATTTGCTCATCCAGACAGCTGTAGTGACCCACAAACTTCAGTGGGCTGTAGCGCCACTTGGCATTTCTATATACAAACGGTATGGCCACAAATGAAAGTCACGCTAAGTTTCATTAAAAACAAAACTTGCAAACAGACGGTTTTCGAACAAAGAGTGTTTTAAATAGAAATCTGAGAGTGGCCTATCGACTAATCTTCCGCACCATAAGTGTTACAAATGCTGCTCTCATATGATGCGCTTCTCAAGTGTTTTCAAAGTAGATTCATTGTTTTACCACAAGAGAACGATAGACGTCGAGAGGCAGTGTTGCCCCAATAGGATAGGCGAAAGACAAGATGTCTGTCATAGTTGTTATTTCCTTAAGCAGCGTGTATTTATTACCCCTGTGAGAGCTGTTCTTACTGCTTATGTTTCTTAGTATATGCTACAGTTTAGAGACTATGTTGGCAACAGTATCTTCGATTTTACCTTATGTGTAGCAGTGGGTAATCTTAGACAGGCCCCGTTCCTGTTCCAGTGAGCTGAAGCGAAATGCTTGCCACTTTCTGTGGGTAACAAGTGCTCACCCTTATATCCTCAGGAGCTCTGCAGCAGGCATACGTCTTTGTGTCGTGTTCGTCTCTTCTGAATTTTTCTTGTTTTGGTTTCTATGGAAACGGCGCAGCCTCGCGAACTTGCACATCGAAGTTGGCGCACATCTACTGCTCATATATTTCTTGTATATAGTCACAATCTTCTCTGACTGTCATAAATTTGGACGCGAAGTGACATCCTATGCTATGGTTACACAGCACAAAAATTTTGACGTGTTTCTGTCTTCATGTGTTGCTTGGCGAGAAGAAAATTTGCTCAAGGTACTGATGCAGGAACATTTGAAAAGCTAAAATGATACCGACAACTCAGTAACTTTAAACACGAAGCCCGATACATCGCGATGCCATGCACCGTGCTGCGGATTCGCAGTGTAAAAATCCTTTTAAGAAGCTTTTGAATTCTTCGCAACCATAGGTACAAACATCAGCGTAGAAAAAATGTTTCCAGAATTCATTCTGTTGTTGTGGTTGTGGTCTTCAGTCCTGAGACTGGTTTGATGCAGCTCTCCATGCTACTCTATCCTGTGCAAGCTTCTTCATCTCCCAGTACCTACTGCAACCTACATCCTTCTGAATCTGTTTAGTGTATTCATCTCTTGGTCTCCCTCTACGATTTTTACCCACCACGCTGCCCTCCAATACCAAATTGGTGATCCCTTGGTACCTCAGAACATGTCCTACCAACCGATCCCTTCTCTTCTCTCCATTCTAACACATCCTAATCCATCCAACTTCCAGATACGAATATTCTGATTAATTACCAAAGTATCTGTAACACTATTTCTTCCAGCTTTTGTGAAATCTTCTTTTTGATTTGTTAATGGCTTTTGGACGTCACCCAACCAGCCAGCCTCAAATCATAAAAAAACAGTTATATGTTATATCCACATACACTTAACTTAAGTAAACGATCTAAGTAAATTAACATACACTCCTGGAAATGGAAAAAAGAACACATTGACACCGGTGTGTCAGACCCACCATACTTGCTCCGGACACTGCGAGAGGGCTGTACAAGCAATGATCACACGCACGGCACAGCGGACACACCAGGAACCGCGGTGTTGGCCGTCGAATGGCGCTAGCTGCGCAGCATTTGTGCACCGCCGCCGTCAGTGTCAGCCAGTTTGCCGTGGCATACGGAGCTCCATCGCAGTCTTTAACACTGGTAGCATGCCGCGACAGCGTGGACGTGAACCGTATGTGCAGTTGACGGACTTTGAGCGAGGGCGTATAGTGGGCATGCGGGAGGCCAGGTGGACGTACCGCCGAATTGCTCAACACGTGGGGCGTGAGGTCTCCACAGTACATCGATGTTGTCGCCAGTGGTCGGCGGAAGGTGCACGTGCCCGTCGACCTGGGACCGGACCGCAGCGACGCACGGATGAACGCCAAGACCGTAGGATCCTACGCAGTGCCGTAGGGGACCGCACCGCCACTTCCCAGCAAATTAGGGACACTGTTGCTCCTGGGGTATCGGCGAGGACCATTCGCAACCGTCTCCATGAAGCTGGCCTACGGTCTCGCACACCGTTAGGCCGTCTTCCGCTCACGCCCCAACATCGTGCAGCCCGCCTCCAGTGGTGTCGCGACAGGCGTGAATGGACGGACGAATGGAGACGTGTCGTCTTCAGCGATGAGAGTCGCTTCTGCCTTGGTGCCAATGATGGTCGTATGCGTGTTTGGCGCCGTGCAGGTGAGCGCCACAATCAGGACTGCATACGACCGAGGCACACAGGACCAACACCCGGCATCATGGTGTGGGGAGCGATCTGCTACACTGGCCGTACACCTCTGGTGATCGTCGAGGGGACACTGAATAGTGCACAGTACATCCAAACCGTCATCGAACCCATCGGCCTACCATTCCTAGACCGGCAAGGGAACTTGCTGTTCCAACAGGACAGTGCACGTCCGCATGTATCCCGTGCCACCCAACGTGCTCTAGAAGGTGTAAGTCAACTACCCTGGCCAGCAAGATCTCCGGATCTGTCTCCCATTGAGCATGTTTGGGACTGGATGAAGCGTCGTCTCACGCGGTCTGCACGTCCAGCACGAACGCTGGTCCAACTGAGGCGCCAGGTGGAAATGGCATGGCAAGCCGTTCCACAGGACTACATCCAGCATCTCTACGATCGTCTCCATGGGAGAATAGCAGCCTGAATTGCTGCGAAAGGTGGATATACACTGTACTAGTGCCGACATTGTGCATGCTCTGTTGCCTGTGTCTATGTGCCTGTGGTTCTGTCAGTGTGATCATGTGATGTATCTGACCCCAGGAATGCGTCAATAAAGTTTCCCCTTCCTGGGACAATGAATTCACGGTGTTCTTATTTCAATTTCCAGGAGTGTATTTGCTACGTTATTCTGTAAAATTTTTCATTTTCCTATATTCTTATTTGGCCCTCTGACATAAAACCTTATGGCATCTTATACACTTCGGCGTTTTCTGTTGCCAAAAGGGTTTTAATGTTATAGACAAGCCATTTCCAGAGGTCATCAGATGCTGTAGTAGTTTCGTAGTTTCTTCTGTGGCAGCAAAAGAAAATTTAATTAATACCTTTCTCACTGCCGCATTCACATGAAGCAGGTGTGATCATACTGAGGCGGTGAAGGAGTTGCCGGAATCTCCTCTGATTGAAACGAAGTCCTACCATTTTCTCTATAAAGTTTCTGCTGTATTTGCAATTTGCTGCCAATGACGTGATGGGAGATTAGGCACACTGCGGCTTAGTATCTGCCTTTAACTTCATAAGACTGTTGGAGGTTTCCATTCCATTCCAGATTATAGTCCTTACGGTATGATGAATAGCTCTGGGTGGCACTTTATTACATTTCACTGAACCATTGTATACAGCTTCCTTGGCCATTGATTTCCTTTTATTCCTCTGTGTGCTTTTACCCGTATCACGATGACTGTCGTATTTACAAGGGAAAACTCCTGCTTTGCTTCTATAATCCGATATAGTAGCTTAAATGCCGAGCGTCAGTCCGACAAAATTATTGTTGTTCCTTCTTGTACTTCTTTTGCATATTTAAATCTCCGTGAATTCGCTTTGAGTCCTGCAATGAGAATGGATGCACCTTCCCGTGAGCTTGAATATGCCTTCTCGACTTGCCATCTATAAATGCACTTTTTGCCCCATCTTTTTACCATTTGTGTAGATCTGTCGTAATTTTGTAATCCTTTCATAATTTTGTAATCCTTAATGAACTTTCACATCAATTATGCGCCGCTTCCCAGCACTGACCAATGCCTGCTCTGGGAAGTGAACACATTCCCTCAACATTTCCCTTCCTCTCAACTTCTGCTATTTAGCTCCTCCCAGGCCACCCATCAAGGTTAGCATCTGCACAAACACCAATTTTTCCGGAATTCTGACTCCCAGGAGAGCACTTAAAATTCCTTGGTCCTACGCTTCCATCAGAGGCCGGTGTATTTCCTTCTGTCGCTCTTCACCTGATTTACTTCAGACTCTGCAAACAGTGAATTCAGCTTGAAGTTGCTACAGTCATGAACACGCATATTTTGACCTGTGTTGACTGCTGCACCATAGCTTTGTGCGGCTTTCTCGCATGTTTCACTGAAAACGGGATGACAGACATTTTTCAACAGGAGTACAAGTTTTCCGTCTGCTTCCTGGTACACCAGCATGGGGTCAACCACCCACTCACTGTCACTCATCTCAAGGCAGCTGGAGGCTGCGCCCCTTTACCACTTTCTCAGAGCTTGAGCCGCCCTAAGCTCCCTATTGTCGCTTCCCTTTGCTGCTCCCCCGCCGGACACAGTCACCCGAATACTTCCCTGAGATAAACTAGCCTCCAGTAAATCGATGCGTTTCCACAAAGTTTTCATGTCGTGTGAATTACTTTAAAACCATCACCCAACATTAATTATTCCAATATGTCCATACTATACTCTCTACAAGATGCATTGTGCCTTGTCAGCCATTTTTGTCTAGCCCTACTGTTCGCTCAACGTGAGTTGGATGATCTTTAATGACTTCATGTAAGGGGCATAGCTCTTGCCATCTTACAAAAGGATGACAGAGAGTGGATGGGGTGATCGGTTGAGATGGAGCTGCAACGAGGGGTGATTTAATGACAGACTAATGATGCATTCTAGAGATGGAGGGAGATGCTGGTGCAAGTCATTTGACCATTTTCTTCCATTGTTCTGTCAGGATGCATCAGTCATGTGTCATAGCCTGTATTTGACTAGTGTACAACCACATGTTCTGTGTGTGACTTAGAGCGTTGTCTACTTGCTATTGTTAACAGCAAACCGCTGGCTCATCAGAGCACTTCCATCTCTTGTGTGATGACACGTAACCATCCTGTTTCGACACATTCCTCTACATGGACGACGATTTATGTGACGTACTCCATTCCGCCTGTTGCATCTTGGGTATAAAATCGAGACTTCAGTTTCATAACTAAGGTGCTTCGAAGTTAGCGACAGGTGTTTGTAAGTCACTGTAATCCCAGTGTATACATCCGCTTGACAGATGTCCTGCTTACAGAGTCAGTGGCGGCATGATGTGGAATTTCACATGTCAAACGCTTTGCATTTATCTGTTTCCTTACAATAGGTATTTTCCGTTACTAATGAACATTCCATAAAGGACTGATGGGAGCATAGTATAATTTCTGAACCGTGATCGGATGTGAATAGTGGACGCTACATTTCTCTGGAAAGTTACATTGTGCATGTATCACACAGAAAGGCAGATAAGAAGGAGAAGGAGGCACAAAAGAAGGATAACGAAGTTAGAAGTGCAAAGAAGGAGGCTGGAAAAGAAAGAGACAGAGTCGAGAAGACAGCTGAGAAAGAGCACAAGGAGAATGAACAAGTGGTCTGGAGGTATACAAGAGCAGTGGAGCGAAATGTAAAAGTGAATTACAGGAGCAAACGGGATAGGAAGGAGATGAACTGTAAGACGGAAATTTAACGTCGCTAGTTGTGAACGACGTCAATTTGAATTCTGATACAAGTGTTGATCTCTCACAAAATAATTGGGAGAAGGATAATGTTGTATCCGCACGTAAAGTGGATGGAGCCATGTCCCCTGCTTCTAATAGCAAAGGGTACAAACAGAGGAAGACAAATATTCACATAAAGTAGAAGACGCAACGGAAGAGAGGAGAACAGATTTTGTATGTGTTGGGGCAGAGTAGGGTATTATTGAACTGTCAGTGATATCTTAATAATAAGCTTTTAGAAATAAATTCTCTACAGAAACCGAAACTGACAGGTGAATCGTCTGGAACTGCACTGCTGCTACGGTCGCTGGTTTGAATCCTGCCTCGGGCATGGATGTGTGTGATGTCCTTAGGTTATTTAGGTTTAAGTAGTTCTAAGTTTAGATGACTGGCGACCACAGATGTTCAGACCCATAGTGCTTAGAACCATTCGAGCTATTTGAACAGGTGAATCAGAGATCTCCAAGCCACTGGCTTCGCCTACACACTGCCGGCTGTCCGAGGTATAGTCGATACGGGCAGCCACTGTCTCAGCTGGCCACTTCTGCCACTCAGCATCTTATCAGGATTGTGGCCCCAAGTAGCGTGCGTAACCTTCAGGGATGTCCGTCGCCCCTACGCCGATAAGAAGATAACATGGGTCACTACCAGTAGAGAGTTTTCCTGCACACCAACTGCCTTCCTACAGCCACCTTCACCTCCGATAGACTCCTATAGTCCAAACGCCATCCTGACAAGCTCCTCCAGCGCTCATCGTAAGGGTCAACACATCCAAGGCCTTTACAGTATAACGAAAAATGAAATGAGCGTTTGGCGTTATTGGCCGGGAGGACGCTTGCAGGGCACGTCCGGCCGCCTTGGTGCAGGTCTTATTAACTAATGGCCATTAAAATTGCTACAACACGAAGATAACGTGCTACCGACGCGAAATTTAACCGACAGTAAAGAGACGCTGTGATATGCAAACGATTGGCTTTTCAGAGCATTCACACAAGGTTGGAACCGGTGGCGACACCTAAAACGTGCTGACACGAGGAAAGTTTCCAACCGATTTCTCATACACAAACAGCAGTCGACCGGCGTTGCCTGGTGAAACGTTGTTGTGATGCCTCGTGTAAGGAGGAGAAATGCTTACCACCACGTTTCCGACTTTGATAAAGGTCGGATTGTTGCCTATCGTATTGCAGTTTATCGTATTGCGACATTGTTGCTCGCGTTGGTCGAGTTCCAATGACTGTTAGCAGAATATGGAATCGGTGGGTTCAGGAGGGTAATACGGAGCGCCGTGTGGATCCCAACGGCGTCGTATCACTAGCAGTCGAGATGACAGGCATCATATCCGGATGGCTGTAACGGATCGTGTAGCCACGTCTCGACCCCTGAGTCAACAGATGGGGACGTTTGCAAGACAACAACCATCTGCACGAACAGTTCGACGACATTTGCAGCAGCATGGACTATCAGTTTGGAGACCATGGTTGCAGTTACCCTTGACGCTGCATCACAGACAGGAGCGCCTGCGATGGTGTAGTCAACGACGAACCTGGGTGCACGAATGGCAAAAGATCATTTTTTCGGACGAATCCAGGTTCTGTTTACAGCATCATGATGGTCGCATCCGTGTTTGGCGACATCGCTCTTTGAACAGTGGACGTTACATTTCAGATGTGTTACGACCCGTGGCTCTACCTTTCATTCGATTCCTACATTTCAACAGGATAATGCACGACCGCATGTTGCAGGTCCTGTACAGGCCTTACTGGATACAGAAAATGTTCGAGTGCTGCCCTGGCCAGCACATTCTCCAGATCTCTCACCAATTGAAAACGTCTGGTCAACTGGCTCGTCACAATACGCCAGTCACTACTCTTGCTGAACTGTGGTATCGTGTTGAAGCTGCATGGGCAGCTGTACCTGTACACGCTACCCAAGCTCTGTTTGACTCAATTCCCAGGCATATCAAGGCCGTTATTACGGCCAGAGGTGGTTGTTCTGGGTACAGATTTTTCAGGATCTATGCACCCAAATTGTGTGAAAATGTAATCACATGTCAGTTCTAGTATATTTGCCCAACGAATACCCGTTTATCATCTGCATTTCTACTTGGTGTAGCAATTTTAATGGCCAGTAGTCTACATTCGACGCCACACTGGGCGACCAGCGTGCCGGATGGGGATGAAATGACGATGAAGACAGCACAACACCCAGTCCCTGAGCGGAGAAAATGCCGGGCTCGTAGAACGGCAAAAACCATCACGTTGACCACTCAGCTATCGGGGCGGACACAGTAAAACGATTTACTGTAACCGCTTGATGCACTAAACGGGTGCTCCATTTGAGAGTGCTTGCAGGCAAGGTAACACTTATATAGCGACGAGAAAGTCCCCAAAAAATTACCCTCTGAAATTTCTGGTGAGCTTGAAGGATCTCTATTAGAGACATTTCTTAGTGTTTCGCTAAAATTTAACTTCACTTTTCTGTGGCTTTAGCACCCCTTACTGTCAGGAGGCTATATAAATCAAGCCACGAGAATGTCGAGTGCGTCATAATTAACCACAATTCCAAAGAGTCTCTCAATTCATATTATTTTGGTATCTTTTTTACATACATATATGTCCATTTACTAAGTATTAGTGTTTTCTGCACCTTCTCCCACACTTGATTGTGATGTTTTAACGTACTTCTGTCCCTTTTCCCCATACCTACCTTCTTTGAATGACAGAGAGAATGAATGCGTCTAGATATCGGCCTTTCATAGTGCCTAGTGGCAGGTAAACTTTTATGATGCTATGGCAGTTTAGCCAACTCTTGTGTAGGCTTAGAGTGAGGCACACAGATTTCGTTTCTTCTGGTCGAAACGGTATTAGTAGGTTGCGGTAAGAATTTGTCTGACGAATTCCGGTGTCTGTGTGGACCTCGATTTGGTTAGGATGTTCTTCAATCGCTCCTGGGGTTCTGGAAGAGATTTCTCGTGGGAGCTCGATTGCAGTAGTGAGTATGATAACTGAGTTTGTCTTTGTTTCAGTCTAGCTGACGTCTTAGAACATTCCTTTTGCAGTTTCAGGCCTTTATAATCATGCAGAGTATTTTATTCAGAATAGTAACTGATTGAGTTTTTGTAATTGTTCGCTTTTACTGCTAACTACTTTGTTCAGCCAGAACTTAGAAATATGGGAGTGTGATATGCGAGCTAGTCTCGTTTAGAATTGCGTATACTTGCGTTTCTTATATTATTAATTCTTCTGTTTCGTTAGTTTCTTCCTTATTCCGAAATTTTCATTCGTGTTTTGTGTGCCTTTGTTTGTTCAATCCCAAGTGTTCGACTGTGAATTAGAGAGCCTTCAGTTCTCGGAGTCTATTTCATCTTGCAAAAATTTCTTCGGTTATTTACTTCTGTGGGCAACTCTTTCCACGGACTAACCGACTTCTCGAAACTTTTGTATTTCTTTCTTGTTCTGGCTTTATGTGGATTGGGCCTACAGCTCGTCGGTTTTCATTTCTTGTTCTATAATGCTAGACCTTAAATTACAATGCTTCACATGCGTGTTGTGACTTACATATATCCCCATCTGATTTGCAATTCCGATTGTAATACACCTTCAGTTAGACGACTTGAGTTTTCCGTGCTAGACACGTGGAGCAAAGATTTCGCCGATTATATGTGTTTGTTGTATATATCGTAGTTCTTCTAGTTTCTTTTCTATCTTCTACGTGGTATCAATCTGAATGTGAAGTGCGAATGATATTCCTTACCAGAAAGTTATTCCTATTTTACGAGAACCTAATGATTTACAAAATCATCAGAAAAGGCTTCTGATTATTTTTTGCACTTGTGTGATTACTTAAGATTTACTTAAATATGTGTAGTACTTTTATGATTGTCGGTAGTAAAATAAATGTTCAGTCCAACTTAAACTGAGTTTCACTTTTACTGTTGGCAATTCATCACACACATTCCGCTGTTTTTTCCACAGGCTTCAGCGTTTTCCGTTGTGCAAATGTACACTACTGGCCATTGAAATTGCTACAACACGAAGATGACGTTCTACAGACACGAAATTTCACCGACAGGAAGAAGATGCAAGATGCTGTGATATGCAAATGATTAGCTTTTCAGAGTATTCACACGAGGTTGTCGCCGGTGGCAACACCTACAAAGTACTGACATGAGGAAAGTTTCCAACCGATTTCTCATACACAAAAAGCAGTTGCTGAGGTTGCCTGGTGAATTGTTGTTGTGATGCCTCGTGTAAGGAGGAGAAATGCTTACCACCACGTTTCCGACTTTGATAAAGGTCGGATTGTTGCCTATCGTGTTGCAGTTTATCGTATTGCGACATTGTTGCTCGCGTTGGTCGAGTTCCAACGACTGTTAGCAGAATATGGAATCGGTTGTTTCAGGGGTTAATACAGAACGCCGTGCTGGATCCCGACGGCCTCGTATCACCAGCAGTCGAGATTACAGGCATCTTATTCGCATGGCTGTAACGGATCGTGCAGCCGCGTCTCGAACCCGGAGTCAACAGATAGGGACATTTGCAAGACAACAACCATCTACCACCAACAGTTCGACGACGTTTGCGGCAGCATGGATTATCAGCTCGGAGACCATGGTTGCGGTTACTCTTGACGCTGCATCACATACAGGAGCGCCTGCGATGGTGTACTTAACGACGAACCTGGGTGCACGAATGGTAAATCGTCATTTTTTCGGACGAATCCAGGTCCTGTTTACAGCATCATGATGGTCGCATCCGTGTTTGGCGACATCGCGGTGAACACACATTGGAAGCGTGTATCCGTCGTCACCATACTGGCGTATCATCCAGCGTGATGGTATGGGGTGCCATTGGTTACACGTCTCGGTCACCTCTGTTCGCACTGACGGCACTTTGAACAGTGGACGTTACATTTCAGATGTGTTACGACCCGTGGTTCTAACCTTCATTCGATCCCTGCAAAACCCTACATTTCAGCAGGATAATGCACGACCGCATGTTGCATGTCTTTTACTGCCCTTTCTGGATACAGAAAATGTTACCCTGCTGCCCTGGTCAGCACATTCTCCAGATCTCTCACCAAGTGAATACGTCTCGTCAATGGTGGCCGACCAACTGGCTCGTCACAGTACGCCAGTCACTACACTCGATGAATTGTGGTATCGTGTTGAAGCTGCATGGTCAGCTGTTCCTGTAGACGCCATCCAAGCTCTGCTTGACTCAATGACCAGGTGTATCAAGGCCATTATTACGGCCAGGGCTGGTTGTTCTGGGTACTGATTTCTCAGGATCTATGCACCCGAATTGCGTGAAAATGTAATCACATGTCAGTTCTAGTATAATATATTTTTCCAATGAATACCAATTTATCATCTGCACTTCTTCCTGGTGTAGCAATTTTAATGGGCATTAGTGTATAATAAAAATTTGATTTACAAAGTAATGAACATAGGAACAGATTGTCTGATTAATGATGGATTTAACTTGTGAGTCATCTACGTTATTCCTGTCCTATGCCCAAATAACTAGTACTCTGAATGTGTACTGTCTATGGATGAGAGGCGTATCCTCTGTTTATTAAATGAAAATTTTTTACTGCTGAGTAAGAAAATGACGTGGTGAAGGATACACTTTCAACTCATCCGGCTAGCGCACCAATGGCTCCTTTAAGTGGACATTGTACGTGACATTCGTTGAAACTTGACATTTTCTGTTTTCTACTCCATAATGTACTTGGAATATAATAATTCCAACCCAAAAGAAAGAAAGCGTTGACAGATGTGAAAATTAGCGAACTATCAGTTTAATAAGTCACGGCTCCAAAATACTAACGCGAATTCTTTACAGACGAATGGGAAAAGTGGTAGAAGCCGACCTTGGGGAAGATCAGTTTGGATTCCGTAGAAATATGGGGACACGTGAGGCAATACTGCCCCTACGACTTATCTTAGAAAATAGGTCAAGGAAAGACAAACCTACGTTTCTAGCATTTGTAGACTTAGAGAAAGCTTTTGACAATGTTGACTGGAATACTCTCTTTCAAATTCTGAAGGTGGCAGGAGTAAAATACAGGGAGCGAAAAGCTATTTACAATTTGTACAGAAACCAGAAGGCAGTTATAAGAGTCGAGGGACATGAAAGGGAAGCAGTGGTTGGGAAGGGAGTGAGACAAGGTTGTAGCCTCTCCCCGATGTTATTCAATCTGTATATTGAGCAAGCTGTAAAGGAAACAAAAAAAAAAAAAAAAAAAATTCGGAGTGTTTACTAAAATCCATGGAGAATAAATAAAAACTTAAAGGTTCGCCGATGACATTGTAATTATGTCAGAGACAGCAAAAGGACTTGGAAGAGCACTTGAACGGAATGGACAGTGTCTTAAAAGGAGGATATAAGATGAACATCAACATAAGCAAAACGAAGATAATGGAATGTAGTCGAATTAAATCGGGCGATGCTGAGGGAATTAGATTAGGAAATGAGACACTTAAAGTAGTAAAGGAGTTTTGCTATTTGGGGAGCAAAATAACTGATGATGGTCGAAGTAGAGAGGATATAAAATGTAGACTGGCAATGGCAAGGAAAGCGTTTCTGAAAAAGAGAAATTTGTTAACATCGGGTATAGATTTAAGTGTCAGGAAGTCATTTCTGAATGTGTTTATATGGAGTGTAGCCATGTACGGAAGTAAAACATGGACGATACCTAGTTTGGACAAGAAGAGAATAAAAGCTTTCGAAATGTGGTGCTACAGAAGAATGCTGAAGATTAGATGGGTAGGTCACATAACTAGTGAGGAGGTACTGAGTAGGATTGGGGAGAAAAGGAGTTTGTGGCACAACTTAACTAAAAGAAAGGATCGGTTGGTAGGACATGTTCTGAGGTATCAAGGGATCACAAATTTAGTATTGGATGGCAGCGTGAAGGGTAAAAATCATAGAGGGAGACCAAAAGATGAATACACTAAGCAGATTCAGAAGGACGTAGGTTGCAGTAGGTACTGTGAGATGAAGAAGCTTGCACAGGAGTAGCATGGAGAGCTGCATCAAATCAGTCTCAGGACTGAAGACCACAACAACAACAATGTACTTTGGAGTTTCCTGAACAGTTTCGTATATAACACATTAAAATCAGATAATTGTGAGACCTTCAAACAATATTTCGAATGTTGACGTATGACTATACATATACTGCCACAGTTGAGCAGTCATATCTTGGGAACTACACAGTCTAGAACGCTGTGAACTGCTTTGTTTTGTGACTACTGCTACGTCTCAAAAGTTGGCATTAGGGATAAACAAATCTTTTGCTTCTGATCCTAGTTTTCATTGAATGTAGTGTGATTATCGGCTATTTTTGTAGTAAGCTAACTTCTATTGATTTTTATAAGTAAATAAAATGGCTAAGCGTGAAAGTAACACGGGTGCTATCAGTGAAGGAAGCCACGGTTTCTGAAGTGACCACGGCCCCCTAGTGTATCGGAAAGGAAAGTAACTTTGGAAACGGGTGACAGTGGTAAAAGTTCTTCCTGAAACTGTCTCTTGCTGTCTTTGTAGTGGTGAAGTTAAACTTTATGAAGATGCTGGAGCTAGAATAGGTATTGTGTCTAAATTAATTATTAAATGTCAGAAGTGCAAAAAGGAAACGCATTTCACACTTTATCACAGTGTTCAGGTGATGAATTGTATAAGACTAATGTGAGACTGTTCTATGACCTTAGATGCATTGGTAAAGGTGCAAGGGCTGGTAATGTTCTCTGCACTGTGTTGAATTTGCCAAAACCACCTTTTAGGTATACGAAATATGTTAACAGCATCTGGGGACTCCGTAAATGCTGTGGCTGAAGATTCAGTGGATGCCGCTACAGCAGAAGCTGTTGAACAAAATGAGGATGACACAGATATCAGCGTTTCTGTGGATGGATCCTTGCAAAAGAGTGGGTTTATTTCTAAAAATGATCTGCAGTAAGTATTGACACTAGAAAAATTTTGGATTTTGAAGTTCTCAGTAAGTACTGTCACGGTTTTGCAGTGAATCAGAAGAACAGATTACTTCATACGCATCAGTGTATAAAAATTATGACGGAGGAATGAAGGTAAAAGAACAGTTTCCAACATTCGCAGACGGAGAGAGGTGTCAGATATATGAATTACTTAGGTGATGCAGGCAGCAAGGCTTTCACTGCACTACAAAACAGTAAGCCATATGATGTCTCTACATAAAAGCTTGAGTGTTTAGGAGATGTCAAGAAAAGGATGGGAACACGTCTGCATAACCTAAAAACCAAGCTGGGTAACACAAAAATGTCCGATGGCAAGACTATGAAATGTGCTGCAAGACTAACGGACAAAGTAATTGATGAATTACAGGTTTATTATGGTAAGCCCATTAGAGATAACTGTGACTATTTAGAGAAGATGAAAAGAGCTGTGTGGAGCACTTTCTTTCATCGAATATCAACTGATGAAAAGCAATGTCATGCTTTGTGTCCACCTCCACGAAACACTTGGTGTAAATATAGGCAAGCTCAATTCTAGCGCATAAAAGACGCAGAAATGTAAGTCTGTATAAGAATTTATAATAAAAAAGTTTTAAACCTCAATATCTCTGAACTAAATTTTTTGCAATAAATGACCCGTTTTCTGAAAAAGTACTGATGATAGAGACATGAAATTTTCTCAGCATGCCAAGTGTGAGATTCAACACATATGGAACTAGAATAATTAAAATATCCTGAGTTGCGTTGTTTTTATGTTCATTTTTTTACAAAATTCTGTCAAAAAATTCAGTGTTTGAAAAAAAAGATAACATGCCCCACAATACAATTTTAGTAATAATTCTAGTTCAGTGCATCTAGAAAGGTTCATTCAATAATTATGGAAAATTGTATGACGGTGTCTTAAAAAGTTTCTAAGATAATGGGTCATAAAACTCGATAATTTAACATTGGCGGCATAGGACATACAATGTCCCCTTAATCAATTAATTTTAAATAAAATATTTGGTATAATCAATTACTTTATTTAATGGCGACTCCAAACCAAATTTACATTACATTTTAAGATAGAATGAAATCTAAATTGAATACATGTCAACTGACTACAATCCGTAACATAAATATAAATTTAATTACAATAGATAGCATACCTTCACGTTATCTACAGATACCGTTCAAACTGCGGGTGTCTGCCACAACAGGGATACTAGTATGAAACGATATGAAATGAGAAAACACGAGAGAAGTGGCAACGGTGACAAGTTTTTTGACAAGTTTGTTGGAAGAGTTCTGTGGAAGTGTGGTGCACTGATAAGGGAAACAGTCTGTAATTTCCTTTATTAGTGCACCACAGCTCGACAGAACTCTTCCAAGAACGCAAGTGCGACAAATTCTACAGCGTTCTTCCGGTGTCTGGAATTGTTATCAGACAGACATGACTGCAGATATCGAGTGGATTCAGAGAAAAGTCGCTGGCATCGTATCAGGTCCGCATAGTCCATGCTGAAATGTAAAGATGCGCGGGGAATGTAAAGGGCAATCTTTGGGAAAGAAAGAAAGAGATGTTGCCCCTGAAAACATTTCAGAGTGTGATAAACCTCTAATGTGCAGTATGCCACAGCTTTTTCGAACACTTTCACTCTGGTGCACTAGTAAGCCATTTTGTAATGCCGGTACAACATAATTCATTGAAACAGACACTAAATAATGCGGTAACGTGCAGTACAAAAGCTGAAAAATAGAAAAATTGCGCTGGCTGTGCCTTCAGATACTACAATAATGTAGTTAGCCATATATAGGTTGTGATACTTGCTATAAGCAAGCGATTTAACTTTGAATTTATTTCTTAAAGGCCTTGAACTAAATTCATTGCAGATATAGAATCCAAATTATTCAGATAAATGAGGCCAAAGAGGCAGATAACATTCCTGTATGTATGGCAGATAACATATCTGTACTCTTGCGGGAAATGGGGGGTGGGAGCGGAAAGAGAGAGAGAGAGAGAGAAAGAGAGAGAGAGAAAGAGAGAGAGAGAGAGAGAGAGAGAGAGAGAAAGAGAGAGAGACAGAGAGAGAGAGAGAGAGAGAGAGAGAACGACTATTAAAGTTGGGTGTAGAATATATGAGACTTGACACATACCATTAGACTTCCGTAAAAATGTCTTCCATACAATCACGACGATAGCAACGAGAAATGGATGCGAAAACTAATCGTACAATCAGCTTAAAAGCTCATACATCAAAGGTTTTTTCCTTTTAGTCATCAGTCTTCTGACTCATCTGATGCAGCATGCCACGAATTGCTCCCCTGTGCCAACCTCTTCATCTCACAGTAGCACCTGCATCTTACGTCGTCAATTATCTGCTGGATGTATTCCAATCTCTGTCTTCCTCTATAGTTTTTACCCTCTACAGCTCCCTCTAGTACCATGGAAGTTATTCCCTGAAGTCTTAACGGATGTCCTATCATCCAGTCCCTTCATCTTCTCCGTGTTTTCCTTCCCTCGTCGATTCTGAGGAGAACCTCCTCTGTCCTTGCTTTAACGAGTCCAATTAATTTTCAGTATTCTTCTGTAGCAACACATCTCAAATGCTTCAATGCTCTTCCGTTACGGTTTTTCCACACTCGATGTTTCACTGCTATACAATTCTGTGGTCAAAACCTACATTCTCAGACATTTCTTTCCCAAAGTTAGTAACCAGAATAATATGCAGAAGATGGGAAAAGAAAACTGAGGATTTGTTCGAGACGATTGACACACACAGTGATTACGTTACTACAAGCCACACCACAAGTTGGGAAACGGGGCCAAATATCTAGTAGTTTACTGTTGAGTTGAGATTTTCACAAATGTTTTTTCGTATCTTACAGAAACTAGCAATACGGCAATAAACAGCCTTTTAAACACACCGCTGACAGCAATCAAGTACTTTATAGCAATACAACAATAATTTTAAAAACACACAGAAGCTAGCAGTACGGCAGTAAACAACCTTTTAAAACACGCCGATAACGGCAATCAAGTAATTTATAACAATACAACAATTTAAAAAAAAGTAAAGAACATTAGTAAACAGGCTAGTAAAGTAAATACAGAACTTTGTTAATAAAGTGCGATGAGGTAGTGAAGCTACCAACACCGCCATTAAAAAAATTGAACAGGTCTAAGCAAACACACGATTAATGGCAATAAAAGGAATTTACAAACTTGGAGGAATTTAAAAAAATTTAAACAATAGTGTCCTGGAATATCATTAGAACATAACAGATATGACGGACGCGTGTAACGCGGCCACAAATCACCCACTCAGGGATGCTCAGGCTAGACAGCATACTGACCAATTTAAATATTCCCTAAACACAACTGCCACTCTCAGGCTGGTCACTGCACCGACTTTTAGCCAGCGAAAACTTGTTATGAGATGGCTTAACTTGCTGACAGAATTAGAGCTAACCTTTTGAAAGGAAACATTACTCCACATAGTCTTTAATGAGCGACCACATGATCAACCAACAAGAAGCATGAATTTACTCATAACCCACGACAGAATAGTGAAACAATTAAACTACCAAAACTACACCTCCCATCGGACAGTAACGAGAGGAGGAGGAAAGATCACTGTCTTCAATTACACCGGCGTCAGGGACAGGAAATCCAGTCGCCGGAGGCCACAAGGCAGAAGAGACGCTGGTTACTCAAAATTATTACTTAATGATTGAACCTTCCACGAACTTAACTTGCAATTATGCTCGAACAGGCAGTACACGACCTCCGATGGCAAGGATCCACACATACGACCGCGCACACGTCGCTAGTGTACCCAACACGCCACGGTCACGCGGCAACACGCTCTGTCACCGGAGTTCACCTGCAACGTTGACGGGTAGTGACCGCTCCTTCATGTTAGGTGTCTCCTTTTAAACTGCCGTGTTGAAACGCAGGATTTAAAGGGGCTTGTTAACGTCCCACCAAGGCGAAGTGAACAGCAACTACTCGTGGGGCGATTCTGTACGCAACCAACACGCGGGGAGCTCTTCAGTCAACTCGATCCAGTCGCTACACCCTGCGTGCGGCAGAACAGTGAGATGATTGGAGGATTGCAGATGGTTCATCCTGGCGTCATAGAGCTCCGCTCACATTTGGTGGCAAATCTCTCCGTTGGAGTTAGAATTTGCATGGTGTTTTTTAGGGAGTTGTGCGCTGCGTACGTTACGGAGATGATTGGCGTATGATCCAGTGCAGAGCGACGATTGGATGTGTCGGAGTGTAGAGGGCCGGAGGCGCGCTAGTTTTCTGGAGTTGGTGCATTGAGCAGAGATTACAAGGAGTCTTACCTGGGCCTCCAGGGAGAGAGGTCGTGGAGTCTCTTCTGGACTCCCAGAGGTTCTTTATGGAGTTGAAGACTCCAGGGATTACATGCATTTGTGAAACTGTAGATGAGTGATCTTATTGATCGCTGTTCCAGAGCGTAGTTGAGTTTTTTGTGTATTTGAAATTTCATCCTCCTCTATTAGAACGTAGGGAATAGCAGTTACATTGTAGGTCCCCACATGGATTTGCCAACAGCTCATTCCCAGAAACCTTTTTTTTTTTTGTCGATTACATACAGAATCATTACGTTGTATATTAAATTATCTCTGTGATCCAAATTAATAAATCTCATATCAAAATCTCATTATCATTTCAGAAGTTAAGCAACCATGTTTATTATCCTTTCACTGTAACATACATTTTGGAGATATTAGTTAATCAAAACATTACTACAATAAATTAAGAAGCGGGTGTCAACTCTTGAACTGTGCATGGGCCTCAAAATAATTTCTTGTGGTGTTAATTGTTGTCCACAGTGTGATAGGGAAAGTGGCAGCTCAAGGGGGGATATCTTGTACTTGCCTTTCTTATATAGATTTAAGTGAAATCAGGTGAACATGCCACCGCTCCACCCTGCTACCTCGCCAAGTTCGCCACAGTGACACTTCTTCGTATGAATCTCATTAGGGAAAGAAATTTCGTCAACGTTGGCGAAGACCTCGAGCGTTGGCAATAATTTAACGGCAAACCGTGCTTACGGACCACTTTTCAGAAAATTGGCGTTTGCAATTCATTATGAATCAGGACACACTGGAGGAATTTCCCCAAAAAGAATTTCATGTGATCTTCTCATACGTTTTATAATTAATTCATCTGACATACAATCAGTAGACGAATAAGGACAACGTTATACCAATGTACAATAGAAAACATTCGTGTCGTAATCTTCTATAGACATCGATACATAAATGCAAAACAAAATAAAAGTAATAATCAAGTCAAGGAAACTAAAGGTTTTTTATTTAGCGTTTGAAGAAGACTTACCGATTCTAACCGACAGTGAAAAATCAGCAGTAGAACAAATCGAAACCCTCAAAAAATGTGCAGAGAAGGTTGGCCTACTAATCTCCTGTGAGAGGACTGAATTAATTGTTCCAAGTTACATCTTCCCAATGTTAAAACAAATTACAGTGAAATCAAAAGTGTCAAATACTTAAAGTATCTCGTTGAAATTATTGAACCAACAGAACTTGAAAAAATAGCCAAAAAAAGCAGTTTACAGAAACTCACGAAAGCATCCGGATCCGTTTTAAATTTGTAACAACAAAAAATGCCTGTCAAAAAGCACAATACAATACAGTAATCGAAACGACGGTCACTTATGCAAGTGAAACACTTTCAGTGGATCGAAAACAAGATTTACAAGAAAATAAGAAAGTAGAGAGAAATATTATTACAAAAATTCTAGGATCACGATACAAGATGGATAGAGACTCCAAACCATCGAGACAGCAGAAAAAGTATCAAACATCGAAACTGACACCAGAAAGAGACGAATGGAGTTATATGAGTATCTAGACACATTACCTGGTAACAGACTAACTAAACATCTATTGGACTATGTGACATCACTTAAAGCATCAATACTCTCGTTAACTGAAGTTAAGAAGAATTTGACAAAAGCACAAATTGATGTATTAAACACATCAGACAGGGATATATTGTGAAGCAAAATTTATAGGTGTAAGTTTATTCTAGAGATGGAACCAAAACGAAGAAAGAAAGAGGCCTTCAGGGAGGAAACGAAGAAATATTGGGAAAATAAACAGACTGAAAATCACCTACTTATCGTTCTACAGTGGGGACATTCGCTAATAACAATAATAATAAGCAGGTTTCGAACACGAAGCGTAAAATTAAGAACCCGTGATGCTAGCCACTGTGCCACTATTTCGACTGAAAATATCGCCTAGTAAGACGGAACATAAAGTAGGCCTACCTGAGAATACGTTCAAAACTTTGACCGTAGTTTTTCCAGAAATGGTCAAGTATCTACGGATAGGCCCATACATGCGTTCGCTTATTTTGACCCCTGTTCCACAAGGTGAAATTCCTCGGAAATCGGGAGATGGCACTTGATGTGCTCTCGTAAGTTTGCAATATATATGTGGTCGTATCTTTTGACTCCATTGACATAGAAATTTACCTATGTTACACCTCCAAGGGACCATAGACCTTAGTACGTCACATAAGTTCCAACTGGACACATGTATCCGTTCCTGAGAAAGAAGGCGTCTTAACAGACATGGACAGACAGACAGTCGGACAGAAAATGACAAGAAGAAATATATTTTCTTATTTTTTGTTTACTTGTACTGTGAAGCCTTGCTTCTTGCCTTATTTCGTGATTCTAGGTCAAAGAGATTTTGATGAGAATTTCGATAGTATCCAAATATATGACATAAGCGACGGTATCTTTTGATTGCACTCACTTGGAAGCTTAAGTTCTTACATCGTGAATAGATAATAGACCTTCGTATGTGACATGATTTTCAATGTGATACATCAAACCTTTTTAGAGAAAAAAGACTCTTAACAGACGCACGGACAATCGGGTAACACATGAAAAAAAAAGAAAAATCAGTGTGATATAATTACAAATTCAGGATTTTCAATTTTTTCCTTCACTTGCACTGTGGATCCTTCCTTGTGCCTAATTTCAAGATTCTAGGCCGAAGGGAAGTACTCTATAGGCTTTAGAACCTGAGACTGCGAATATCAAAATACGTGACATTCAAAGGCCTATCTTTTGACTGGGTTGACTTAGAAGCTAAATTTTTTTTTACACCGACAAGGGACCATAGACCTTAGTATTTGACGCAAATTACAACTTGGTACTTCTACCCATTCCGCAGAATAAATTTTTTTCCATTCGGACAGAGAGACTGACATCAAAGTGATCCTGTAAGGCACTGTATGCTGACAACAAAACTACTGCACTGCTCCGTAGATATTGGTACTGTATGCTATCATCCAATGACGCCAGTTTCCTGTAGATAACATATTCGTCTGCAAAGAATCTGACTGTGCTGCTGTAGATATTGGAGAAGGTGTTGACGAAGGCGGTAAAATACCTGAGATTAATTATACTACTGGTCACTAAAATTGGTACACCACTAAGATGACGTGCTACAGACGCAAAATTTAACCGACAGGAAGAAGATGCTGTGATATGCAAATGATTAGCTTTTCAGGCCACTCATACAAAATTGGCGCCTGTGGCGACACCGACAACGTGCTGGAAAGTTTCAAACCGATTTCTCATACACAAACAGCAGTTTCCTGGTGAAACGTTGTTTTGATGCCTCGTGTAAGGAGGAGAAATGCGTACCATCACGTTTTCGAATTTGATAAAGGTCGGATTGTAGCCTATCGAGATTGCGAATTATCGTATTGCTTCATTGTTGCTCGCGTTGGTCGAGTTCCAACGACTGTTAGCAGAATATGGAATATGGTTTCAGGAGGTTAATACGGACCGCCGCGCTGGATCCCAACGGCCTAGTATCACCAGCAGTCGAAATGACAGGCATCTTATCCGCATGGCTGTAACGGATCGTGCAGCCGCGTCTCGAACCCTGAGTCAACAGATAGGGACATTTGCAAGAGAACAACCATCTGCACCGTTCGACGACGTCTGCAGCAGCATCGATTATCAGCTCGGAGACCATGGTTGCGGTTACCCTTGACGCTGCATCACAGACAGGAGCGCCCGCGGTGGTGTACTTAACGACGAACCTGGGTGCACGAATGGCAAAAGATCATTTTTTCGGACGAATCCAGGTTCTGTTTACAGCATCATAATGGTCGCATCCGTGTTCGGTGACATCGCGGTGAACGCACATTGGAAGCGTGTATCCGTCGTCACCATACTGGCGTATCATCCGGCGTGATGGTAAGGGGTGCCATTGGTTACACGTCTCGGTCACCTCTTGTCCGCACTGACGGCACTTTGAACAGTGGACGTTACATTTCAGATCTGTTGCGACGCGTGGCTCTACCCTTCATTCGATCCCTGCGAAACCCTACATTTCAGCAGGATAATGCACGACCGCATGTTGCAGGTCCTGTACGGGCCTTACTGGAGACAGAAAATGTTCGAGTTGTGCCCTGGCCAGCACATTCTCCAGATCTCTCACCAATTGAAAACGTGTGGTCAACGGTGGCCGAGCAACTGGCTCGTCACAATACGCCAGTCACTACTCTTGATGGACTGTGGTACCGTGTCGAAGCTGCATGGGCAGCTGTACCTGTACACGCCATCCAAGCTCTGTTTGACTCAATGCCCAGGCGCATCGAGGCCGTTATTATGGCCAGAGGTGGTTGTTCGAGGTACTGAGTTCTCAGGATCTATGCACCCAAATTGCGTAAAAATGTAATCACATGTCAGTGCTAGTATAATTTTGAATACCCGTTTATCATCTGCATTTCTTCTTGGAGTAGCAAATTTAATATCCAGTAGTGTATTGTTTTATTATGTTGATAGATGGCGTGTCCAGTGGTCAGGATGTACTGGAATACAGACGAGATTTCAGCGAGCCTGCGTGTAGATAGAGAGGTGGCCGCCGGTCGGGTGGCATGACTGCTGATGGCGCAGGTTGTATCGACCCGGCGCAGCTGCGAGCGCTCGCCGCCGCCTACGCCAGAGCAGCGCGCCGCGCCGTGCCTTCGGATGCTGGCGGCGGATGCGGCTGCGCCTCTGCGTGCCGCGGCGTGGCGCGTTGCCATGGCGACGCCGCGGGGAAGTAGGCCAGTGTGCGACGGCCGCCGCTCGATAGGCGCAGCTCTGCGCCAAAGAGGGCAGCAGCCGGCGACGGCGGCGGGGCCACGCGAGGCCGCAGTGCCACTGCCGGCCCTCCGCATTGGATCACTGCTGGCGCCTCATCTATGCCTCCGACGTTCTGGTTGTCCGAGGGGCCCGTACCCACATCTGTCGCCTGCCAGGTGCCGATTCGTGGGGACTCCTAAAGAGCAACTGTGGCTCCAGGCTTACGGGCCTGTGAATTTTAGCTATGAGGTTCATTTAAATGAAGCGTGATCAGTGCGTCTACCTTTATCTTACGCCTAAGGTGGCACCACGTAACTGCAGGTACGGAGGCGCCATCTATTGGTAGATTATTTTTGGATTGTTTGGGGGAAGAGACAAAACAGCGAGGTCATCGGTCTCGTCAGATTAGGGAAGGAAGTCGGCCGTACCCTTTCAAAGGAACCATTCCGGCATTTGTCTGGAGCGATTTGAGGAACTCACGGAAAACCTAAATCAGGTTGGCCGGACGCGAGTCCAGTGTGCTAACCACTGCGCCACCTCGCTCGGTCTATTGGTAGAAAGACAGACGCGTGCGCACCGTTTGATGTTGCCTAGCGCCAGTGTGGTTTCATGCCAAAGCAAAGGTGGTCACACAAGTCACCGTCCACTATCGAACATGCAAGGTTAGGAAGCAGGGACAACGAAGAGTGATTCGTTTTTTGGCGGCGGAGGGAGTTGGAGGCCGTGTCGGATGAAGGCTGTGTACCGTGAGTACAGTCTGAGTCGTTCAAGTGTTGTGGAATGGCGCAACCGATTTCTTGAGGGACGCGAGTCACTGGAAGACGATGCTCGTCCTGGACAGGCTCATCGTGTCATCACACCGGAAATGACTGCGGAAGTGAATGAATTAGTCTTGGACAACCACAGAACACCGTGGACGAGTCCATCGGTTACTGGATGTTAGCGTGGGCACCGCCCACACAATAATGCACCGAAACTTGAACTTTCGAAAAATCTGTACCCATTGGGTTCCCCACCAAATGACCGCCCAACAGGGGTTGGGTTGGTTGGGTTGTTTGGGGAAGGAAACCAGACAGCGAGGTCATCGGTCTCATCGGATTAAGGAAGGATGGGGAACGAAGTCAGCCGCCGGCCGAGGTGGTCTCGCGGTTCTAGGCACGCAGTCCGGAACCGTGCGACTGCTACGGTCGCAGGTTCGAATCCTGCCTCGGGCATGGATGTGTGTGATGTCCTTAGGTTAGTTAGGTTTAAGTAGTTCTAATTTCTAGGGGACTGATGACCACAGCAGTTGAGTCCCATAGTGCTCAGAGCCATTTGAACCATTTTGAAGTCAGCCGTGCCCTTTCAAAGGAACCATCTCGGCATTTGCCTGGAGCGATTTAGGGAAATCACGGAAAAACTAGGATGCCCGGACGCGAGTCCAATGTCTAACCACTGCGCACCTCACTCCATATGCAGCCAAACAGGGAAAACGTCGAATCGCGCTGTCTTTGAGTCATCTGCAACTTTATCACGAGGAGCTATACGGCTTTCTGTCGCGTACTATCATAGGTGACGAAACATGATGCCACCATTTTGAACCGGAAAGCAAGCGTCAGAGCAAGCAGTGGAAACATGCGACTTCACCACGGCCCAATAAATCAAAGGCCGTGCACACCAGTTATGGTAAGGTCATGATGTCCTTTTTCGATCACAAGGGCGCACAGCTTGTCGAGTTCCTGGAACGGGGAACCGCCATCAATGCCCAGCGTTATCAAGCCTCTTTACAGAACCTTAGACGAGACAGCAAGTCGAAACGCCGAGGCATGTTGTCCAATGGCGTTATCTCCCTCCAAGATACTGCCCTCCCACACACGGTCAATGCGGTGAAAACGACATTGCAGCAATTTCGATGGGAAATGCTGGAACATCCACCATACAGTCCCGATCTTTCACCGTGTGACATTCATGTGTTTGGACCTCTAAAACAAGCTATTCGCGGACATAGATTCGCAACAGAAGACGAAGTGTGTGACTGGGTCCAGGCCTGGATCCGACAGCAGCGTACTAGCTTCTTCAAGGATGTAATCGACTGGCTAGTGTCGCAACGGGATAAATGTGCTAACAGTTTTGGCGACTATTTTTGAGTATGTGTACTGTGTATAACTACATTTTTGAGTTAATAAAATCGTTACCGTTACTTTACACCAGAGACCGGGTTTCATTTGATGCCCCTTATATTTTTGGATGGCGGTCAAAACAAAGTTAGCTTAATCTTTATAGCTAGTAAGTACACTGCATTACAGTCTCCAGCACATTAACGTGATCACATATCAAAAGCCTGATTATTGTTCCCAAGGACAGTGCACACTTGTGTTGATCCACTGTGCTTTCCAGAATTATGATTTTACCCAGGGAATGCGACAAAAACTTTCCCCAGACTATAACGCTCGCTCCTCCAGCCTGGATCTTTCCGAGGATCGTTTCTCGGCCATAGTAGCCAATGGCCATGTGTTCGATGGAGTAAAAAAGGCTATTCATCTGAAAAAGTCACCTGTCGCCATTCAGTAGATGTCCAGTTGCGGTAATGGCCTTCAGATTCCAGCCTTCGTCACTGGTATCACAGAAGATATTGAAAGTAATTGATGAGAGGAGAAAATATAAAAATGCTACATATGAAGCATACGAAAAGGAATACAAGCGTTTAAAAGTGTGAAAGACTGTGAACTCATTTTATAGTACTATATACTGCGTACAGTACAGAAATAGTTTGTAGACGATGACTATATGCGCGTGAAAAATTCACTCTGCCATAAATCAGCGTCTGTGAAGCGATAGTTCCTGGACAATAACATTCCTCAAATGAACTGGCCTGCCAAGAGTCTCGACCTGAACCCAATGGAACATCTTTGGAAATAGTGTCTGTCATCAGTACCTTCCGTTGTGGTCGAGCGGTTCTAGGCTCTTCAGTACGGAACCGCGCTGCTGCTACGGTCGCAGGTTCGAATCCCGCCGCGGGCACGGATGTGTGTGACGTCCTTAGGTTAGTTGGGTTTAAGTAGTTCTAAGTCTAGGGGCCTGATGACCTCAGATGTTTAGTCCCATAGTGCTCAGAGCCATTTGAACGATCAGTATCTTCACTGATTCCGGCTCGTAAGAAATAATGGGCTCTTTTCTGCCCACATGTTGAGACACCTCACTGAAATTGTTCCCAGCAGAGTTCTAGTCATCATAACAGAGAAGGATGGTCACACCATGTATTAATGTCCGCTGCTTTCGATCCGGTGATGTAGACAGTCATTTCTTTCCTCCTCAATAGAACAGAAAAGGTCAGAAAACAGCTAATATCTACACCGAGGAGCCAAAGAAGATGTTATACCTGCGTGGTATCGAGCAGAGCCCATGCAAGCACGCAGAAGTGCCGCAGCACGACGTGGTATGGACTTGACTAATGTCTGATGTAGTGCTGGAAACCATGAATCCTTCAGGGCTGTCCATAAATCCGTAAGAGTACGAGGGGGTGGAGATCTCTTCTGAACAGCACGTTCCAAGACATCCCAGATACGCTCTAGGATGTTTCAAATGGCTCTGAGCACTATAGGGCTTAACATCTGAGGTCATCAGTCCCCTAGAACGTCGACCTACTTAAACCTAACTAACCTAAGGATATCACACACATCCATGCCCGAGGCAGGATTCGAACCTGCGACTGTAGCGCTTGCGAAATTCCAGACTGATGTGCCTAGAACCGCTCAGCTACCACGGCTGGCCCAGATAAGCTCAATAATATTCATGTCTGGTGAGTTTAATGGCCAGCGGAAATGTTTAATCTTAGAAGAGTGTTCCTGGAACCACTCTGTAGCAATTGTGGACGTGTAGGATGTCGCGTTGCCCTGCTGCAATTGCCCAAGGCCGTCGAAATGCGCAAGATACACGAATGGATGCATGTGATCAAACAGGATGCTTACATACGTCTCGTCTGTCAGAGTCGTATCTAGACGTATAAGGTGTTCCATATCACTCCAAATGCATACACCCCACGCCATTACAGAGCCTCCATCAGCTTGAACAGTCCCCTAATAAGACATGCTGGGTCCATAGATTCATGAGGTTATCTCCATCCTCTCGATAGAAGCTGAAACGAAATTCGTCCGACCAGGCGACATGTTTCGAGTCGTCAACAGTCGAATGTCGGTGTTGACAGGTCCAGGCGAGACGTAAAGCATTGAGTCGTGCAGTCGTCAAGGGTATAAGAGTGGGTCATCGGCTTCGAAAGCCCACATCGATGATGTTTCGTTGAATGATTCGTATGCTGAGACTTGTTGATGGCCCAGCATTGGAATCCGCTGCAATTTGGGGAAGGGTTGCACTTCTGCCACGTTGAACGATTCTCTTCAGTCGTGTTGGTCCCGTTTTTGCAGGGTCTTTTTCTGGTTACAGCATTGTCAGAGATTTGATGTTTTATGGGATTCTTGATATTCACGGTACACTCGTGAAATGGTCGTACGAGAAAATTCCCATTTCATCTCTACATCGGAGATACTGAGTCCCATGGCTCGTGCGCCGACTATAACACCACGTTCAAACTACCTTAAGTCTTGATGACCTGCCATTCCTGCCATTGTAGCAGCAGTAACCGATCTAACAACTGCGCGAGACACTTGTTGTCTTATATAGGCGTTGACGATCGTAGTGTCGTATTCTGCCTGTTTACATATCTCTGTATTTGAGCACGCATGCCTACATCAGTTTCTTTGGCGCTTCCGTGTATATGAAGTGCTCTCTGCTATACACCATAAAGTGGCTTTCGGAGTACATCAAATACATAAACCGACTGAGGTGGCGCTGTGGTTAGCACACTGGACTCGCATTCGGGAGGACGACGGTTCAATCCCGCGTCCGGCCATTCTGATTTAGGTTGTTCGTGATTTCCCTAAATCGCTCCAGGCAAATGCCGGGATCTTCGTTTGAAAGGGCACGGCCGACTGCCTTCCCCATTCTTTCATAATCCGATGTGACCGATGACCTCGCTGTGCCGGCCTCTATGTCCGAGTGGTTGTAGGCGCTTCAGTCCGGAACCGCGCGAGAGGTACTGTCGCAGGTTCGAATCCTGCCTCCGGCATGGATGTGTGTGATGTCCTTAGGTTGGTTAGGTTGAAGTGGTTCTAAGTTCTAGGGGACTGATGACATCAGATGTTACGTCCCATAGTGCTCAGAGTCATTTGAACCATTTGATGACCTCGCTGTCTGGTCTCCTCCCCCAGGCAACCCAACCCAATCCAACCAAGTACATAAAGACAAGCAAAATTTATCATTATAGATCGGGATGAATTCCTTTATTAGCATGTTAGATATAGCTTTATTGTTTATTTCACTACTTGTTACTCGATGCGAGCCAATATGCAGAGGATATACTCCACACTACTGACAGGATCGTCCAACTTTACTTCAAAACAAAGAAATATCATACTTGTGGAAACGACGCACAGATTCCCGCGCAGTTAGCTGTGATAACACTTTTACGTCTACGGAAACCTGTACGAATAACAAGCGACCGAAAATTTTTTAAGGCCTTGAGGTGCAATATAATTAAATACGGTCCCAATAGACAGCGGCAACGGCACAAAATTGGATTACAGCTGCAGCGAATAAACATCCAAAATACTCATACCTGCCCGCATGGAGTATTTTTGCAGCGGCCAAGCCAGTAGACTCGCAGAGGACAGGAAAAGATTTCAAATTCACACTTGGCCATTGCTGTATACATGGAAGGACCCTGGAGATACTAAAAGGTGTAACCGTACGCTTCCGCGGCCGTTGTCAATGTCAATAAAATTCTTCTGGGTTAGAGACCGCATTGTCATTTACAAAATTCCAACGTCTCTAACCCAGAAGAATTTTATTGACATACTAAAAGGTATCAGATAAATTATATAATGGTAAGACAGAGATTTAGGAACCAGGTTTTAAATTGTAAGACATTTCCAGGGGCAGATGTGGACTCTGACCAAAATCTATTGGTTATGAACTGTAGATTAAAACTGAAGAAACTGCAAAAAGGTGGGAATTTAAGGAGATGGGACCTGGATAAACTGAAAGAACCAGAGGTTGTACAGAGTTTCAGGGAGAGCATAAGGGAGCAATTGACAGGAATGGGGGAAAGAAATAAAGTAGAAGAAGAATGGGTAGCTTTGAGGGATGAAGTAGTGAAGGCAACAGAGGATCAAGTAGGTAAAAAGACTAGGGCTAGTAGAAATCCTTGGGTGACAGAAGAAATATTGAATTTAATTGATGAAAGGAGAAAATATAAATATGCAGTAAATGAAGCAGGCAAAAAGGAATACAGACATCTCAAAAATGAGATCGACAGGAAGTGCAAAATGGCTAAGCAGGGATGGCTAGAGGACAAATGTAAGGATGTAGAGGCTTATCTCACTAGGGGTAAGATAGATACTGCCTATAGGAAAATTAAAGAGACCTTTGGAGATAAGAGAACCACTTGCATGAATCTCAAGAGCTCAGATGGAAACCCAGTTCTAAGCAAAGGAGGGAAAGCAGAAAGGTGGAAGGAGTATATAGTGGGTCTATACAAGGGCGATGTACTCGAGGACAATATTATGGAATTGGAAGAGGATGTAGATGAAGATGAAATGGGAGATACGATAATGCGTGTAGAGTTTGACAGAGCACTGAAAGACCTGAGTCGAAATAAGGCCCCCGGATTAGACAACATTCCATTGGAACTACTGACGGCCTCGGGAGAGCCAGTCCTTACAAAACTCTACCATCTGGTGAGCAAGATGTATGAGACAGGCGAAATACCCTCAGACTTCAAGAAGAATATAATAATTCCAATCCCAAAGAAAGCAGGTGTTGACAGATGTTAAAATTACCGAACTATCAGTTTAATAAGTCAGACTGAAAAATACTAACACGAATTCTTTACAGACGAATGGAAAAACCAGTAGAAGCCGACCTCGGGGAAGATCAGTTTGGCTTCCGTAGAAATGTTGGAACACGTGAGGCAATACTGTCCCTACGACTTATCTTAGAAGAAAGATTAAGGAAAGGCATACCTACGTTCCTAGCATTTGCAGACCTAGAGAAAGCTTTTGATAATGTTGATTGGAATACTCTCCTTCAAATTCTGAAGGTGGCAGGAGTAAAATACAGGGAGCGAACGGCTATTTACAATTTGTACAGAACCAGATGGCAGTTATAAGAGTCGAGGGGCATAAAAGGGAAGCAGTGGTTGGGAAGGGAGTGAGACAGGGTTGTAGTCTCTCCCCGATGATGTTCAATCTGTATATTGAGCAAGGAGTAAAGGAAACAAAAGAAAAATTTGGAGTAGGTATTAAAATCCATGGAGAAGAAATAAAAACTTTGAGGTTCGCCGATGACATTGTAATTCTGTCAGAGACAGCAAAGGACTTGGAAGAGCAGTTGAACGGAATGGATAGTGTCTTGAAAGGAGGATATAAAATGAACATGAACAAAAGCGAAACGAGGATAATGGAATGTAGTCGAATTAAGTCGGGTGATGCTGACGGAATTAGATTAGGAAATGAGACCCTTAAAGTAGTAAAGGAGTTTTGCTATTTGGGGAGCAAAATAACTGATGATGGTCGAAGTAGAGAGGATATAAAATGTAGACTGGCAATGGCAAGGAAAGCGTTTCCGAGAAAGAGAAATTTGTTAACATCGAGTATAGATTTAAGTGTCAGGAAGTCATTTCTGAAAGTATTTGTATGGAGTGTAGCCATGTATGGAAGTGAAACATGGACGATAAATAGTTTGGACAAGAAGAGAATAGAAGCTTTCGAAATGTGGTGCTACAGAAGAATGCTGAAGATTACAAGGGTAGATCACGTAACTAATGAGGAAGCATTGAATAGGATTGGGGAGAAGAGAAGTTTGTGGCAAAGTTGACCAGAAGAAGGGATCGGTTGGTAGGACATGTTCTGAGGCATCAAGGGATCACCAATTCAGTATTGGAGGGCACCGTGGAGGGCAAAAATCGTAGAGGGAGACGAAGAGATGAATACAGTAAGCAGATTCAGAAGGACGTAGGTTGCAGTAGGTACTGGGAGATGAAGAAGCTTGCACAGGATAGAGTAGCATGGAGAGCTGCATCAAACCAGTCTCAGGACTGAAGACCACAACAACAACAACAACTTGGCCATTACAGTTCAGGCTTCCAACGGCTTTACCAAATCACTTTTAGCGAATTCCGGGTTGGTTCGTGTTGTTGCATTAGTTTTCGCTAGGCCGCTGGAGAAACAGAGCGACTGAGCACTCCTTCCTTTCAACGTCACACATTTTTTACAGTACTGCATGAATCGATGTTTGATGGGTTTCCTCGTGACTTATCTATGAGGTATGTACTTGTACACTATCCTGTCACATTAACGTGACCAAGATGTGCAGGAAGAAAATCAACAAGGATCTGAAAGATACCGACAGGGATGTGGAGTTAAGCTGACTCCAGTGACGTGGCGATGTGCGCTTGGTTTCCCGGTCGATGTTCCATGGCGCGAAGAACCCAATCGAAATGGTCCCATACATTGTCGATTGAGTTTAAATCCGGGGAGTTTCGTTGCTAGGGGAGTACGGTATACTGATCCGGGTGCTCTTCGAACCACGCACGTATATTGCGACCTGTGTGACACGTTCATTGTCCCGCTGCATCACGTCATCGTGTCGAGGAAACACAGACTGCTTGTAGAGATTTACATGATCTCCAAAGACAGATGCATATTGTAGGATGTGAGGCCCGCTAGTTATGCAAAACACCATTTTTCTCAGTACCCAAACATGTTTCAGCACCACTGTGCCATTATCAGTGGGTTTCCGTTTTATTTAATCTGTAATGTGAACATTTATATTAAATGATTACAAAAGTATGTCGATGTTTAATCCAAACAATAGTATGTTCCTTTTTGGTCATCATTTTCCAGGACCACTTGTGTTTATTTATTATAGGTAGCTTTTCATCTGCAACCAGACGATGTTGATGAGAAATTTTGTTGGGAGTTAAGCTATCATATAAAACGTAATTTGGTTTTGCGCGATATTTTGCGCCTATATTCGTTTTTACTTACGTTTTCGTGTGGGAAGCCCTCTTATTCTCAGGACTATGGTGAGGTGTCGTGATGCACACGTAAATATAACAACGAATTTTCACAAAATAAGGTCGTAAAACCACTTTGCACGTCACCAAAACACAGCGTAATTGTGGTTGTTGCGTGTCCCAGCCCAGTAAGTGTTCATCTGTTCACCAGAGAGTTCGGCACCAAATTTGAATTTTGTTTGCATTGTATTTGTGTGTGTGTGTGTTCTCTGTACGCTTCTTAGCTGTTTGTATTATCTTTTACATGTTGTTCCTTTTGTGTGTAAATGGTGAGTCTATGCAGAGTGTAGTGTATCCATTTTTCGTGTGTGTGTGTGTGTGTGTGTGTGTGTTTGTCTATGTGTGTGTATGTGAGTAGACCTGTTTGTGTTGTGTTTTCTGTGAAGTTCCTTCAATGAGTTGAACAGTGTGCCTTTGCAGAGTGTAGTGTATTCAATTATTACCTGTTTTCAAAAATGAATACACTACACTCTGCTAGGGCACTCTATTTAAAAACAGTAGTCCGCAGCTCGTGGTCGTGCGGTAGCGTTCTCGCTTCCCACGCCCGGGTTCCCGGGTTCGATTCCAGGCGGGGTCAGTGATTTTCTCTGCCTCGTGATGGCTGGGTGTTGTGTGACGTCCTTAGGTTAGTTAGGTTTACGTAGTTCTAAGTTCTAGGGGAGTGATGACCATAGATGTTAAGTCCCATAGTGCTCAGAGCCATTTGAACCATTTTCAAAACAGTAAAGGAACTTTACAAAACAACACAAACAGATAAAGTCTACACACACACACACACACATAGACACACACAAAAACACACACACACACACACGCACAAAGATACAATGTAAACAAAATTCAAATTTGGCGCCGAACTCTCTGGTGAATAAATGAACACTGATTGGGCTGGGACTGGCAACAACCACAATTACGCTGTGTTTTGGTGAAGTGCAAAGAGGTTTCACAACCTTATTTGTGAAAATACGTTGTTATATTTACGTGTGCATCACGACACCTCACCATGATGCTGGGAATAAAAGCGCTTGACACACGATAGCCTAAGAAAAAACGAATATAGTTGCGAAATATCGCGACAAACCAAATTACGTTTTAGATGATAGGTTACCTCCCAATAAAATTTCTCATCAACGTCTCTTGGTTGCAGATGACAAGCTGCCTGTAATAAATAAACACAAGTGGTCCTGAAAAATCATGCACACCAAGTGTAAAGGTATTAACAAAAAAACGAATTATTGTTTGAATTAAAGATCCACATAATTTTGTAATCATTTAATAAAATGTTCACATTGCAGATAAAATAAAACGGAAACCCACTGATGATGGCACGGTGGTGCTGAAACATGTTTGGGAACTTGAAGAAACGGTGTTTTGCGTAACTGGCGGACTTCACATCCTACAATTTTAACTGCAAACACGGTAAACACCAGGAGCTGCAGATCCAAATGATGAACAGAAGCATATTTCTGTTGATCCATTTTGCTTTTCAAAATGATGAGATGACGCAGGGAAACCAACGAAAACACTCTCCAGATCATAACGCATGAAGGGTGTTTGCTTCCAAAGTTTAACGCCGTACACGCCAACAGCCATCTATGAGGTGCAGCCATAAAATGTGAATCATTTGTAAAGGCCAGCTGTCGCCCTCAGTGGACGTCCAGTTACAGTACTGACCTGCAAATTACAGCCTGTGTCGCCGATGAATAGCAGTCAGCATGGGTGCATGAACTAGGCGCCTGGTAGGAAGGCCCATACGCAGCAATTTTCACTGGATAGTCATTGAGGAGACACTGTTTGTAGCCCCCTGGCTCATTTAGACGGTCAGTCACTCAACAGCTTCTCGCACGTATGTCTGCAGCTAGAGTTCACCCCTGTCACCTAGGGAGCGTGGTGCGCCATTTTGACATGCACGTTACACTTCAATCACGGCGTCACGCCAACAGTTTATAAACTTAGCCGTTTCGGAAATGTTTCTACCCTTGGTCCGAAAGCCAATGATCACGCCTCTTTGATGTCAGCTAAGTAGCTCCAGTAGTGCATTAAGAGAACGACTGCACTATTTTTTCGCGTCCCCCTGGCACCTTTAATGTGTATCCTTCACTGCTAGTGCTCTGCCATCTTTCGTTTGTTATTTGTTATTGCAAAATGATGTCGAACATGGGGGGGGGGGGGGTCGAACTAATATGACTGCCGTGTATAACCACAATACAAAACTGTGGCATCCAGATAGGCTTAGTTTGTATGACTAGCGCGTTGATTTTGACGAAGCATGCAAAACGCTGTAGGAAAAGAAGAATGTAGGCCTAGGTGTCTGAATCTGTGCGCAAATGGAAAGCGCTTGGAGGTAATGCACTTGACATTGAATTTCATCTCTAGCCTTCCCTAGCATCTGCAACGTGTGATTGTGTAAAAAAAGTCATTCAACTTTGATCCCACAAAAGTTAATTGTTTGGAAGTGGGATACATCGTAGTGACCACAGCAGGGGTACATAAAGAGCATGATTAATTAGAATTTCAGTGTTAAAAACTGGTACTTTCCAAAGACGGCTTCATTACTTGCAACTTCTGATTGGTTTTATTTTCAGGTGCTGAACTGTCACTGGGATAAGGTTCAAATGGCGCTGAGCACTTTTGGATTTAACATCTGAGGTCATCAGTGCCCTAGAACTCAGAACTACTTAAACCTAACTAACCTAAGGACATCACACAACACCCAGCCATCACACACATTGATGCCCGAGGCATGATGCGAACCTGCGGTCGGAGCGGTCGCGTGGTTCCAGACTGAAGCGCCTAGAACCGCTCGTCCGCGTGGGCCGGCTGGGAAGAAGGAAATCTTCATTACAGTGGTAACATTAAGTATCATGCAACAAATGATTTGCATTTCACAGGAACAGTAATCGGACTTCGTAATAAGAAACTTGGATTGCGAGGTTCGACATGTCAAAATACAAATGCTCATACGAAGTAGCACTGATGGCTGCCGATCGACACGTCACTAAACCAACTGCTTTTCAGCGTAATTAAATAGCTGAAGCATAAAATTCTTTATCAACGCTTAGTAAAGGCTATTAATATCACTTCAGCAGTAAAGAAAACCTTCTTTCAACTTAAGTAATCTTATTATTATACCAAATCAATAGCACCCAGTTAAACAAACAAATAAATAAATTACTGAGCCGTTCTGCTGCTCGCTTTGGTGCTGTTTCTAGGCTTCCGTCCTCTGTTGGAGGCCAGACCGTATCGTTTAGTTGACATGGTTGCGGTTGTTGGTCGTCTTCTCGTCTTAACTGGCGCCACTTGGGTTTCCCAAGCGTTGCCTGTCCGCTCGTGGCAGCAGCGACGGTTATCGATATGTAGTAACTGTGACACTACCTTTGGGGCGACGTCTGGTTCTTCCGTGTCGTATCAGTGGGTATTTCGGTTCGGGACTCAGGAGGAGCCAGGTCCGCACAGTGCACGAACACTCCAGGACCGCTGGCGGAGTGCTTGGACTGCCGGATAGAAGGCCTGTGGTCACGAGGGTGCACGACCTCGTCTAAACCGGATCCTGAGAGCTGAAGTTAAGTGCAATTGGATTCAAGAAGAGAAACCTACACCAGTGTGACATCTCGAGATTCTCCGGTGACTTGGGTTCGTGTTACTGCTCGTAGTGTTGCTGAGGCGATTAGCAGCGAGTTGGGTGCTTGGGGAAGGCGGATCTGATTAGCTTTCCTTGAATTTTAATCACTATTTATTGCGTTCAGTTTGTTACTATTTGTTAAGTTCTACCAGTGGTAGTTTTCCTGCCTCGTGGCCGCCAATGGCCCAGTTACCCTCCCTGGGGGTTAGTGTATGTAACGGCAGTGTACGTTTCCTCGCCTTGCCGCTGCTGTCCGGTGAGGCGTGTAGTTTTGGCACCTTCCTTGATTGTAGGTTGGTTGGCGATTGTTCTACTCTGGTGGTAGTGATTCCTTTCTCGTTCAAGGCGCTCTAAGCACAGTATTCTGTGGGCAGAGTCCAGACCGCCGGTTCTAGCTTTCGCGTTTTTTTTTACATCTTTGCATTTGGTTTATTGGACGTCAGGTGGCCTCAGCAGGATTATCATTAGTCATTCGTTAGACTGCCACTAGCCTGAGTTACCATCTTGTGAAGTGAATGCAACTCTTGGCTGCCTATCTCATTGCTCGCGGAGGTGTTTTTTGCCAGACCTACTCAGAGGTCGATTCCTGGTGCAGCGTCTGTGCCTGGCCCCTGTGTTTTACTATTGTATTTGCTGTTTTTTTGTATGTTTCTAAATTTTTTAATGTAATTGCGATTCTTGGCGTTACAGCAGGTTTAAATGATTGTGCTACCAAGTTTACCATCATTATGTCTCACCTGTTTCGTGATCCGTTGCCTGTCTTTTTACATTAACCTTTGCTATTGCATTGCTATTTTACAGTATGTTTGTTAAAAATTTTTAATAGTTGCCGTTCTGGCGTTAAAGGCCTTTAGCCGTGACTGTGGTTACTTGCCTTAAAATTCTAGTTGGGATCACACTGGCTTGTTTTTAAAACATTACTTGCTATGTCTGTATTTTAAGCTCATTTGGTAAATTGTAACGCACTGAAAGCACTATTAATTACACAGTTCTTTATTCCTTCATTAATAACGTCTGATATTTATTGCTCAGTCCGGAATCGCCTTTTTCAAATGAATGTGTGTAATTGCAAAGGGGAACCAATAGTAACTGATTACGGCTCCGTCCACAATCGTAACCAAATCCTGCCTTCATTGACGTCCAGGTTACAATTACATAGTACAAGAAAAATGGCTTCCTTACATGGAGACAGACGGAAGACAAAAGGTAAGAAGAAGAAAATTTTTCGTGCCTTCATTAATTAAAATTGATAAACCAAACTAAAGAATCGTTGCTAATCATCCGCAGCGATACAGATTCTGCTTTACATAACAATTTAACCTTTGTCATCTCGAATCATATTAATTTATCAACATTATTTCAGAACTTCGGACATATGTCAGCTGACTCTTTTCCGTCGTTTCTCATTACAAAATGGTTCAAATAGCTCTGAGCGCCATGGGACTTAACATCTGAGGTCATCAGTCACTTAGAACTTAGAACTACTTAAACCTAACTAACCAAAGGACAGTGCACACATCCATGCCCGAGGCAGGATTCGAACCTGCGACCGTAGCGGTTTCGCGGTTCCAGACTGAAGCGCCTAGAACCGCCCGGCTACAACGTCCGGCTTTCTCATAACACAAGAGGTGGAAATTTTAAGGAGTAGAGCAAGATAACCCGAAGAAAGCTAGCGTTTATACTGTGGTTATTAGCAACTGCAAACATTGACGTTGAAATTGTTTCGGATTTTTATAGTTGCTACATCTGAGATTGTTGCTGATGTCTGCAGTAATGTATGCGAAGCACTTCTAGGATTTTATTAAAATATATATAAAGAAGACAATAACAGTAAAATGTGATTAATGACATGTGAATATCCATACAACTTCTCATTTAGTAAAATAGGCTAAAAACGTAGTTAGAGGGCAGGTAGCGTGATCACTGGAAAAACATGGTATACCAGCCATGCAATTAGTTGGAAATAAACAATAAATATAAGCAAAGAGATCGTTCACATCTCTCCCATATTTTTAATTTTAGTGAAGATAATAAATACGCATTAGTACGTTATAGGAAATTTATTGTGGTGCTATATTTAAAAAAATAAATAGATAAGAAGTTTGTGCTCATTCACTCTTTTTACCTCTAAGGAAACACCTATGAACTTATCGCCTCCACTTGGACCTTGGAGTGCTTCGGCGGTTATCTCCCAAATACATTTTTTTTTTCGTATGGCGGTTGTGCTGGGATCTCACAAGCACCTATGACATATTCTGCCATTAGAAACGTTACATATTCGGCTATCACAAACATTACATTTTCTTCACGCCACGCCAATCATGTCAATAAGAAAAGTGTCCCCGCACAGCAACAGACAGATGCTCTCTTTGTTGCTAGCGCCAAAGTCGAGAAAACGCGAACTTCCTTTGATGGTTCGCTGGAAGACAGACCATCAGCGGAACACTAGCGAACACCTGCGAATGCGAACCGAGCACGACCGTATGGTGGCCGCTCGCGCTCAGATACCCTTACACCTTTGCCTGAAACCCGGTCGCTTGCGCTCGCTACGGTGTAAACAAGGATAAAGAAGTTGTATACGACAGTCTGGAGATGAAATTGGGAACTGACTATGTAACTCGTATTACGCAATATGTAGAAACATAAAAAACATAACATTTCCTTAATATCAAAGAGGTTGAACTTTGTCCTGGAGCAGCTGGTTCCCAGCATTTACGCTGTGTGGAGGACTTTACGAATTGTGGCTATAGAGTATCGGGACTATTCCTGTAAAACATATAATTTCAAAAACATACTCATTTAGTTATTGTCACCCTAAATATACTCGCCTGCTCTATCCCTCCAACGTTCCATGTGAATTATTCATTCAATGCTGGCTGTCTTTCTCTGTGAGCTCCTAGGTGGCGCGAGCCGCTTTTTCCTTCATTGTTTCAGGGCACTGAAATCTTGTTCCTTTTAATTTTTTACCTTGGGAAATAAATTAGTCGCATGGTGGAAGGTCAGGCGAATAAGTTGAGTGGTCTAACACTGGGATGATGTAGTCAGCTAGAAACGTCTTAACAGATATTTACCTACTTTAGGTGTCCGTGCAAGAACATCTAAACGCTCTTCCTCCAGAAGTCTGTAGCTTTTACGGTCTTGTCATTGCACAAAAGTAAAATTTCCGCTATGCAAACAAGCTCCATCCATGGGCACATCAACAAATGCTCAATCGTCTGTGTTTCTCCGCATTCACACTCGTCATCTTCAGAGTAAGCATGATTGCTTCGCATTTTCTGACTCCTGGTTTTAATCAACGCTGCGCTCTCCATGTAACATACTGTAGGTGTTGCCCTTGCGTGTTTTAATGTTATCGGTGCAGGTTTGTATTTGGCAGACATTCCATCCATAAAGATAAACGGCGTATCTCTGATCGGCCTTATAGCGGTACTGTCCGTTGGATAAAGCTCTTCCTTGATTTAGGACGAGTTGGAACTGTTTGGTGATTATGCATTAGGTATTGTAGGTTAGTTTGCTGTTTTTTCTTCTCTATTTCACTGGTTAATTTGCGTCGGATATTTGGTGGGGATATGATTGCAACAGGGTAAATTTTGTGGATTGGTGTAGGCTTCAGGCGTCTGGTGACTGTCCTGACAGATTCTATTAAAGCGATGTCTGCATAGCTGGAGTGGCTAGACGCCTCTTATACCGGTGCCGCGTATCCTCCGGCAGCAAAACAGAGTCCCATTGATGATGATCGAAGAATTTCAGACGGCCGGAGTGGCCGAGCGGTTCTAGGCGCTACAGTCTGGAACCGCGCGACCGCTGCCGTCGCAGATTCGAATCCTGCCTCGGGCATGGGTGTTTGTGATGTACTTAGGTTAGTTAGGTTTAAGTAGTTCTAAATTCTAGGGGACTGATGACCACAGCAGCTAAGTCCCATAGTGCTCAGAGCCATTTGAACCATTTTTTTGAAATATATCAGTTTATGCTATCTACGATGAACCAGTCAGTTTACGTATAATATTGTTTCTTGCACATATTTTTCTTTTTAGGTCGGTGCAGTGTTTTTTATATGACGGTGTACAGTCTAGGTTGACTTCTAAGTGTTTTGACGTGGTGCAGTTTTGTAGTCTAGCCCCCCCCCCCCTCCAGTCTATTTCCAACTGTCTTGAGGCTTCTCTATTACGCAGGTACGATGCGCAAACTTAGTGTCTGTGGGTTAGGATCCAGATGACTTTCTTCATAGTAGTTTCCAGAAATATTCAAAGCCTGTGTCAGTTTTCCTTCAATCTTTTCAATTGTTCTACCTCGAGGAGTAGTGGCAGTGTCATCTGAATATATAACTCTCTTTTTTTTCTGGATGGTGTGGCTGGTCAGTTGTGTACATACTATACAAAACAGAGGAAAAAAAAGTCCCTTCTGGTAATCCATTCTTTTGGTTTCTCCATCTCCTTTTTTTCCCTTGCAGATTTACGTAGAATTTTCGATTCTACAACATGCCTCTTAGTTTGTAAGACAGTCGAATGTCTTTGTTATTTTGTAGACTTTCGTGACGAGTAGCTGGTGGTTTACTGTATCATTTGCAGCAGAATGGTCAACAAAGACAGCAAGTAACTGTTATAGGCGTCAGGTTAAGGAAATAGGATAGGAATTTTTTTGGCTCATTCGGCTACTTCTTTACTTTCCTCCATAGTTCAGTAATCTTAAATGTTTCCAAACATCTTTTTATCATCCTCACTAGCCATACATTAGTTTTTGGACCAAGCTGCTTTATTTATTCAATTCGTACATCATCAGGGCCTAATGCTCTATTTTGTTTCAGTTCTCGCACTGCTTTTTCCAGTTCTTGAGGTGTGAATGGAGTTTCTGGAGACTCGCTCTCTCCTCCTATGTTGCGATTGACATTCAGCCTTCTGTCTTGTCCTGCCATTCAGTGGCATTTGGTGAGCAGTCTCGTTCCGAATGACGTTTGTACTCAATTGCGGGCTCGTAGGATCATTGCTAAGATTTTTTATCTTAACAGATAATGCAGTATGAAATGGTGCGTCGTCTTAATGCAGAGTTCATGACTTGTTCTTTCACACAGTTTGTGTCGTTTTTTTCTCATTTTCTCATGGAGTTAGCAAGGACCTCAAGGCAATAATGTTGGTTAATAGTTTGACCTTCAGGAACCCAGTGAAAAGACAAAATTCCATATTGAAAAAAAAAATCATCTTCGCTTTGAATCTTGATTTGCTCACTGAGCATTTTACGCTCTCGGTGAAGTCGGACCGTTCCACTGCATAGACTGACGCTTAGCTTCTGGACTGTAAGTGAAAAACCTAGATTTGACACATTTTATCACTCTTTTCAAGAATCTGGACTCATTTTGAGTGGTACTCGAAGTGACAATACACACATTTTCACGAAGTTATTTTTGTTCGATCGTAAGAATTTTTGCTAGCAGTTTCGCACACACTTTTGTCATATTAATTTTGTTATTTAAAATTTCTCTTACCCATTTTTGGTTAATTCTTACAGTTTCAGCAATCGATGGGATACTCAGTCGACAGTGAGATCGAACAAGGTTATCTACTTTTTTGATATTTTCATCCGTTTTTGATGTTGAAGTTCGCCCCGAGCGTGAGTCACCTTCAGCTTCTTCTCGCTCATCTTGGACACGCTTCAGCCTCACAAACACTCGTGCACGGGATAAACAGTCTGCGCCATACACTTTTTTACGGTAAAAGATAAATTTCAGTAGCAATTTTTGCAAGTTTCGTGTGAAAATTCACTACAGTTCTTTGCTTCATTATTACATTTATCATTTTCCAGGAAATCAAAATAACAGCTCTTACAGAAAAGAATACCACGGCCACACAGGAGTGTCTGCAGCAGCCAGAGATGCCACATTCGACTGAGAACGCTTCACAGCTACTGGTCGTTCATCCTTGGTGCATGCGTACTTGCTTTTCGACAGCATTAGTCCAATTATTTTATAGTGACAATTCGTATATTCGGTCGGGTGGCGAGACGGAATAGTGTTGTGGAAGCCTATACGGAGGCTGCAGCAGGGTGGCGCGAGGTAAGCTGGCTGACAAGGACTGATTAGAGGGCACGTGTGGGGCATTAAGGCAGGCGGCGAGCTGTGTCGAGGCGGCGGTGATGAATCGCGCCGCCCGCGTGCCTGTCCCGACGCCTGTGCTGCGTGCCGCCCGCTGCCGGCGCCCTATCTCTCAGCGGCAGCCGGGGCCCACTTCCAGACAAGGCAGCCGAGCCGCTCTCGCACCGTGCTCTACCTCTTACCCTACTGCGACGGGCCCGACTCTTGAGAAGAAATGCGGACCAAATGTAAACATCAAGAGTCACGCTCATGAGAGCGGAAGTCAAGCCCAATTTTTTTTATGTGTTGGATATGACTCTACATAACCTATACACTATCCAAAACATAGTACACGGTTAGAGAAATGAAATGTATGCTGATTATCAAGTAATTGTACCAGAAGTAATTTTAAAAAAATGTCCAGCTGCCAGACTGCGAAAGGTGTGGAAACCCATCACTAGGTGAAACATCTCTGCGACGCCAAACTCAATACTGAGCCCAGTTTCCAAAACATATCGATCCGAATCCGCGCAAAGTTTGGATGAAACACAAAGTAATAAGCTAATCGACGTAAGAAGGCAACGACTGCAAAGCGGCATTACGTCTTCCACAATGCTTTCGAGACTACCATGCCAGGCAGGACTGCTAAATTTTAGAATTGGAATTGCAGGTATTTTCCTACTAGAAATACATTTAAGGGAAGCACTGGTTCTTATCATTACATTTTATTGTTGATAATATCTACTCCTGGACGCCGAGTTACTATATTCCTTCAGAAGAAGACACACCCAAAGACGAACACAACCATTATATTTTCTATTTAAGCACAGTTTACGAGTAAAAATTTATACACACATCAAAAAAAGTTTTGCAACACCCCTCGGTTTCGAGAGTTCCGGAACTTGTACAGAAAATTGGAACAGAGATCAACATAAACACCATTTCCGCCCTTTTTATTGCTCATGAAAACCACACACTGCATGTTGTACCATCATAAAGAGACCTTCAGAAGTGGTTGTCCAGATTGCTGTACACACCGGTAGCTCTAACATCTAGTAGCACGTCCTCTTACATTGATGCATGCCTGTATTCGTCGTGGCATACTATCCACAAGTTCACTAAGGCACTGTTGGTCCAGATTGTCCCACTCCTCAACGGCGACCCGGCATAGATCCCTCAGAGTGGTGGATCACGTCCACAAACAGCCCTTTTCAATCACTCCCAGGTATGTTCGATAGATTTTATGTCTGGAGAACATGTTGACCACTCTAGTCGAGCGATTTCGTTATCCTGAAGGAAGTCATTCACAAGATGAGATCAATGGGGGCGCGAATTGTCGTTCATGAAGATGAATGATTTGCCAATATGCTGCCGATAGAATTGCACTATCGGCCGGAGGATGGCATTCACGTATCGTACAGCCATTACGGCACCTTCCATGACCACCTGCGGCGTACGTCGGCCCCACATAATGCCGCCCCAAAAGATGAGGGAACCTCAACCTTGCTGCACTCGCTGGACCGTGTGTCTAAGGCGTTCAGACTGACCGGGTTGCCTCCAAACATGTCTCCGACAATTGTATGGTTGAAGGCATATGAGGCATTCATCGGTAAAGAGAACGTGAGCGGTCCATTCGGCAAGTTGTTTGGCCCATCTGTACAACGTTGCGTGGTGTCGCGGTTGCAAAGATGGACCTCGCCATGGACGTCGGGAGTGAAGTTGCGCATCGTGCGGCCTTTTGCTAGAGTTTGAGCCTAAATCTAACACTACTTGCTGTGGCAGCACGAAAAGCATTATTCAACATGGTGGCGTTGTTGTCAGGGTTTCTCCGAGCCATTATCCGTAGATAGCGGTTCATCCAGTGCAGTAGTAGCCCTTGGGCGGTCTGAGCGAGGCATGTCATCGACAGTTCCTGTCCCTCTATATCTCCTCCATGTTCGAACAACATCGCTTTGGTTCACTCCGAGACGCCTGCACACTTCTCTTGTTGAGAGCCCTTCCTGGCACAAAGTGACAATGCGGATGCGATAGACCGCGGTATTGACCGTATAGGCATGGTTGAACTACAGTCAACACGAGCCGTGTACCTCCTTCCTGCTGGAATGGCTGGAACTGATCAGCTGTCGGACCCCATCAGTCTAATTGACGCTGCTCCCTTCTATTTCTGTTTACATTTTTCGATCGTTTGATTTACTTTAGTTGCTTCACTTTTACGTAGAGCAACAGGTTTTTGTGATATAAAGTCTCTCGCAATGACTTTTGGCTTACGAATTTAAGTCACTGTCCTTTCCTTCGGTTGTATTGTTTCTCGTGTGAACCATTGATACAGACATGGCGTGCGATCGGGAAAATTGGTCACGCTACAAGTCGGGAAAAGCGGCCTCCTAGGTCACTTTTCTCGACTAATGACCGCTATTCCCGACCATTTTCTACCTGTTTATCCAAATGAGAATTAGGTAATTCCATATTTTATGGGTTAGTATAACAACTGAAATTAAAACATTACAAATCGTTTTTTGCACAAAGCTAGTATCCGTTATTCTTCTCTTCTGCAAGGGTTTACAAGAGGTGCAAGATGCCAAGAAAATACATCCGGGAAACAGAGCAACTAACATGGAACCCTGTTGCGATGCAAAAGACAGTTGAGGCAGAAAAGAATGATAATGTGCGATTTTCAGCAGCAGCAAAACAAATCAATATTCCACTTCATGCGATAAAACGAAGAGTTTTACGGAAAAGTAAAGATTCAGCTGCCAGTAAGAAGGTTATGGGCAACTTAAGGGCAGTGTTCAGTGAAGAACAAGAGCAAGAAGTCCTTAATTACATTTTTGGAATTTTAAGCTATTTTATGGAATTACAGTGAATCGCGTGCGGCGATTAGCATTCTAATTGCCAGAGCATAACAAAATACTGCATCGTTTCAACAAAGACTATGAAATGGTAGGCAAAGTCTGGGCGGCGTGCTATAGGGAACGGCATCCTTGTATTAGTCTTAGGAAGCCAGAGTCTACCTTTATGGGTAGACAACAAGAGTTTAACAAGTTGAAGGCAGACAATTTTTTTGATATCCTTAAAATATTGCAATATGAACGATTTCATCCTGTTCGTCGTATTTACAGTGTAGATGAAGGCGCTCTTCTGGCAGTTCAGTCCAAGAACAGCAAAGTGTTTGCACTTAAAGGAAGACGATAAGTTGGAGCCACTACTTTAGCTGACAGACTGCTGCTGTCGAATTTTGTAGTGTGCATGTCCTCAGCACGAAAGTTCATTCCTCCTTTTGTAACCTTTTGTAGGCGAAGAATGAAGGTTGGAGATAAAAAAAAAATGGACCCCGTCAGAAACAGAATTTGCGTGTCCTCTTTGCGGATGGATGCAGAGTGAAAGTTTTGTAGATTGGTTTGAACGTTTATTAAAACATTCTAAACCAACTGCTCAAGGTTTAGTCCTACTAATCTTAGATGGCCACCCTATCCATACTAAGAACACAGGTCTCATTGATAAGGCCAGAAAAAATAACACAACTGTTGTGTGCGTGCCGTCACAGTGTGGCCAGAAGCTATAACCTTTGGAAGTGGCATTCAGGTTTCCTATTAAAACCTTCTACAATCAAGCTTGTGAAAAATTTCTTCGCAATAATTCAAAAAGAGCTAGTACACAGTTTCAAATAAGTGAACGTTTGGCTGAAGCGTTTCTTACTGCAGCTGACATTCCTTTGGATAGGGACACTAATATTGTGCCTTGTACAAATATTGGTCCCTTTGGTCGCGAAATTTCTGGATGTTCTACAAGTGCTGGTCCATCTGGACTCCAAACTTCTGTGCCTTCTTGAAACTGGCCTACTATCTTATTTCTGAAACCAACTTATGAGTTATGAGCTGTCTACTAGTGCAGGCTGCCCTCAGATTGTAGGGATAAGACTTCTCCAAGAGAAGGCCTCTCTCAGTGTCCGACCACTGAAGAAATTCCTTCTGAGTATGGACCAGGTGGGTTCCACGTAAGCCCAAAGGATGTAAAACCTTTGGCTATGAAAGAAAATGTGAATCCAACTAGGAGTAAAAGACTGCTATAGTAACTTCAAGCCCCTATAAAAATGTGTTGGCTGAAGCCAAAAGAATGAAATGTGAAGAGCTTTTAGTGAAAAAAGGAAGCTCGAAAAGAAACAAACAGATAAGGCCAATGTTTTACCATGTAGGGCAACACAAGATAAAAGTAAGAAGTTAAAACTGGGACCAAACACTGAGATAGTTTCTGCTAAAAAGAAACTTCTTCAAGAAGAAAATGCTTTGAAATTTTGACACAACATTCCACTGGCAAATGCATGTGCTTTTATGTGCATATTTTATTAAAATATGTGTAACATATAATTTTCATACATTTAATAATAAAGAAACATATATATATTATGGCCTTCATTGGACCACTCTAGCCAACTTCATACAAAGAGTTTTTCAGTTTCTTGTCAGCTCAGTACTACTTCATTCTCTCGGATCTCATCTTTCTTTCTTCAGCAGAAATCACCCTTCCTGCTGTCTGTTTTTTGATTCTCGTTTGCAGTCTGGTTTGTTTGTCTGCGAATTTCCTGATTTTGTCAGTTTTGTTTCTTAAGTCTTCCAATGTAATCTGTAGCTCATCCATAGATTCCTTGATTTCTGTAATCCACTTAATGTTGCACTTACTATTCCACAATTTTTCTGCTGTTCTCCTGATGATCCTGTTCTCTGGTGTTCTGATTAGATGTCCGAAAAATGAAATGCGTTTCTTCCTATTCATTACCGGTTCTATTTCCTTGTAGACTGTTTCTGTGTAGCTACTCTGCAGTGCCCATCTTTCTGGTACGATTTGTTGATGCACATTCTGATGATTCTTCTTTCTACTTTTAGTATTTTGTCTATTTGAGCAGTATTAGTAATTTTGAAGAGGGTTTCACTTGTGTATGTTATTTCTGGTTGAGTGACTGTTTTGTAGTGTTTTAATTTTGTTGCTATTGACAAGCTCTTTTTGTTGTAGGTGTTCTTGGTGATATATTGTGCTGTGGTCAATTTTCTTATTCTGTTATGCCATGTTGGCTTTTCATTGAAGTTATATGTTATGATTTCTCCCAGATATTTAAATTTATCCACAATTTTCATTTCTTGGTTTCATATGGCCAATTTGTTTATGAGAAGTGGGTCAGTTAACTAGATGACTGTTTTTTCAAAAGATTTTCCAAGACCAATTTTCTGTGCTTTTTCTTGTAGTGAGATAACTTGTTGTTTGGTTTCGTGAATGCTGTTGGACAAAAGAGCAAGGTCATTTGCAAATTCTAGACAATTTAAACTTATGGTGTCTTTGGGTCTTCAAATTTGGATCTTCTTTAGGTTAATCTTATACCATTCCCTCATTATGTATTTTAAAACACAGTTGAACAGCAGGGGTGCCAAGCAATCTCCTTGTCTTAAACTTGTTTTTATTATGAATGGCTCAGAGAGCTGTCCCCTGAACTTGGATTTTGATACATTGTTGGCTAAGGTGAGTTCTATCAGTTTGATTAATTTTGTATGGAAACCGAAATTTCTTATGATTTCTAACATTGAAGGTCTATGGATACAGTCATATGCTTTTTTAAAGTCCACAAAGGTTATTACAAGAGGTTTATTTCGTTTCTTGTAATATGCTATGGCTAATTTTAAAGTGATGATCTGTTCTGCACAGCTTCTCCAAGGTCTGAAGCAACCCTGGTATTCACCTAATTCTTCCTCTAGTTGCTCTTTGATCCTCTTGTATAGGATTCTGGAGAAAATTTTGTAAGTGCAGTCTAAGGGAGAGCTACCTCTATAATTATCTGGGTTGCTTTATTCTCCTTTTTTGTAGAGAGGGTGGATTATGGCTGTGGTCCAATGTTCAGGAAACTTTTCTGTTATCCAGATTTTTGTCACGGCTATGTGTATGTTCGAACTGTATCACTGGCATATTTCCACATTTCTGCATAAACTTGGTCTTCTCCGCATGCCTTATAATTTTTCAAGTGCCATTTCCACCATCTGGATTGTTGGAGAATTTATGAGATCAGGTTGAGTCTTGATGGATGTGTCTGTATTAATTGCTAAAAGTTCCAGGTGTTCTTCACAGTTCAGAAGTTTACTAAACGCTTTTGCCATTATTTTGGCACTTTACTTGTAATTATGTGCCATTTTGTCATCCATCCTCCGTTTTCAGCATTAACATGACAGGGGCAAATTTTTGTAATTGTCTTCCAAACATTTTGTAAAAGTATCTGGAATTGGTTTTATGGTAATTTTCTTCTATTGGGTCGATTAGATCTTTCTATGATTGTCTCCTGGTTTCCCTGATAATTTGTGTGATCTTCTTCCTGATATTTTTGAGCCTGGTTGCATTTTCTTCTGTTTTGTGTGTTTGAAATTTTAACCATGCATTATGCCTTTCTTCATGAATTTTGTTACATTATGAGTTCCATCAGATATGTCTTTTACATGGGTTCAATGGGGCTAAATTTTGTGCTTGTTGCCTGAGAATTCGAACCAGTTCTTCTAAATTATGTGTCAGTTTTATGTTTTGTGTGACTTCTCTATATTTATCATTTCTAATGAATTGGTGGGGATCTAAGTTCCTCTTTCGTTTATTGCATTTTGGCTTCTTTATGTAGTGGTATGAACTTAATTTTGATTTTGACAATGTAGTGACCTGATCCTGTATCTACCCCTCTTAATACTTTAACATTGTAGATTTCTCTTTGGAAGAATTTGTCCATAAATACATGAGCCAGTTGCCATTCTCGTTTTCGCCAATCATGATGTTTCCAAGTTTTAAGTTTGTTTGGCCTCCTTTTGAAGTATGTGGACTTTGAGATCAATTTGTGTTCCCTACCGAGTTCAACAAGTCTTTGGCCATTCTTATATGTTTGTTTATGTGGAGCCCATTTCCCAATGATATCCCGGTATTTCACTTCTATTCCAAGTTGGGCATTGAAGACCTCTAACAGAATCTTAACATTGTTAATATTTACTTGGTTTATTGTTTGGTCAAGGAGATCCCAAAACTTTTCCCCATCTTCCCTAGTTTTCATTAGAAAATTCTTTTCATTACTAGGGGCATGGGCATTAATGATTATATAAATTTTGTTGGATGCTTTTATCATCAAAGTTGCAATTCTATGGGAGATGGCTTGAAAATCAATAATCAGATCAATTACTTTCACATTGACTTTTAACCCAGTTCCACATTGGGGACATTCTTTCATAACCCTTGTTCCAGGTTTCCCATTGTAAATTCTGTAGCCTTGTGATTCGAATTGTTCTTCTGTAGTATTTCTCATTTCCTGGAGTCTCCCTACTATAATTTTAATTTTATCGAATTCATCCATCAAATTCTTTAGTTTTCCTGGTCTAAGTAGAGAATTAATATTATGAGTTGCAACATAGTTGATCTGATGTTGTTTGAGCTTGTTCTTATGAACTGGCATAAGAATGGATGATTACCAGTGATCCAATTCATTGACGCCTTCCAAGCGGCTACCCACCGAATCCGATGTAGCCTTCTCCTGCATTCTTGGACAGGATGGTGGAAATTTTTTCCTAAAAGACCTTTCCATGGTTGACTTTCTGAAGGTAGTTAACCTTGGATGGAGCAAGCTTCAATTATATATATATATATATATATATATATATATATATATATATATATATATATATACTCCTGGAAATTGAAATAAGAACACCGTGAATTCATTGTCCCAGGAAGGGGAAACTTTATTGACACATTCCTGGGGTCAGATACATCACATTCACATGATCACACTGACAGAACCACAGGCACATAGACACAGGCAACAGAGCATGCACAATGTCGGCACTAGTACAGTGTATATCCACCTTTCGCAGCAATGCAGGCTGCTATTCTCCCATGGAGACGATCGTGGAGATGCTGGATGTAGTCCTGTGGAACGGCTTGCCATGCCATTTCCACCTGGCGCCTCAGGGGGATCCGGAGATCCGGAGATCTTGCTGGCCAGGGTAGTTGACTTACACCTTCTAGAGCACGTTGGGTGGCACGGGATACATGCGGATGTGCATTGTCCTGTAGGAACAGCAAGTTCCCTTGCCGGTCTAGGAATGGTAGAACGATGGGTTCGATGACGGTTTAGATGTACCGTGCACTATTCAGTGTCCCCTCGACGATCACCAGAGGTGAACGGCCAGTGTAGGAGATCGCTCCCCACACCATGATGCCCGGTGTTGGCCCTGTGTGCCTCGGTCGTATGCAGTCCTGATTGTGGCGCTCACCTGCACGGCGCAAAACACGCATACGACCATCATTGGCACCAAGGCAGAAGCGACTCTCATCGCTGAAGACGACACGTCTCCATTCGTCCCTCCATTCACCTCTGTCGCGACACCACTGGAGGCGGGCTGCACGATGTTGGGGCGTGAGCGGAAGACGGCCTGACGGTGTGCGGGACCGTAGCCCAGCTTCATGGAGACGGTTGCGAATGGTCCTCGCCGATACCCCAGGAGCAACAGTGTCCCTAATTTGCTGGGAAGTGGCGGTGCGGTCCCCTACGGCACTGCGTAGGATCCTACGGTCTTGGCGTGCATCCGTGCGTCGCTGCGGTCCGGTCCCAGGTCGACGGGCACGTGCACCTTCCGCCGACCACTGGCGACAACATCGATGTACTGTTGAGACCTTACGCCCCACGTGTTGAGCAATTCGGCGGTACGTCCGCCCGGCCTCCCGCATGCCCACTATACGCCCTCGGTCAAAGTCCGTCAACTGCACATACGGTTCACGTCCACGCTGTCGCGGCATGCTACCAGTGTTAAAGACTGCGATGGAGCTCCGTATGCCACGGCAAACTGGCTGACACTGACGGCGGCGGCGCACAAATGCTGTGCAGCTAGCGCCATTCGACGGCCAACACCGCGGTTCCTGGTGTGTCCGCTGTGCCGTGCGTGTGATCATTGCTTGTACAGCCCTCTCGCAGTGTCCGGAGCAAGTATGGTGGGTCTGACACACCGGTGTCAATGTGTTCTTTTTTCCATTTCCAGGAGTATATATATATATCATTCTAATACAGCCATGTTTTAGGGACCTATTTCGTAACATATGAAATACTGCAGCAATCGGTCAGGTAATTTTGGAGATATAAAATTTTGAACATTTACATTTTTATTTATATAGAATAAGTGTCTTAAAATAAATTATGGTAACAAATGCCACTATTTGTCGTTGAATCAACTCTTCATTGAGTGTGAAAATTGTCTGTTATAATATGCCAACTTCCATAAATTATGATAAATTATGCTTTACGGCCGGCCTGGTGGCCGAGCGGTTCTAGACGCTACAGTCTGGGACCGCGCGACAGCTACGGTGGCAGGTTCGAATCCTGCCTCTGGCATGGATATGTGTGATGTCCTAAGGTTAGTTAGGTTTAATTAGTTCTAAGTTCTAGGAGACTGATGACCTTAGAAGTCCCATAGTGCTCAGAGCCATTTGAACCATTATGCTTTACGTGTCTACTCTTCGCGAGCAATCTTTGCTCTCATATCTGTGCCCACTGAGCGATTTTCCGTATATTGCTGCTTCTGCTATATTAGTTTGTCTTTGTCTAAGATTTCTGAGGCGAGAGGGGGCTCAGCTAACGAGAATTAAGGCCCACGTGTCTTACAAGTTTGAAGGTGAACAAAACCTTCTTATTCGTGTTATTCCATTGGACTCTAATGTGGAGTGAGCATGTGCTTTTTCTTGTTTATGATATGATGTGCTAGTGAGCGTGACTGCATGGAACCATGCTGGGGAAGCAGCTAAAGATTTGTATACTGAAAATTGTGCACAATATTTCTCCATATGTCCGCCATTACGAACTTAATAAGCTATACTGGAAAGTACTATTCTTTGTATGCTGAAAAGGAATGAATATTGAGTGGCTTTCGTGATTTAGATTAATATGGCGTAGCCTCCGTTTTGTTTTCATTCTGAATTTGAATCATAATCAAGTTCATCAAGCCAGTATTTCCTTCATCAAATGTTTGTTGCTTAGTGAATGTTTCGTGACTACCCTGAAGAGCAGGTCTTTGTTCTGTAGTAGCTTGCTTACCGCGTGATTCATGTAGTATTAATCCATGAAATCGTTAGCTGCAACAGGAAGAAGACGTGCTTTGTTGGTGCTGCACATTTTAGCGATTTTGATCGAGATAAACTTACCCTGCAGTGTTGTTCTTTTGGCACGTCAGTGGAGAGGTGTGCACAGAATCAGTAAGTGAAAAATCCGCTCAATGCGCACGTTTATTTATCTATAACTGCCAACTTATGAATTTTCCCTTGTGTGAGACCACGCATACATGATCGTATTCCAATTTAAATTTCTTGATTCGCATATTTTATCGTTCGCGTCACTTCTGCGTAATCTGTCATTGATTGTACCGGTACCCGTTAGTATTGTGATACGTTATGAAATTTCGAACATTCGCGAATGCCGCAATAAACTAGTACTACTATTGTCAATTGTAGGCACTGTGGATGAAGCCCGATCAACAGGCGTTACATGCATTCAAAAAAAATGATGGTACATTGAGAATGGCTAATTTCTAGCTAAAATCTAGATCTGCCAATAAAATTTAAAAAGGACGACTGATAGCTGAAATCTGTTATTTACAAGTCAATATAACAGTTGCTGTGTGCAACAGCCTTCTGAATGGAAGGTAACCTAAAAAAGTTGAAATCCTTAACACCGTCTTTAAATGTTCCTTTAGAAAGGGACACCCAAGAGAATTGCCCCAATTAAATCCTCGTACCACTGAAAAGATGAATGAAAGATAAGCTTCACTGGTATTGAGAAACAGTTGAAATTATTAAAAATGAACAAAGCTCCAGGGACCGATGGAATCCCTGTCAGATTCTATACTGAATTTGCGGCTGAGTTAACCGCCCCACTAACTATAATCTATCGTAGATCCCTTGAACAAAAATGTTCTTGGAAAAGCCACAGGTCACAACCGTCTACAGGAAGGGTAGTACAAGTGATCCAAGAAACTACCGTCCAATATCCTTGACATTGATTTGTTGTAGAATCTTAGAACATATTCTCAGCTCAAACATAATGAGGTACCTTCAACAGAATGATCTCCTCAATGTCCACCCCTGTAGCCGAGGGGTCAGCGCGACGGCACGTCATTCCAAGCGGCCCGGGTTCGATTCCCAGCTGGGACGGAGATTTTCTCCGCTCAAGGACTGCGTGTTGTGTTGTCTTCATCATCATCATCATCTCATCCCCATCGCCACGTACGTCGCCGAAGTGGTGTCAACTCAAAAGACTTGCACCCGGCCAACGGTCTACTCGACTGGAGGCCCTAGCCACACGACGTTTCATTGCATTTCACCTCCTCAGTGGCAACCAGCATGGATTCCGAAAAAGTCGTTCATGTGAAACCCAACTTGCACTTATCTCACATGACATACAGAAACCTTTGTATGGAGGCAACCAGGTAAATGCAGTATTTCTTAATTTCCGATAAGCATTGGACTCAGTACCGCACTTACGCTTATTGCCAAAAGTACAATCATAGGGGGGATCAAGCGAAATTTGTGACTGAATTGAAGACTTTTTGGTGGGGAGGGCACAGAAAGTCGTTTTTGGTGGAGAGTCATCGTCAGATATAGAAGTAACTTTGGGTGTGCCCAAGGGAAGTGTGTTTGGTCCCTTGCTGTTCATATTGTATATTAATGACCTTGCCGACAATATTAATAGTAAAATCCGACTTTTTGCAGATGGTGCAGTTATCAAATAATGAAGTACTATCTGAAAGAATCAGCATAAATATTCAGTCAGATCTTGATAAGGTTTCCAGGCGTGCAGAGATTGGCAGCTTGCTGTAAATGTGCCGAAATGTAAAATTTTGAACTGACAAAAACGAAATAAACATAGTATCCTATGACCATAATATCAATGAATCACTGTTGGAATTGGCCGACAAATACCAGGATGTAACATTTTGTAGGGATATGAAATGGAATGATGATCACATAGGTCCATTTGTGGGTAAAGCAGGTGGTAAGTCTTCGATTTCTTAGTAGAATACTGGAGAAGTGTAATCAGTCAGCAAAGGAGATCGCTTAAAAGTCACTCTGGCGACCGGTTCTTGAATACTGCTGAAGTGTGTGAGACCCATACCTGATAGGGCTAATAGGAGCATATTGAACGTGTACAGAGAAGAGTAGCACGAATGATTACAGGTTTGTTTAATCCCTGTGAGAGTGTCACAGAGACACTGAAGGAACTGAACTGGAAGATTCTTGAAGACAGGCGTAAACTCTCCCGAGAAAGTCTTTTAAAATGTTTCAAGAACCACCTTTAAATGATTCCTCTAGGAATATACTGCAGATCCGTTCGCATCGCTCACATAGGGATCGCGACGATAAAATTAGAATAATTACTGTACGCTCAGAGGCATTCACACAATCATTCTTCCCGCGCTCCATATGTGAATGGAACAGGAAGAAATACTAATAAGTGATACAATAGGATGTACCGTCTGCCATGCACTTCACAGTCGTTTGCAGAGGATTGATGTAGATGTAGAGGCAGACTGTTCTATGTAAAACGTCTGTATTCTTTGAGATCTAATAATCAGAAGTCAAAAGGAGATCTACTATCTTTGTTTCGTTCTTTCTTGACTTTAATTAAGTGAAGAAATATACTTTTTCATGAAGTAGCCATGAGGCCTTGCACTAATGCTTTGTACAGGAATAAGAAAAGAAAGTCTCTTGAACCTTCAGCTCAGTTATTATTTCGATGAGAACCACCCTTAAATCGTACGAGTTGTACGGACGCAAAAGCTTTCTGTTATTTTGAAACATTATTTTCAGATTCGAGAAGGTACGTTTGCGTTGAGAATTCTAGACCAACAGTTGTTCAGTCGTATTGATACACTGTTTTGTAGGAATGTTTACCAGGTCCTAACAGCAAAGTGCTATGAATTATAACTGAATCTACAATTACAGTACATTTCTTGCCTCCCAGGCTTAATCTAGATGATGCTTATGGGACCCAAGTTTAGATTCAATGATAAATTTCTCATGACTCAGTAGACAATAATAAATCATTTCAGATCCCAAAAAACATTAGTTGTGCTAAGTATGTGTGTCTGTATCGATACTTACTTGAAGTGATGTCACATCCCCAATAATATTATCTTTTGGGGCCTTATTCACGTAGCAAAGAGAGCATATTTAATTAGGGCAATTTTATGTGCAACCTAATCACCATAACTAAAGGAAAAGTCATTTTACAGACACAGTAAACGTGGATCGAGACACTAAAATCTCAATGTTTTATGATTATGTTGTGCACTGTCAGCCATTTGCATTAATTCATTTCATAAAAATTAACTGACTACGTACACTGAGTTTCGCCTAAGTGTACCTTAGCTGACATCGCAATGATACACCAGAAGCTGTTTCTGGAACGACATGTTTTTATTAGTGTGTCTATTGGCCGTTATTGAAGTGTAGTATCGCACGGAAGACCCGTTATATTGTTCCCTCAATGAAAATGCAAATTGGATATTTTAAATGGCTCTGACGGTTAACCAAACAATTCTGAGGTACAGACTCAACTTTATGTAACATTGTATTGAAATAAATTGGATTTGTTGGAGTAACGATCTTAATTTATGGCATTTGAGCTTATTGCAGTTCAACCTAATAGCTACTCGCTGGTTTTAAATCGTGCACAGACACCATCGTCCACCCTCACATTTGTACACACGCGCATACATACATGCGCAGACGCGGTGATTTAAACGCGTTCCCGTTAATTGGCTTATTGTCTTTTAATTACAGCTTCGGCGCGGCAAACGTGATTGCTTTTTGTTTGCCGACAATGGCGCAACGCACAATCGCCTCCTAAATGGCGCCAAACAATCGTAAATATCGCGGCCAAAGACCTGTTGACGTAATTCACAGCCACTCTTTACACGGCCAGTCGAATGCGGGCGGGCAGATGTAGAAACTGGACATCCACTTTCGAAGTAACTCCCAGTACGAGTACATAATTTGCGACCAGTTTTTCTGGGACGTCTGTGGCATCTGAAACTCGTTTGTCACACTGAGCTTGCATCTTTTCGCTCTTTTTCTTTATTTCGCAATACAGTATGAAACCCAGAAAAGCGCCCGGGCCTGACAACATCGCCCTGGAGATTCGTAATTGTGTGACAGTTGATACTGTCAACATTTTTTTAAATGCAGGTATTAAAACTATTAAGATGAAACTGAATGAAATGTACAAAGGTCTACTGCAACTGTATTTGTTGAGGTCACCTATAATATCATACAACCGGTTTCGCAACTTTTTAGTTGCATATTCTGGTGCAAATATAAGTGCTATGTCGTAGGTTACAGAATAGCGCAGAGCAACGACTGGCGCAGTTAAGTACAGTTTTAAGCCCTCCTCAGTTCATAAAAAAACCATCGTCCGCTGATAAAAAGACCATCGTCAATGACGAATGTCATGTCTGTGTTAAGTCGCGAACTGTCCACTTTCCGTCAAGAGCATATTTTAATCGAAAAGTGTACTGTTCGCGACTTAACAGCCACGATATTCATAATTGAAGATGGTTTTTTTACCAGTTGAGGAGGGCTGAAAATTTTACCTAACAACGCCAATTGCTACTACGTGGCATTCTGTAACCTATGACGTAAACTTAAAAGTTGCGGAACCGGTTGAATGGGTTTATAAGTGACCTGAACAAATACAGCTGCAGCGAACCTTTGGACATTTCATTCAGTAATATTTTAATAGTTTTAACATCTGAGTAGCTGTCTTAGATTGTTTGCAGATGATGCTGTCATTTACCGTCTTGTAAAGTCATCAGATGATGAAAACAACTTGCAAAATGTTTTAGATATCTGTAATGTGCGAAAAGTGGCAATTGACCCTGAATAAGGAAAAGTGTGAAGTTATTCACATGAGTACTAAAAGAAATCAGCTAAATTTCGATTACGCGATAAGTCACACAAATCTGAAGCCTGTAAATTCAACTGAGTACTTAGGGATTACAATTACAAATAACCTAAATTGGAACGATCACATAGATAATATTGTGGGTAGAGCAAACCAAAGACTGCGATTCATTGGCAGAACACTTAGAAGGTGCAACAGGTCTACTAAAGAGACCGCTTACACCACGCTTGTCCGCCCTATTCTGGAGTATTGCTGTGCGGTGTGGGATGCGCATCAGGTGGGACAGCTCGTTTTGTATCATCGCGAAATGGGGGAGATAGTGTCACAGACATGATACGTGGATTGGAGTGACAATCATTAAAACAAAGGCGTTTATCGTAGCGAAGGGATCTTCTCATGAAATTTCAATCACCAGTTTTCTCCTCCGATTGCGGAAACATTCTGTTGGCACCCAGCTACATAGGGACAAATGATCACCACGATAAAATAAGAGAAATCAGGGCTCGCACAGAAAAATTTAAGTGCTCGTTTTTCCCGCGTGCCGTTCGAGAGTGGAACGGTAGAGAGACAGCTTGAAGGTGGTTCATTGAATCCTCTGCCAGGCACTTTATTGTGAACAGCAGAGTAATAGCGTAGATGTAGATGTAATTTAAAAAATCCCTCACTGATTCCCTCGGTTTATCGCTGTTTGCAAGTGAGGAAATGGCGTAGGTACGAGGCGGTAGCAGGTACGGACTGAGGGACCGTCTATTGACATGGTGGCCCTTGGGGCCGTATACACGAAAACATCCACTGAGGCTGATTTCTGGGTTTTGGAGAGATAGTGCACCGCAATCTGCCTTCTAGAGTGTTCTCGCCGAGTGCAGTTTGGATGTTGGCGACCGGAACAGTCCTCTGAATGATGGCGTATGGAGTTGGTTCAAATGGCTCTGAGCACCATGGGACTTAGCATCTGAGGTCATCAGTCCCCTAGAATTAGAGCTACTTAAACCTAACTAACCTAAGGACATCGCACACATCCATGCCCGAGGCAGGATCCGAACCTGCGACCGTAGCACGTGCGGTTCCGGACTGAACGCCTAGAATCGCTCGGCCACAGCGGCCGGTTGGGCATGGAGTAAGTACTAAAGAAGTTATGGTACATATTGCATTTATTCCCTCAGTGAATTTCGCCTGTGGAGTTTGAGAGATGAGGTTTTCTTGCAATTACTGTAACCAATTTGAAGCCACGAGAGTAATTTTGCTAATTTGCTTAGTGATTTTCATTTATGTATGGATAAGAAGTGTTGTACGGGCAGCTGGTCTTTAAGAACCTCCGAGTTAGTTCCGGATTACATGAAGTCTACTTAAATGGGCCACTGACTAAAGTGGTAAATTTGTCTTTGAACAGTTCTGTCCCGATTCTGCCGATAGTACTTAACGTGCAGTGGTGTTTCCATTTGTTGTCTCTTAGCTTTAAGTCATTCCTTATCTTTTGTAAGCTCTAAGAAAGTTGAATCAGTTGATGATGTTTTAAACTAATGTTCCTTTAAATTTGTTTTAGATGGGTTTAAATCTTGAGGGTCTGCAACCTCAATCTTATCTGTAAATGCTAGCCTAAAGTCAGTGCCAGGCGGCTAAGCTTGTATCTGTTATTCTGTAGTTTCAGATGAGCACACGATGTCTGCTGGAAAATGTGCTATTGGTTATCACAAGTGTCTTATTCCGTTATATTTGCAGTTTTAGTACAGTAACTAATGTTTCTGCTTATAATAAAAAGGTTTTCACTTAACTTAGAGCTAGGTATTTGCTTAGCGAACGTTACGCTACTTTAGGGACCTTATTAAGTCTTGGAAGACCTGAACACCTTAGTGCCAGAGCTCTTGACTTGTCACGCGTATGCTATTTGTTGACAACCTTGGCTTCTGAACCGTGACGTTGTAACTGACGCGGCGCTTGCCGCGTGTACGTACTCCTGTATTCTATTTAATGGGTGATTTTAAGTAACTGCCTTTTCCAGTATACCCTGTTTTGCGATCTAACGTAATAAACTTAAGAATCTATTTTGCAAACTTGAGATTACGAACATTTACTCTACTTCAGTTATTTGAGCGTTTGAATTCCATCTGTAATTCGCTGCTCTTGATAGCTTGGCCGAACTTGGTTCCGCACTTCTTGTAACTCACAGCAATGTTACCAGACTTAAAATTGTAAATTTGCTCTCAGAGATTTGATTCTTGTTCTTGGTTGTTCCGTCATTTAATTTAGGAACCTTCCCTTGATTCCACTGTTATACTTGTGTGGGTTTTATTTAAGGGCCTTAGGGCCTTTTAAAATTTTGGGTAAGGGTGGCTTCGGCCTACTTATTATGATAAACAGTAGTTATTTTAATTATTGTTTCTCCGTTTTAAATTTGCTTGTATAAGTGGAGCTTTTTGTTCAAATCGATATTTCTCTTGTCTTAAAGACTGCTTCTCTAAGAGAAACTTGCGTCCTTTATTATGTATCGGATGCAATAGAAGACTGTGGTTTTATTTATCATTCTAATTGCTGGCACATTTTGAAATAAATTTGTAATTTCTTAAGGAAAAATAAGGGGCTCAGCCTGTGCTACCCAAGCACGACTCAGATGGTAGAGTGAAACGCAAAGGTCCCGAGTTCGAGTCTCGGTCCAGCACACAGTTTTAATCTGCTAGGAAATTTCGGTCACACCTAATAGCTCATAGCTGCTAAGTCGCTATTACCCATCCACTCCCACCTACCTATTCTCATTCAGTTATTAAGCCCAGATCATTGTCATTATCTCTTTGTGTCTCTCTTGAGTCTCATTCTTTCTGTCCTACTTCTACTGTACCCTCTCACTCGCATTGTCTCCGTCTTGGTCTCTCTTTCTGCTACTATCTCACTCGTTGCTTCCCATTCTTGCTATCTCTTTTCTCACTGCCTCTACCTCTCTCTGGTTCGTTGTCATTGTCATAGACAGTGCTTTCATTATCACAGAGTATTTTCACTTTCTCCCTCTTTTTATTCCTCTCCCACTGGCACTGTCTCCTTCACTTTTTTCCTAGTATCGCTGCGTCATTGTCAACAACATTGCACTGACAAAGTGTCCCTCTCTTTCTCTGCCACCGTCTCCTATGCTCTCTCTGTAACAAAACTACTGACTGTTATCTTCCCGTATTTATTAGCTATCCATCTCTTTCCGGTGCCACTGTCTCATTTTCTCTTAGCAAAAAAAGCACGAATATGTTCTCAAGCCAAAATTTTTGGAAATTTTTTTAAAGGTTTGAAGGACATAAAACGAGGCAGCTAGTAACCCACTTTTCAGACAGTCTTTTAAATAAACAGGAACATATTCGGCCGGCCAAGGTGGCCGTGCAGTTCTAGGCGCTGCAGTCCGGAACCACGGGACTGCTACGGTCGCAGGTTCGAATCCTGCCTCGGGCATGGATGTGTATGATGTCCTTAGGTTAGTTAGGTTTAAGTAGTTCTAAGTTCTAGGGGACTGATGACCATGGATGTTAAGTCCCATAGCGCTCAGAGTCATTTGAACCAAGGAACATATTCGCATGTTTTGTGGTTCCTTATGAAGCAGGGTATGCAACTCATATCAAAAGAAACGCATTGGTCAGTAAGATTTAGATAATTCACTTATGTGAAACTGAAATAACGCAAAAGTAGTTTTGCACAAAAGTTTTGCATATGCTTCAGTACTACAACAACATTGGATCCCAAATCCGTTCTCATGATAAGGGAAACACTTTACAGGATATTTGTCCGTGCTAACGTCACTTTATAAACTACGTATTTTCCTCATACAAGATTTTACATGCGTGTTTTATGTGTAGAACTAGGGTAACTTCTAATCTCTGTATCTCGGAAACGTTTAAGGATAGGAAGGAATTTTCAATGTTTTCTGCAATCTGGACTTGGGCTTACACACTATGCGATCAAAAGCATCCGGACATCTGGATGAAAATGATTTAAAAGTTCGTGGCGCCCTCCATCAGTAATGCTGCAATTCAGTATGGTGTTGGACCACCCTTATCCTTGTCCACAGCTTCCACTCTTGCTGGCATACGTTTTCAGGTGCTGGAAGGTTTTTTGGGGAGCGGCAGCCGGCTGCACATTCTTCACGGAGTGCTGCACTGACGAGTCCACCCCGATAGCTAAATGGTCAGCATGACGGTCTGCCGTCCTAAGGGGCCCGGGTTAGATTCCTGACTGGGTCGGGGATTTCCTCCTCTCAGGGTCTGAGTGTTGTCTTCATCATTATTTCATCCTCATCCGGCGCTCAGTCGCCCAATGTGGCGTCGAATGCAACAAGACCTGCACCAAAGCGGCCGGACCTGCCTCTTAAGGGGCCTTCCGGCCAATGACGCCAAACGCTCATTTCCATTTTGCACTGACAAGAGGTAACGACGTCAGTCGGTGAGGTCTGGCACGAGATCGATGTTCCAAAGCGCCCCAAAGGCGCTCTTAGGATTCAGGTCAGGACTCTGTGCAGGCCACTCCATCACAGGGATGTTATTGTCGTTTAATACTGCACCACATGCCGTGCGTTATGAAAAGGTGCTCGATCGTGTTGAAAGATGCACTCGCCATCGGCGAATTACTCTTCAACAGTGAGAAGCAAAATGTTACTTAAAACATCAATGTAGCCTTGTGTTGTGATAATACCACGCTAAACAACACATGCTGCAAACCCCCTCCATGAAAAACACGACCACACCATAACACCACCGCCTCTCATTGTTACTGTTGGCACTACACACGCTGGCAGATGACGTTCACCAGTCATTCGCCATTCCCATACCCTGCCATCGAATCTCCACATTGTGTACCATGATTCGTCACTCCACACAACGTTTTTACACTGTTAGATCGTTCAATATTTATGCTCCTTACGCCAAACGAGGCGTCGTTTGGCATTTACCGGCGCGATGTGTGGCTTATGAGCAGACGCTCGACCATGAAATCCAAGTTTTCTCACCTCCCGCCTAACTGTCACAGTACTTGCAGTGGATCCTGATGCAGTTTGGAATACCTGTGTGATGGTCTGGATAGATGTCTGTCTATTACACATTACGACCTTCAACTGTCGGCGGTGTCTGTCAGTCAACAGACGAGGTTGGCCTGTACTCTTTTGTGCTGTACGTGTCCCTTCACGTTTCCATTTCACTATATCATCGGAAACAGTGGACTTAGGGATGTTTAGGAGTATGGAAATCTCGCGCACAGACGTATGACACAAGTGACAGACAATGACCTGACCACGTTCGAAGTCCATGAGTCCCGCGGAGCGCCCCATTCTACTCTAACGATGTCTAGGGACTACTGAGGTCGCTGATATGGAGTATCTGGCATTAGGAAGCAGCACACAACGCACATGATACGAAAAACGTATGTTTCGGCCATGTCCGGATACTTTTGATCATATAGTGTATAGCAGAATTTCAGATATTTCCTGTGAAGAGGCGTCTTGGACATCGCGGCGCAGTTTAGGTACCGAAAACCGTGTTTTTGAGGTGTTTTTCGATAACGGATAAAGATTTTAGAAAACGGGGAGATTGCGCTTCTAGAGAAATGCCTAGAGATCATACAGCCGTTTTTACATGGTGCCTTCATAAGTCGCTTAAGCCACAGCACACCCCCAAGTCAAATACAAAAATGATCAACCGTCTTTTTACATTTGCCAAGGGTGGAGGAAGTTTCGACCCCGTATTGTAGGGTAGTTGCAGTAAGAGGAATTTTTATCTGAGTATATACATGTTCCCTAGGTCAACGACTATTCAAATCACTTGACCTTCTCTTTCTATCATCAACAGAACCCGAAGTATGAACCCCGAAAGAATCCCGCATACGTTGTAAGGTTACTTTCGTCCGTCCTCGGAGCTTCCGCAGTAACTAAAGGAGAGTCATGCACGTCCTCGGGCAGAATCCATACATTCACAGCAAGCAGCAGTGCTTGGCTCTGATATCGCAACGTATTGTTCTGTAGACTGCTTCGCAAACGTTTGATATTTCTACACACTGCTACACGTATGGTATACTGTAAATCTAAATTATGTTTGCCATCCTCATTTTGAACCGCGAGACATCGTTAAAATTGTCACCACTAAGATACCGCTAGCCAATGCCCTGCTTCGAAAGACTTTCAGATCCGACCACTGGACTGGAAAACGAGACCCGCAAACAGTTGGCACACCGTCTCCGACCGGTTTCTAGTATCTCTTCCGAAGCAGCACACAACGCACATGATACGAAAAACGTATGTTTCGGCCATGTCCGGATACTTTTGATCATATAGTGTATAGCAGAATTTCAGATATTTCCTGTGAAGAGGCGTCTTGGACATCGCGGCGCAGTTTAGGTACCGAAAACCGTGTTTTTGAGGTGTTTTTCGATAACGGATAAAGATTTTAGAAAACGGGGAGATTGCGCTTCTAGAGAAATGCCTAGAGATCATACAGCCGTTTTTACATGGTGCCTTCATAAGTCGCTTAAGCCACAGCACACCCCCAAGTCAAATACAAAAATGATCAACCGTCTTTTTACATTTGCCAAGGGTGGAGGAAGTTTCGACCCCGTATTGTAGGGTAGTTGCAGTAAGAGGAATTTTTATCTGAGTATATACATGTTCCCTAGGTCAACGACTATTCAAATCACTTGACCTTCTCTTTCTATCATCAACAGAACCCGAAGTATGAACCCCGAAAGAATCCCGCATACGTTGTAAGGTTACTTTCGTCCGTCCTCGGAGCTTCCGCAGTAACTAAAGGAGAGTCATGCACGTCCTCGGGCAGAATCCATACATTCACAGCAAGCAGCAGTGCTTGGCTCTGATATCGCAACGTATTGTTCTGTAGACTGCTTCGCAAACGTTTGATATTTCTACACACTGCTACACGTATGGTATACTGTAAATCTAAATTATGTTTGCCATCCTCATTTTGAACCGCGAGACATCGTTAAAATTGTCACCACTAAGATACCGCTAGCCAATGCCCTGCTTCGAAAGACTTTCAGATCCGACCACTGGACTGGAAAACGAGACCCGCAAACAGTTGGCACACCGTCTCCGACCGGTTTCTAGTATCTCTTCCATAAACAAAGCAAGATAGCAGTCAAAAGTAAAAACGAAGAAGGGCACTCAAAAAAACACAGTATGTTTCTACGGAAACAAGTGGAATTTATTGTCCTCTTATAAGACTTCGCCGTATTCGCCTCGTTATCAAATCTATCTCCAGCTAGCTGATGCCTCCTCTTTTTAATATAAGATCTCTGTCCAACTATCAAATGCTCGCTCATTAAGTAGGACTTTCTTTCACAAAACAGGAAAACAGCGAGTCCTTCAGCCCAGTTACAACGACACCAGTTCTATCGAAACTTCTGCTCAGCTGACGAACTGGACGATACCATTTGAATTCTGGGTGGATGTAAACTGGTTTTCATACACAAGTTAAGTTTATAGCTTTTTGCAGTCGTCGGGTGCAGTTTTCCGGCTAATATAGTTTTCCGTTTATATGTCGATATAATCTCAAATTTCTATCTTACTATATGAAAATTAGCTGGCAAGTAATCAATAATAGCCTTCTCTAAAAACAAATCTAGATTTCAAGAATGAGATTTTCACTCTGCAGCGGATTGTGCGCTGATATGAAACTTCCTGGCAGATTAAAACTGTGTGCCCGACCGAGACTCGAACTCGGGACCTTTGCCTTTCGCGGGCAAGTGCTCTACCATATTTTTTTTTTTTTTTGTAATTTCATTTTGTTCTTTATAGTTCGTTTCAATTGTTCGTGGCGGACGTCCCCTGACGCCCGCTACAGTTCGTTGTTGATCCATTAACTCAGTTTTTTTTATTACAGAGGGCTGCTAACCCTCTGACCGAACACGCTGAGCTACCGCGCCGGCTACCATCTGAGCTACCGAAGCACGACTCACGCCCGCTACTCACAGCTCACAGCTTTACTTCTGCCAGTACCTCGTCTCCTACCTTCCAAACTTTACAGAAGCTCTGCTGCGAACCTTGCAGAACTGCGGAGACATGGCTTAGTCACAGCCTGGGGGATGTTTCCAGAATGAGATTTTCACTCTGCAGCGGAGTGTGCGTTGATACGAAACTTCCTTTCTCCTTTCTTTCAGGAGTGCTTTTTACGCATCCCACAGCACCTTTAAATACCACTTGCCACATTTACATAATCTCTTGCTCGCTAAGTGCTAACTATCGGTCCTACGGAAAAAAATGAGGAGATCTAATGTAGTTAAATATTTTACTTGTAATTTTTTTGCTATAGGCCGTAATTCTCGAATTATTACAGAGAAACCCACAAAAGCGAGCTTCAGATGCATTCTTCTTGAGTATCTCGTAAATTGTGGTCTCGAGCGAAAACGAATCCCACTGCAAAATTTAACTAAATTAAATTTACTACAAATATGTCCCGTTAATTTTTGCAGAAGGGCTGACTGTTCGTGAGTAGTGAGCGAGAGAATATGAAAATCAAACGGTGGTTTTTGAAGGTGTAAGTTGCACAACATCCATACATAGGATAGCGATATCATCGTGATATACGTATGTGTTTCCGTAAGAGCGTCCAAAAATGTGACAGAACATAGAGAATGCTCCTCTGAACAATCTGAGGTAGAGAACCTGGGGTCGGAGAAGCCAGCTTAAGGAGATACTGATGTAAACTTGTCTACCACTTTGTCTAGCATTACTGTTTTCCATCTTATTTACAACTAACAAGTTTACACGTACTGTGCAGTTTATTTATGTGTACATTCTTTATTTCCTGCAAGGCAAGAAGGAGGGTGGGCCTGATTACTAGGAAGGCATGATGTAGAAGGCCACCTGAATGGCCACCTGTACTTGAGGTTCGAGCAAAGAGTCCTACCTGAGATGTTGGAGAACGTACCCTTGGCTGTTCGTGAGAGGATGTGAATACAGCAAGACGATGCACCACCTCACTTCATTGTGGATGTGCGCAAGCATCTCAATGTTGTATTTCCTGGTTGCTGGATTGGAAGGAGAGGTCCTACTCCATGGCCTGCGAAGTCACCTGACTCGAATCCCCTTACTATTTCCTAGGGGGATATTTAAAGTCACTTATTTATGAGACCCCAGTGGATAGGGAGCTGGAATTAGTTGCCAGAATTGTAGCTGCCTTTGATGTGATTCAAAACACACCACGCATATTTGTCAGGGTGCGTCAGACTCTCATTCTCCAATGTCATGCTTTCCTTGAGATTGAGGGGCGCCAGTTATAGCACATTTTGCACACAGTGCTGTGAAACATAGTTTAAGTCTCAAAGGTTATACAAAAGGAGAAGTGTGTGGTACCACGCACGGGAAACGCACTTGCAAACTCAATGAGATATTCCGTAGCTGAAGAACAACTGTAGTGATCACAGAGTATCACTCATACACGGAAACAATTTTGAAACGACAGCTCCGCCACACAGAGTTCACGTCTCTCGTTCTGACTTCTGATTTTGCGAGCTCCAGAAGCGCCCCAATAAATTACACTCCTGGCCATTAAAATTGCTACACCCAGAAGAATTGCAGATAATAAACGGGTATTCATTGGACAAATATATTTTACTAGAACTGACATGAGATTACATTTTCATGCAATTTGCGTGCATAGATCCTGAGATATCAGTACCCACAACAAGCTCCTCTGGCCGTAATAACGGCCTTGATACGCCTGGGCATTGAGTCAAACAGGGCTTGGATGGCGTGTACAGGTACAGCTGCCCATGCAGCTTCAACACGATACCACATTTCATCAAGAGTAGTGACTAGCGCATTGTGACGAGCCAGTTGCTCCGCCACCATTGAACAGATGTTTTCAATTGGTGAGAGATCTGCAGAATGTGCTGGCCAGGGCACTAGTCGAACATTTTCTGTATCCAGAAAGGCCCGTACAGGACCTGCAACATGCGGTCATGTATTATCCTGCTGAAATGCAGGGTTTCGAAGGGATCGAATGAAGGGTAGAGCCACGGGTCGTAACACATCTGAAATGTAACGTCCATTCTTCAAAGTGGCGTCAATGCGGACAAGAGGTGACCGAATCGTGCAACCAATAGCACCCCATACCATCACGCCGGGTGATATGTCAGTATGGCGATGACGAATATACGTGTGTCCACCGCGATGTCGCCAAACACGGATGCGACCATCATGATGCTGTAAACAGAACCTGGATTCATTTGAAAAAAAAAAAAAAATGACGTTTTGCCATTCGTGCACGCAGGTTCGTCGTTGAGTACACTATCGCAGGCGCTCAAGTCTGTGATGCAGCGTCAAGGGTAACCGCAGCCATGGTCTCCGAGCTGATAGTCCATGCTGCTGCAAACGTCGTCGAACTGTTCGTGCAGATGGTAGTTGTCTTGCAAACGTCCCCATCTGTTGACTCATTGATCGAGACGTGGCTGCACGATCCGTTACAGCTATGCGGATAAGATGCCTGTCATCTCGACTGCTGGTGATACGAGGCTGTCGGGATCCAGCACGGCATTCCGTATTACCCTCCTGAACCTACCGATTCCGTATTCTTCTAACAGTCATTGGATTTCGACCAACGCGAGAAACAATGTCGCGATACGATAAACCGCAACCGCGATCGGCTATAATCCTACCTTTATCAAAGTCGGAAACGTGATGGTACGCATTTCTCCTTACACGAGGCATCACAACAACGTTTCACTAGGCAACGCCTGTCAACTGCTGTTTGTGTATGAGAAATCGGTTGGAAACCTTGCTCATGTCAGCACGTTGTAGGTGTCGCCACCGGCGCCAACCTTGTGTGGATGCTCTGAGAAGCTAATGATTTGCATATCACAGCATCTTCTTCCTGTCGGTGAAATCTAGCGTCTGTAGCACGTCATCTTCGTGTTGATACCAACAGAGCATAAATCATACATCTGACTTGACCATTTCGGGCTAATGCCCATAGAGCTTGTTGTAAGGTACTTCTCTCTACTAACACTTCTGGAAGTTTTTTTCCAGATAGTGTCAGGAAACACTGACCACTGTGCCGAAGAGCATGGTCGGCTACGGCAACCATCCATTTAGCTGCATAAATGAAAGAACAGGCCGTTATCTTCAGGCTGGAGAAGAGTTTCTGTCCCCCAGAAACTGGAAAAGCAATGGCGGTATTTGCAATAGTGACCTGCATTAGTCCACAGATGTGGTCCGGAAATGATAATGTTACAATGAATTGTTAGCGAGATCATACCCTTGGCGACACACTCATAATATATGTGTACTCGTATTTTCAGCCATCTTCCCCTCGTTGGGTGTCATCTGCTGTGTACAGGATCCAACACAGAGTTAGGTATATGTACTCAGATAGCAGAGTTTCTTACCAATGCCGAAAACGTACAAATATAGTGCATAGAATGGGGGGTTACATGACTCTATGAAGACTAACTAATACTGAGCAGTTTGAAATGAATTACAGTGTATTGTTTCTTATGTAAATATAAGCCTAGATGGTGAGCAAACAAAAATTTGCCTGGAAAATATATCAAGCACCTTGTTGCAGGCAACCCAACTTACATTATTCACACCGAGTCATGTTGCCTAACTTAAAGTGTATGAATTACATTGGTGTGCAAAACTTAAGAACAACAGTAACTTTTGCATGATGTATCACTGCCTAGTATCATAGCTCAATTAAACTACTGCAGTGTAATACAGACGCTCACTCGAAGAAATACGTCTTGAGACGAACAGAAGTGACACGTTTATCCAAAGACAATCATTGCATTGAAGCCATCGCTATTTATCATAAATCCCTGCACGTAGCAAAAAGTGTGACGTGGTTCTTAATAGGACGTGTGATGACCACATACAGCAATGCATACACTGCAGTGTGGTCCCATTGTGGCCAAAAGATTGGTTATTATTATTATTATCGTATGCATCAATTAGAGTAATACACATTTAGCAAAACAAAGAAATATATATATAAATGAACACGTGACATTACATACAGTACACAATTTTTAAAAAGGCTCAGACTACACTCGGATGTTGATGGACTCGATCCAGCGGAGTGCCTCGTGGGATGCTTGATGGAGCTTCTCAATGCCACCAGGGAAGCGTCTGATTGGACATTCGTTCACAATGTGGCTCACTGTTTGGGTGTCACCACAGACACACACACTGTCACTTGAAATCCCCACTTGTGTATGTTGTATTTGTACCTACCCTCTTCAGTCCGATATCTGTTTAACTGCACCCACACCTTCCTTGGTTGGTGGAAGCCTGGAACTGGAACTGTTGGATTGTCTACAGATTCGTGGTTTCAGGTTCTTGTAGCTTGCCACTCACGTTTCCACTCGACGTCCTGGTCGAATCCTGAGTGATAGCATTTGGACTCCAATTTCATGTGCTGGTCTTCTAGATTTGAAGAGTTTCCTGGGCAGTGATAGCAAATCGTCATGAAGAGAGATCGAGTTGTTTTCAGAAACTTGCTGACAAAAGTTGTATACAGCAGCCTTTCGACGAAGGTCTGGTGGGCAGGTGTTGGATAACACTGGTAGCCAGCAGGCAGGTGTAGACCGGACTGTACCACTAATTACTCTCATAACTGTGTTTAGCTGGACATCTACTTCCACTACTTGGGAGCTTCGGAGCTAAACTGGTGCAGAGTATTCTGCTGCAGAATATGCAAGTGCAAGGGATTCTCTTTGGAGGGCTGGAGTGGTTGTTCCCCATGTATTGCCTTCCAGCTTTCTCACAAGGTTCACTCGTATTTCTATCTTCTTGGCCAAGTTGGAAAGGTGTTTTTTGTATGTTTAAGTTCTGTCCAGAGTGACTCCCAGGTATTTTGGGCTTTCGTTGTATCTGAGTGTGCCAAGAGGGCCGAACTGTGGTCGGATCTTTGCTGATGAAAGGCGATTAGAGAGGTGGAACAGGCTCGGTCTCAGTCGCCAAAAGATTGGGAAGGAGTTGATATGGTAGGGCGTTCCACTCCCCCACCAGTGCTGTTCACAACTGCTGGATGGTCTTGGATCTTTTATCTCCCCTATGCATCTCACGTATGCTTGATGGAATTTAAGACGCGGGAACTGGCAAGCCAGTCCATTTGCCGAATATCCTCTAGTTTTAAGAGCTCCTCCAATTGCGTTGTTCGATGCAGTCGCACATTATAATCCATAGAAGTGAAGCCAGTAGCGAATACACCCCCGAAAAGAGTGAAGGAGCACAGTGTTACACTAATGTTGACCAGTAAGTGTACCGTGTTCAAAGATTTGGAGGTTAGTACACCATGCAAAATTATGCCTCCCCACACAATAGCATGTGGACCTCTAAAACGATAATTATTCGTCAACGTTCAGAGTGAACTACGTCTTCCCATGTCTCGCTAGATGAGGATATATCCAGAATCTCGTAAACGCCCCCGCCGATTCGCGAGCGTCAAAGAAAAACAACGAACGGGTAGTCGGGCAGAGAGACCACCTCCCTGCAGACGCCGTGCCGCTATGGAGCATAAGAATACGTGACTTGTGGCCCTGCTAAATGTGGTCGCAATTGCACCTGCTGTTTGACGTGGGTCTCTTCTTGCCTGTTGCATAATGTAGCCATCATCTGCTATTGTAGTTGACCATCTTCGACCTCCGGTGGTTCAGAAAGCTCCCCATGTACGTGAAAGAATGCTGTGAGCAGTACCAAATTCCTGGGCTGCACTCGTCACTATTTTTGCTTCTTTCAGCTCCAGGATGAATCTATCTGACGTGAATTCATCCAAATGTTTTCTTCGGGCCCACTGGTAGTGAAGAATACCACCACAGTACGGCTAACTGCTCGCTGATGGAGACACACTGTCTATTCTCGTTCCGTCTACTGTCTCGTCTTGCAGGATCAGCTCCATTTGGTGACAGAGTTACCGACGTCGCGCCATGTGATCAGGGACAGAGCTTTGGTATAGTTTTGGCAGTAATAAGTCACGGAACTGACTGTACATTTATTCAAGGAATCTTCACACAAGTGTTTCAGGCCAGTTTATGGGACAACATGGGAGACACGAGGTGGTCCATTGATCGTGACCGAGCCAAATGACTCAAGAAATAAGAGTCAAACAAAACAACTACAAAGAACGAAATTTGTCTAGCTTGAAGGGGGAAGCCAGAAGGCGCTATGGTTGACCCGCTAGATGGCGCTACCATAGGTCAAATGGATATCAAATGCGTTTTTTTAAAAACAGGAATCCCTATTCTTATTACATATTCGTGTAGTACGTAAAGAAATATGAATGTTTTAGTTGAAGCACTTTTTTCGCTTTGTGATAGATGGCGCTGTAATAGTCACAAACGTATAAGTACGTCGTATCGCGTAACATTCCGCCAGTGCGGACGGTACCTGCTTCGTGATACATTACCCCTGTTAAAATGGACCGTTTACCAATTGCCGAAAAGGTCGATATCGTGTTGATGTATGGATATTGTGATCAAAATGCCCAACGGGCGTGTGCTATGTGTGCTGCTCGGTAGCCTGGACGACATCATCCAAGTGTCTGGACCTTTTGCCGGATAGTTACATTATTTAAGGAAACAGGAAGTGTTCAGCCACATGTGAAACGTCGACCACGACCTGCAACATATGATGATGCCCGAGTAGGTGTTTTAGCTGCTGCCGCAGCTAATCCGCACATCAGTAGCAGACAAATTGCGCGAGAATCGGGAATCACAAAAACGTCGGTGTGGAGAATGCTACTTCAACATCGATTTCACCCGTACCATGTTTCTATGCACCAGGAATTGTATAGCGACGACTTTGAACGTCGTGTACACTGCCACTGGGCACAAGGCACATTACGGCACGACGACAGATTTTTTGCACGTGTTCTATTTAGCGACGAAGCGTCATTCACCAACAGCGGTAAGGTAAACCGGCATAATATGCAGTAATGGACAACGGAAAATCCACGTTGGCTGCGACAAGTGAAACATCAGCGAACTTGGCGCGTTAATGTATGGTGCGGCATTATGGGAGGAAGGATAATTGGCCTCATTTTATCGATGGCAATCTAAATGGTGCAATGTATGCTGATTTCCTACGTAATATTCTACCGATGTTACAACAAGATGTTTCACTGCATGACAGAATGGCGATGTACTTCCAACATGATGGATGTCCGGCGCAAGCTCGCGTGGGGTTGAAGCGGTATTGAATAGCATATTTCATGACAGGTGGATTGGTCGTCGAAGCACCATACCATGGCCCGCACGTTCACCGGATCTGACGTCCCCGGGTTTCTTTCTGTGGGGAAAGTTGAAGGATGTTTGCTATCGTGATCCACCGACAACGCCTGACAACATGCGTCAGCGCATTGTCAATGCATATGCGAACATTACGGAAGGCTAACTACTCGCTGTTGAGAGGAATGTAGTTACAAGTATAGCCAAATGCGTTGAGGTTGACGGACATAATTTTGAGCATTTATTGCATTAATGTGGTATTTATAGGTAATCACGCTGTAACAGCATGAGTTCTCAGAAATTATAAGTTCACAAAGGTACACGTATGGCATTGGAACAACCGAAAGAACATGTTCAAACGTACCTACTTTCTGTATTTTAATTCAAAAAACCTACCTGTTACCAACTTTTCGTCTAAAATTGTGAGCCTCATGTTTGTGACTATTAGAGCGCCATCTACCACAAAGTAAAAAATTCACATTTCTTTACGTACTACACGAATATGTAATAAAAAATGGGGGTTCCTATTTAAAAAAAAAACGCAGTGGATATCCGTTTGACCTATGGCAGCGCCTTCTAGCGGGCCAACCAAAGCGCTATCTGGTTTCACCCTTCACGCTAGACGAGTTATATTTTTTGTAGGTTTTTCGTTTGATGCTTGTGTCGTGAGATATTTGTCCCGGTCACTATCAATGGACCACGCTGTATAGACCCTAATCATTGGACCTGGTTGTAATGGATTTTATTACAAATTCGAGGCAAAGAAAGATCCAACATTGGGGTTGGGGGTTACTTAATACCACACACGTATAAGAAAATCACGCAAACATCAGTAGATGGTATATTCATGAAGAACAGTAAAGAGTGCAGACAATAATAATTGGAGATAATCCGCAAAGAGCGAACAAACATGGTACGGAACTACAATAATCATTTGCACTTCGAAATGTACTAAAAATGTTTTTTTATTCACAAGTATGAAATCAGTTATAAAAGAAATGATTTTCGCTTCAACCGGAAAGTGCGTCTGTTTCGACGCCTCGACGCAATACATAGACCGGGAGTATATGTAAAAAAAAAAAAAAAAAACGCATTTGTGTAAACGTAGAGACTTTGTCATCACGACATAGCACCCTGTCTGACGGGAAGAAAAGTGCGTTGTTTCAGTAGTGGAGTGAGACACGGAGAGACACGACGAAATTTCCCGCTACTTCCGTGCCGTGACTAACTTCCTTCTTAGGCTAATTATCTTGTGGCATTGCAGTTCTTCTTATTTCCGTGCTTACTAAGAAAACCGGATGAGGAATTCCGCCTTATACAAGACAACTTTGGAGTTTTGTTTTACTCGTATGCTAACATCTAATAACAATTTCACAGACATAAAATAAAAAAGCGCACTGAAGACGGTAAAAAAGTACTGAAACATGCCTGGGTAAAACAAAACTCGCAAGATGTCCTGCTTTAGGCGGAATTCCTCATCTTGTTTCGCCTTAATCTTCACATTAAATAGAAGACATCTTTGTTCTCTTTGACCTCGGTCTTGTTTTGCCAAGGGAACGAATTTTCAATAGCCGATATGCAGAGAAAGAAAACACGGTTTTTTGATCATGAATGTTGCATGCTGTACGTAACTGACGGCGGTATGCAATCCAACAGTAACCTGCAGTCAACTCCATGATATCCACACTTCCGAGCCTGTTTGTAGTAAACCACGTGTTCATTTTTTGAAAAGCATCATATTCGCCACTGACTACAGAAATTATTTATTTTCCCTAATGCAATTTCGGCGTTAAGGCGATTATCAACTTATATATTGCAAAAGACTATGTTTCAGCACAGGTCAACCTTTAAAAATCTTTCGTCATGCACACATGTCATCCCGTACGAAAATGTCTCTCAAAAAGTTCTACATGAGTACCAAACCAGCCGGAAGAGTTACGTACTTATTTACTCCCAGTAGATTGCGTAGCACACTCCCGTGGTCTTGACCTTTGGACACAAATGTTTGTGTTGGCTGACAGCTTCGAGCAAATGTTGCATCACTTATCCATTTCACTTTGCCGCTGGGAACAGACTAACACAGATGTAATCCATTCCATCCGTTTTAAGAGGGCCCCAAATGATATCGCTGTTATTGTAATGCGAATACTACAGCTTCACTTGTTTCTTGCGGATGAGGTCTTGAAGTTCTGTTCAGTTCTCTAGGAGAGTCATGCTTCTTCCACGATATCGTGAACGGCTCACTTGTAGTTACCAGTTATACAAGAATAACATTTCATCATGAAAAAGGTCAATAACTTACAGAAATGTTTGATACAGCTCTGAATGCAGTATATCTTCAAATTGTATTTACAAATGTTCAGTTTGGCTACCTCTTCAACGTGTTAAATTTCTGTATGAGAGACTCCTGGCCGCCGCTGACGCCTCCTATCTGATACACAGCCAGTTCCGGTGAGACGACTGTACCAGTTAATAACAGTTTGTCTCTGAGGTGGTGGCCTGGGATATTTAGTCCTGAATTGTCTCTGAACTGTAGTAGCGGATTTGGATCCGTGAAACATGAACACTGTGCACTTTCTGCACCATTATATGACTCCATGATGACTGTTTGAATAAGTCATTCGCGCATACCACCTACCGGGAACATCGGGAATTAAGAGTGTTATGCGGAAATAAAACGCGAAGATATGCTGCATTCAGTGCTGCAACAAACATTTCTTTAATTTGTTTAATCTTTTCACGACTAAAGGTTACTCTTGTATAACTAACCTACAAACAACCTGCTCACTATTTATGATTGTGCTGTAGCGGTAAATCTTTCATAGAATATTTATACTTTGTCTAATCTAAAATGTTTAGTCGTTATCATTTGAGAAAGCAGTGTACACCTATCTCATGAATCAGTACTGAGAATGTCATGCACCAGTTGTCCAATGTGTGATACATTTATCACGACATGTTTCGGGAATACGTTATTCCATTATCAAGTGCTACAAAACAAGAAAAATATCAGTACATGTCAATGCTATACATTCTGACAACCATTGTAAATATCTAACTGTCCAATAGAATAATAGTTCTTAAATTTTCTGTGCCGTTAGAGCTCGTGACCGCTACGGTCACAGGTTCGAATCCTGCCTCGGGCATGGGTGTGTGTGATGTCCTTAGGTTAGTTAGGTTTAAGTAGTTCTAAGTTCTGGGAGGCAGATGACTGATGAGTTCCATAGCGTTCAGAGCAATTTGAACCGTTTTTTTGCCGTTACGCACCGTCAAACGTAAAGAGCCAGCAGCAAATATGCACTGTCAGACATAAAACACTCCCATGAATATCTAATGATGGCGTTTAATATTACTCTTACAAGGCTCTGTTGTAAACCGAGGGCAGCTGCATTCTCCTAACAAAGGTTGTACTGTACTATTCTGTAACACATATGCACAATGAATCACCTAAAAATTGCATCGCAAATATTGTGGGAATTGACAGTGCTATAGATGTGCGGTTTTCACACAACGATTTTGTAGTCACGGGCTTGTATTGTCAGCCAGTCAACAGATCGTAATAATTCAGAAAGTGTATTTTTGTTCAGACGCACACTTTTATGAAAGTTCCGTTTATGAAAGTCTATGTTTTCACATAAATACACTGTCTAAGTATTATTACAGTCTATTAGATTGGCTAACAATACGAGCCAATGACTACCAATCCATTATATGAAAACAGCACATCAATGGCACTTCCACTCCCGCAACAACAGTGATGCAAGTCTTAGTGGTTCACCCTCTAACTGTAGCAGCGGATTCAGTTTTATACATATACAGTAAATGGAGGAAGTAGTAGTTAGAAGTATGTTACGTTTTCTTATGTAATTCTCTTGATTTTCAGATTAGACAACTTTTGTAGCGTAAGTTAGGTGTTGCTAAATTATCGTTTGAGTTACTTACGATTTCTAATGTTGCTAGTTCTTGTGAGTTACCTTGGAACTGTCTGTATATACTCCATGTGACCAGTTGCCGGGGTTTTATCGCCCACGGTTATTACAACAGTTCAGTTACACTTTTGTCTGTGCGCTTGTGTGTTTACGGTGCGTAGTGTTGGCAACTGTCTGATAATATATGTTTTTATCTTTCGTCTTTTGTTTGTGTTGTCTGTGTAGTTTGATATTTGTTTATTTTTTCGTGTATGCACGTGTATGTGCGTGTGTGTGGAGGGGGGGGGGGGAGGGAGAGAGACAGAGAGAAGAAGGGGGATTAATTACTTAGTCTGGTTATGTTATTCATTGCTGTTTGCTATTGGTTTGGAGCTAACATGATCAGTGATTTATTGGTTATGCTGATTTGGTCATTAATTAGGTTAATTTTCAACCCAACTGCTCTTTGTATCTGAAATTTGTCCTTTAATGTCAAAAGTTTTTCGTTCTCATTGTTCACTTTAATAATTTTCGTATCATATTCCATGTTGGAAGGTTTACGTCCATCTTTTGCCAGCTGTTCAGCAAAAGGTAGAATGGCTGTTTTCGTACGCCCAGCTTCTTACATGTTCTATATACCTAGTTTTGATATTCCTGCCTGTCATTCGCAGATACACTGATCACATTCTGGACATACTATCTGGTATACACCTCTTGATATTTATCTGGTTTGTCTATTGTTGATTGTGAAAGTGACTGGAATATGTTGCTTGTTCCGTGACCAGTGAACATTATGGGCAGGGTCCTATAATCAGCTCCGGATTTTGGTGATATAACGCGTCAGTTGGACAGGAGGAGATCTAACCACTCTGTCCAATACCAAGACGAGTACCTGATTGGATAAGAGCCAGAGGTGGACCAACGTCTTGTTGACTTGCTCAGTTTGTGAAGTTCTTTCTCCTGAACAAATCATCCTATTTTTCTGCAAATTTAATCCTTTGCTTGTATGTAGTTGTACATCATATCTACTGATCTCCATCCCATTGAGATAGTTCCTTCGTGGTGCGTCTTTTCTCTTTCTTTGTCTTATAGTGTATTTCGAGCTTCATGTTATCGGAGCTGCTGGCAACTCTGTGTGAGCCAGATCACTGGCTCGATTCTCGCTCGGTTCCAAGACCAGAACGCTTCTTACGCAGATACATGGTTCTGTTTAAATTGTATCCGAAACTGTTTATTTTGGCAGCGCTCATATCTTCGGATATTCAAAGTTGACTTTTTCGTGTGCTTTTCAGAAGGGCATCGTACTGTTGCAGGGAACTAACGACCAGGCACTGATCTTCAAAAGCTGTGTGAAGAAAATCGAAGAGGTCATCTTGTTAGACTGACTGTCACTGAAACGCCGCTTCTCGTGTGTTTATTGTTACAACAATGTTTAAAGCAAATTTCTTTTTTTTAATACCATATTTTAGCGTTAAGTGATGAAAGAAATATCCACCTTTTCCGCGCAGTAAACATAATTTTAATTTTATTTCATAACTGAACGGTTCATTTCGTGGAACTTGTTTCAGATGATCTATAAAGGACGTAATACGAGATTCACCAATGAAAAATAAACTTTTCTGGCATGCACTATCTGATCAGACGTGTCCGGACACTTATTGGTGGACATTAATTTATGGTGTGTCTGCCCTCCGCCTTCATGACGCCTTGTCTCTACTAGGGACCTTTCACCGATGTGTCAGAGTCTCTGTGGATGAATGGCACGCCATTCTTCCGCAATAGCAGAAACCAGAGAAAGTAGTGATGATGCTCGTTGGAGTCTGGAGCGCATCTGGAGGTGTTCCCTTGGGTTCTGACCATAACTTAGCGTAGTCCAGTCCAGTTTAGAAGTGTTACTGTCCAGAGACCATTTCCACATAGAGCGCTGGAACTCAGCGGTGATTCCTTAAAATGATTTCATACGACTTTTTTTACAGCCACGCGCTGCAATGTTCAACTGTTCATGTCTCTAAATACATGAGTTCTGCCTGGCCTTAGTTTAGCTATGGTTGTTCCTTCACTTTGTCACACTACCAACAGTCGACACGGGCAGCCTTGGAAGGGTTGGAAGGTCTCTCATGGCTTTGTCACTCATGTGACATCCAACGACTAATTCACGTTCGAAGTCACGTAACTCTCCCGACCAACTCATTCTACTGTTACTGCTTCTCTACTCACAATACTCTTCGATTCTTCCAATTCTGGTGGGTCCGCCTAAGCGACAATTAAACGGTACAGTAGTTTCCGCTCTATAAGCAGCAGGTATCGCTGCTCGCTCGCAGAGGCGGCTCCGCAGCCAATTTTATTACACGACGCGGCTGGCCGCGGGTGCAACAGAACCCATGTGGACGGGTGGAAAGAAATGTGTCAGGCTTCATAATATGTATTTATATGTGTCGTGTATTATGAATTTCTTGTATGTGGATGTGAATCTGCACATGAACTTTCCTAATCCTGCTCATACCTTTCCGTAAAGCGTTGCCAAATCTTTGTTGGGAAGTAGTTCTGTAGTATAGTATTGCCAACCTTACTCCTGGCTAGGGGATCAGAGAGACAGCACAGGCAGGTAAAAGTCAAAGATTTTCCAGTGTCACAAGATTTGGGGTGAAGAGGTTGGTCACGGCCAAGTGGTTCGACCACCCCCTCCACCGGGACCCAGGAAGACCTCCGCGTGCCCGCCATATTCTGGGAGTGTTGCAGAAGACGGGTAAATGAGCAGACGTGCCCTCAGTGCGTTTGTCTCAATGTTCACGCTTGGAAGTGAGGTATTTGAATATTTGTACTAATTCTTTTATTTCCAGCTTCGGATTGTGTAAGGTAATGAACGTGCTCGTTTAATTCCGGAAATTTGATCCCCTGTGTTAAAGTATCTGGTCCCCAGTTTGCCCGTTATCCTCCTCACATAGTGAATGTCATATGTAAAATATTGGGAGACTTTGGTGGTATACATTTGGCCAACGCAATTCCGTCTTACCCGTAGAAATGTGCGTGCAGGTTAGTATATAATATACCCGAGCTATAAGTTGTAAAACTGTAATATCTGTAAACTGAAACAATTGCTGCTATCGCTGTAAAGTCGAGTGATAATGTTTAAAATAAATAGGTAATCAACTGTCATCAGTCATTAACATACCTTAAAAATCACAACGAAGTTAAGTTAAAGGAATTTATTTAAAATAAAAGATACTGAATGCAGGGACCCACACATCAGCGTGTGAGCCCTCCAGCCCCTTGCCTAGTATCGTACAGAAAGGGCACGCTCTCTAGGTAGCGCTCTCAAGCTCCTCTCCCAGTTATCCGTTGGGCAATTTTGATTCAGGGCTTCACGACATCAACTTTCATCTGGCGTCCCAAGGCAATGAGGTAAAACGGTAAACTTTCAACATCTAGTGATGAATTCAGCATTTCGCGGGGTGTCCGGATACTTTTGATTAAATAGTGTAGGTATGTCTTAGTTAGTGGCAATACTGCAACGCTCTGGGTTTTCACTTGACACTGTTTTCCAGTTTACACCTTACAAAGTCAGCCACCTAATCAGTTAGCTTACAAGGACAACTACCCATCGCACCCTCGTCTGCTTCTGTGGTAAGAGGGCCGAGTGGACATCCCCCGTCAAAGTCTGAGCACAGATCAAGCATGAAAACGGGAAGAAGGACTACTGGACTGTGAAAAGAAAGCTCCTGGTGTGTCATACACAGTATTAGTGACTCTATGCGTGTCATATGATAAGAACCTCTTACCGATGCACCTAATTTGTACACCTGGTATGTGAGTCAGATATGTCACCTTGCCCGATTTAGCTGTTCGTACGAATGCGTGTGTGATCTACATCTACATCCATACTCCGCAATCCACCGTACGGTGCGTGGAGGTGAGTACCTCGTACCACAACTAGCATGTACTCTCCCTGTTCCACTCCCAAAAAGAACGAGGGAAAAATGACTGCCTATATGCCTCTGTACGAGCCCTAACCTCTCTTATCTTATCTTTGTGATCTTTCCGCGAAATATAAGTTGGCGGCAGTAAAATTGTACTGCAGACAACCTCAAATGCTGGTTCTCTAAATTTCCTCAGTAGCGATTCACGAAAAGAACGCCTCCTTTCCTCCAGAGGCTCCCACCCGAGTTCCCGAAGCATTTCCGTAACACTCGCGTGATGGTGAAACCTACCAGTAACAAATCTAGCAGCCTGCCTCTGAATTGCTTCTATGTCCTCCCTCAATCCGACCTGATAGGGATCCCAGACGCTCGAGCAGTACTCAAGAACAGGTCGTATCAGTGTTTTATAAGCGGTCTCCTTTACAGATGAACCACATATTCCCAAAATTCTACCAATGAACCGAAGACGACTATCCGCCTTACCCACAACTGCCATTACAAGCTTGTCCCACTTCATATCGCTCTGCAATTTTACGCCCAAATATTTAATCGACGTGACTGTGTAAAGCGCTACTCTACTAATGGAGTATTCAGTCATTACAGGATTCTTTTTCCTATTCATCTCCATTAATTTAGATTTATCTATATTTAGAGTTAGCTGCCATTCTTTACACCAATCACAAAACCTGCCCAAGTCATCTTGTATCCTCCTACAGTCACCCAACGATGACACCTTCCCGTACACCACAGCATCAGTAAACAACCGCACATTGCTATCCACCCTATCCAAAAGATCATTTATGTAGATAGAAAACAACATGGGACCTACCACGCTTCCCTGGGGCACTCCAGATGATACCATCTCCTCCGATGAACACTCACCATCAAGGACAACGAACTGGGTTCTGTTACATAAGAAAGATCAATCCCAAGGAAATGATAAAAACATAATAGTTTGTCACATAAGCTACAACAAATGAACGGAACATATTGACGTCACACAGTTTGTCTGTCCTCTGTCAAAATATATGTTTTTACCGTTTTTTAAGTTGCGTTCCCTTTTGGAGGTTTCCGCCCTTGAATTCCTTTGTTGTAACATAAATCACACCCGTTTATTTGTTGTTTTCATTTTGTGAGACGTCTATGTCATATTTCGCCTGCTCTCACTATTCGACACGTTTACTTTGCGACGGTAACGTATTCCTGCCAAATGACTCATATTCTATAGCCAACGTATAGTATGACTAATGACAAGATTGCAAAAAGAGAACAAACATTTCAATGACCGCACGGACAGTTCATAATTTTGTCAAAAATCTCCTTCCCGTTCTGCGGCCTTCCTGCAGCGCGAAACAAGGCCTGTCGGTACCAGTATCTGTCCTGGTGGTGAAGCCAGTTCTTCACTGTGTCAATCACCTCCGCATCGTCCTCAAAATGTCTTCCACGAATGGCATCCTTTAATGGCTCAAACATCAGCTCGCTGCGACAATCAGGTGTGACAGCCGTAGAGAAAAATGATTTGAAGTTTGTGTTAGGAAGGCCACTCAGCTTAAGTAGTTCGTATAGCAATGTGAACCATCGTACTGCGGTGGTGTAATGGTTAGCCGGCACGGTAGCTCAGCCTGTTCGGTCAGAGGGTTAGCTGCTCTCTGTAATACAAAACTGAGTAAATGTATCAACGATGAACTTAAACAAGCGTTCCGTCCACGCCGAACAAATACAACGATCAATGTGGAACAAAATGAGATTTTTTAAAAAATGGTTAGCATTTCTGCTAGCAAGGAAGAAGACTCGCGTTCGAGTCCCGGTCGCAGCTCAAATTTTAATTCATTTCGTCTGCTTCGATCATTATCGTAGATATTAGTGACCGTTAAATGTGAATAAACACAGTCACAGTAAGTGATAATACGCCCTAAAAATATGAATTTGCAGTCCATGCTGTCGCTAGTTCACTGATTTCTCTCCTGACCAGCTGCTCCAAAGCAAAAATATCTTATAGCGGGTGGTTATAACTAAACTTTGCGTATTTAACACGTTATAATACGGAAAATAGTTACCGAACGAGAACCAAACTAGGTAGCATTAACGTCAAGGACATGGGAAGATTTATAAAGCAGAATCATTTCAATTAAAATTCATTTAATGTGCTGCTACTGTACACCATACCATTACATACCGGTATCTGTACTACTACAAAAGGAGCTCAATATGGCACCCATCAGTGTCCAGAAGAGTCTGAAAGCACAGGACTGATTCTGCACAGCAGAACGAAGCGTGTCCGTAGGTATGATGACTATCTCTCTTGATATGCTGCGCTTCAGATCAGCACATGTGTGAATGTTCCCCTGGTAAACCCTGTCCTTAAGGGAGCCCCACAAATCACAGGGCGCGAGATCAGCTGATCGTGCCGGTCAAGGATTTGGAAACGATTGACTGATAATTCGATCGTTTCCAAATGTGTTTCGAAGAAGATGGTGAACCTCACTAGCGATGTGCAATGGGGCCCCATCTTGCATGAAAACTGTCTCTCTCCTTTAGGGATGGCATGACCTGCTGGCAAAGCATATCGCGGTAACTCTGGCCAGTCACACCGCATATCTTTGATCCTTGAGCGCCAGCCTGTTCAAAAAAAGAATTGGCCAAAGATGAATTCAGCCGCGAAGCCACACCATACGGTGACACGTTCACCATACAGAGTATCCTCATGCACAGTGACTGGAGGTAAAGTTCCCCACACTCACTAATTCTGTGTGTTCAGCTCACCCGCCAGAGAAAAATGAGCTCCGTCTGTCCATATGGTGGTCCATGGCAGCCCTCGTCAACTTCAGTACTTGCGAGAAAGTGGAGAGCGAAGTCAGGACGTCGTTGTGCATCCTGTGGCAGGATAATGGATTGAAGTTGAATTAAGTCGGGTGATGCTGAGGGAATTAGATTAGGAAATGAGACACTTAAAGTAGTAAAGGAGTTTTGCTATTTGGGGAGAAAAATAACTGATGATGGTCGAAGTAGAGAGGATATAGAATGTAGACTGGCAATGGCAAGGAAAGCGTTTCTGAAGAAGAGAAATTTGCTAACATCGAGTATAGATTTAAGTGTCAGGAAGTCATTTCTGAAAGTATTTGTATGGAGTGTAGCCATGTATGGAAGTGAAACATGGGCGATAAATAGTTTGGACAAGAAGAGAATAGAAGCTTTGGAAATGTGGTGTTACAGAAGAATGCTGAAGATTAGATGGGTAGATCACATAACTAATGAGGAAGTATTGAATAGGATTGGGGAGAAGAGAAGTTTGTGGCACAACTTGAGCAGAAGAAGGGATCGGTTGGTAGGACATGTTCTGAGGCATCAAGGGATCACCAATTTAGTATTGGAGGGCAGCGTGGAGGGCAAAAATCGTAGAGGGAGACCAAGAGATAAATACACTAAGCAGATTCAGAAGGATGTAGGTTGCAGTAGGTACTGGGAGATGAAGAAGCTTGCACAGGATAGAATAGCATGGAGAGCTGCATCAAACCAGTCTCAGGACTGAAGACAACAACAACAACAACATGAATAGAATAGTTAAAAACATGTTCACTAGCGTATTTTACGCAATTTGATCTTACGTTTTTGCTTAGTGCCAAAGGCATAACAGCTGAGTTTCCACTCGGCAAGGTCAGTTCACACATGCCGCCGCAGTTTAAATACGATTTGTAGAGTGTGACATCTAGTGGCAGCCCAAAGCACCTGGTGGCACGGCGTCACAAGCCACGATTCCAGAGAGCTCAGGATTCCACATCGAGTCATGCCACACCCGTAACCCTTGACGTGGACATCCGTATAGTCCAGACTCATGTCAAGATTGTGGCATTATGTGAGGACGCCGTTTGCTGACCGAGCATCATCCAGGGAAGAATTCGGAGCACAAGTTGCAACAGCTATGTCAGCAAGGATCATTAGGAACCGGCTGCTTGCAGTAGGACTAAGATGACGTTTGCCTCTGGCCAGGATACCACCGACACCACGACACCGCCAAGCACGCTACTTTGGTGTCGGCGAAGAGTTGACTGGAGAATAGAATGGCGGTCTGTTGCCTTCAGCGTGTGATGGAGGAACTCGTGTACGGCGTACACCTGGTGAGCGGCATATTCCGATGTTTATTTGCCCACGACAACCGAGTCCGACGCTAGACTTCACGGTGTGGGAGCCACCAGTTACACCTCACGGACACATTTGATGTCTCTACAGTGCCCGGTACATTGTACAGGTTCTTGTCTCCGAGCTATCTTCATATCTCCAATAGGAAAAATGGTTAAGATGGCTCTGAGCAGTAAGGGACTTAACTTCTGAGGTCATCAGTCCCCTAGAACTTAGAACTACTTAAACCTAACTATCCTAAGGACATCACACACAGCCATGCCCGAGGCGGTCAACAGGAAAGTGCTGTGCTTTTTCAACAGCGCAATGTACATCCACATTCGACTCCTGTCACACAAATTGCTCTTTGTAGTGTATAACCATTGCTCTGGTCATCAGAATCACTAAACCTCTTGCCAACTGAACGTGGCGAGAGATTTGGTGAGCCTGCTGGCCAGGGAAATTATTCTAAATCACAAACAGCACTTTGCATCGCAGGACATTGTTAAGTGGGATGTTATTCGTTCTCCACAGCCTGCAAGAACCATTGCCGAATTGCAAGCCCTATGGGACTTAACATCTGAGGTGATAAATTCACTTGACTTACAATTAATTAAACCTAAGTAACCTAATGACATCACACACATCCTCGCCCGAAGCAGGATTCGAACCTGCGACCGTAGCAGCAGTGCGGTTTCGGACTGAAGCGCCTAGAACCGCTCGGCCACGCTGAATTACAGCAAAAGATGGAATATGCTTGGTATAATCTATCGCAGGATGCAATTCTACATCTATCGCTACATGATTACTAAGCAATTCACAATTAAGTGCCTGGTAGAGGGTTCATCGAACTACCTTTAAGCTACATCTCCACTTCAAAATTGTTAAGTTTTGTTCACAAACTGCCTATTGGCTTCTGTCTCGGTGTCTTCGGTCGATGTTCATCTGATGATTTTACTGACGTTTCACCAGCACGAGTGGTTCACCACCGGCAATGGAGGGTGAAGCTTTGACAGTTTACATCTTCACTGTTCTACGCTCGAACAGCGCGCGGGAAAAAACGAACATTTTGATCAGTCAGTGCGTGCTCTGATTTTATTGTAACGATCAGTTTTCTCTGTGTGGGTGGGGTCAACAAAATATTTTCAGACTCTGAGGTGAAAGCTGGTGATCGGAATTTCGTGAGAAGGTTCCTGCCGCAGCGAAAACTGCGTTTGTTTTAGTGACTGCCACATCAGTTCGTCTGTCTTCTCCGTGGCACTCTCTCCCTCAATTCGCGATAGTACAAAATGAGCTGCTCCCCTTTGAAATTTTTGGGTGTCCTTCGTCAATGCTATCTGACGCTGATCCCACACTGCACAGCAATATTCCAGAAGAGGACGGGCAAGCACAATGTAAATAGTGTCTTTAGTAAACGTGTTAGATTTTCTAAGTATTCTGTCAATTAATCGAAGCCTTTGGTATTCGTTACAATTTACTTTATTCGTAATTGTAATCCTATGTACTGAGCTGAATTTATAGCCTTTAGATTTACGTGATTTAACGTTCAACCGAAATTTAGTGGATTATTTTCAGTGCTCATGTGGGTGATTTCAGAATTTTCATTGTTTACAGCCAAATTACAAGTTTTGCCCCAATCAGATATCTTGTCAAAATCATTTTGCAATACCGTTTGACGACATTACATGACGGTAAGTGACAGCTGCACAGATTTTCTCCTAAATCGTTTATATAGATCAGGAACAACAGAGGGTCTATAACGCTTCCTTAGGGAACGCCAGATATTACTTCTGTTTCTCTCTATGACTTTCCGTCAGTTATTACGATCCTTCACCTTTCTGACAGGAAATCACGAATCCAATAGCACAACTCAGACGGTACTTCATACAAACTCCATTTCATTAGAACTCGGTTATGGGGAACGGTGTCAAAAGCCTTCTGTATATCTAAAAATATGGAATCAATTTGACTTTCCCTGTCGATTCGTTTTTCGTTATTCGTGAGAATAAAGAGCTAGTTGTTTTCAAAAGAACGATCTATTCTAAATAGGTATTGACCATTTGTCAATAAATCGTTTTCTTCGAGGTAGTTCATAAAGTTCCAGCAGTGTACATGTTCCAAAATCCTACTGCAAATCGATGTTAGTGATATGGGCGTGTAATTCAGCGGATTACTTCTATTTCCCTTTTTGGGTATTGCTGTGAGTAGGGCAATTTTCCAGACTCTGAGTAGAACCTTTCGACGAGCGAACGCTTGTACATAATTGCTAAGTATGGAGCTACTGTATCAGCATACACTGAAAGGAATCTGACTGGTACACAGTCTGGGCCTTTCTTAAATATTTTAAGCTGCGTCGCTACAGCAACGATGTCTGCTTCTAAGTTACTCATGTAGGCAACTGTTGGTGATTCGATTTCTGGAGTATTTACTTCGTCATCTTTTGTGAAGGAATTTCGGTAAACCGCGTTTTGTACCTCTGCCTTAGAGCCGCTGTCATCAGTAAAATCGTTCAGTGAAGGTACTGATTGCGTCTTGCCACTGCTATATTTGACGTACGACCAGAATCTCGATGGGTTTTCTACCAGGTGCCGATGGAAGACGGTACACTTTTCATTGGTGCTACTGTTTTGGAACCCTGTGTTTGACATGTACTTGTATATTTCATTTGATCTGAATTTGTTATCATGTACTCCTACAGTGATTTGCGATCTGTAACAGCACTTGTCAATAAAATGACGTTGTCACTGAGGGTGTTCCTTTTTTTTTGCAGTGTTTTTATTGTCGAATGACGTGTCAGCGTGTTGCTCAGAAAGCAGTTAGTACTCTGTATTATTTAAAAAAAGTATGTTCTTCTCCCACTATGTGTAATAACCTGTTGACATATTTAACGCTGGTATATTACTACTGAATGCTTATTTGTTCGTAACACAAGAGAAGAAACGTATAATTTGAACACTGTTTATGCGTCATCATCTGATGATGAGTCTCGGTTCAAAACAAGATTCAGATAAAACGTATCGTTAGTTAGACAAAATCAGTTAATACCATGAATGTGTCCAATGGTACAGGCTGCACATCGATTTTCCAAAACACTTTGATAAGGTCGCTAAGAAAGATCGCTACGTGAAAAATTATGTAGCGAACGGAAAGGATACGTCACTCAAGATGTTAATGGTAAACGGCTAAAGCAATGAAATGCCAGAAGGAGGGGAAGACGCGTTAACAGATCTTGGTTCAGCTACAAACTCGGGGAATAATTACAGCGTTCAAGTCGACTCCTGAATCTGGTATAAACCGATTTCACAGTATCGCTCCTGGTTGGCCGTATAAACATTAAAATATCGATTGTGGGTGCAAATTTGATTTATGAATTTAAGATGCCTCCTGGGCGTTTCAGTCATACTCTAGAGAATTGTGGGGCTGAGAGTGATCTCACCTCTTTGGAGTGTAGTGTGAAAGCAGTTTTTGCCGTATCATACAGGGTGGAACAACTAGCGATCGTTCAAAACCACTAGACGAAATCTGAACGTGATACGAAGCGGAAAGGTATTTTAGGCGTTTTCATTTCTCGTTTTTCGCACCCTCTTGTGGCGTGATCCAAAGAGTGTCGAAGGAGTTACCTAACCCTCAGGCGATGGATCAGCCGCTAACGTGAATTGGCATAGAACATTTTTAATGGGCTCGAGAAAGGTGTGTCGGTGGCACCCAGGATGTTGCCGAACTGGGTAATTTGTTGTTTTATTCTCGCATATGTCGGTGTGAACCCTCTCGTCATCATACCACAGGAGGGTGCGAAAAACGAGGGATGAAGATGGATAAAGATACTTTACTGCTTCAGACCACGTTCAAATTTCGCCTAATGGTTTTGAATGGTCCCTGTGTTTCCACCCTGTATGACACAGCAAAAATGGCTGTCACGCTTCGCTCCAAAGTGGTGAAATCACGTTCACTCGGGTTGTAGCCCCGCGATGTCCTTACAGTAGGGTCAAAAGGCCCAGGGGGTGGCAGCAGTGGTCAAATTTGTCAAGAACGTCGTCCTGCTGCTCACTGAACCGCAGACTGTCGTTTTCGACCTCATCAAGGAAAGGATGGTTTCTCTGACGCACTTTATGCCACCCCTTGATGCCTTTTCCTTTCGATTCTGAGCGGCGGTGTGTCTGAAACGTTTCCCTCGGCCGCCCTACGAAAATGCGTGATTTCAATGTTAGGTGCTTGTTGGTTGATGCGTCACCGAATGCGACTGTGACTTCCACCATTACAGAGAGTGGTTGTACCTGCCTTAGAGGGAAATTTCAAATTATGCATCGGAATGGAAGACAACTAAAGGATTTGGAAAAAGTGATCTGCTTTCCGCAGTGTATTCTTCGGGGATGGAGGTGCCTTAGCTGTGGTAGATTAATGGTTTTGGGTGGATGTTTGTGTTTTGAGCAATTTAAGGACGAGCAACTTCCTTTTTTTTACGCTAATAATCTAATACATGGTTCAAATGGCTCTGAGCACTATCAGACCCCTAGAACTTAGAACTACTTAAACCTAAGGACCTACTTGTTCGAGTGATGGTGTATTTTTCCTTACCATCTTTTATTATGGATGTTAACTTATTTCTTTCATTACAAGATCTCTATCAATTATTTTCTGTGAGTTTCACACCTTTTTCCTGTTCAGAATTTGTGGAACTCGTTTTGTTATCGCAAACTTGTGATTCAAGGAAACAGTGAGCTCAAACTTGCCTGTTATGGGTACTGCAGAACACAGCGACTGCACTTTTAAAAAAGTCTAGCTGCAGACAGTTGCGGCCCGATGCTTATGAAATATTACTGTTATTTCCACGAGTGAACATATTCTCGACCATCTGAGGATCATTTTCGTACCAGATCTTAAGAATATTACAGATTCATACTTAGAGGGACTGTAGGTTGCTTTAGGCGTCAGTTTGAGCAGCGTTGGTGTTAAAATCCCACTGAAAGCTTCCATCCCAACTGTCTTCTAGTCCCTAATTTTTAGTCCTTTATTTTGTTAAACATGGTCGTCACGGAGACCATTGAGCGTCCATCATTTACAGTACGAGGGACAATTGAGAAGTCCGTGCAAAAATAAGAACTACTTACGTGTTTGTGGTAAACCTTTTTTATATTTTGACATAGTCTCCTCTTAGACTTATACACTTCGTCCAACGCTCTTATAATTTGTTGATCCCTTCCGAATAATAGGAATTGTGCAAGTCTTCAAAATAGCTGTTAGTTGCTGCAATCACCTCCTCGTCTGAATAAAGTCTTTGTCCCACCAGCCATTTCTTCAAATTGGAGAACAAATAGTAGTCCGAGGGAGCCAAGTCTGGAGAATAGCGAGGATGTGAAACGAGGTGGAATACTATTTCCAATAATTTTGCGACCACAACTCCTGAGGTGTGTGCTAGTGCGTTGTCGTGATGGAAAATGACTCTTTTGCGGTCCAATCGCCGGCGTTTCTCTTCCAGCTCGGTTTTCAAACTGTCCTATAACGATGAGTAATATGCACCTGTAATAGTTTTGTCGTTTTCGAGATTGTCGACGAGGATTATCCTTTGCGACTCCCAAAAGACAGTCGCCATAACCTTTCAGGTGGAAGGAATGGTCTTCTCCCTTTTTGGTGCAGATTCTCCCTAGGCAATCGATTGCTTAGGTTGTTATTTGGTCTCAGGGGTATAATAATGTATCCATGTTACCTCCACGGTGATGAAACGACGCTTAAATTTCTGCGGATTCTTCCTGAACAGCTGAAAACCATCCTTGCAACGCTTCACACTATTCCGGTTTTTTTTTTTTTCCAATTGTGAGCGATCGGGGAACCCATTTCGCGGATAGCTTTCTCATGTCCAAATGTTTATGCAAAATATTATGTATCCGTTCATTCGAGATGCCCACAGCAATAGCAATCTCACGCACCTTAACTCTTCTGTCATTCATCAGCAAATCATGGATGTCTGGAGTCGTAACTTCCACAGGGCGTCCAGAACGTTCAGCATCACTTGTGCCCACATGACCACTCCGAAAATTTTGAACCCACTTATAAACTGTTCTAATCGAAGGTGCAGAGTTACTGTAATGTTTATCAAGCTTCTCTTTAGTCTCCTGAGGCGTTTTGCCTTTCATAAAGTAAATTTTAATCACTATACGGAATTCTTTTTCGTCCATTTTTTGACAATCAATCGACTTCCTTGATCCACACGAATGCCATACATAAAGAAATAAGACCAATATGCCTGAAACTTGGTGTGCTTTCTTTCCAAAGATGCTACTAACTAAACATGACCTCGATACGCGCTGGTGGTGCCATCTCTCAGACTTTGGACGGAGTTTTCAAACGCCTCTCGTACAACAGAAATAAAGTGATATTTCATAAGCGGCTTTCACAGTCATCTGTAGTTACACTTTACAATACTTACTCAGCAAAATGTGTCTAAAGAGATTTCTGTATGTTTATTCCAAAAAGCACAAACCGGAGAGAGCTTTCTGCTGCTGGAGAATTTTAAGTTCCAGAAATTGCTGTGTAACTTTTATTAAACTTCTTAATCTGGATTACAATTGAATGTTTTTGTTATTTGAATGCAAAATGTCTGTTCCTTCAAAATAGCAGACATAACGCAGATCCAGCAGCTGTGAAACATTGTATGGATGGGTTCTGCGGATAGCGGGCGCTCGATAGGAGTGTGGATGGGCCGTGCAGCTGCGATAACACTGTAGCTCTGATGGCACAGTGGTGGCCGCACCTGCCTAGGAATCAGATCCCAGGCTCGAATTCTGGTCCGGTACACATTTTTGGTTGCCGCCGCTGGTTTCATATAATGAATGTTTTTCGTTGAAGATTGTCATTTAACTTTAAAAGAAAGCATGCTTAGGTTAAGCTTTACAATGACTGTTATAGATATAGATTGAAACTGCAGCTTTACTGATGCGATATCCACCCATACGCCAATAATTTTCACCATCTGTCAGTTTAAAAGTATATAAATGTGTTCATATTATTGGGAGGTTAGCTATCTATTTATATTATTTAAAACAGAATCCAGGTACTATCTCAACCTTTGCGAAGGTACAGCATGCTATACAGGTAAGCTTAGCAAAGCTGTGCTCTCTCTCTCTCTCTCTCTCTCTCTCTCTCTCTCTCTTTCTTTCTCTTATATTCGTCACTACCTTTCACTCGCTATCTCTCAACTCTCGCCCTACCACACGCACATACACACATTACTAGTGCAACATAATAATAATATTATCATAATGATAATAACATTGAATACAATGGTTCTATGCTTTGCCACTGTTGCCAGCATAATTATTTTATGCGTGTTCTTTACAACTCAATGTTTCTAACACATCAACCTTGCTTATTTAAGTATATACACTACATTTATATTTCTATTCATCCTCTTAACCGAGGACCACAGTAGTTTGGGACTAGTTGCAAAATACTATCCTGTATTTGCCACTATTGCCAACATTATTATTTTATGTGTTCTTTGCACGTATTAGGCTGGTGAAGCCACCTATGTTTGCTTTAGTGGTTACAAAGTACAAGTGACGTAGCATACAGTGTAACGCGACGAAAAAAGATCCTGCAACCATTGCAGGTATTTTGATTTTTACATTTATATTTTTGTTGCTCTTTGCAGTCATAGACCTTCAAAAATCGTTGAACCACATGCTGAAACAGTATTTTGTTTTGTAATCCGTTACTTGACAGAGCTACCGGTTATACATAGAACACATAGAGTCATAGCAAAAGGTATTCATACATCGTTGTTCATGTGGAATAACTTTATTTATTAGAATTAAAGATCATAACAAAGGAAGTTATTTGGTAAACTAGTAGTATGGAGGTTTATTTCCTAATCTGTACACATAAAATAATTAACTAAATTAATCTTCTGCAAAATGTAAATAAAAATTCTGTACGAAATGGCTTCACGCAATGGGGAATCAAGTATTCATATATACAAACAAAATTACTATGCATATAAAAATAATGAGGATGTTAATACACTGTAGGCATTTCTCTTCCATGCATCATTTCTGTTAACCTATTTGGCGTGGAATGAACTAATTTATTGGAAGTCTCTGAGGTAGTATTTTTGCTATTCTGTTGGAGTAGGGTCTGTACCTTGTGGTGGAAACTTGATAACATACGAATATGATACAACAATCACAGACGAACTATTTCCCCTGTATACTCCAGGTCATTGTTTTGTTGAAAATAATAATCTGTGCTTAAATCCAAGCTATCAACACTTTTTGGCATTTTCCATTTAGGATATTTAAGTACTGAAATCTGTCTAAGTTACCTTCAATAAAAGGGAGTTGCCCAACACCAGATATACCCACAAGTGCCCATTCCATATTTCTTCGAACACAATGCTTTATCGTGGGTTCAAAGTGTTTAGAATTCAGATCGTCTACATACCAAAAGTTCTGCCATAATTTACAAACATGCTAAACTTATGTTCATCTATGAACAGCGACTTGTTCTTGCGTATATGAACCCGAGCAAATTCAAGTTTTAGTTTCTTGTTTTTCTTGGTGATACATGGTTTTGTTCTATGTACCCTACCTCCACAACCTGCCCTACTTGAAAGATAGCGAGCAGCCCTTCGGATGATTTCCTTCCCGAAATGATCATGAACACAAGCAGACAATACAGATGATGTCAATTCAGGATCTTTTTGACCATGCTGATTAACATGTTTCATACTCTTCTCATTACCTTCTGTTGTCGACCCCTTCTTTCGTTGTCAATGAGTGTATTTATGCTTCAAAATCGCATTGTTATGGAATGAACAGCTGCCCGACTTTTTCCGTTTCCTTATTGAGAGATAACCATTTTCCTTCCCTCTGCAGTTGTTTCCTTCCCTTTTCGGCCCACTTTGCTGCTGCACAACATTCACCGCGTATCAGAACCAAGACGCACGAGATGCAGTTTGCCACTGAAGATGTTCCTTGCTGAAGCGTTTCGTCAGTCGTTTCTGTGTTTTCATTTCTAGTAGTGTACGAGTGTGAATACCAAAAAATGTACAAATGTGTGTGAATTCCTAAGGGACCAAACTGCTGAGGTCTTCGGTCCCTAGACTTACAGACTACTAGCTTACGCTAAGACCCACGTCTGAGGGAGGGCTCGAACTTCCGGTGGGATGGGCCGCGTAATCAGTGACATGGCGCCTCAAACCGCGTGGCCACTCCGTGCGGCATTGTGAATACCATTTTCTCCACTGTGAGAAGCTAGCTGGTGCCAAATTTTTTATTTACTTTTTGCGAGAAGCTATTTTAGTTGATCCTTTTATACATACAGAACAGAAGGGGACAATCATACTGTTAGTTTATCAAACAACATCTTTGTTTGTGATCTCTAGTTCTAATAAATGACGCTATTCTACATGAACCACGGTGTATGAACACTTTGTTCCCTGACTGTGCATGTCGTACATTATTGATCCAAGTGAATCCCCCTTATGGAGATTTAAACCTCTGAAACACGGAATGAATATAAAATAAATTGTGATCATTAACAGTAAAGTTGTAGTTTAAGTCGATCTTCGTTTAGGAAGTCCGGTAGTTTGTTGTGCTCCAGAACGTGAGAGTCGTCAGTTGAAACACATAACACACGCCGGGAACAAGCAACCGCAAATTCTTCGCCTCGGGGATCTACGGAAATAGCGAGCCATCCTGCGCTCTCTTAGACGTCTTTGTTCGCCTCCGGAAATACCTGTGATGGTAGGCGCAAGAATGCACTGCCTTCCTTCCCCCACTCCGCGTCCCAGCACTCTCTCTGCAGCCAAGGCCGGGTTGACCAATGGCAATCGCCCGAATACGCACTTCACACACCTCATTCCGTTGTGGTTATTATTATCCTGCCAGAAATGGGAAGAGTGAAGGGCTGTCCGGAAGTTCCGCAAGTAATTGCAGAACTCATGCCGAAATTGCTACCATAATAGGGCATTTCCGGTATGCGAGATGTGACAGATAGACTGTGTATCAGATAGAACCCTGAAGTGATTCAAAGGCAAAAATACGAAAGATACTCTGGTAATCGTTGATTTCGTTTTGCGAAGGGTATTCAATGAAGCGTGAAAGATGGTCATCGGTGGCTAGAGAAATATGAAGACATCGGCTGTGAACAGTGGCAAGGAACGAGTTGAGGGAAACTATGCAGTTTTAAGAAACTATACAGTAAAATTTCAGTGAAGTCTCGTATCTGAGATATTTCAAGTAAATCTGGGTAACTTAACGTGGCTTAGGATTGACTTGCTACTATTTACTTGGTGGATGAGTTAACTAAACATTACTGTGAAACCTCTCAAAAATACAAAATTCGAAGGTCCGAATTGTCTCATTTTATGATTCTGACAGTTCCATTACTTACGTTTGAAACATTAAAGTATAACAATCTCAAAAAATAATATATAATTCAGCACAGTATGATATTAATTGTATTTTCGCGTTAATACAGCAAGTAAACAACGTTAAGAGTGACCAATAACACATGGCTCTCACCCCACCACGTACATTCAAGTATACTGTGGCAACGGACATAACTTAAAAATGGTTTACTTGCTTAAATAATTATTCGTATTTACGTGATTAGCAACAGCTTTTGATACCATTTACCCTCAGACTTCAAGAAGAATATAATAATTCCAATCCCAAAGAAAGCAGGTGTTGACAGATGTTAAAATTACCGAACTATCAGTTTAATAAGTCACAGTTGCAAAATACTAACACGAATTCATTACAGACGAATGGAAAACTGGTAGAAACCGACCTCGGGGAAGATCAGTTTGGATTCCGTAGAAATATTGAACACGTTACGTTACGACTTATTTTAGAAGAAAGATTAAGGAAAGGCAAACCTATGGCTCTAGCATTTGTAGACTTAGAGAAAGCTTTTGACGATGTTGACTGGAATACTCTCTTTCAAATTCTGAAGGTGGCAGGGATAAAATACAGAGAGCGAAAGGCTATTTACAAATTTGTACAGGAACCAGATGGCAGTTATAAGAGTCGAGGGGCATGAAAGGGAAGTAGTGGTTAGGAAGGGAGTGAGACAGGGTTGTAGCCTCTCCCCGATGTTATTCAATCTGTATATTGAGCAAGCAGTAAAGTAACAAAAGAAAAATTCGGAGTAGGAATTTAAATCCATGGAGAAGAAATAAAAACTTTGAGGTGGGAGGATGAGATTGTAATTCTGTCAGAGACAGCAAAGGACTTGGAAGAACAGTTGAACGGAATGGACAGTGTCTTGAAAGGAAGATATAAGACGAACATTAACAAAAGCAAAACGAGGATAATGGAATGTAGTCGAATTAAGTCGGGTGATGCTGTCGGAATTAGATTAGGAAATGAGACACTTAAAGTAGTAAATGAGTTTTACTATTTGGAAGCAAAATAACTCATAATGGTCGAAGTAGAGAGGATGTTAAATGTAGACTGGCAATGGCAAGGAAAGCGTTTCTGAAGAAGAGAAATTTGTTAATATCGAGTATTGATTTAAGTGTCAAGAAGTCGTTTCTGAAAGTATTTGTATGGAGCGTAGCCATGTATGGATGTGAAGCATGGACGATAAATATTGTAGACTAGAAGAGAATAAATGCTTTCGAAATGTGGAGTTACAGAAGAATGCTGAAAATTAGATGGGTAGATCACATAACTAATGAGGAAGTATTGAATAGAATTGGGGAGAAGAGGAGTTTGTGGCACAACTTGACTCGAAGAAGGGATCATCGGTTGGTAGGACATCTTCAGAGGCATCAAGGGATCACAAATTTAGCATTGGAGGGCAGTGTGGAGGGTAAAAATCGTAGAGGGAGACCAAGAAATGAATACGCTAAAGAGATTCAGAAGGATGTAGGTTGCAGTAGGTACTGCGAGATGAAGAAGCTTACACAGGATAGAGTTGCATGGAGAGCTGCATCAAACCAGTCTCTGGACTGATGACCACAACAACAACAACATTACCTTCAGGATTATACGAGTATCCAAAATCGTTATTGGGGTGGAGTTATGCATATCATCCTCTGATTTGTACAAATTTTTCCTGAAAAATATTTTCCTGGGACGAAGATCAGACGCGTTATCACTTACCATTGTTTACGTATGCACATCATGACGAAGCTTCCATTAGTGAGAATCTATATCTAAGTTCATATAGGGCTCCCATTTCTCGTTTTATTGTCAAACTATCAACTAATGTGAATAAGCCACATAACGTACCATATTTTACGTGAAATAGCTCTGTTTCTCATCCATTGTTCCTTACCAATATTTACGACCTAGGTCTTCATGTACAAGACTAAACTATTCTTCAAAATATTAAGTTCGTAGCGTTTTTGTTTTGCATGTTGATATTCCGCTTGTTACGGGTTTATCTATCAATAGTCATTTTTTATTTGTAGTTCACTGTTACTATTTGAGTTTACATGTTGTCATTTTCTCATTTGCAGACAGTGAGTAGAGCTGTGGACAATAGAGGAGGAGGAAATCAGTGTTTAGCGTCCCGTCGACATTATAGACGGAGTGCGGGCTCTGGGGAAGGAAATCGTCTGTGCTCTTTCAAAGGAACCATCCCGGAATTTGCCTGAAGCGATTTTTGAGAATCACGGAAAACCTAAACCAGACTGGCTGGACGCTGGTTTTAATGGTCATCCCGAATGCGCGACCAGTGTGTTAGCCTCTGTACTACACGCTGGGTGTGGACGCTAGAAAATGGAGTGCAAAATGGAGAAATCGGACCTTTTCTGACATATTCTTCTGGTTGAGTTCAGTAAAAGGGTGATAGTGTCAGGGGAAGCCAGAAACATCTACCCCGTGTTTGGGGATAATGCCATCTGACAAGAACGGCAATAAAATGTTTTTCTCGTTTTGAGGAGGATCGTTTTGACATTAGTGACTCTCCACGTTCAGGAAGAATTCGGTGTTTCATGAAGATCGTTTAAACACATTAATCTACAGTAATCAACGTGACTGTAGTCGAGAACTGTCAAATGTGATGAACTGTGACCATTCCGCCATCGTGCGTAATTTTTATGCAATGGGGATGTTTAAAAATATCCGTTGTATGGTCTAAGTCAAAATCACAAAAATCTGCGGGTGCCCATATGTGCATCTCTGCTTGCTAGTTATCAATTGGCTCGTGAACAACCAGTCTTGTAACATAGCGAGATACTGCTGACCGTTAACCGTGTTTCCATCAAAGAAGAATGGGCCGTAAACAGATGATAGGGATACCGCAAATTCGTACACTGTGTTTGTTTATCTTACCACTAACATGGAAAGTCGCTTCATCACTGAACACGATGCGTGGTGCGAAAGTGTTTTCATTGTCAATAGCATCAAGAATCTCGTTACAAAATGCCACACGTTTGCGTTTGTCATCAGGACATAGAGTTCGTAACAGCTGTAATTTGTACGGCTTCATAACCAACCGACGTTTCAAACACGCCAAATTGTTGTTATAGGGAGTTGTAACTCCCGACTGGCACGACGAGTTGATTTTGAAGGAATACGTTGGAAATCAGTTTGAATTCGTGCAACATTTTCTTCAGGAACACAGGGCGACCAGGACTGTTTCCTTTACATACACATCCTGTCTCTAGAAACTGTCGATACCACCTGCATTCGGAGGATCAATTTGGTGTCTCAACCTGAAACGTCTTTGCACTGTAATCACGGAATTGCACTTCGGAAACTCGCGAGCACAGAATGATTCCTGCTGAAGAGTAGCCATTTTAAACATATGACGGTTACCAAGCAAAACAGAAGATAACTGCCATCTTGCGGCTATTAATGTAAACTAGACTATGTATTCGTTTCTCCAATATCCGAGCGATCGATAGTTTGCACAAAATAATACTTTGTAATACGCATATTCTTTTTGAAACAGCCAGTATAAATAAATGCGCATACGCAGGAAAAGAAATCCACTATTGTGCAACTACAGTATTTATGACAAATTGCTGGAAACGATGTCTACTATAAAATATCTAGGAGTGTCTATCCAGAGCGACCTTAAGTGCAACGACCTCGTAAAACAAATAGTAGGAAAGGCAGATCAGATACCAAACTGAGATTCATAGGAAGAAGTTTAAGGAAATGTAACACATCCGCGAAGAAAGAGGCTTACAAGGTTCTTGTTCAGTCGATTCTTGAGCACTGTTCATCACTCTGGGATCATTAACAGGTGGGACTGATAGAACAGACGATCCAACGAAGAGCGGCGCGTTAAGTAACGGGATCACTTAATCGGCGCTACAGGTTTACATAGATGCTCAACAAACTCAGTGGCAAACGCTGCAAGAGAGACGTTGCGCGTCGCGGAGAGGTTTACTGTTGCAGTTTCGAGAGAGTTCTTTCCGGGAACAGCTGGAGAACGTATGGCTTCCTCCCGCAGATATCTCGCGAAATGAACACAATGAGAAAATTCGACAAGTTAGAATACAGAGACTTGCCGAAAATCATTCTTCCCACGCGCCATTCTCAAGTGGAACAGGGAATTTGGGATCAGTTAATGGTACTAGAAGTACCGTCCGCCATTCACCATTGCCGGGGGGAGTGGCCGAGCGGTTCTAGGCGCTACAGTCTGGAACCGCACGACCGCTATGGTTGTAGGTTCGAATCCTGCCTCGGGCATGGATGTGTGTTATGTGCTTAAGTTAGTTAGGTTTAAGTAGTTCTAAGTTCTAGGGGACTGATGGCCTCAACAATTAAGTCCCATAGTGCTCAGAGCCATACACCATTAGGTCGCTGGCAGAGTATGATGTAGATGTACATAATAGAATTCATGCTGGCTTCAGTTGTCTGTATGCCCTCAGAGATACGTTCAGTTCTACAGCCATATCACAGTTTACGAAAATGAAGATCTACGAAGTTGTATGCCTCACGGTTCAGGGTATGTGGCGTAGGCAGTAAAGACAGAAACAGGTTGTCTTTCGTTTATTGTTATGTCCACAATGAGCCAGTTTGTGTCATTCCACATTCGGATAGTATCATTAGCTGGCTGTTGAAGTTTGGTTTCAAGAAAATCAGAATAGTTTCATACGGGGCGTGTTGGAATTAAAGGAAAGCAGCTGTACTGTCGCTAATAACACGCGTCTTGTGGTGCAAGGGAGTCATTTCGGTCAAGGTTACCATCAGAGGCTGTTCCTGGAGCACTAAGGTCAGAGTAGCGTAGATCAGCACTTTGCACTCTAGGTGCTGACTGTTTGAGAAGCGCGCATATAACCTAGTCGCTGAGCGCACGTAAGCCCCACCACACACGATTTTATGAGAAGGGTCAGTTTAATAATTACCTGGAAAGATAATGACTTCTTTCAATTTTGCCAGGATGCTGAAGTTGCCTTTTGTCAGCAAGGGAAGAGTAGACTACGCAAGAGCGCTGAGAAGTAGAGAACGGGAATGGGAAGCAGCGCGCTACAGTCTGGAACCGCGCGACCGCTACTGTCGCAGGTTCGAATCCTGCCTCGGGCATGGATATGTGTTATGTCCTTAAGTTTGTTAGGTTTAAGTAGCTCTAAGTTCTAGGCGACTGATGACTTCAGTATTTAAGTCCCATAGTGCTCAGAGCCATTTGAACCATTTTTGGGAAGCAGCGCAGAAGGAAAGATGAAAGCCACCGAAGTTGATATTCAGCATTTGGATACATGGTATGGTAGAAATATTAAAAATCTTTGTCAAGAGTTTTCTGACGTGCTAATCAATAGATTGGGGGTAACATCCTTGATGGAATGAAACAGAAATCAGAATTACATCAGGGAGTTATCCCCCCATTTCTCTCACCATATGCAGCTCCGACTTTTCTGCTTCACAAATCTGATGGTGGTACGTGTCTGGTGGTCGATTTAACGGAGTGAAGAAAAAGATAGCCTCGCATTCTGTCTCACTTTCTGACTTGCTTTCCTACTTTGGTTGGTTTAGCGCGTCTCGGGTCTTGCTGTACTGGCTTTAAATCGAGCGTATAACCAGATCCCATTAGCAGAGAATTCCAGGACGCTGACACCGTTCGCTACCAACTGGAATTTGAGTTTACCCGAGTGTCCTTTGTTTTGGTTTTCCACTGGAGCAGCAGTTTTGTCACAACTGATGGCTAAAATATTTACTGACATCAAATGTGTAATCGCGTACCATATTCGTGAGGGGCCTAGAGCCTTCACGGACAAAGACAGTGGAAACCATATAAAAATTGGCTGGTTGAAATGGAGGTAATTAACAGGAGTTATCTGCGAAGGATAAATAAATATATACAGTCGAACGATGAGACCAGATCAGAATGTTAGTCCGCGTTGGAATCAAACGAACTAAAGCTCTAGGTTACAGAGGCAAGGATGCTACGTTGATCCGAAAAGTGACCCGAAAGGACAGAGGAAGAAATAACCACGACCGAGGCTCCTTTAAGATAGAAAACATAGGGGAAAAGATCCAAGAGAATCGTCAACACTGATACGTGTATATCATGCACAGTGAACCTAACCATGTAACAAGAACATTAGCTGACATAAAAGAATGGAATAGAAGCCCCGGACGCCAACTAAATACTTGGATTAGGACCAAAGCTTGATGCAAACGAGCCAGTTATTATCATGAACTCGCAGCGTCGTTTCCTTATTTGCTTCAGCAGTGTATGTGAAACAACTGAGGCGCACACGCCGGCCAGAGTGGCCGTGCGGTTCTAGGCGCTACAATCTGGAACCGAGCGACCGCTACAGTCGCAGGTTCGAATCCTGCCTCGGGCATGGATGTGTGTGATGTCCTTAGGTTAGTTAGGTTTAATTAGTTCTAAGTTCTAGGCGACTGATGACCTCAGAAGTTAAGTCGCATAGTGCTCAGAGCCATGTGAACCATTTGCGGCGCGCACACTACGGCAGTGACGCTCCGAAGCCGCCGCGGTACCCTCCAACCAGCCATTGCTGTATCGCAGCGACCTCGCTGATGGCCACGAAGCAACAGTCGCTGTATGTGGATGGAATGGGGCAGTCGTAACTCTAGCAACAGCTACTGTCAGCTGGCCGTGGATGCAGGTGGTTTGGACACGGAACTGTTGACTGAAGTGGTAAAAAAATTACCCTGAAATACGATACACATCTCGCAAGGAGTACAATGATACGATTAAGAACAGAGTTGCATGGTTTCAAGTGTGTGTAAAGTTTTGTTACGATTCTGCTGCGAAACTGAATCAGGAATGAAACTATTGTTACACTACTTTGGGTTTGTGTTCTAGACGTGGCAGTTTTGCTTGAAGGTGGTCATTCAAAACGCGAAATAACGCCATACGGCAAATGCTTTACTTCATGGAGAGAGCTCTTTCATAGTATGGACAAGTCTTCAGTTAACAATAACAGCGAAAACAAACCTCACCGGTTCATTGTAATCAATGCTTTATTGTACTGCACTCACAAATGTACACAATTGCATACTTTACAGCAGTGATATAAATTAAACAGGCTTCAAATTTCAGAAACAAAATTCATTCATTGCTAAACATGAGTGTTATCGACCAGATTTGAATATATTGGGGTTGGCGTGGTACTCTAACAGCATTGTCTATAATAATCAGCAAAAACATTTCTACTACTGTTAAGGTAACTTCCTCCTTGTGCGATTTCATTGTCCACATTACACAGCATGCTTTTCAAATCTTCTGGCTTTGTTCGGCCATTTTTCTTGTGGCAATTACGGCATGCACTCTTTGTGCAAAACTTCCCCCACGCAGTTACAAACTTTACCTACTGTTTTACACAGCCTAATGTATACGATTCTGTATTGGTAAAGCAGATCGGTTAGAGTGCAGCTACTCTGCAAAAGATGAACAGCTGACATCAAAACTGTTGTTTTACTGTTAATTCGTCAGTCATTCGGAAATAAAGAATTTACTTTCATTTTCTATTAAATCTGTTAACGTCACGAATGCTCCTTTCAGCATCTGTGAACTAACCATTGGCTGTCCAAACCCTCCTGTTGCGTTCATTACCGTATTCATAAACGACTTAAGCAAATACCGCTTGCTTACTTATGCCTTCATGCATGGCCGGCCGGGGTGGCCGAGCCTCGGGCATGGATGTACGTGATGTCCTTAGGTTAGATAGGTTTAAGTAGTTCTGAGTTCTAGGGGACTGATGACCTCAGAAGTTAAGTCCCATAGTGCTCAGAGCCATTTGAACCTTCGTGCATGCTTGTTGGATTCCAGTGTACGAGGGGCTTTCAATAAGTAAGGCAACACTTTTTTTTCTGAAAGCAGGTCGGTTTTATTCGGGATCCCAACACACCATATTGTTCCCCACTCTTCTGGCTGTTTTTCAACGTAATCTCCATTCAATACGACGACATTACGCGACGTAACTGGGAGGGCCTCTCTGCCTGCATGATCCCACTGTACTGGTCGACGTCGGAGTCAGCCAGCGTCTTCCTAAATCGATAACCTCCACATCACACACATACTGCTTGTTGCAGAGCGCGTCCTTCATTGGGATAAACAGGCAGAAATCGGAAGGAGTGAGAGATGGACTGTAGGGCACACACCTTTGTGTAGCCCAGCTGGTGGGCCAGTGTATCAGCAGTGCTAGCAGAGACATCCACTTGTGCAGCGACATGTTTGTTTGTCATGCGTCGATCATCTCGAATGAGAGTGTCCGCACGTTCCAACACTGAAGGAGTCACAGCTATGGGCGCCTGGCTGCTGCGCGGGAGATCGGACTGGTTTACGCCATCTTGGTGCGATCAAGACAGACGCCTCGCCCTACAATTCACCATGCTTTTGTTCACCATGCTACCAGCTCTCCGTAGACATTCCACAAACGCCTATGAATAACTGCTATACTCGGTTTTCCGGTAAAAGAATATCAGTAACAGTTCTCTGCATAGAACGCAAGTCAGTTGCAGACGCCATTTTAAAGCTACGAATAGCGCCGCCAGCTATCAGAACTTCATAAAAGTATAAGGGCTGAATCGGGTACATCACACGATGTCCCATAGCAAATTCGACCTTTGATCAAACGAAAATGGGCGAGAACAGGCGTTTTGCGTTACTTACATCTACATCTACATACATACTACGCAATCCACCATACGGTGCGTGGCGGCAGGTACCTCGTACCACAACTAGCATCTTCTCTCTCTGTTCCACTCCCGAACAGAACGAGGGAAACATGACTGCCTATATACCTCTATATGAGCCCTAATCTCTTTTATCTTACCTTCGTGGTCTTTCCGCGAAATGTAAGTTGACGGCAGTAAAATTGTACTGCAGTCAGCCTCAAATGCTGGTTCTCTAAATTTCCTCAGTAGCCATTCACGAAAAGAAACCTTCTTTCGTCTAGAGACTCCCACGCGACTTCCTGAACCATTTCCGTAACACTCGCGTGATGATCAAACCTACCAGTAACAAATCTAGCAGCCCGCCTCCGAACTGCTTGTAAGTCCTCCCTCAAACCGACCTGAAAGGGATCCCAAACGCTCGAACGGTACTCAAGAATAGGTCGTATTAGTGTTTTATAAGCTGTCTCCTTTACAGATGAACCAGATCTTCCCAAAATTCTACCAATGAGCCGAAGACGACTATCCGCCTTCCCCACAACTGCCATTACATGCTTGTCCCACTTCATATCGCTCTGCAGTGTTACGCCCAAATATTTAATCGACGTGACTGGGTCAAGCGCTACACTACTAATGGAGTATTCAAACATTACGGGATTCTTTTTCCTATTCATCTACATTAATTACATTTATCTATATTTAGAGTTAGCTGCCATTCTTTACACCAATCACAAATCCTGTCCAAGTCATCTTGTAACCTCCGACAGTGACTCAACGACGACATCTTCCTGTCCACCACAGCATCATCAGCAAATAGCTGCACATTGCTATCCACCCTATCCAAAAGATCATTTATGTAGATAGAAAATAACAGCGGACCTACCACACTTCTCTGGGACACTCCAGCTGAGAGCCTCACCTCCGATGAACACTCACCTTGGAGGACAATGTACTGGGTTCTATTACTTAAGAAGTCTTCGCGACTCACATACTTGGTAACCATTCCCATACACTCGTACCTTAGTTAGGAGTCTGCAGTGGGGCAGTAAGTCAAACACTTTCCGGAAGTCAAGGAATATGGCATCCGTCTGATACCCTTCATCCATGGTTCGCAAAATATCATGTGAAAAAAGGGCGAGTTGCGTTTCGCAGGACCGATGCTTTCTAAAGCCGTGCTGATGAATGGACGGTAAATTCCCTGTCTCAAGGAAATTCATTATATTGGAACTAAGAAAATGTTCGAGAATCCTGCAACAAACCGATGTTATTGAACGGCCTTCGTAGTACTGCTGCGCGATTATCGGTGAGACGCCGCCGTGTGTGCAGTGAAATGATTCGTGACGCCGCGATGTTGCTGGGAGCACGTGTGGCTGTTACTCGCTTGTGTACGATAGGGCTGTAGCATGAAACGACGTAGCTACGTTCAGAACGATGTAACAAGGCTATGAGGGTCAACCCCGAGAGACAAGTTAAGGAGGAAAATATAAGGAACAACGGGAAACCTAATTTTGGATAACAGGACGGGGATCTGAAGGGCCGTCGTGCCGAGTGCGTGTCTAGGCTGCTAACAACTGAGCCACCTGGATCAGCAACTTTGTCCAGTTGCGCAACACGGGGAAGTATGCCGCGACGGTTTTTAACGTGGCCCCCGTGGCGAAATGCGCCGCCGGCTAGGCCAACCGCGTGCACCAGACTGTACCGCAGCTGCGTGGGGCGTAGGTCGAGTGCAGGCCGCGTGTTTTTTGCGTGCGAATCCGGCCTTTGTGGGGCGCACACCTGCCCGCCAACCGCCGCGCCGGCCCAACCTAACGGAACCAGCGGGGGAACGCGACCCGCCTTGAGGTAGACACGGCCAGCCACCACCGCCGACACCGCTCCCCGACTGTCCTGCCCCCAGGCTCCAGGCCCCCGTGTGGCGTGCTGCGACGGCCCTGTGCAGAACGCCCGAGGCGAGGTCGCACTCACGTAGCGGCTGACCAGCAAAGGCGGCTAACACTGCCTTATACGTCCCAACACAAGAAAGTAGCAACTATAAATACAGTCGACTCTCAGAGTTCAAAGGATCTCAGAAAAAAGATCGAATAACTGAGACTTCGATTTAACGGCAGTTTGTCAGGAGCAATACAGAAGAAATTTTCACTCTGCAGCGGAGTGTTTTAATCTGGCAGGAAGTTTCATATGAGCGCACACTCCGCTGCAGAGTGAAAGTTACAAAATGGCTCTGAGCACTATGGGACTTAACTTCTGAGGTCATCAGTCCTCTATAACTTAGAACTACTTAAACCTAACTAATCTAAGGACATCACACATATCCATGCCCGAGGCAGGATTCGAACCTGCGACGGTAGCGGTCGCGCGGTTCCAGACTGTAGCGCCTAGAACCGCTCGGCCACTCTGGTCGGTCTGAAAGTTACATTCTGGGAATATCCTCTAGGCTGTAGCTAAGCCATGTCTCCGCAATATCCTTTCTTCCAGGAGTGCTGGTTCTGCAAGGTTCGCAGAAGCCCTTCTTTGAAGTTTGGAAGGTAGGAGACGAGGTACTGGCAGAATTACAGCTGTGGGGACGGGTCCTGAGTCGTGCTTGGGTAGCTTAGTCGGTGAGCACTTGCCCGCCAAAGGCGAAGGTTTGGAGTCTCGGCCTCGCACACGGTTTTAATCTGCCAGGAAGTTCCAAGAAGAATTTAGTTTGCCACAAAAGATTTTAAAGTGCTTTTATTTTAGACCCACAATCGGTTTCGAGCTTTCACGCCCCTTTCAGATAGCTAGCGTTTCCAGTTACGTATGTGTTGTCTGCAGCAGCACCTCGTTAGTTCAAATGGTTGGTTGAAATGGCTCTGAGCACTATGGGACTTAACTTCTAAGGTCATCAGTCCCCTAGAACTTAGAACTACTTAAACCTAACTAACCTAAGACATCAGACACATCCATGCCCGAGGCAGGATTCGAACCTGCGACCGTAGCGGTCGCGCGGTTCCAGACTGTAGCGCCTAGAATCGCTAGGCGACCGCGGCTGTCCATCTCGTTAGTTGGTTGCTTGATTTGGGGAGAGGGAACCAAAGATCGAGGTATCTATCCCACCGGATTACGGAAGGATGGGGAAGGAAGTTGGCCGTGGCATTTCAAAGGAACCATTCCGGCATTTGCCTCAAGCGATTTAGGAAAATCACGAAAAAACTAAATCAGAATGGCCGGACGCGGGTTTGAATCGTCGTCCTCCCGAATACGAGTCCAGTGTGCTAACCACTGCGCCACCTCTCTCGGTACAGATCCAGCCCAAGAATGTTTGAATATCTGGTGCTACTTTTATGTTGTTTCGATTTTTAAAGAAACAATTCTGTCTGCATTTATTTACATATAAGGTGATAACAGAGGTATCATATGTTCCAGTGGAGGTTGTTTCGTCTTGCCAAGATCCCTGTACTATTCCAGGGCAATGTACAAATTGTTGCATTGTAAACAGCACATCTATTTTAAACAATTCGCTGTGGTACGTAAAACACGTTTCATAATATTCATCACGTTAGTCTGAGCTTGACATATGTGATTTACACTCGATGTTTTTATTTATGAAGCAAAGAGTATCTTCTAAGCTAAGGTATTATTTTTTCTCTTAATGGACAGAGATGTAAGTTAAGGAAAGATAATTTGTCGAAGACGCAAAATGTTAAAAATAGAAAAAAGGTTTTACTGGAAGAATGAACAAGACCAACTGGAGCTATGTAATAAACAATGTCTACATAATTTCCTTGACCTGTTAACAGAATTAACACATGCCGACAACTGTCAGTAATCTTTGACAGAATAACACCTGCACCATACAGCCTCAAAACAACTATGATACGAAAAAAAAAAGCTGAGGTATAAATCAATAAACTAAATAGTTACTCAAAATACCTAAAGAACAAATATTTTTAATTTTTAATATCTCACAAAAACAAACATAACTTTCATATATCGATGGTAGGCAACCTCGTAAATCCATCTATCTGTCGAATCTCGTATTTTCAGTAACCAGTAAATCCATAACCAAAGAGAGATTTGAATGTGCATGAATTTCTCTAATATGATAATAACTAGGCTTCTGCTATACTATTACACTCGTAGCAACGTTGTATATCATTTTACACCATTTGTAACAAACTGTTTTGCTTCACCCCTTACGACGTTTTCGTTGACTACCATCGATATGTATATTTGAAAATATTTGTTCATGACGCCAACAGGAAATTAATTAAATCCACACTCCGATCCTCCATCTTTTTAATTTTGTATTGCTTTCAGTTAACTTATACACTATAATGATCATCAAAACTTTTTAATATAAGAAAGATACGTGTCCACATATAGATATAAACTGTAGTAAAAAAAAAAAGGCCTGTATTTATTTTAGTCTTCAAATGATATACTAATTCCTCCAGTAAAACCTTTTTTTGTTTTTGACATGTTGCACCTGCAACAGACTTTCCTTCCTTAGTTTAGATCTCTACGAAATAAGAAAATATATTTGTATAATGGAGGTTCTTTGCATTATAAACGAAAACATCGACTGTAAGGCACATGTATGAATTCCAGACTGACGTGATGGATATTTTGAAGTGTGCTTTACATGCCACAAGGATATATTTAAAAGTTGTGTACTGTTTACAATGCAAAAATTTGCACATTTTCCTGGAAGTCTATAGGGATGATGGCAAGGCGAAACACCGTCTCCTGGAACGGTATATTTTAATAAACGCAGGCATAATACTGTGTTCTTACCATCGAAACAACACTATAGTGCCACTAAATATTCAAATATTCTTGTGCAGCGCTGTTAACAATAATTATGTAATTGGAAATATTGGCCATCCGAAGATGGGCAACAATGGCCGAAATCGATTATGAGTCTTAAAAGCATTTGAAAATCTTCTGTGGCTAGTTGCGATATTCAGCATAATTCATTAAAGGCTGCGGGAGTTCCCAAGATACAAGATGGATAAAACAACAAGAAGAAGTTGATGTAAGGTTTTACCCTTTAAAAGCAAAGTTTAAAAAATGTTACTGTAGTTTCAAAAACATTAGCCTTTCTTTCCGAAGCAACACCTATAACTTAAAAGAAAGTTAATTTTTATGTAAGGTTTATTAATTTGTATTCACAGTGTAATTATAAAGTAAATGAAACATTTTAAAAAATCGATGTAGGAAAATGCCCAAATATGACATAACAAAGGATATAGTTCTTGAAAGGCGAATTCTCGCAGTTTCTTTTTGAGCCTGATGACGGCAAGTTAGTTTGGGGAACAGCCGACAGGAGCGCCACTGACCGCAGTTGCTGAAACTGGCTGCGAACCAGACAGATATAAAGCATTTAATGGGCTAGAATTTGCCAGTTGCCAATCGGTAGCGCACGAATATAGAACTTACTGTGGCAACTTTCGCGAGGCACCACCCGTTCACAACAGTACGTTTAGTGAAGTGGTACAAGAAACTAGAAGCAGGTGGTTGTTTGCGTGATGCAAAATGTTCGGGCTATCAGAACAGGCAGCAGACCATGCGACGGACGTGATGTTGCGAAGTTCCACAACTTGTGTCTATGGAGTGGAACTACTGCAGAACTGAACATCCCTCTGGTCACGGCACGGAAAATCCTTTGTAAGCAATTAAGAGTGAAACCATACAAGCTGCAAGCCATAAGCCATGACGTAAATTGCTCAGTCTGCAGTTCTGCATTGATTTGAAGAACAACTCTGAAAATTTCGACAAAGAAAGCAAATTAATCTTCAGCGACGAAGCCACTCGGGAAAGGTCAACCGAATCAACCCACGCACATGCAGCTATCGAACACGTCCAGGATTCCGAGAAAGTTATTGTGTGCTGCGCTGCCGCCCTTCTTCTGCACCGTTAGAACTGTCAATGGTATCACCTACCGCGACAAGCTGTAACTGTGGCTTCGCGACAACTTGAAACTGAGAGTCGGGATTTCGTCCTTCAAGAAGATGGCATCCTTGCACATTTCGATAATTGTGTACGAGATTACCTGAAAGAGATGTTGCCTCTGCGCTGGACTGGCTGTGTTGTTGCCACTGATCTGGTGATACTCGAGTGACCACCATGGTCAGGAGACTTGACGCTTTGCGATTTTTTCTTGTGGGGTTACAACAAGGATAGCGTTTATGTTCCGCCTCTGCCACAGAATTTCGAAGCCTTGTGACATCACACCAAGGCAGCTGTTCCTACCGATATTCTGGCAAAGTTTTTAAAGAAGCTAGAAATTTAGTGCGATCTTCAATGTGAAGTACTTTTAATAGTTGTTGTTTTTGTGGTCTTCGGTCCTGAGACTGGTTTGATGCAGCTCTCCATGCTACTCTATCCTGTGCAAGCTGCTTCATCTCTCATTTCTCTTCTTCAGAAATGCATTCCTTGCCATTGCCAGTCTACATTTTATAATCTCTCTACTTCGATCGTCATCAGTTATTTTGCTTTACTACTTTAAGTGTCTCATTCCCTAATCTAATTCCCTCACCATCACCCGAGTTAACTCGTCTACATTCCATAATCCTCGTTTTGCTTTTGTTGATGTTCATCTTATATCCTCCTTTCAAGACACTGTCCATTCCGTTCAACTGCTCTTCCAAGTCCTTTGCTGTCTCTGACAGAATTACAATGTCATCGGCGAACCTTAGAGTTTTTATTTCTTCTCCATGGATTTTAATACCTACTCCGAATTTTTCTTTTCTTTCATTTATTGCTTGCTCAGTATACAGATTGAATAACATCGGGGAGAGGCTACAACCCCGTCTCACTCCCTTCCCAACCACTGCTTCCCTTTCATGTCCCTCGACTCTTATAACTGCCATCTGGTTTCTGTACAAATTGTAAATAGCCTTTCGCTCCCTGTATTTTACCCCTGCCACCTGCAGGATTCGAAAGAGAGTATTCCAGTCAACATTGCCAAAAGCTTTCTCTAAGTCTACAAATTATAGAAACATAAGTTTGCCTTTTCTTAATCTAGCTTCTAAGATTAGTCGTAGGGTCAGTATTGCCTCACCTGTTACAATATTTCTACGGAATCCAAACTGATCTTAACCGAGGTCGGCTTCTACCAGTTTTTCCATTCGTCTGTAAAGAATTCTTGTTACTATTTTGCAGCCGTGACTTATTAAAATGATAGTTTGGTAATTTTCACAATTGTCAACACCTGCTTTCCTTGGGAATGGAATTATTTTAATAGTTTCCACAACAGATTTTGCAGAAAACTTAAAGAGATTCTGGTCGTATATAAAGTACACTAACGGCAAGACGCAATCAATGCCTTCACTGCACGACAGCAAGGACAGTCTTATCGATGGCAGAGCAACTAAGCCAGAGTTACTAAACACGAGTTTCCGAAATTCCTTCACCAAAGGAGACAAAGTAAATATTATCAAATACGAATTAACACCTGCCAACATCAGTAACTTAGATTTAGCTATAATCGGTGTAGCGAAGTACCTTAAATCACTTAATGAAGGGAAAGTCTCCGGTCCAGATTTATACCAGTTAGATTCCTTTCACAGCTCATACTTAGTGATCACATACAATCGTTCGCTCATCGTAAGATCTATACGACTGAAAAGTTGCATAGGTCACACCAATACTAAAGGAAGGAAATAGAAGTAATTCTCTGAATTACGTCGATTTTCAGTAGGGTTTGGAACACATACTGTCCGAACGTTAGGAACAACATCGTAAAAAAATGTTTATTGACAAATAGTCAAAACCGATTCAGAAGATACCGAACTTGTGAAACACAATTAGCGCTTTATTCTCAAGAAGTTAATGAGTTCTGTCGACATGGGATGTCAAACTGATTCCATATTTTTAGATTTCCAGAAGGCTTTTTACACCGTTCCTCACAAGCGACTTCTAATGAAACTGCCTGCCTGTGGAAAATCCTTCAGTTGTGCGACTAGATTCATGATTTTCTGTCATAAATGTCACAGTTTGTGATGACAGATGGAAAGTAGTCAAGTAAAACAGAAGTAATATCTGGTATTCCCCAAAAAGGATTATAGGCCCACTGCTGTTTCTGATGTATATAAACGGTTTAAGAGACAGTTTCAGCAATCCTCTTAGATTTTTTGCAGATGATGCCTTTGTCAACTCCCTCTTAGCTTCACTTACCCAGTGTATTGTTGCTTTAAGTCACACAGTCCAGTACACGCTTAATTAGTCTGTTTACAGGCAATCTGTCAAGGTGTCAATAGGACATCATTCATCTCTTTCTGATACCTATTTCGATGTTTCATATTTTTTCTGTTATCTCGTTGGTTTTAAGTCTGTATTCATCTTGCATGTATTTTGTCCAAGAATTTTTCTAATAATCTCTCTACTTTCTTAATGTCTTATAAATCTAGTTTTCGATTCAATGAGGGTGTTTCACTCGCGTGCGTGACTATCGGTTCAATTACTGTGTTATAAGGTCTGATTTTAGTTCCTATTGCAGGCCTTTTTTGTTACAGAAATATGAAACAAGTCCGGAAGCTTTCTTGATTTTCTGCAGTCTGTTTTTTTTGTGCTACTTTTTCAAGTATCGCTGGCTCAATAATTTAACCGTGATACTCAAACTGTTTGACTCTGTGATTTCACCATAATTTGTTTTAAGTTTCAGAGTATCTAACTTGGAACACACGAATTCAGTCATCTCAATGAAGATTTGCGGGTCAACCTTTTCTGGACATTCTTTGAGGATCTCGATTTGTTTTATTGCTGTTTCTTCACTATCAGAATCGCTAAGTCATCTGCAAACGCTAAATATGGAACTTCAATTTTTCTTGGCCTCTTTCTAGTTCTGTTAGCTTCCAGAAGTTTTGTTTCCTTATTTTAATTTTCCATTCTTTCATTATTTTGTCTAAAACCATGTTGAATAATAGTGGCGAAATCCCATCTCCTTTTCTTAATCCTGTTTTGATTCAGATTGATTCCGAAATTATATCTATGAATTTAATTTTTATTATTTTTCTCTCAGTGTTTGTTGATCAGTTTTTGAGTTTTGGTGTTTTGTTCGCGTTCTTCTAGAATATGGCATAGAAATTATCTAACTATGGAATCAAATAGTTTTTAAAAATCAACGAATATGCGGGCTATAGGCTTCTACCTGATTGCTTTAATTTTTAAAATAGTTTTAAGAATTAAGATAAGTTCCAGGCGCGATCTGTTAGGCTGAAAACCTGTTTGGTAACCTGAAATTGTATGTTCTAGTTGCTCTTGTGCCCTCTTCAGGAGACAAGGGGATAAAGTTTTGTAAGTGACCGGCAAAAGTGAAATGTCTCTATAGTTGTTTACATCTGATCTCTCTCCCTTTTTGTGCAATGGATGAATTAGTTTATATTTACTGGAATATTTTCTGTCCGCCAAATTTTTTGGATGATTTGAGTGATGTCTTTTAAGGAATTTGGACCTACGTTCTTCAGTACTTCAGCTACAGTTCTATCTTATCCACATGACTTATTATTTTTGATCTTTGTAGTGGTGACTGTAAAATTCTTGTTGCGTTGCGGTAGTTTCATTCGCGTGTTCTGGTTGTAATTTGAGGAATCTCGTGCTTGATTGTGAGCACTTTATAAGTTGTGAGAAACAGTTGGCTAATTCTTGACAATTTTCTTTGTTTGTTGGTGCCAATTTTCCATTTTGTTTCCTGAGAGGTTACGTGGATTTTAGTTGATTTGCAAACATTTTGTGAAACTCGTGCGTGTTTAGGTTCCTAAAGTATTCTTCAGTTGAGCTTAGCTGTTTTATACGATATTTTCTTTTCGTATGTCTATTTTAGCTGTTTGTTTCCTGACTTCGAAAAATTTTTCATGTGTGGTTTATGATTTGTCACAATTATAGTTAAAGAAGTCTCGTTGTCTCTCTTCTATTGCATTATCACAATTTGAATTCCACCATGGGTGTTTGGATTTTTTCTTTAATGGGACCTGTTCTTTTGCTTTCTGTATAATTTTCTCCAGCTGTTTGTAGATTGTTTTTCCCATACTTTTGTAATTTTTGATTCTTGGAATTTTTTTCAAATGAAATTTGTTAATTAGTCGTCCTTTTTTCGGCATTTCCTTTTTGGTGTTAATTTAATTTTGACTCTGGTAAATAGTAGTCAGAATCTACATCTGCGCTCTGCGCTCTGCAAAGAACCCTTACAAGGTACTGCCACTCGAATAAGATGAACCGAAAATTTTTTAACTAGGTGTTACTAGGGCCCTCCTCCCCTGCACCTTTTTCTGTTTCTCCTTCCCCTCCTCCTTTTTCAACCCGGCTTAGGCGGTGATTTATAAATATTTAACATACTGTGTCCTACGTTGCGTTGGTCTTGGCCATGCAGAGCTGCAAGAATGGTGCTTTATCGGGAAAAGCAGACAGTTCTGCTGCTGTAGGAGTAAGATGTGTATCACAGATTGCGACTGAAAGTGTACTGCAGAGTTGAAATTTGCGGGGCGGTACGATTCTTGTGGGCAAAACGTCCAACTGCGTCTAGCCGTACTGAAATGGTGCCAGCAATCTGACCAAGGCCATGCATACGTAGGTGATGCTGATCCATAAGTTTAGATCTTGTACAATGCGATTTCCTTTTTTTGACAGGCGGAAAGAACATCTGGGGAAAAGAGATTTTTCTGTTATGAGGACGTTCATACAGCGGTTCTCGAATGCCTCCATGACGAGTGGACTCTATCGTCGAGGAACTGAATAATTAGTTAATGTTCCGACCATTGTTTAAAGAGACTGTATTGAAAAAATTGTCATGCAACTGTGTCACTTTGGTGTATAGTCCAGCATTCAATAAAAGTTACTTGTCAAGATAACGTATAACTTACTTTTTGAATTACCCTCGAAGATAAGATCAGTGATCTTTATTCTGCTTCAGAGGCGGTCAACGTGCTTGGACAACGATGCTCATTCCTCCTTCATAAAACTCCGTGTCGGACTAGCAGAGTACCGAATCGAGGAGTACACACACAGCAAACCTGCTAAGGCGAAAGTCATACTTAGCATTAATGAAACAGTTTCAAAACAACTATTTCGACAGTGTCTCATTCTAATATGGAATTGCGGCACATGTTTATTAAGTCGAGGGAGGGAAATTCAGGATCACAACTACACTCCTGGAAATGGAAAAAAGAACACATTGACACCGGTGTGTCAGACCCACCATAGTTGCTCCGGACACTGCGAGGGGGCTGTACAAGCAATGATCACACGCACGGCACAGCGGACACACCAGGAACCGCGGTGTTGGCCGTCGAATGGCGCTAGCTGCGCAGCATTTGTGCACAGCCGCCGTCAGTGTCAGCCAGTTTGCCGAGGCATACGGAGCTCCATCGCAGTCTTTAACACTGGTAGCATGCCGCGACAGCGTGGACGTGAACCGTATGTGCAGTTGACGGACTTTGAGCGAAGGCGTATAGTGGGCATGCGGGAGGCCGGGTGGATGTACCGCCGAATTGCTCAACACGTGGGGCGTGAGGTCTCCACAGTACATCGATGTTGTCGCCAGTGGTCGGCGGAAGGTGCACGTGCCCGTCGACCTGGGACCGGACCGCAGCGACGCACGGATGCACGCCGAGAGCGTAGGATTCCCCAGCAAATTAGGGACACTGTTGCTCCTGGGGTATCGGCAAGGACCATTCGCAACCGTCTCCATGAAGCTGGGCTACGGTCCCGCACACCGTTAGGCCGTCTTCCGCTCACGCCCCAACATCGTGCAGCCCGCCTCCAGTGGTGTCGCGACAAGCGTGAATGGAGGGACGAATGGAGACGTGTCGTCTTCAGCGATGAGAGTCGCTTCTGCCTTGGTGCCAATGATGGTCGTATGCGTGTTTGGCGCCGTGCAGGTGAGCGCCACAATCAGGACTGCATACGACCGAGGCTCACAGGGCCAACACCCGGCATCATGGTGTGGGGAGCGATCTCCTACACTGGCCGTACACCTCTGGTGATCGTCGACGGGACACTGAATAGTGCACGGTACATCCAAACCGTCATCGAACCCATCGTTCTACCATTCCTAGACCGGCAAGGGAATTTGCTGTTCCAACAGGACAATGCACATCCGCATGTATCCCGTGCCACCCAACGTGCTCTAGAAGGTGTAAGTCAACTTCCCTGGCCAGCAAGATCTCCGGATCTGTCCCCCATTGAGCATGTTTGGGACTGGATGAAGCGTCGTCTCACGCGGTCTGCACGTCCAGCACGAACGCTGGTCCAACTGAGGCGCCAGGTGGAAATGGCATGGCAAGCCGTTTCACAGGACTACATCCAGCATCTCTACGATCGTCTCCATGGGAGAATAGCAGCCTGCATTGCTGCAAAAGGTGGATACACACTGTACTAGTGCCAACATTGTGCATGCTCTGTTGCGTGTGTCTATGTGCCTGTGGTTCTGTCAGTGTGATCATGTGATGTATCTGACCCCAGGAATGTGTCAATAAAGTTTCCCCTTCCTGGAACAATGAATTCACGGTGTTCTTATTTCAATTTCCAGGAGTGAATTTCAATAGAATGCAAGAGAGCCTAAAAAGAAAAAAAGGAACTGACTTTGAATTCCCACGTTACGCTTTCGAAGATACTGATGTGGAAAAGACATTATCAGTGGCGAGTGAAAGGTGCGAGATTACGTGCAGAACCAGACCTGAGTCAGTATTTCGTTGCAAAATTTTCAGATATCACATTCAGTGCACAGACGATATCTGCGTGTTTGCTGAATTTTATTTTATGGACTTTAGGCGGTGATCTGATGCATATTTCTCTGCCTAATGTTTCGTCTTTCAAAACTGGAGACATAATCAGCGGCAACAACAACAAGGAGTAAAAGCGAAGCTGAAGTGTGTTCGAGAACGCCGAAAACTGGACATTCTATTGTAACCAGGCCTACTAAGTACAACTCGAGCACGACACATATGGAATAACACTACCACAAAATCGCTACTTGAAATGCTTCATAAATAAAAAGAAACGATACACATATGCCACAAAACAGACAGCGTCAGCTACAAGCGTTTCTGAGGTATATTTCTCCCCAGCATAGCAGATAAAGAATTCTCAGGGATATTTCTCAACAGTCCTAACAGCCACTTGAATATATCTTCGAGGAACAATGAAACACTACTGAGAATGTTGCACACCAGCTATCCAATGTGTGACATATATTTTTTAAAAAAAATTATGCGACTACAGTGTCAATAGGTCAAAACTAGGGCTCATTCAAATTGTAAGGTTGCAGAATGAATGAAGGTCAATTTCTCATCTTACATAAGAGTTTTATAAATTCTAATGGGAAGATGAATATGACACCTAACTTACTTCGGTGATAATGAGCAGATTTGCCTGTAAGTATGTAATGCAGATAGCATGACACTCAATCGATGGTATTAACACACCGCTCCTATATAATGCATGTCAATGAGCAAAAGCTGAAACTAACAGCGAGAGGAAACGTTTTGCGTGAAAGTGAGCACGGGCAGAAGCAGAAGCCGCGCCACGGGAGGCACCACGAAAAGCTCTTGAGGGGCGTCCCGCAGCGGGGGTCAGCGATCGGACAGGTGATGCGTACTGGAGAGCAAGTAACGAGCCACCAGAAGTATGACTGAACGAAGCTTTAGAAAACTGCGTTTTGGAATTCCGAATGGATATGAACGAAACCAGGGACGCAACTGATCATGTGAACAATGTATGGTACACACGCCTAAGAGGCCTAAAAGTTTTTAGGCGTCTGGAGCGGCCACAAAACGTCCGATTGGCGGAAACAAACTAGGAAGGAGTAAAGTATCGACATTTCGACGCAGTTCAATTGTAGGCTCCTTACGATTGGCAGAGAGAGTTTCTACAAAATAAGAGGAACACTCCTATTGGTCGAAAAAAGCCATGACGTGCAGAAAGAAAGAACCCCGTTGGGGAGAGAGTTCAGCTACAAGAAAGACGAGAGCGAAATTTTCGGGGACTCCTATCTGAACTAGCGTCAAGTGCACAACGTGGCGTATAATGCTCTGTACGATGCAGACGAGAAATTTGTGTGGACACTGCGTTCACTGTGGCTGACATTCAGCAAGATATTAGCTGTAGCGTCATTGAGCTTCAAATGTGGAGAAACGAACCAGCCAGTTAGTTAATTGTCCTTGAGAAACCTACCGCCATATTCCAAGACTAGGGATGAGTACATGTTTTCTCACGTAACGAGAAACATAGGAAGACTTCCTGCTGGAAAAATCACCAAAGAGTTAATTTGTTTTTATAGGAATTTCAGTGGGCGAGAACAGTCATGCAAACGACAGCTCATTGTAGCTAAGGTAAATACCATGAGCAGAGGCTTAAACTTGTTGATTCACCACCTTGCGTCCACTGTAAACTCGAGCGACCTACAGTAACCTTTTCCTCAGCTTATCACAAAACTAACCACCCTCTGTTTCTCCCCTCTCTTCATTCGTGAACGGAACTGGAAGAAACGTTAATGAGTGGTACAATGGAAAGTACCGTCTGCCATGCAAGTCACAATGATTCGTGGAGTATGGATATAGATGCAGAGCACAACTAAAACTGGGTTTATGGAATGTAATCTAATTAAATCAGGCAATACTGAACAAACTAGATTAGGAGACGGGACAGTAAAAATAGTAAAGGGTTTTTTCTAGCTGTGCTTACATAAACACTTTTGATATGCAGGTCTAAAGTCCCTAATCACTACCGAGGCCTTTATTATGTTCTGTTTTATCTGTTGTAGATGTCATGTGACAGATCACGTGTATTTACATTTGTCCATACTGCATGGATTTCTTTGATATCTTTGACTTTATTGCGAAAGTTATCGAATATATTCCGAATATTGGTGCCCTGTCCCTAACAAGTAAGTAAGGGTATCAATGAGATTATTTAAATATGCAACAGACGATGTTGCGAGGTAACATAAATTAAACTTTAGAACAGGGCAATAACATTTCGGAACGCAACATCACTAGCCCACACCACACGAACCTGTAATTTACAGTTGATGTACAAGTCACAGTTACTATTCGCGCAAACTAAGTTGACACTCAGGGCGGTGGCTGATGGGAGCGACCGTAAATGCATTTCCCATTTATGGTCTAGTAATGCACGTGATGATGGCAGCATGATGCGGCAGCGCGTCGTGTCAATAAATACTGAAAAATACGTATAACTGGAGCTGAGAAACCGTTGTTTTCTAAGTTTCTGAAGTAAGATTGTACGCTTCTTAAGGCACTGTAAAATAAACTTAACCCGTTGTTCAAACTCTTTATATTGAGATTGTGCATATCGTACCAAGTTGTTGGCAGTATGCTCCAATAAACCGAACACACACACACACACACACACACACACAAATACACATTGCCTATGTGTAAAGCCAAATTAGTACAGTGAACGCTCGCTAATTAGATCGATAAATCGAAATATTTGTTCCCCTCGTGAAAACACCGATAGAGCGAAAAAGAAATTGGTGCTTTAGTACGGTCGATAAGTCCGAGATTAAATGCTCTACAATTCGAAGTAATCGAATATCTAACACTTGGTAATTCGAATTGTTTCGTGGTTTTTCCATATTTGTTTCTTATGTCAGCCCTTCCCGGCACTTCACTGTTTACTCGAATAAGGTACTACAGTACATTAACCGGTTGTAAAAATAACTTCAAAGAACTACAGGTGTCTGTCTCACGCAGGAAAGAAGCAAGTAATTAAGACCATGGTATACGGTGTAGTGAAGAATCTCACGATTCCACCATACTTATTGTAGACAATCCTAAAGCAGAAACATCGGATAGCAGAAAGGGTTTCATACTGTGGGAGGAAGACGACCCGGCAAGGTAATATCCCTCATCTTCGAGAACTCTTACGGAAATGGCTTATTCAACTTAGCGGACAAAACATACCTGCCGAGGGACAAATGCTGCAAGAAAAGGTCATTTATTGCTACTCTCGTATTTGAACTGTTCGCCTCTAATGAGCGGTGGCACACTAACTTAAAAAAAAGACTTAACACCGGTTTTAAAAAGATTCGTGGAGAAAGTTCGGACTAGCATCCCACAATTTTTTCGGCTTGGACAAATGAACTATGGGGCCTACTGGAAAATTATGATACTCCAGAGCTATTTTCGTCTTCCCGACTGCATACTGGTTTTTAAAGACAAATTATGTCGTGAGGAAGGCCGGCACAAGCCACCGCTTGGGGCGCCAAACTGAAAGGTAACTGTAATATTTCTATACAGAGACTATTGTGGACTGCTTGGAGCGGCAAACGTTCAGGAACACCTAACTGCAAGATTTGCATATAGTGCGTATCATAGTCAGTGATAAAAACTGACGTATGTGAAAGTGTACTAGGGAAAAGGACGGGGGAGTGGTTGGGGGATGAGGGAGCCAATTGATATGTTGCTAGTATGGAAAAATGTCTGTAGTCAAGAGGGAAAAACGTAGCAAAGAAACAGTAATGCTGTTGGTAACAGTGAACATCGACAGGTCCCAGAAACAAAAGCCCCATTTGATAGCGACAGCTGTAACGGGTGTAAGTGGAGATACTTTTATATGTGGTACTTTAATAAGTACATACATCAGTATGTTGCTTGTTTTTTCTCTGCCTCAAACAGTCTACTCACAAACACGCCACAAACTCTTGGACCTGATGTTTCCTGTGCAGTCATACTGCACCACTAAGCCGACTAAGCCTGTCAGGATAGACTAATCGTTGCACGTCCACGTGTCCGCACTTCAACTCCTGAGCTGCTGCCCAGGGGAAACTAGGCATTAACGGCTTGGTAGTGCCTCATGTACATGGAGGTGCTAATCAATCTAAGAATATTCATCTTGTATTGGCTCTAATTCTTAGTCTGCAAATGGAGTAAATACTGATGTTATGTTGTTGAGTACACCCTTCTGTCACCAACAGAAATGTCTGCACTTTTACCCATTACACTCTGTATGTTTTGTAGCGTCAGATTATTTCCTTGTGCCTTACTGTTCTACATAAAACCTTGTCGATAGCAGAATTGTTGAATGAGTGGTCGTTGAGCCTGGAAAAAGACACGAATCGACAGAAGCAGAAAGCCTTGCTTTGTAAACGCTTGAGCAGGGAAAAATTCATTAATTTTAAAAATTTGTACCGCAGAGGAGATTATGGTATTGGACAAAACTGAAGATCAGCATCACTGAAGATAACAATGACTGATGAAACATGGAAGAATGTAGCCCCAGATAATCTCCAAACCCTTCAAGATATGTGGATTCATTAAGGACTCACAAAAACGAAAGCCACAAATGAGAATTGGACTTCGGTTTCCAGGATACCTAGGGCTTCCCCCCTCAAGTAAGGTATAATGTGATACTTGACTATTTCGTACATTTTGAAGATAACGTAAAGCCTGCAGCGTTCTGACTGACGTAGAAGTTTTGTCTCTTCCGGGACACAAGAAAGAGGACGATGACGAAGCAGAAGATGCAGAAGAAGGAGTAGGAGCAGAACAACAATCGAATCTCTCTGTGATCAGAAAGAGGCAAATTCGTCACAAACCTTGCGCATGTACATCCTTAAAACGGAAGTAGGCTACGATGTGCACTCAAAGACAAAGAAAAACGTCATACCACGGAAAATTTCTTTCACTGGTCATCGGGGCACAGTTCGAACTGGGACTCACCACTTAAGACAATTCTACTCCAATCAGCGAGAATTCATGCCGAAACCGTGTCTGGATACGCCCCGGACAGCTGTGGGGGTACCAACCTGACTGTTGCTCGCCCGTTTCGTTGCCCTTCATGGCAGACCATCCTGGAGCTACATTTCAGTAGCATAATATCTGCCTGCAAACGGCAAGAACGTCTACTGCTTGTCTTCCTGTTTGCCAAACCATACTTTGGCCAACAAAATCGCCAGACCTCCCCCCAACTGAGAACGTCTGGAGCATTAGCTCAGGCACTCTGCCATGGTTTGCGCGCCTCCCCCCGTCGGAGGTTCGAGTCCTTCCTCGGGCATGTGTGTGTGTGTGTGTGTGTGTGTGTGTGTGTGTGTGTGTGTGTGTGTTTTGTCCTCAGCGTAAGTTAGTTTTAGATTAAGTAGTGTGTAAGTTTAGGGACCGATGACTTCAACAGTTTGGTCCCATAAGATCTTACCACAAATTTCCAGTTTTCAGGGCCCTCCAACCATCTCGGGACTTCTGGCAATTTAGCATGTCAGTTTGACAGAATTTGGCATGGAATCCCTTAGGAGGACATCCAACAACTCTGTCAACCACTGCCAACCCGAATAATTATTTGCATGGGGGCAGATGTGGACCAGCGCGTTATTGACTTGCTAAATTTGTGGAGCTCTTTCTCTTAAATAGATCATCCAACTTTCCTGAAATTGTGTACATCAAATATAGTGTTTTTTATTGATTACTAAATTATCGATACATATACTTTTTATTAAAATTATAATATTTTGGAAAAACTTTTGAAGTATGTTTTATATAATCAAATTTATTTTTTACCACTGTTGACTACTAAATAATCAATTATATATATATATATATATATATATATATATATATATATATATATATATATATACTACAATCCATACTACTGTAACAATTGTGACTGTGTGCAAACTCATTGTGAAGGCACAATGTCATCTTTGTAGCATATTTTATAAACAAACAGTGTAAGTCATAATTGGCGTGTGCGTGACACTCTGTATAATGGAGGAGGTACAATACCTGTAAGTAAACAAACAAAAATACAATTTCTAACACTAGCATTTAAAAACACTCAAAAATTCATTTGGTCAGTTTTTCCGACTGCAGTCGAACTACGAAAAGACGCAAGAGAGGCAGAAAATCACACACGCAGACAAATCCAAACATATTGATGCATACATATACATAAATGCACATGAAAATGAGGCTAAAATCTCGAAACGCAATTTGATAAGCGACAAAAAATAAGTAACTCACGCAGTTTTCATTATTTAAATCATGATTGACACAGATGCAGGCTTTCCCAAAACATCTGGTATGATGTACGAAAGTAAGTCTCTGTTTCTTTACAGTGACTGTATACCGTGGAGGATCCTTTCCATCATGCACTGTTCTGCTACGTACATATCTGTCAAGTGCATGGCCAAATATTCTTCTGATAGAGACCCGCAGTTCTTCTGCATGTTACCTGTGAGAGACGAATTAATCTTTCGATTTATGAGCTATGCGGCAACCATAAAGAATGTCAGCCTCAGGAAAGCTACAAGTGGTGTTGTCAAGAGAATTCGAAAGTGCTTAGAAATCGGCAGTGGAATTATGAAAATAATCGTTGTACGTAATCATTTGTTTTTGCTTAACACATTCTGAGAGTATTTGTTAGGTTTGTATTCTAAGAGCTGTATCTCAGCAAACAATAAAAACTGAGCTCTTGTTATATGGAATGTTCTATTCGAATTGGTCTTCACCCTTCTTCTTCTTTCAGTAAGTCTGTCCACTGATGGGTATCAACTGGACGCCCTTCATATCTCTCTGCCCTGAACATCCCCCTTCAATTGCTTGTAACTTTTTCCTCTTTTCACATCTATTAGCGTTTCAAATCTTCTTCTTTCTCCCTCTTTTT